>NC_065531.1:58377305-59051471 GCF_020184175.1 Aphis gossypii | reverse complement strand
TAGGAAAGGTACCGGATATGTAGTTGCACCATTTTT
Organism: Aphis gossypii; assembly: GCF_020184175.1. NCBI lineage: Eukaryota > Metazoa > Arthropoda > Insecta > Hemiptera > Aphididae > Aphis > Aphis gossypii. The sequence goes on along the minus strand of NC_065531.1, from coordinate 59,051,435 downwards.
TAATAGGGGTATAACATTTAAGCAGACTGCTTTTTCTTCATCATACTAAATACATACCTGTATGTATGTACGTGGTCAAAAGGTTGTATATTTAATATTTTAGTTTGAATGAAATAAAAAAACTGAAATGTTGGAAGTTGGAAATAGATTTTGACATACATACAAATAAAATAGATTAATAAATGATAAATATACATTTTACTATATTATACATATTATGATTTTCATAATATATTTTTACTTTTATGTATCTACTATCAGTAAATTTATAAATTTTATGGCAGGCTAATAAGATTCAAAATAACATTAGGGTTGCCAAAGTTCACCCGGGTCCCCTCACCATATGGTGTCCCAGCGGATATGTTTTATTTACTGTTATGGCCACACTGCGTTTTATAGTAGTTAATCCTTTCAGTACCGTCCTATATAGTTTAAACTTGTATGATTGGCAAAATCTTAATTAATTTTTTTATTGTACAAGATTCAAGCATGAAAAGTAAAAAAAGTTATTTTGTATCAATAGCTAATGTATTATTATGCCTAAATATGGTAAAAAAGTAAAAAAAAAAAAAAACATCTGGAAAGAAAATGTTAACACACACTTATGTCTAGTACTCTATCTGAGTTTAATAATGGACCATAATATAGTATACTAAACTAAACGTATTTACGAAAATATATTAATCTGTTATTAAGTACAATAACATTATAACAGCGCAGCCGTAGTTGCCGGTCGTGGTTAAACGCGTGGAATACTTCAATTGTCACAGCTACGGTATATCTATATTTATATATAATTCACTTTAAGATCCCAATCGTTGCGTTCCGTTCGGATGGTTTCCTTAGCACCGTCCCCGCAATCAGCATCCTGCTCGGGGCCTGATCGCTCCACCGGACATAATTGTTGTCCTCCCGAAAGATTAAACTGCAAACAACGGGGTCGACCTCATCCAATCGCAACGAAATCGATCAATTATAACCGAAATTGAATCGCACTGGACACGTTCGGCCAAGCACTATTGTACTTGTAGGTATATAAGACACTCTATCCCGCTTACAGAACTACGTATATCTACACTACAGTTGTCTCGAAGCCCCGTGGGAAATTTGGCCAGTCACCATATTCAACGTGGGGCGATCAACTATAGGCATGCACATTGCATATATTTTATTCTTTAATTACGCCTTTATTTGAATTCTGATTTTTGAGCATATTTAAAGAAAATATTTTAAAATGTTTAGATGTTCTATTAATCAATTAAGGAGTATCCTGTGGCATTAAAAATTATTTTTTTTTCAAATGACAAAATCATCCTTTATAAATATTGTTAAGAAGATGTCAGAAGTGCACTATTTAATTTTTATAATGACCAACGAGCAAGGTATTATGTACATAGCAGCAGAACCAATCTTATATTGTTAGCCTTAAAACTAGAATTAATAAAATTGACCTAACATCAAACGTTAAGTTAAAAACATTAATTGTGTTGGTACTTAAGTCTTTTTCAATTTTTTTCGTGATAAATGAGTATTTTGGATAGTAATAGATCTTATATCTATAGAAAAAACTATATCAAGATAACACATATTATAGAAAACAACAAATTGATTCTGTTAAGCGCAAATTGGCTATGTTGAGTGTGGATCACTGAGAGAAAATAAATAGTGCACTGGAATATTTTTAAGTTTTTTTTTTCTATTTTTTTTTGCGTTGTTTTCTTTTTTTTTCTTTTCCTTATTTTCCCTGTGGTGCAGTGGTCACACAAGTTGACTACGATACGCGTAGACAACAGTTCGAACCCGGCTCAGTATAAAATATATTCTGCAGAATTTTCTGCAGTCTCCATCCCCTGCCGTTGTTCTGGTTGTTTACACTGCCCCCCACCGGACCCACACCATTGGGAGTGAATTCTACACATACGTGAAAATTCTCTTCTTAGAGAAAGGAGTACAAGTGCTACACATTAAAATCTACCCCCCTCCTCCATGCGAAAATACTTCGATAAGACCCCGATGGTCGTTTCGATAAAAACAAATTTGAAAAAAAGTATGTAATAAAATAAGTTTTGTAAATTCTATTACATAAAATTAAAATAATAATGGTAATACGTATAATATATAAAACAAATAAACTGTTTTCTCAATATTCAATTTTCTTTCAGTATTTTTGTATTTTTTCGATTCTTAATACTCGTAATAATAATGAAATTTACTCAAATATAATTATTAAGTGTTAACAAATTAAAAAGTGTATTTTAAACATAGTTTAAAAGAAATGTATTTGATTGACTATTATTTGAAAAAAATTAGTATCACTACTATTTTGCAATTACGCGACGTGAGGTCCTTTTTACAGAGGTTGCAGTGGTAAACTGCACTCGAGGGACGGCAGGTGCGCGCTTCGTTCGGTTCGTAACACTTCGGGCATAGAGTCGCCCGTCCACCACCGCAAACCCTCAAAACTCACCCTAAAAGGGTTCAAGAGTTATTGATAATAATACTACCAATCGCCAGTCATATTATACTCACACACACGCGCGCGCGTATGTATTTATGATGTGTTATATTATTATGATATTATATACGTATACTATATAGTGTCCACGCGCGGGTCAAATGTTGACGACGACAAGAGGCATTTCCGCGGTTTGTCTCGTTTATCATAAATTATGTAATATTTCATTAAACTCGACACGAATCCCACACCCCGTCGCTACCGAATACACCACCGACATATCGACGCCTTTGCAGCGGCGGGAAAGGCGAACGTTTTTAATAAATAACATATTTTATATTATGACGTAGCCCCGCGAGTACAATATAATATCAAACGCGCTCGACTGCGGGGGCGACACGAATTCTCCCCGAAATCATTGGTTTGACATGACTCACATATATATATATGTAACATAAAAGTCGCCTCCGATCGGTTTTCCATTATACGGTCGAACGCGGCGGCATAATGAGCGCACGCTGTATGTGCGCGCCTACACGTGCCACCCTCGGTCAAACGCTCCGCATATATATATAAGTATACGTCTCCCAGCGCAACACATGTATGTGTGCATGTGGGTGTGTGTGGGTGTGTGTGTAGGGTTTAACAATAATCCCTGTTGCTTCCGTCCCCTTTGCCGCCGCGCCGCCGTCCGTTCCGTCGACGACGCCGTTTTTCCTTTTATGTACATACAATATATATATATATATAAATATATACCTAGCCTTCCTTTTAGATATGTCGCACAACGTACATTATATATAAATATATATATATATGTATATATTGTACCTACCTATTGGTTTTTACGACCTATTCCCCGGGATAAGCACTTTTGCTCCTTGGCCGTTTAATCACGTTCGCCCGGACGCACATGCCCGCGCCCTGTGACGAGGGTTTAGAGTTTAAAAATAAAAAATGAAAGCGAAATATTATATATATATAAAAAAAAAAAAACTGCAAACATATTTTTGTCGTATAGGACTGTTGTTATTACTTATTAAAAATTATAAACTAAAAATAACCTATCAAAGAACGAAAAACCTTCGTAAAGGTATACACATTATAATACGGTATTATGTATAGTTGCTTTTTTTTTATTTATCTAGTTTTATTAACCGCTAATGGTGCCTACACAGGTACCACAGTTTGTAAATTTAAAAAAATAAATATCTTGTTCATCCAGCTAAACATTTACTACCCGTGAGTTGTACAATTTTTAACAAACCATTTGTTTAATTAAAAATTTTATATTTGTTGGAATCGTGATTTTTAGCTCCAGCGCACTTGCCATATTATTATTCAATAATATTGTAAAAAAAAAAACCTCGACAGAAAAATGATTTAAGTTGTCAAGTTTTTGTATTCCTTTTCAATTTATTAAGTGATTAAATATAGCTATACAAGATAAGGTCGTGTATGTATAGGAATATCGCGTTATGTTTTCCAACAACGATTTCAATGAGTTCCATATCGTTTTAGCATTATTTTATGATGTTTTTCTCGCCACCAAGATGTAATTTATCGATTTTTTAAACAAAAAATTTTAATATTTTTTCTACATTAATCCATTTATGATTTATAATTATATAGTTGTTTAAGTTAATACATATTTATTTTTTTGAAAAATTAATAACATTTCGTTAGTAAAGTCAACAGACTGTTTATTGTTGCATTACTTATGATAAACACTATGTTAATTTAACTTAACATTTCTTTGAATATACTAAGATTTTTTCATTATGTGAACGAATAAAATTTTTATTTTTACATAAAGTCAATATAATTATATTATACTTATGACTTTTATATGAATTCATGTATTCTGCACAAGCTTTACATTTAGAATAAAAGACTAATTCGTGTACAAAAAAAAAAAATGTCAGTTATTTGTATATTTAATATTTTTTAAATTAAAACTAATTTAAATTATCACATAATTTTTAGTAATGGGAAATTACAAAATAATTTCCTATCTGTCTCCTTAAAATATTCAAATAAATAAACTGTGGAGTATTATAATTATACTGCGTATTCTGTGTTTTGATATATTTTAAAATTTAAGAAAATATGTTTACAAACTTGTAAACGTACCTACGCATGTTTAGGTTTCATTTACTGTATAGGTATACGTATTCCGCGCGTTCAAAGTAATGTTTCGTTATATAATTACATGGCACATGTAGTACATGATGATAATACAGTAGGTATGTACATACATATTATGTATGTGCGTTTGTGGAGCTACGGAATTTCAGCCTACCGTCGCCGCCATGTCCAATGAAATTAAATAGTTTACTGCGACTGTACGTATAAGAGAGGGTTTTACTGGTACAGTACCATATACGCGTAATAATATACCTTATAATAATACACACTATATACACATTCTGTAGAGCTCAATTTTTTTCACTCATTCCGCGGATGCTTTTTAAAATTATTATTTCCCCGCTCCCATCATTTCGGTTTTCGTTTTCCGGTTAGGTACACGTACGGTTTACAGAATTAGAGCAATTTAATTCGTGCTATACGGAGTTGATGGTTGGCATATTTTTCGTTTCATCATTTATTCTACCCGAAATACTTTACGCATATTATTAATATGTTCACTATGTGTATCCTCATATATAATATAGTTGCGAAAACTAAAGCGTATTTAACGTATATATATATATATATATATATATATGCATATATTTTAAATATATAACATATTATAATGTTCCGTGAACATATCTAACGTAGTATGGTTTTAAATATGTTACATTGCTTTTGTTTGTTCAGCAACAATAATAATAATAAATAAATTAAACTATGTCGATGAAAATAACGTAAATATTTGTACCGGGTTTCATAACGCTCCAATACATCTATAATAATTGAAATAATATTTATGTTTATCACAATTTATTGTTATGCGTTTTTTTTTCTGTTGATATATTATGAACGCCAAAATATATTATAATATAGTACCATACAACTACTTCTATACGTGCTTAAAGATAATTTAATATATACAGTAACGACGAATTCATGTGTTGCGTCTATATCTACGTCCTACATATAATGAGGTCAAAACAAAAAAAGTTCTGTTACATAATATTGAATTGTTCAGGAGGAACATTTTAAACTTTGTGATACAACTATACATTTTTTCGTAATGAATAGTTTTTATCAATTGTTGAAATCTAAAGTATAGAAGGGATGTTTTATATTTTTGAATTTTTGTTTGTTATAAATATAGTGTAAAAAAAATATTATGCAAACAAGTTCAGTTAGAGAGCAAAACGATGTATGGATAAAACCTTATGGTTGTACCTAAATATATTTTTTCATTTGATTTTAATTATTTATCTTGTAGTAAAAACAATTTGAATTTATGTATTCTAAACAATAGTAGATGCGATGAAGTTGAAACCAATATAATGCTCTAGTAATATATTATGAATTATTTTTATTTTGTTATTCATTTTAAGATAATATTGTACGTATTTTTTAACCGCGTACATTATACACAAAACCAATTGGATTTTCCATTATACGACCTAAATTAAATATCACAAAGAAATAACAAATTTGTAAATTGTGTTGGTTAATTTTTTAAATGATGTACCTAAATGGTTATTGTGAGCATTCTTAATAATTAAATGTAAATTTGTAAAAGCAGCTTTTTCAAAAACAATCTATTTGGAACCTTTTAGTTTTGAATCTGTGTTATCTAAAATTTGATCCATAAAATATAATATGTCTCATTTATCTATACCTACACCAAACAGCTAAACCAAGATTAACCAGCAATTCAAACGTTTATTACTCTTTAAAATTGTTATTTACTGATGTCTTACAACAATTTGGTGTAATAGAAAATGAAATATGTGAGTTTCAAAAATTCTTGTTATTAAAACTAAGTATATAATGCACTGTTACTTTTATAGAAAATACATTAGTCGAATTGAATACGTAAAATATTTAAGCTAAAAGATACGGTTTAAAACACTATTATTATTAATAAATACTATGATAAATAACAAGTTGATGAGAGTTAAGTTTAATGTGAATATGACTATGTAACTGCAGACTACCTACCAAGAAAATATGATCGTAAATACTCGAAATTGTAATGATACGATCTATTGATTATTTTCGGACTTTGGCAAGAAACTTAAGAAGAAAATGCGGCTTACGATCGAATGGAGTATCAACATTTTTATATCAAGTAAGTACTACAAGAATAATAGTGGTCAACTATTCAAGAGAATATTGTATAATTCAGACAATGATAACTTAAACGCAATTTAAATTTTAAAATTGTTTTAATGATAATATAATTATATTTTTTAAAAATATTTTTGAAAGAAGTATTTAAAATCATAATAGTTAGCTAATTACATGTTTGAAAATTGTTTAAAGTGAATGTATAATGATTTCTTTTTGTAATTCCGTATAGTATTAAGTATGTTATTTTATATTGGATTATTACGAGTTACGATGTATCGAAGTACGTATATTTTGACTAGTATTATTTCTACGAGAAAAATTATTTAATTTTTGTAATTAGTCCATTATAATATCGTTAACATTTCTTTTAAATGTTTGTAATATATTATTTATTTGGAATATTTGTATGACGATTTTAGTCGGTATTTATATTTTGTAGTTTTGTTTATTATTTTTTTCATCGCAAAATTCAAATATCGTTACAAAAGAAAAAAACATTTGATTGACTGTATTGTAATATTAAGATTTCTATTTTCGACGAAATTCGGTTTGATATTATGTCAATCAGATGCTGATGTTGACAGAAACGGTAGAAATATTTATAATATTTATAGTAAAACCAAATTGAATTATTCCAACGTAATTTAGAAAGACTTGAAAAAGGACTTGAATTATAAAATTTTCAATAAATGTCAATTGAAGATACGGTTGGGAAATTTTATAGAGAAAATGAAGAATAATTATGATAAAAGTGGTTTTTGTGATCGTATTTAGTTTTTGAAACGGTTAATTCGTTTAAAAAAATAATAAGCACATCTGATAATTTTAAATTTGGTTAAATACATTATTAAGTAAAGTTTAAAAATAGAAATGTGTTTATGTGTACATATGTGCAGTATGATATGGTGCAGTTTACTATTTTTAAGAAAGTTTGTAGGTTTAATATTTTAACGTTAAAATTAATATTGCCAATAACTTCTTAATTAGATGATATGACCATTTTTTTTTCAGTTTTATATTCAATTTAATAATTTGTTGCAATCTGTATTCAAAACAAAAAAATAATGCATTAAGTAAAAATGTTTTTAACTTTCAATATAATTATAGTATTAAACTTAAACATTTTTTAGCAACAAATATATTATTTAAATTACCCTAAACCAAAAATTAATATTATACACATAAAATAAATAATTAGTTTTATTTTCAAACAAATTTAAAAAAAGATTGTTTGTCTACAAATTTTGTTACTAACCAATAAAGTAGGTTAGGCTAAGTCCTATATACTTCATTTTCAGCACATTTTAAAACTATATTGTAAAAGTTTTATTTTTAACATTATCCGTGACGTGTGCACCTGTACAAATCTATCAAGTATAAAACATGTGACACTTTAGTCTTATATTGTAGAGTTTCTGAAAGTTTTAGACGTCGTTAAGAATAGTTTTAATAAACGCTTACTCGTTAAAGTCTATGGTTTTTAATCTCCATATTGCATTCAAAATTGCTTCTTGAAAATTCGAGCTGTAATAACGTAATCATATGGACTGCTGCATATATTTTCGAATTTTTTTTTTCATTATTATTAATTTCCACGTCGATTGGTCGGTGATCGTGTGCGGTCCTATGAATAAAGATGTGTCCAGTTAAAGAGAAACCAAAAATACTTGAAAAGGTAATTAAAGATTACAATATGAATTGGATTTTTTCTTTATTCCTTGTATACAATAATTAATGAATTAATTAATGGCAACCACACACGTGGTAGGATGGCCGGTAAGTTAGCGACAAGAATGGCAAAAAAATGTATATATATATATATAAATGCTGAAATCACTAGCATACCTTCAAAATGAGATGTAAACACGTTCTTTAGAACCCTGCACATAGTTAAATTTCTTAATATATTTTTTCTTCTATTCTTTGCGAATCAGAAGAATTTCTTATACATTTTAATTTGAGATAAAAAAAAAAAAAATATATATGTAATGAAAGTCTCCGGAAATTTTTATACACACGTTGTATTTTTATTTTACACAATAGTTTTGATAAAAAAAAAACTGTCCACAGTATTGGTCCATATTCAAGCTTACTGATTATGCATTAAATTACTAGAGTACCTACTAGACTACTAGTAATAATGTTATGTGATCTTTTATATTATAATATGTAATATACCTACTAATAACCATAAAAAATTTTAGATCCATATTTTCCTTTGAAATTTTATTAATAGATATCGAGAACATATTTCCGATTACCGTTTTGAAAAATCACCGAATTGTATGAATAATTGAGTATTATTTCATTTAACGTATTTGAATAAACTAAGTATAATACAATATGTGATTTTTTTATATATTGAAAGAGTTATTATTTAATTGCAAAAAAATACATGGCAATTATTTTAATAATGACTTGGGTAGATGACTCGTAATATTTGCAATTTCGCATATTTGTTTTGATTACAAAATTAGCAGAGTATGATATTAATACATTTTATGCTTTCACATATATATCTAGTCTTGAAATTTTATTTTACATACATATGCATACGAGTATATCGAGTTATTTTTGGTTTTATGATATATTTTTTCCATTTTATACTTTTAAATGCATATTTTAAATAAATTATAATTTTATCAATATTTTTCAGTTAATTTTATCTAATTTATGATTACAATATTGTTAAATTTAAAATAATTTTAAATTTTGATCATATACTATGTCATTGTTTCTCATTTATTTTAGTGTCGTGAGTCACGCCTTCAAACTAAGTATAAAATATGATAAACTATTTTGAGATTCTCTATCTATATTAAATACAAATTTTAACAAAAAAAATATAATTCTAACCAATTTAAAATTACTAATTAACCATATGAAATATACCATTTCGAATATCTATTTGTAAATACTATGTATAGGAATTTAAACTAAATACAAAAATCATTTGTTAAATTAATTAATTTTATGTATTTAAAATGTTGAACCACATATTTCAAATGTATAACAAATCAAAGATCGTACAAGTTATTAATTTTATAATGTTACTAATTTTTCTTAGTATATCCTTATTTTATTATTATTATTTGAAGTATATTTTTTGTTCAATAAAAAATTTTAAATAAAAGGTTTATTTTGTAAATCAGAGTTTTTATTATTTTTGACCTACGTTACTTCTAGTAAAGGTTATCGTGACCCCCAGGATAAGAAACATGATACTGTGTCATGTTATTGAAGTATTTAAAATTAAGTCAAGTTCCTAATCTTAAGTAAAAATATATGATGTTTTGAAAAAAATATATTGGATTTCAAAGTTAAATTAAAGTTTCTAAAATTTTAAACGGCGATGAAACTTAAATTGATGAGTTAGCTTAAATTTTCGGTAAATGATTTGGTATATTTTAAATACTCTTCAGCTAATTTTATCTATGTGAAGATCATTTATGATGTTTAAAATACTGTTGGTTGACAACAGACAATCTTCACAGTTCGACAATTTGATAAAATATTTAGCCATTCAATGCAATTTTTAAAGTAAAAATACAATAATTGTCTTAATTATTTACTGGCTTTAACATATTTCATTAAAATACTATGAATTTTATTTTTCAGGGTTAGAAGAAGAATTTTCAAAAAAATATATTTTATAACCTGTTTTGTTAAAAATAACGTATATATTTTTTAAAATAAATCACTTAATATATATATACATATGGATAAGAACATATTTTTAGTGCATATTAGGCTTTTTAAGTGCATAAGTACTTGCATATTTAGTGCTTTTTTAAAGCTAAAAGTCCCCTGATTAATGACTAACCTTTCTTTTGTTTAAAGATATTTTTTTGTAACTATTTTAATATTTACGTATAGATAAAACTGATAAAAGAATACTAAAATAAAACTGAACTGAAATTACCAAATTGGGTACTTATTTATTTTTATTTTTTTTTTATGTAAGTAACCATTTTCACGATAAACCATAACTTTTTACATTCTAGGAGTAAAAATTCATCATTATATGTTATATTAAGTTCGTTAAACAATTAAACACATTTTTTAAAATTTTATAATAAAACAATAAAAATAAAAGTTTTAGCCACGATAATAACAAAGAACTTTTTTTTTTTTAGTTTCTTAATAAAAAGTTATAACGAAATTTGCACCTCAGTTTATTTTAGGTTTTTTCTTTTTTATCATTGTTTATTCAGATAATAATATATTCACGCTAGTAACCTTTTCAGTGTTTCATATAATAAAATAAAGTTTTTCTTTATTATAATCTAATTATAAACAAATAGAGAATTGTATTTGTTGGCAGAGCGAATTTTCCAGTATATATAAATCGTATTAAAATATTGTTAAGCATAATTTCATAGTACCTTTATATATAAAAAACTAATTAGCTGTATAGATTAATTTCACGTAAATCCGTTTCAACAGAACAATAAACATCAATGTTACATACTGTGTTTTGAAATTAATTTAAGTTGTATGGATTTAATTATTCAAAAACAATCTCGAATATTATTATTAACACACCCACACAAATAAACACACATACACACATCATGTATTATATTAATTGTATTATGTGCATTGCGTCTATCTGAAAATTATACGGACCAATAAAAGTTTTTTTTTAAATAGGTAATTTTGAGTTGGGTGGAATTTATCACTTTTAAATAATTATTCAAAATGTAAGATTAACTAAATAAACAACATATGACATGTATTTTTGAACCCTAGATTATGTTTATTTGTCAATTAATATTTTTATTTAACTTGCATGCATAGTCGATTATAGAGTAACAATGTTTATATTTTTGTAAGCGAAATAAATTTTAGTAAAAAACAATTGATTAGTATTTTTTTATTTGTTTTAACGGCACCCCTATCCCAGATTTCGTATTTTATAAAATAATAATATTTTTAATGCTCTTCAAATATTATTTTACTGAACATTTTGATGGACAAATGTCAATTATTGTGAAATCAATGGATTATTATACGTATAAGCATTTAAAGTTTAGACATTGACAACCGACAGCCGACAGGTACCCATACCCCTGGGCATTGTTGCTGCAACAGTCCTTTAATGAAAACTTAAAATACTTCTAAATTATATATTTATGTTTTATTTATGATATATAGATATTATATACATGTTTAAAAATATTCTTCTATTTCTAAAACATATTACACTTTGTATTGAAAGTAATACGAAAAAGTAAATAATCAGTCTTTCATTAAAAGGTAGGTACGTCACAATTATTTTCAAGGTATTTTAAATGTAAAAATAATAAATATTTTCAAAATCACAAAACAATTGTATTGATTGAAAAATGTTAGTGTATTAGTGTGTATATTATAATTTGTTACGTTTAATAAATCACATCTGCACGTGTACAACGTATACCTATATAAATCCGAGCGGATTTGTGTATTATTTAAACACAAAGTGCTCGAAGTGTGTTTGTAGCAGCATAAAAGATATTATACACCCACAATACATATTGGAAAATAATATCTTAAAACACGTTGATTTAAGACGTATACAAATTATATAAACAATATATATGTTATTTAATACCTAGTTTACCTGAAGTATCTAGCGTATTTATATAATATACAGTAAATACAGCAGCAAAGTACCGAATCATAATGTATTTATATGTATCGAGTGTCGTAGGCGTCTTCCGGACAGGGAAGGATTAAATCGAATTTGATTATTTAACGTGGAGAGCAATCGCACAGTGTCTCTCCCTCTCACATACACTTCCTCTCCATCTCTCTGCAGTCATGAGTAATGTATATATATTTACTCGAACTACGAGGGTATAACGCGTAGTAGTACTCTCGAGGGTGCTGCACCAGTCTTTCCGTTGGTGAGCATTATGCAAATATCGCGACAAATAAGCCCCGCCGCCGCATCGACTATACGATATACGCGATCGGTGAGCCGACGGGGTGGAATTGGCGGCCGCAGCTGATGAAGGATTTCGGATGTCACGATGGCGCTATAGTCTTCTGGCTCAATCTAAAAACAAAAAAAAACACAAACTCAAATGAAGGGCTGCGGGTCAGAGGTAAATAAGGTGGGGAGTTTGTGTATACCCTTACTCACCAGTACACGCCTCGCACGCTCCGAAATATTATTATTAATTATTATTGTTTTTTTTACACGCGTGCGAAATAATAAGAACCCTCATCTCGACGTTTCTCGCGAGGCGGCACCTGGGCCAGGCTTCACCCCCCCCCCCTTACTATCAACCACCGGTTGAGAGAGATTTTGACAACTGGGCGCGGGGCCAAACGCATCAATCAAAATTTTAGCGTTTCGTCCGCGGGCGCAGTCGTCGTTTTTACGCGTTTCCCTCGGTTTTATGTTATATTATATTATATAATATGACAGGACCGTTCGGATTGCCATTAAAGTTATAATCCCCGAAATGTGGCCGGACTTATGCGAGGCTTTCCCGGAGCCTCGGCGGGATATAATATCTCGTTTCTGTCACTCACTCGCTCGCTCTCTCTCTCTCTATCCATCTCTCGTGAGTCACGTGCATAATATGTTTAATTTTTTCCTTCGCAATAGAATCATTGTATTATATATTATACGCGGACGACGTTCGGACCCAACTCGCGACTATATTACGCAGCAAATCTAAAATACGTCATCGTCGTCGTGGTCGTCATGCTGCACTCGGAACGGTGCAACGAGGCAAAATATGACCCGACAAGATTCTAACAATATTATGCTCGATAGTTAAAAGTGATTAGAAATAATGGCTGTTGAAATACTCACGACATTGCAGGCTATTATATTTGTGCGTTTACAATAAAGGGGAACTTTTTTTTTTATCCTAACGCAAAAAATCCATTTCGCTCGGCGTCATTTATTTTTAATTCGATATTCTATAGCCAGAACATTTTTCTACACACATATTATTATTCTATCGAATCGATAATTTATAATATTTTAAAGGCATTCAAAGCTTATACGTATAATAGCGCTTTTAAAATTTCAGATATTCGTTGCAACTCGACACTAAACATTAAAATATACGCGTAATCAATGAATAATTACATTTAACAAAAAAAAATAATAATAAATTGTTTGTAAAATGATTATATTTAACGTTGAAATAAATCATCCTTTACGCGTAATTTTTAGGCGACTGTTGTAGTTGGTCGATATTTATATGCGAATTTAAATTCGCTGCCAATGATGTGTCCGTCCATTAAAATCATTCGTTAAACAATTCCGGGAAATTTATATAGATGAACAGATTATTATTATTTGTATAAACCATATTAAACCGTGAATGAATCAAATGTATATTTGCTGCGCAGAAAATTATTATTGACAATGCAGACTGCCAAACTGGACTAATGAAATCAGAAGTAATATTATACAGTGCGGTGGTATTGAAATTTTGATTAGGTATTTGAATGTTGATACTGAAACGATAAGTTTATTATAAATAGTTGGAGGTGAACCACTGGCATGTGAATTGCTCAATTACTTTTTAAATATTTTTTTCGGAATTCTTCCAACGATATACTTACTTATAAAATACTTCTATTACTATTTAATTAGTATAGCCATATTATGAAAAATATCTCTTTGTAGTATTTATGTAAGCTATTAAGTTAAAAATATAAAATAATACACTAGATTTACTTAACGTAAATATAATTAATATAAGTATGAAATTATTAATTATATTAAATCAATTAAATCATAACTTTTATGATAATGTAAGTACTTTTGATAATATTTTTTTTCAAAAATTAAAAATAATTATTAGTAATTATTTTGAAGTAAAAATCACTAAACAATTGTTGTTTTGAGAGACTTGCAGTTTTAATTAAAATGTTCTGCTAGTTCCAATCATGTAATTATATTAGTACAGACTATAGAGGTACGTATTTATTTTAGTTGAATCTATTAAATAAAAAATAAACAGCATTTGCGAAAAGGGTTAAATTAAAGTGATTGTAGCAGACGGTTGATTACACAATGTCCATTAATGATCAAATTAATGGAAGCATCAATGTAATTTAAGAGGTTTTTAATCTTATTGACCGGCAGTGATTGTAATGAACGCAATAAAATATGCATTATAATAACTAATAATTTTAGATTCTGAGTGATGTATTGATTTTACAATGATGTGTGTCATCATTTTTTGGATCAGTAAAAGTATTTGTATTTTAAAATTTAATATATTTTATGGTAGAAAAATTAATTTATTAGGTATTTTGAGTGGCTGAAATTAGGAAAGTCCTAGCACTTTTCTAAATGATCATTATAGAATAAATAAATAAATAAAATCAGAAAACTTAAGCAATAATAATAGTAATTTGACTAAATAAAATTTCTTATTAGGTTTCAATTATTCAAAATTTAACTGAAAATTTCGAAAAATTTTAATCATATTGTAAAATTTAACTTTAGATACTTCAATTTTCACTAAAATTAATGTTTATACAAGTATTTTACATGCCTATACGTTTTCTATAAATTGTGGTACTTTTAGAGTTATATTGTAGGTATATAGGATTATAGGCATAAGGCATTTTCGATTTCTTTTAGATTTTTTTTTCTATAAAACCCCAAGTATAAACTAAATTCATGGCAATTTGTAATTTTATTTAATAATTAAAAATTTATAAAATGTTAAAAAAAAATAGCTTATAATACCTTATTAAAAAAGACTAGTATGAAACTAGTAGTTAATTATTTATAAGTATTTTAATAAAATTGTCGGTGAGCAGACTGGAGGGGACATGGGAATAAAAGTACAACATGATTATCTACTGTTTCGCCTGTTTTGCTCTCGTATACTTTAAAACTTTACACTTATAACTAATTAAGAACTCGTTCAAAATCTGATTTTATTCATAGAAACTTGTACATCATAGAAGATTTTACAAAAAATACTCTACATAGGAATATAATACGTGTACAGTGTGCACTGTGCAATAACTGTGAAAATATAATTGCCCCTCGAGATATATGTGATTTGTTCTTTTTTTGCCCGTCTTAATATTACATATTATAATATCCGATCAGATTTCCATTTGATAGACGAAATTTCTAATTCGCATGAATGCAACCGAATAGCGAAAAACCACACTATGTGGAGTGTGGTCATCGAACCATTTATATAGGTACACAGGCGCGGATCTAGAAATCACAAATGAGGGGAGGGCTTATTATCAAAAAATGATAAATAGAGAATTTGTTATAAATATTTTTTAAAGTAATTTCATTTTATATAACTTCAAATACGGCCAAAGGAGGAGATAAAGTCCCTTAGCCCCCTCTCAGATCCGCGCCTGTAGATACAATAATACGTTGTATAAATTAAACATAATATTAAATTGTTCTACTTACGTTTTAGGACGATGTGCTGCTATTTATATCATAATATTATGTATATTACGATATTATTATGGTTTTTTTTTTGTCTCGAGAGTAACACGGTCGATTACTAATAAGTAATGAACTATAATACACGTGATGAGATCGTGATGCCTCCTAAGTCTCGGAAGATGCTGTGCACTGATGTATTTAGACCATCATTCCCTCTTCTAACACAATAATAATGTTATATCACCTACCTATAACACAGGTATAATGCCGATAACACACAGTACTGGTCACATAAACCGTGTTCGGATTTCTGCAGTGCGGTATTCAACTGTAAATTGGATTGTGTGGGAAAAATAACAGATACGGACCGTATTAAAATCGTCCGGCAAACCATACGCCGGGACTTAAAAACAAGGTTTTTGCCCCAGACCATTTTTGCGATTTTCATTTCAACAACATAATATAATGGCGCATTGTGTTCGGGTATTCTCTCGTCTTTCACAAAGGCCGTTGCCATCAAACGCAATATGAGCTATATATTTCAATTCGTTTGGAGGGATTTCGCGAAACAGCCGCTCCACTGCTTTGCTGCCGCGGGTCCGCGCACAAAGTATCGCGTAAGCTCCCGCCGCCACACTGCGCGTCGCATCGTTATTAGTTGTGTAATGCAACGTTATTAAATTATAATAAACCGATAAATAAACGGAAAGTTTTTCAATTTCTAGGCGATATTTTATTGGCGTTGTCGCGTTAGCTTACAGTCAGTTGTTCCGCACACATAATATACATAATATTGCGACGGCGTGCAATGTAAATTACACCCGTTCGACGGCCACCGACTTGGGACCGACTTAAATAAAATTCCCGTCATAATATTTATTATATTATATATATATATATATATATATATATATGTATGTATGTATATATATATATCCAAATAATTGATAGCTATACGGAGTACGCGTTTATTATACTCCTAATAAGTTTCCCGCTGGTTTACTGCAGTTAACGAGAATGTTTGGACACAGTTATTATAATATATTAGTATATAATTCATTTTTAAGTTTTTTAACGAATAGTCAGTTACTATTTCGTCAAGAAAAAACATCAAAACTCAATTTTACTTAATTATTTTCAGTATGTGTAATGTTTAAGCCGGCGCACTTAAAAATCAACCGAGTGAATAAAAGATGCTAAAATAATGTAGTGTTGAGCATTGTGTGAAGTGAGATGATCTCAGAACGTCCAAAGGTCTTTAAACTTAGTTTTTTATAACACAAATATTATAAACCATGTAGATTTTTCATGCGAATATTTTTAAAAATAAAATTATTTACTTACTTCTTTGAATAAATTACAGCGTGCACTGTACAGATAATGTTTCCAACGTTTATTTTTATAGAACGGTACCATATTATAAAGGTGTTCGTCATAAAATTCCGAGAACTTAATTATTATAAATTTATTAATCAAAAAGGCACAATATCTTACATAATTGTTTACAATTAGTGGTAAAAAGTAACTACGATTATTTATAAAATAAATAACAAGAAAACTGTTAGTGAATAAGAACAATCGTTTTTTTTTTTTTTTTTAATATTAATTAAATGGTAAATGGATTTTCGTATTTTTTTATAATTAAATAAGATTAATTAGTCTCGGATAATGTGAAATTGTTGTATATTATAGAACAATATTATTAAACATATTATAGTTATTATACCAATTATGTGTAATAATGTACTTTATAATTTATTTTGTGATAAAAAATGTTTTTAGTTTTATATAAATTGATATTGCTCAACACTTTCAATAAACAATGTTGAAGAATGGTGTACTGTATTTTTATTATCGTATGATTATGGATAATAGAGGATTAAAAATTGTATTGACACCCCCGATCATGTTTAAGGCGTTTAAGTACAACGGTTATTCATTTAGAAAATAGTTTTCTGTGCTTTCGTTGTTCAGACATCAATTACAAAACGACGGCCATCAATTACACCGTGGTTCATTGGTTATTTAATCGTATCAAAATATTTATGTGGCCTAGTAAGTTTAATTACGCTGTGTATCATTTGAACAAGATTTTTTGGTTACTCGTTTATAGACATTCAGGTAATTTAAACGACATTAATAACCGGGCTGCATTAAGCGCTTTTTCTGTCAAAATTCTCATTATAATCGTTTTTGTTTCTTGGGACGCATTTTATTCTCAACTGATAATTTAACAATTTCCATTTTCGTTACAACAGAGGGGTATTAGATATAAATCAGCGCCATTAAACAAATGGGATTTTATTCGGATTTCTCTTGTTATTATTACAATTATTATTATTATATATTTTTTTTAAAAATAACTCAAATATTTTTCTTTATTCTTAGTTTCGTTTCGTCCACGTGTATCAGTCTAAATTTATATATTTTTTTTCATTCCTCTTCATTTTTTTTTCTTGGTATGGTACTACAGAAAAATTCATTCCACTGCACTGGTTATTAATGCTGTTAGTGAAATGAGCGGAGAGAAAGAAAAAAATCTCCGTTACGGTATTTTTCTTCTCCTTGTTGCCCTTTTCACGCTTCTACATAGTCTGAACAGGAAGTTCGTCGACTGATAGGGATAGGTGATTTATAATCATGTTGCTTCCTCGCCATAAACCTCTTGGAGAGAGTTCCGATCGGAAAAGCCGAGTGAATTTTATGTGTTGCAGACAAAGAAAGATAGTTTTTTGGGGGGAAATTGCGGCTTTTTCGAATATTTTTGGCAACTTAACAATGGATCAATATAGACTCGACGAGATATAAATAGTGTTAGAGTGTTTTGCATTTAAAATCAAACAAACAGTAGTTACTTTATTATCTATATATATACTATATAGTATATATAATATTATATACGTTAGTTTGTTTATATACGAATATATATTAATATTGTACTTTCACATATTTTGCTTTATGCTAAATAACAAAATATCACAGAAAACCATTTGAGATAATATTTGTTTTCATTATAATGCAGTCATGCGAGTATAATTTACATTCATAAACTATATTTTATTTACAACTAAAATTATATTAAGTAGAAGAAAATTAGAAAACATTGAACAGCGACCAGTTTGAACTCATGTACAGTAAATAAAATAATCATACCGACACGTATAAAAGTTTTATATTGTTTTTAGTAGTTTAACTTTATACACAAATATTTTTTTTATCAAATAACATATTGAAACATCTGACGACCAGTTTTGTGAATAACGGATCACTACGTTCAGGGCTTATAGTCTATTCACCATACACATGCTTGGAAAAGTGACGGTATTTACGTTTTATCGGTCAGTTATATTCACAGAATATTAGGCTGAAGTTTTAGTAGTTGGACAAAGTTATGTGGCAAGGGATAAATAAACAATTCCTAAAAGATATCGAAGAACTAAATATTATATACAAATATTATACAACCATGTACATTTTTTGAATACGTTTGGTTTCAAATAAAAATGACTACACTGCCGTGATAAACAGTCCTGTCGTATTTTTGGCTATATATACTGTAGTAAAATCGTAATCAAAATTAATTTTATTGCTGAATAGGTAGGTTAGAATATTTATTTTTTTTTCTGTCGTTGAAAAAAAAAATGAAAAAAAAACACTCTGTCAATAACTGCTATTGAATGCAATTAAGAGGAATTAATTTCTAATAATAGATACTCTCATAAGTCATAATATACCATTTTGTAACTTCTCAGTAAGTTTATTTGTATTGGTATCTAATTAATGTTTTCGTTGGTTTTTAGCTATCAGAAATGTAAACACACAGTTGGATGTTTGAGAATATCAGCGGGAAAAAGTTTTTAAATACATTTCTGGGTTGCGACTACTTTGCATAATTGACTGGCTGCTATTTTATCGCCCTTAACTTCGATCCACAAATTTCCAAGATACTTTTTTATATTATAGAAAACCGAGTATTTTATAATGGTATTTGCATAAAAATAAAATCAAAACCAATACTTACGTCTTACTTGAATGTTTAAAACATTATTTTTTGGTATAATAACAGATTTAAAATAATCATTTTTAAAGTATGTTTGAATCTCACTGATTGATGAAATCGTTAATGTCATTCAAAATTTATTGTTAGCTATGTACACTATTTTTTGTCAGTTTTATTATTTCTGTTTATAACTGTGTAAGTTATATTAAAAAAGTATTTTGTAGCTTGATTAACTTTTTATGCTAATAATTCATTTTGAAATATATAGTATCACATTTGCATAATATAAAATTTGTTTGTGTTATTTAGTAATTATATTCACAAACGTACGGAAGTTTATTTGTATTCGTTCATTATTTGTTAATATTAATTCGTCAATGTTTACGTTATATAGTATTAAAAATAATTATAAAGTCAATACAATTTGAATGAATATTTGAAAACTATAAATATCAAAAAATTAAATCATATGGATCACAAGTTTGTAAAGCATTAACGTTAAACATTTTGAATTTATTTTTTTTTTTTGATAGAATTTTCAATAGTGTTTGTGTATAAAAATTATATTTTCGATTTGCTTATTAGTTATATTAGTCTATTGGTTTATCTAAATTATTTAAATTATTTTTAATTTAAAAGTAATTTGGTGTAATAGTTATGAAAAAAAAAATTGAGATAGGATGTACAGATGTAGATTACTCTAATGATTTTTTTCTTTTATTGAATATTTTAAAATGTTTTAACTGTCTCAATATTTAAACTACAGATTGTGTAATGTATAGAAATTATTTTTATATTTTTTAGATTATAAATTTTGAGCTTCATTGAACCATGGAATAATTAAATAGTAAATATTTCCTCTGGTGAAATAAAACAATGCATTGCACTTTGAATGTTACTCTCTGTATGAACTCATTATTTTAATCAAACAAGTATAAAACTCGGATAGATTTAGAAAATTATTTTTTTCATTGATACAATGAATATATAATATAAATAATAATGTAACTAAGATGTGTGTATTAATAAATTGATTTAGATTGCTTATTATTTATTTTCACGTCTAAATAATATGCCAATTAAATATATAATATATAATATATATATTTAATA
Organism: Aphis gossypii; assembly: GCF_020184175.1. Taxonomy (NCBI): domain Eukaryota; kingdom Metazoa; phylum Arthropoda; class Insecta; order Hemiptera; family Aphididae; genus Aphis; species Aphis gossypii. The sequence continues at coordinate 59,030,222 of NC_065531.1, read as the reverse complement.
ATATTGTTTGTTGGGTAAGAAATTTGGGGTCCGTGATTTCATTTCCTAATTAACTTAACTTAAAAAAAAAAACAATATTAATCAATTAGGCACTTAAAATCATTATTTCGGATTAATTTAATAAACAAATTATAAAATGTGAAAAAAATTATCAAAGTTTAATAATCAAAGAATAACTTATAATTAATTTTTATAAAACTAATAATAACTGGTTAAGATATTTATAATATTTTTTGAACAATTAAATGTTTTATTAAATAATAAAATGATAGTTGAAAATGTTTTAGGATTTTATTTATAGCATTTTCGGAGCTATTGAATTTTGATAACATTTTTGTTTTTTTTTTTTTTTGACATTATTACATAATTTTGTAAATAATGTTGGTACATTTTATACGAATCGAGAGACGAACCATCAGTTTATCATCGTTTTGTTTTACAATTCGCACATAAAATCCAATCATATAAAAATAAATCAAAGATTGTCACTTGGGTTGTATGTCGTAACTTGTAAATTACAATTTTATTACACCTAATCCTTACCACACGGCACACACGAGCCGAGCTACCGAAATCAAAAACCCACATAAATTGACGCGTTATCCGTGATGTCGAGTGCCAACCAAGACAATATTTTTTATGTTCACAATTTCGTTGATTACAATGTATTTAGGATTTGAACATACTATGAAAAAATCCCCTTAGGTTAATTGTTGTGATATTTAAATCATAAAATCATTTTCTTATTTGTTTTCAATAAACATCTCTGGATCGTTGATTAATGCAATTACCAACATTTTGATAATAATGTGGAATTTTAAAACATTCACTTGAACTACAGTGTTCATACTATTCTCAGTTGTTTATGATATGTTTTGCTGCTAATGTTGAGAGTTTGAGACACACCAACGCCATTGCTGCAGTTGAAGGTTCTATCACGATCAAATTATTTTAATTGCAGCCAAAGGCAATGGGTCAACTTCGAGAATGAAATGTAATAATATTATTGTATCCTCGATTTTACAGTACACAACAAGTTTACTCGTATAATAATATAATATAATGTAATATAATGTCTATAAGTCTTTTGTAGTCCCATAAACATCTTAAAGGAGGTAGATAAATCGATTAAAAAATTAAAATTTTTATATTTATTATATGTATTTGTATCATTTATACATTGATCTTCGATATCTAAAAAATGCTAAAACTTAATAAAATATTTTAGTTCTAAAATACAAATTCACTATATAGTTTGGAATTTTTCCATGAAAATTTAACACTCAGTAAACTTAAGTTATATTGAACATTTTAAGACTGATTTTTTTTTTTTGTTAGGAAGCCTAATTGTTCTATTATAATATAACTACGACACGATATGTAACTAAAGCGGTGCATTATCATGTTAGGTACTTATTATCCAAGTTGGCAGTCAAATCGGTCCATCGGCTGTTAGTCAAATAATAAAATTTATAATTTGGACGCTGCATCATCCTAACCTAACCTAACCTTTGCTGTAAGTTTGGATGGGGAATGAAGCGGAGGTTGGGTTTACGATTCTTATGAGTTATGGCTACTTAGTGTTGGGGTTCATTCGGGTGTTGAAAACTCAATGGTAGAATGCGAAAATTTTACTGCACAACAACTATGGTGGTCGTTCAACGTTTTCTCAAAAATACGTTATTTTATTCTTCATAATCCTGGTTCGAGTGAAACCAATTAAACATCGACTCCCCTTCGCCGGCTGGTTTTATTGCCTACAAAACAATTCCGTACATTCCAGGTGACTAATATTATAATGGGTGTTGCTTGTCGGACCCAAAACGTGCACGCTGAACCACAACATATAAGCGCACTAATTTTCCAAGGCAGCAAAAGGAGAAGCATTCCTTAGTTATTTTATCGGCCTTAGTCTGACGTGTAATAATTTGTACACTAATAGCCGCAGTACGCACCTATACTCTCATGAATATCGTAACTAACTGTTTTAAATTAAAGCAGAAATTCGTTCGCTAAGTCAGTTGTGTAGAACAGATGAACAATTTTAAACCTACTCCAGAATTTTGCAGGAAATCTATCAAATTTAAAACAGTTTATTTAAATAAAATTGACTGTTGGTTATATTACCCGGAAAAATAAAAATAAAAAACAAAAATTGGATTATTAAATTTTATGAAATATTGGAATATTATGATGACATCAATAAATTGTATACGCAGATTTGAGATAAAAAAAATAATAATTGAAAATAGTGAGGTTAAAACTTTATTATTAAAAATGTTTTCAAACCATTTTTTATTTTAACGTAGTTTAATCTTAAAAATTGCAAATGCATTAACTTTATTAGTAACGATATTAAATTTAATCATTACTTATTTACCAACGAATTGTTTTATATTTCTAACAAAATTATTGTTTAAATATAGGTATTAGTGAATTACTGAATTAAATTCATATAATTTCTACATAACTATAAATAATTTGTATTGTTATTATTATTAATATTAACCATTATTCCAGTTTTTTACAGCAAAAAGACAATTTTTATAGTTAACATTTAATTTTGTATTATATTTATTTTTTAATTTGTTATTGAATTTTGAAATCGGCTTAAACATTTAAGTAGTATTATTATTATTTATTTAAACTTTCATTGTATTTATATTAAAATGTATTTGTGTTATAAAATGATAAATAAATTACAGATTACAGTCTAATGAATGGGCCAAAATGGCTCACAACGAATTAGCGAACATAAAATTTTATATCTCTTCTTAATGGAAAAATCAATGTACCCTAAGATATGTCTAAGTATAATCTAAATACAAAACTCAACATATAGATCAATTGAATATTTTAGTTTTTAATTGTATTTTCAACCGTTTATATAATTTTTCAAATATTTTTTAGTAATTAAATTACCAATACAAGAATATTTAATTTAATATTTGTTAATACAACACAGCTGTTCATTTACTTATATTTTATTTTAACTGATCAGTAGCTAATATTTCAACGTGAATAATATTCAATCGTAAGTGAACATCGGCATTTTTAAAAGACTATTTCATATAATATTTTCTCACGTATTACACAATTATATTTACAAATTTTAAAATAATAAAACCAAGTCTCGTATCTGATTGTTGTAATAATGTAATACAGTATCTAACTCAAATGTTTTCACTGGCCATCAGAGCTCATCAACACGATAACGCTCAAAACACATACCATCGACTCGATCGTCGTCGATCGAGGATTATTTATGGTATCGAAAACAATTCGGGCATTTTTGTTTTATTTAGTGTTTTTTTTTCATCTCTATACGTATAATATATACACTACAGTGAAAAAAGTGAAAGAACATTTATCGTGTGCGTTGATGAATACTCCGCTCGACGTTTTTTATTCTCTTTCACGTTCCACCCCTTCCCTCCTCCGACACCCCAATGTCACGCCGACCCACGAGTCATTTGACTTATTGATAGTCCATGTAGCCATTCGTTTCCGTAACATTTATTTCGTGCCAATGTCCAGTCCCCGAGAGACTTGCCCAAGAATGCCAATGTATTGTTTACATCCAGCGTGGAAAAAAAAGCAATAGAGAAGAACTATACACACACGCACACGCCGAAAAATTCCGAAAATCGTTGTCGTGCCCCGCTGCACACTCGACCGCGACCCTACACCCCCACCAACCCTTGAGGGCGGCCGTTACCCCGTATATATCAACGCGTCTCTCGACGCTTCTTCGTTCCAATTACAACGCCATCAATCAATCTCACCTTATACCCTACCACTAGGTTCGATGCATTAGATAAATCAAATTGGTTTTAATATCGACCACGGAGGAAGCACCGTTGCAGAGTATATTATTACAGTTTTGTTTATGTGACATTCGACAACGTGATTCAATTAGGAGATACTTTCCGAACGACTATGTGACCGTATATTATTGCCACTGCAGACCACTGTGTCTATATATTATCATAACTTAGAAGAGGAGGGCTTCAACGATTTTATAGAGGTATCATATTATTACTATGCCGTGGAGATGATAGAGGTGTTAGAGTAGCGGACGCCATATCGTTTTTAATGAACTAATATAGGTATGTAAATTTCTAGTGGCGACTATCCCATGGTTCAACTGTAACAAAGATAATTCAAGTGGTTGGTTGGGTGGGTGGGTGTAGACATCTAGGGCTTGAAATTTGTAAAACCCAAGATTTAAATTACTTAAAAGACTTCAAGAGTCTCAAAAATTAGCTTATAATTAATAATAAAAAACGGAGTTAATCAACTTCTGGTATATGCTGAAGTAAGTGGTAGGTATAGTGTACACTACTATATCATAGAAATCGGTTAAAGGTATTTCAAATAATATCAGTGCCACTGCATATTGTTCATGCTTGTAGTTTGTCAAAAATTACATTTTATTAACCAAAATTTTTTTATGGCATTGCTTGAGCTATTATAGGACCTGAGGGTAGGCATCAGTGAACAACGATCATTGTAACTGATACCGAATGTGCGTATATTATTATAATCCATTTATATTTTTGCGAGACAAGTATTTGTTCAGTATAAATAATTTCTTTATTTGTTAATAAAAGAAAAAACAGATCGTGGTTTAAATATAGGTAAAAATCTCTAAACCACTTGTATACCATATGGGCGTAATCGATTTAAAGAGATGTGTTGACTTAATAAGCTATCCAAACACTAAATCTATTCAAGTCAACTACAGTAAGAACTAAGAAGTGTAAGTATCGATACAAAGTTAGATTAGGATATCGTTTTTCTTTTTACATTTTTCACGCTTACATAATAGACAAGAAATTACCATTAATAAATTAATTTTTACAATAGAGTCACTTATCTTATCATAAGTTATTGCTTTAAATTATTATTCAACATGAAATTGTAAATAAACATTTTATATTTTTGAGTTATAAAATATACATATAAATAAATAAAAATGATTTAGTCAGTAATGTCAAATTTATCAATTCTAATTAATGTGTTAATTTTTCTGTAGCTAGAGGTTTAAGCACACGTAAAAGTGGAAGAGTGATTTTTTTTTTTAGCATTAAAAGAACATGTTTATTTTAGAAATATAGAATAATTATTATTTTATATATATATTATTTTAAATAATACTTTACTATAATTAGTATATAATTTACTTTACTCTTGTTGATGATGAATGTCGTATTGATTGCTGTGTATTATTATTTTAATAATAAATAATGATTTAGATGGGGCTGAAAAGTATTGAGTGTGTATTTTTGTGTCGGTAAATTTTGTAGTGTAAATAATAAAATATGCATTTAGCTATAAGATGTACTAAATGTTACAATAGCAATAAATATCACGACACTGCTGTGATAAGGATAAATATTTAAGTCTGATTATTACAAATAATACTTTTAATATGTTCAACATAGTTTAGATTTTAAGACATATATGTAGATAATTATTACAAATATTAAGTATATCATTTGATAAGAATTATCAAATAGCAGTTGCAATACAAATACCTACATTAAATAGTATTGGCATATACTATGTAAACACACGCCATGTTTCGAAAGAGAAAAAGATTCACATTCATATGCCACATCCAAACTCGAGTTAAAGTAGTATAAAATATACATTATAAACGAGATATATATGTATTTACATCGTGCTATTCTTTGATATACTGGTACCGATTTTTTTTCACAATAATTGAGTGTTTAAATATCTACAACGGAATTTATTCATGGCAGCGACGAACCGGCAAGGCAGATAAAGTCGAAAAAAAGTCAAGGGGAGTAGATCGTAAATTCGTTTAAAAACCCTTGGGCATTTTCGTGTATATATCGTACACAATGTCTTTGCACCCTTTTTTAATTACTTCCCAAGCGCGCCGAGCAATAAACTTTTTCCTTCTATGTTCACAAAATAATAATAATAAAAAAATAACACTGTCCTTTTGTTCTCTCTCTTTTCCCCTCTCCCGGTCCCCCAGGATTGACCTTTTTTGAAATTAGGATTACCTGAAAAATGTTCAAATTGATTTTTGGTTATACGAATACATGTGATATTTTAATAAGCGGGTAATTAACTCTGGTCGTTTTGTTTAAAAACCGCATATAGAATGTTACGCACGATCATTACTGCGAAAGTAATTAATTCAGGACCGCTAGTTTATCACAAGAAATCGTAACTATACGCTATGTATACGTGTATTATAGGTGCACTGTTATTCGTTTCAGGCGTGTCGTTAAATTTATTCCGGTATCTATATCAGAATAATATTAATCAAACAGCTCGACGGTAAAATATATAAATTGTTTTTTCCATGAAAACTATAAGCACTTACCTTTATAGTTTTTGAACTTTGATGGTTATTAATTAAATTTATTAACTGTACTTGAATTTAATTTATTTGAAAATATTTCAATTTGGTAGGTACTTGAGACGAAATAGCAATTACAGTTTTAATTTATGTGAGCGAGAAGCATTTATACATATACACATATTAAAGAAGAAATGTTTATTTTTGTTACATTTTACTGAGTAGTTTTCTGAAGGAATTTGTTCTAATACTTAAGCAAAATCCTATGCTGAGCTAGCAATAATAATATGTCTTTAAGATATAGCACGCCGATTTCAGAACAAGTAGTTATTTCCATTTACTCAGCGGCAACAATGTAATTTGATTCCTTTTTCTCTCTAGTTATGTAGTACAAAGAGAAATATTAATTTTCATCTATTTAAGTCTGTTTAGTCCAAAGATAGTTTTTCAAGAAGGCTCAAGAATTAGACACAAAATAAGAATATTTTTTTTAAATTATAAAATATACGATATAATATAGGTCATTTATGTACAATACCTATAGCTTAACCTAGTAATTATTCATATGGTTTTGTTGTTTCCACAGATCGTATAGTCCAGAAAACAATAATTGGCTTTAAATTCAAAAATTTTTCTTCATTACTATTTTTGTTTAAATTATTGATAATTTTAAAGTTACAATAATATATTAACTAAGATTTTTTGAAATGCTGTTTCTTCATAAATTGAATAAAATAAAATATTTTTTACGACCGTTTTCTAGTTTATATAATACTTACGTACAATAATAACACTCGATTTAAACAATAAAAATCACGACCATAATAGTATAAATATATATATATATATTTTTTTTTGATTTATCCCAGTTTAATATTGTTTATATTATACATTGTTTATGCGTTGCAGTCATAAGTCAGAGATGAGAAAAATACTTTCAAAATTCTGTTGAAATCTAAGTAAAAATAAATTTGTAAAGAAACAAATTTGATAGGTACACAAGTAGAATTAATTATATATTATCAATATTATAATATATAATACAATTAATGACTCAATATAAAAAATATGTATAAAATTATAATTTCAACTTGTTTTGAATAAATCGATGATTGAATTTCAAAAAAACTAATTTTTCTTATGATCTGAAAGTTTTAATTAAGTTCGATACCGGTTGTTGAATACATTTGTCCAATCGACACTGAAAAATATAACTTTGTATTTATACGAATAAAAAGTAATTTATACAGTCGCAACTCAATACGAAATAGAAGAATGCAATTACTTTTCTCATTTTAATATATACACCTACTATATATTATAAATTAAAATATAATATAATACAAAATTAAATGCAATTCAGGGCTGTACATTCGATTAAATAATTTATCATAAGAAGACGACGTTATACCCGCATGTGTTGTCTCTGTCTTACTAATCTACATCATATCAAATTTATGTTCAGTAGAACACATTTTTTGATGTTAACTTTGATGTTAATATTATAGTAAAATCACCTATTATAAAATTTAAAGGTAAGAATATTATCTAGACGATGTCAAATGTTTTTATTGATTTTATCGTTTTAATGTGAGTTATAGCTATGTAAAATATTGCAACTTTAAAATGTTCATCATTCACTTTAAAATGATAATATAAATAAAAGTATATGACACTGTCTAGATAATATTCTTACCTTTAAATTTTATTATACATAAATTTACTTTAATATTAAAGCTAACATCAAAAAATGTGTTCTGCTGAACTCAAATTTGCTATGGTAGTATGGTGCACGTTAGTAAGACAGAGATAATACATGTGGGTATAACGTCTTTTTAACTCGTTATTGATAAAAATAATTTCCAAAATGTATTTGTATGAAATGCACAAAACCTACGAATATGCAAAAACAATAAGATAATATACTTGTAAGTACAACAGATATATAATACAATGTAAATATAATGTGTATTCATCTCTTAATATGACCACTGATTTAAAGAATTAATCAATTTTTCATTAGAATATTAAAAGATAAACTTAGTCTACATCCAAATTATATACGTATCTAAATTATAATGTTAAATAGCTCTTTTCGGGATCATTTTAACTGGTACTATGATTTTCTAATAATTAAAATAAGATATGATTATAATCACAACATAAAATAATATTATGTTTATTCTTTTGAAATTAAAAAAATGTACAATTTATATTCTGAACACAGAATAAGTAAATGTGTTATAAAAATAAATAACAATATGAGGTTATTTTATAACAATAACTTTTGTATTATCGTGCTAAATTAGTATATATTATATCAAAAGTATTCAGTTATTTTTTAAATCGTGGATGTGTTATTTACTTTCACAATAAAATAAAAATGACATCAAACATGTATTTATTTTAAGTTTTTAAATAATAATTATAGGTATACAAATACGAGTGTAGTAGAGCAAGATATGGTTTTTAAAAAATAAATATTTCATGAAATCAATTGGTTAATGTGGAAAAAATGAATTGCACCAGCACCAATAATATGATATTCAATAGAACTCGCTGTAATATGTAAATTATACGTGTGCGATAGAAAAAAAAACAGTTAATTAATTTTTGAGTAAAATTTTCGAATCGCTCAAACAGTGTACGGCCAAAACGTGTGAAAAATAATCCCATTAGGCACTCGTGAAAAATCAAATCCGCTGTAGTAAAAATAATAATATAATATATTATTACGATACGATAATATAATAATATGATAATCGATTTTCGGTGTATTTCGGGTACACATAGTTCTGACATCGGAGTATAGTGTATTTTGCATCAACCGTGGTAGTAGAGTATAATATATAGTATACTAACCAAGTATTAGTGTGTAATACACACACATACTCTCTCGTATATGTATAGTTAATAATATAGTATGACATATCGTGTGCCAAAAGCTCGCGTGTCATTAATGGTTTATAAAGTGAAAACGCTTGTTCGGAGGTCCGGTTCTGATAACATTGTGGGTCTATTATTATTATTAGATATTATACTATTATTCTATAGCCGAATTGGCCAGCGGTAAGTGGCTGTGGTGGCAAGTGCTCGACCTAGTTTCACTTCGTTGTGTAGTATTTATTAATAATTTTGTAATCGAAAGGGGTTATGTCGTATTTATTTACTTGTTGTCGACTGGTCGTACGACCTAGAGTGTAAGCGAGCAATGTCAGTTGGAGTACTTTTCATAATAAATATATATATACATATATCATGCATAGGTATGTAATATTGTATTGGAATATTATTGCGTTAGGTTAGGTCATCAAAAACCGTTTGTAGATATTCGAAATTCAGGATAAATCAAACACTGCGTCATTCTACATCAAAATAATAAACAATCTTATCTGTATATTTAAAAATTGTTCTAGTAGTACAAAATACAGGAAAAAAAACATTCAAAACGTTGATATTAACATGAATAAAGTACTATGATTTTTTTGCATGATTTAACAAAAAATGACCACACCACAAAGCCATTCTGTAGTTACCGAAAAAATAGTTTAAAAAAAGGACTTATACGTAACCAAAAGTTACGAATGAACATATTGAAGCCACATTGATATCTGTTCATCATTTTCCATCAATCTCGCCAAAATGTTGTCTGAGTAATGTTTAATAAATGCATGTTTAACTGCCAATAGATAAATTGCGTTACATTAAAATAAAACTAAACACCTTCAGTTGAGGGGTATAATAATTGGAGTGCATAGAATTTATCTTCAATCATCCTTGCAATGAGAACGCCCTCGAACCATGTCGGCGTACATAATATTATACTCGTTCATAAAAATTGTATTCGATATTTGACGCATAACTCTATGTATTTGCTTGATAAAATAATAATACTTCTATACTCGGATATTAAAAATAAAATACTACTGTAGTCCGCGAGGGGAGATAAATCTCCAACCTTTGACGAACGAAAATCAGAAAAATGTTAGTACCTAAGTAAATAATAGTGTACATCGTAGGATTTGTTTGATGTACAAATTATATTATTGTACTATATTTAGAAAGTCGACTTATGTTTCACTTAATTCCGAGGACAGTAATATTATTGGATTGTAGTAGTCAGTTGACGTAGATACACGGTCTCCCAATCTGGCGTTTTCGTAGTCAAACAAACAATGCGATTTATTTGTTTTGTTATTTTCCTACGGTTGCGCTCCGAAAAAAAAATGATAAAATGTATTTCGTCAATAACGAACGTCCATGCTTTAATGGACGTGATACAACAACAGTTTACGGATGAAAAAAAAATAAAGAATAACGAAATTACACAAACAAAGCCAAATGTTAGTGAATTTGATAGCATTTTAGCCACGTTTTCAAGACATACGTTTGTACGTAATTACTTAAAAGAAATCATTCACGTGTACATTTTGCTCTTTGAAAATATTATGATATTGTGTAAGTAATACGACACAACGGATAAAATACGTCAAATAGACGGTGTACAGGTATGGATTTATTGTGATACTCAAGTTCATCGAAGTCATGTTTAAATAAATAATTAATAAGCGCTAATAACGTTTGAAATTTAGGGACCCGACTTCCGTCTGAGCTACTCGATCAAGAATTTGTAGTATAGAAGTAATAAAGACGAAGTTTATAACTTTGTTAATTATGATTTCATTATAAACTGATGTATATTTTTCAATACTGCTAAGTCAGTGAAAAGGCTGCTGCTCATAATTGCAACGACGACGATAATTAATTTTCGTATTACGAAAAACGTATACCTGCATCATGAATTATAATGATAAACAAACATATACTATATACGAATGTATGAATACGTTTGGAGGGAAAGGTTATTTACACAGGGGTGGAAACTCGGTCCCTGCAAAGCCACACTTTTTTGTGCCAATTTCCTAATCCGTTGAAATGATTACAGCATATAAAGTCATATAACCGTCGCAAAATGGGCACCAGCGAGTGCTCGTAAGACGAACCTTTCTTCCGTTAAAAAAAAAAAAAAACAACAACAACAAACACAAAAATCGACACCGTCACGGACGGTGCATAACGAAATTATACACACACTTTTAATATTATTATTATCGTAATAAACGATTCGGTGCTGTTTTCGTCCCGCGACGACTGCGTATAACGCAGTGAGTCCGCTAAAATATAATTATTATCGAACGAATCGCGTCGACGTGTTATAGTGTTATTCTCGCGCGCACTTACACATGATTATGTATATTGTTTTTTTATTTCCTTTTCGTTTCCGTCACGGCTGTTTTTTGATCAAACACCCGGATAATGTGTCATCGCACCCTACCCGCCGTCTAGATCTCGCGCCCCCGGCCCGTCGTTGCCCCCGCACAGCATCGGTGGTAATGGTCTGCGATCCGGTTGTCCCGACGCCGCCGCCGCCGCTAGAGGGTTACAAATGAATGAAACCCAAAACGTTTTCGTCCGACCCCACTCGATCTCTCCGGTGCAGTGCAAACATCATCGCGAGTTCTCGCACAGGCGGAGACGTGCACACACACACACTCGCACTCCGTATACGGTTTTAAATTAATTGCGTTATTTATATTAAAATCTCTCCCGACGGCTCGGCGGGGTAGTATAATACGTAATATGTACACCGTATACAGTATACTATGTGCGGGGTTTGCGTCCGCCCCGAGCGTTGCGCATTGCCGCAGAGGGGCCGCGCCGACGCCGTAATAATAATGCACCATTAATCTCTGGACACATGTTCTTCCCCACCGCTAACAAAACTTTTGCGGCCCGCCGCCGCGACGTTTCTCCTCCCCCACCTCCCCCTGCTGCGATCTAGTCCGTGTACGATATGTATGTATGTATGTACATAATATATTATTATTTTCTTTGACTACTGTCGTATACCCGACGCCATCAAACACCGCGTCACTACTACCGCGATGTATTACTATTATTATATACACTGTGAAACGTTATTTTATAATGTATATCGTGTACACCATATATACGACCCCTAAGAGCGAACGTGTGCTTCCGTGTATTTTTACGCAATGTTATTACTATGTGTTATACCGTGTTACTCTGTGATAATAACGCGTGTGCGCGTGTTTATATTATGGTTTTCGCCGATGTTTGTCGAACGGAGTGCACCGCGCGGGATTAGACGACTCGCGATTTGTTTCGTCGGGATCGCGAGTCGCCCTGGCCATACGAATGTATATATATGCCGTAAACGTGTATAATAAAAACAGTCGTATTGGCGCACGGACTTACGCGTTTGCCGGGCACGGAGGAGGATGGATACGAGGAGTAAAAATGAAAACATTAAAAAAAAAAACCCGGTCTTTAGCCCTCTGCGTAAAAATGCACTCGGCCCTGCCACCGATTATCGTTTTTATTTTTTATACACATACGAAAAAGTATTACGTACGCGGTCCGACCGCGTGCGTGTGTTCGAACAGCTGCCGCCTTTTTAGGCGTCGTCATGGCGACGGGCGCGTCTGGTCAGTTTTTCGCGGTGAAAAAACGTCTCTTATATGGTAAAAGGGAACGACCAAACGACGACTTCAGCGCATATAATGGATACATAATATTACTTGCACACACACACTCACACACGCGTACTTAAGTATAAGAAGATATAACAGAAGACACTTAATATAGATTTCTTCTGAGAGTTCGTATTGGGAGAGGTTAAAAAAATAAAACAAAAATTTCTTTATCGGGTTTTTAATAATGTTTTCTTTTACCGGTCTCACCTCGGGAAAACTATTCGCGCGTGAAATTAAGAGCTCCAATATACGTTCACACGTGTTGCCACCACCAAGTTTTACACCTAAACATATTATTATACGCCGTATATAGGTTAACCCCGCACAGCGCAATATATGTGTACAACAATAGTTTGTACTCAAATATCTTATAACTTTGCCCTCATTCGACGTCCACAGTGATCGCGATATTATTATATTTTGTGACAGTCGAGCGCTACTGGAAAAAGTTTTCGGTGACAGTTTTTTTTTTTTTTTACTTTTAGTAATATATATTTTTTTTGCAATGAACGAAAATCCATTTACAAATAGTCAATATTATTATACGCCAAATTCTGTTAATGCGTCGTTGTGACTTTAGACGTCTTCTTTCATTCAAGTAAACAACATTGTATATACTGTCGAGTACTCATTCTTATCTAATGGTTGTGTATAATATTAATTCACGAGATTAAGTAAATAACTTATTAATTATTATTATTAAAAAAAAAAAAAAAAAATGTTTAGGTCCGGTAAAAAAAAAAAAAACAATTAATTAGATTTTATGCTTTGTTAGCAGTTAAGTTGTACGTGTGTATCGAATAATATAAAAAACTTCAGTCTTTTGGGCAGGCCATATTATATTGTACTAATGCCAAACCATTTTTTCATTTAATCTTTACTTTATTTAATTTATTAAACTCTTTTCTCTCTGTATTTATTCCACTATAATAAAATAATTAAATTTATGAGAAACGCAATAAAAATAATGCATTTTAAAGTAATTATTATGAAAACAAAATTTAAAAAAACACGGGAAAATACATTTTCTTGGTTGACTATTACTAAACATCAGTCTGGTTTTAACTTAATGAAGTTATAAAGGTCTGGACTGTACTTTTTTAAACAGACACAATTTAATAAAACTACTATTCTTTTTTTTTTAATTATTATAGTTTATGAAAATGGAAGTTCTAAAACACTTTATTTTGATTATTTCTTAATAATAGTCAAATAGATATTATAGTTGCGAAACATATTAGTATAAAATGTGTTATCTATTATTTAAACTTATTAATAATAAAATAAAACGTGGTTTTAAGGATAGCTGAGAGAAAAAAAATATTATATATGGTCATATGGAACATAAAAGATTTTTATTATCTGTAAACAATGTTCTGTTTGTACCTAACCAATATGAATTGGTGACTGGAGGAATAATAGAATCTATATCAATACTTCACTTTAAATTAGTTAACTCCCGTGGGACGTCATCTATATTATGTAACTGCATACAGCTTATAAATATATAACTATGAGAAAAGCAATTAATCCTTTGTCGGGATAGCGTGAATCGTAAGCTTATTAGAAAATAATTGGAATGGACAACGGCCCAAAAATATAAATAACGAATAAGACAGTACTATAAAACATTAATGCTTTCATTGCGGTCTCAAAACGGCAAGAACGAATTTATGACATCTAACTACTGACCGATAAATAACATAATATCTAATAAAAATAATAATAATAATTTATTACAACACAACTCAAAAAGGAAATGTATTGTTAAGTTACATAAAATATATTATTCGTATAGGTATCAATCTATCTATTTATATTTTATATGTAATAAATAATAATAATATTTGATTAGCCTAATATTATTTTTCGATTTCATAATGTGTTTTAAATTTTGTGAATGTAGTATCTACAAAATAAATCTTTTTCTCTCTTGTAACTTGTATGTTAAGTACATGCTTATTAAATTAGTAAACGTACGCAGTTTTAATTAAATATAATCGTGGTTTTTATTTTGACAAATGTCAAAAATGAAAAAAAGCGGCGAAATATAGTCTATCATTTACCTTAGATCGATTCATATCGTCCATAATAAGACTTTTTTTTTTTTTAATAATCTGAAACATAATTTATTGATAGAACATTAAAACGCTGTATTTTGAATATTTTATTTCACACTATACACAGAACTTAGTGTTCGATTTCAATTTTCGATTTACAAGTTACAATTCTCGTGGTTGCGCTTGTGTGGGTGCCTATAATTTTCTACAACATAGAAATTGGGATTTGTTCTAGTTTCTTATGTGGTACGAGATTAACTTTTTCTTCTCAAACGTTTTCTACCGCAATAAATCTATTTATCGATTGTTTTTTTATTTTCGAAAACTATAATATTATAATAGTGTATAAAAAATATTCTTGTGAATCGATTTTGAACACGATACAGTCAAAAATTTACACGGAGTATCCCGACGCTTTCAATCTACAGATTAAATTTAATATGTGTCCAGCCATCACACTGGTTGCCACCCGTCTCTGATGTACATTTTCATCATCGTTCTTAAACAATGTTATTTTTGTTGTTGTTATAATATGCACATTAGTGCTACGTAATTCGAAACTGGTGGTGGGCTAAGGGTGTGAGTGCGCGTGGAGTAGGGGTTGAGACCGTATTAATTATGCTTATGCCGGACGGGGGAATAATAATATGGCTGAGCGATTTATTTGCACTGCAGCGACCTGCAAGAACCATAGCACTGTAACGTTGCTTAACATAATAACGTCTTGTATGTTTTATATTGTCGTAAGCTTGTGAGTATGATTATTTTATGCTAATAGTATTTGTTTGAAAAATATTTTGTTTAATAATACGAGTAATACGTCGACTTACCTACCGTAAAGTACTAATGTTGATAATGTATCACATCGATACGGCTGCATGAAAGATAAAAGTCTGATTTTTACCGGATAGTAGTAATACTGGAAATACACGAAATACCTCGTTAAAATATGAATAAATTGTGTACCAAAGATATTATATTTATATTATAATATATTATATATGATAACTTCTCACCAACTAAGAACAATATTAAATATTTTTTTTTTCATCAAATTGACCTAACTTCTTTTACAATACATAATATGTTGGTATTTATTCTTTCGTATTTCTACTCATTTCAAACATAATGGTACGAGTTCAAAAATATTAAGTAAAAATTTATATTTAAACGAATATGATAAATTCGAAAAAATATTTTTTTATTTAACAATTTCTTAATAATTATTATTTTCGCAATTACCTACGTTTACTCTTTTTTATTTTATCAAAAATTCAACCAAGGTTCTAAGATCTGATGTAGTTAAATTTACACGTTTCTAAATAACGTCATTAGTTATTAGTAATTGACATTAAGTACATTTTCATGGAATAGAACGTTATTTTGCTAAAAAAATATGTGCATAAAATAATAGACAAAGGTAATCGTATAATATTAATTCAATCAAAGTTGCTATCAATGAAATATCGTTATTATTTTATAATTTTTTTTTGCTTATTTTAACTTTGATCATTTATTTCGCTCAACTCATACCGTGATAATCTAAATTAAATGTCAATCATACTCACATATTATATTAATATAAAATATGGCGGGTATTCAAGGCGACTCGCTGCATTGGTGGAATTGAAAATAATTATATTCGAGAATTATTTCAGTTATCGTACATTTCATCGTAATTACTATTATAATGAAATTTATAAATCTTTATTTAAAATGAAACTTTATTTTATGTTATTTAAAATTATCATACTATTATCAAACTACCATACTTTCATTTTAATCACTATATTTATATTATATTTTTTAATCAATTTAAAACTATTTGTATACAATTTATAGAGTTATTATAATTTTTAAGTGGATTAATATGGAATTACAGTGTTTTTGCTCATTGAAAATATTGGCGATTATAATTTTGAACATAATAATAACTGTAAATACTTATAAAAAAAATGTTTGAGATTGTTTTAGTGTAGGTATCTCATAATATCTGTTATTGTTTATTTTTAATTTTAAACCAATTCTATAGTTTTATTTGTTAAAAAATGATTTTATAATTTCTCACTTTAAATATTATTTAGTATTGCATTTTATTATAAATAATATTATAATGAAATACATAATACAGTATAGAATGTATTAATTGTTACTTCTGAGTGAATTTTAATGCTACTGATAAGTATTATAGATTAAGTATAAATACGTGAAGTACAACTGTACAATTTTACTACATAATTTATAAATTGTTAGTATTGGATATACTTTTTGAAAATCTTTCTCCAAACACTCAATTCAACATAGATGCAGAGTTATTTAACAAACTAATTCGAATTCACTTTAAAATTTTAATTTCAGAATTTTTATAAATAATTATTTATTAAAAGCCATATTTTCAAATTCTTGCATTTTGAAACATGTAATTTCTGTGTCCGAAACAATTTTTTGGGCGATTGTAAACTCTCCCGATGGTAAACTCTACCGATGGTACACTCTCCCGGGTCTACTCCAGTACTACCTGACAGAAACGTGTAAACTCTCCCGGATTTATTCCTGTACTACCTAACGGAAATATGTAAACTCTCCCGGGTCTAGTAAAAATCATAAAATAAATTTAATATACATTTAAGTTGGGTTTAAAAATAGTCAATCATATATAATAATAATTACAATATAAATTAATGTCTTTAGCTGCTATGAACATGATATTATAGTCAAAATACAATAAAAAATAAAATTTCAAAAAATCCAATATACATTTAAGTTTCTTTTAAAAATATTCAATAATAATAATATAAGTTACAAGTACAAAATATACGTAAAAATTTCCAACTCGTAGTGTAGCAATAACATTTAAAACAACTCGGGAGAGCTTACATACTTCCTACAGGTAACTATAAAGTTGACCCGGGAGAGTTTACACATTTACTTCAGGTAAACATAATTTTAACCCGGGAGAGTTTACATTCGGGAGAGTTTACTATTTTTAAAAATCGGGATAGTTTACCACCGTCCAATTTTTTATTCAAATTAGAACCAAACTTCAATAAACGTGTATTTTATATTATTTTGAGCTATCAAACATTATGTTCTACAAATAGTTTATTAAAAGAGGAATGAGCATGATATTTTCAGTTGATAAATCTGTATTATTTATATGTTTGTATATATATAATGTGAACTATGAACTATATCAGTTATAAATGACAGTATCCGATCAACTGCAGTACTCACCACCATCAATCGGGTTGTTTGATGAAACATATGATTTTCAGTCAATTTATATATGATATAAATTTAGACGATTAGTGAAATAAAATTCATTACAACATGTATAACAATCAGCAAAAAATAAGTCACTCAATTGAAGTATTATGGTTTTTTTGCTCAGCCCCACTGGATTTTATGGTGAGAAAACTCGTGGTGGTTCACGTGTGCAATAGTATACTATGACGCATAAACTGCGCAGCTGAAAATAATTTTGATTATAAACCGTTGTGTATCGAAAGTGAGGAGAAAACAACATATCACTCGAACGAAAAATATATTATCATATTTAATCGATCGTTGTCGACGCAACCGAGGCAATCGAGAAACGGTTTAAATTTCGGCGGGGTGTAAATAATATACATATTAATACTATATTTTATTAAATATTATAATATAATGTTTAATTGATAATAGCTTTGAGTGTCTATACTCTATAGTACCTGTATATCAAAGTGAACATATGCGATGTTTTTTCGTACGATAAAAGGAATCCCGCCGGTATGCACGATTTGGAGTTTTAGATTTATATCATATACTATGACACACACGGAACAGACTCTCATATAGTAATTTGCTATTGTAGTTAATAAATGAAACTTTTGTGGACGAGCGTAGTTTTCAATTACTGTGAAGTATGCATTTTTCTGAATGTCGCGCGGCAACTTCTCGTTTGTTTTCGGAATCGAGTGTAACCGACACTCAAAGGGTTGAATGGAAACAAAAAGAATCGTTTCGAATTGCGGCGGAAAAAGTATAAATAAAAGTGGAAAAAACAAAAACCTAGAACAAAAAAAAATATATATATATATATGTGTCTATATATGGGGTGCACATGCGTTAGCGATGTTTTTGTACGGCAAGGTTGTGACACGGGGAGCGACTCCCGTGGGTGAGGGGTACTCATTTTATTAATTGAAAGCCGTGTACACGGAACAAATTTATTTCCTTTATACACAGCAGCCCATACGCAGGCCGTACGTATACCGTTCTGGGAGACGGGCTTTCACGGACAATAAAACTTTGGAGAAAGTACTTCATTACTTGTCACCTCTCCGGTGGTGGACGAGGGGTGTTTTATATATATATATTTTTTTTTTACGTGGTTGTAACACGGGAACGACTCAAGTACAACGGTAATGGATTGTCTACGACCATTTTCCCTGTATACCGATTTATACACAGTCTTGCTTTTATAATTGATATTCGATTGATTGCTTTGTACTAATAGAAGATCATGCACTTAAATATTTTTACAACGTAACGTGTATTTTGTGTTGATTATGTAGTAATTTAACTACAAAATAATTCGAATAATTATGTTACTGACATTTGTTTGTGAACAGAAAGCGTTACAAAAGGGCTATGTGGCACATATACATTTTTTTTTTAAATTTCGTTTACACTGGAGTAAACTTAAAAGTAATTTCCGGCGATTCCTACGCCGGCGGTTTAAGCGTATATATTATATTAAAGTCACGGAAGTCGATAAACATTGATGATACATATAAAGCGATTCATTAATTTTGAACGGGTATATACGATTACACAACAATAGAATTCCAACACTTTTGGACATATTTCAGTTGGTTATTATTTTGTACTGCGCTGTATTCAGGTAAATAATAATGGGAAATATTGTACTTAGAGTATAATACTGTAATTGTTTGGATACCTACTGCCAGATTACAAAATATCCATCCACTGTTTTCTGACCTCCAGAAATAAGGGTGGTTTAGTTTTTCAATCGAAATAAATTTCTTTTGAATTTCCTAATCGAACTACAGACGCATCGCACGTTTTTCTATACGTACGTGTATTATACAGACAATTGCAGGTTACTGATTTTAATCATTTAACTTTTAGATAAAGGGGTCAGGAATGTATATAAGACATTTTTTTACACACTATTGGAATCGACTATTATAGCATAACTCTACTTTTTACATTTAAACTTTAAATTATAAATAAAACGCGCCCTATTTTTCAGTTTTATTTACCGTATACGGATTGACATTTAAGTTTTCGGACAATGTTTAAGAATAAAAAAAACATTTTTTTGGGGAAAACTATACATTTGTAATCTTGTGGTTATTCAGGTTTATGGGGAAAAAACTTATGTTTAATAATAAATTATAACGTATGTCAATTTTTATAATTTATTATTTTCGATTCGGTATAGTTGCAAGTGGCGTGCGTTCTAATTATCGTAGATAATTTAACACGAAACGTACGACCCGTTTCATAGATGAATCCTATTATTATACATACGCAAAACAAAACATAATTACATGACATTTATTTATAAGTGCGCGCATATTTCATGTGATTTTAGTACATTAAATTCACAGCCACTGCCATTACTCATTATATACGAATCGCCAACACGACTCGTGTTCATTCGGTCGTACAGTATACACATTTTCCAAAAATGTACGCGTATTGAGGTAAAAGCGAAAAACGTGGAATAAATCCGAAGCCATTCCGTTTAGGATATTATATATACATACTATTACACATACGATATTAATACACAACCTGTCAGCGTTTTGGCCGTGTATTTAACGGCGGATAAATGAAAATACATACTTACGGGACGGCGTATAAATATAGTAAGTACAGGTATATGATGTGTACGCTTGTATTTATCATAAATAATGTATGAAAACGCGCATGTATATTATATATGTATACGAAAGCAATCGTTTCAGTCGATCCCCGGATCCGGAAGTGCCCGACGTCCGTCCCGTTTAATATGTATATCGTCGGCAAAAGTGCATAAATTCGTATACCTATACATGCGGCGCACATAGGTGCATATTATTATTATAGGTATATGATTCATAAAGAAATTTTTTTTTCAACGCAATCACCGGTTTTAAAACCATATACATAGGTACACTTCCTAAGCGAAAATGGTGTTACGCAACCTTGCTTTAAATTATACTATATAATATAATACAGTCACGTGGAAATGCGCGCAGGGGCTCGGGGTAGTGGAAAATTGCAGAAGGAGGTGGGCGGAAGATTTTAGAGTAAGGGATTAACTCATGGCCGAGCAATTGAGTTTAGCGTTTTTATTTTCAAAATTTCAAGTCAATATCTGATATGCGAAGTGATCGCAGTTCGTCCATGACCGCCCTTGATAAGTTCTTTAATACGCGGGCGTACTACACATAAACGTATTATTTTACTATTACTACTGCACCGCCGACGACGGGCCGGTTTTCGATACAGAGGCGGACTCTATGGCCACCGTCGCCGCCGCCGCCGCCGTTGTCGAGAACACCGGAAACCGGAAATCAAGTTGTTTGGAAACGGATTAGAAACCTTGTCCCTGGACGTGAGCCGCACAGGAACGGAAATAAAGTAAAAGGGGTGTGAACGGGCAATCCCCTCGCATCGGTGCGATACGTATCTTCATTTAAGTCGTTTGAATAATGGATAAACGTTAGTCGACGGCGGTGGTCACGACGAGAGATCTCGCCAACAGACGACCGGCGGGCAGCGCATAATATTATATGAAACGTATAACGCGCGAATGCCGTCTACGAGGGGGACGTGGAGGTTCGATTTCCGGATTGGAAAATCCTGTTCGGAGAGTCTCGGACGCCGTTATCCGCGCGTGTAACCGATTTTGGACTGGACGTAGTCGCGGGAAACGGGAATCGGAAGCAAGGGGGGGCACTGGGTGGTTATTATTATACACACAAATACACCCACATAATATATTATGTATATATAATATTATGTTGTGCTTTTATGACGTACTGCAGTTCACACTATGTATATATGTTTTATTTTTTATTTTTTAAGCGACCGTCCGATATAATAACAGTGGTCGTTTGCGTTGGCGGAGTTCAGTCTGGCGGCACGGGAGACCGATTTAATGTATTATGTTCAATCGCCTAAAACAAAACAATATAACGTATATATAATAATAAATTATATATTAAAGAAGTTTGAACGACGCGCGCACCCAGCCATAATTCGATATTGTGGGTTTGTTCAGTTTGTCGCAATGGTATTTTTTGTTTTTTGTTTTATAATTTTAAGTTATATTATATTTTAAGATATATATTATAATACAAGGACAAAAGTTATATTGTATAATTTATAAAAGTATTCGAACAAAGACGTTATTCTACTGTAAATCGTAAAAACAGTTATTGTACAGTTTACAGTATAGATACGTTAAAATCTGTAATCTAATTGTAAATGATTCACTAATTTTATCTTTTAATAATCTCTACGTTTTTACTTATCAGATGTTCTGTAGGTTAAATAACTTTAATTATTATATATTTTGTTATTTATTTTATAAAAGTCCGTAAAAATAAATACTTATATATATATATAATATACTGAATATTATAAATAATATATAAATTCGACGATTTCAATTGAACGTTGATTATAATATTGCGTCGCGCAAGGACTGTTGCATAAAAGTTCCAGGAATATATGAAAATAAGGCCACGCGTACACGCTGTGCAAGTTAATCGAGGTTCTGCGTATAAAACAAAGCCGATGATTCCGCTTACCAAATAATCATTAACGAATTTCATAAAATCAACAGCAGCAATAGTTTTAATGAAAAATAAAATCCCATCATGGTTTTATAATAACATAAAATTTTCATAAAAAATTCCGTTCTCGGTTGTCAAATACTTAGGGTATATACTATATATATATAGTCAAGTATGCTGTTATCATTATATCGAAAAAGAAAAATTCATCGCCGGAATAAGGACAGAATCGTAAAGTTTCGTTTATTATCTTATTTTTATATTAGTACGGTGATATTTTCGAAAACACATTAATATAATACTACAATTTCGGACAAAATATTTAATGATTCATGTCAATGGCTAAAGTTTATAAGGATCGGTATATTATAATGAAAATTCATAAACTTAAATTCAAGTGCTTCAATTCTCTAACTACCAACTTTCCTTTTCATCTGCCTGGTTACACCAAATATAATAATAATACAATCATCATTCATAAAATAGCCAATTCGTATAATTTTTTTTTCACTTAAAATAATTTTTAGTTTTCAAAACTAGGTATTATTTATCGTAGTGTGAATATCACTCAGGAATATATTCCAATTTAGAATTTTTAAATTAATTAATGTTAAATTGCTCAGTTTTTTTTTTTTTTGAGATGGGGTTGATTTGAACATTTTTTAACTATAAAATTGTAGGTACATTATATTATATATAGTGTATATTTAAATTGATTGTAAAACGATCACAATTTTTAATTTTATTAGAAGTGTTCATAGTTTAAGTTGTTTTCAATTTTTTTTTTTATATTAAAAACAAAAGCTCAATCTTGAGTTACTTAATAACTAATAACAACTTAAGAATGTCAAAATCAATGAGAAATAACTAACTCCAATCTTTAGTGGTGGAATCGGAGTATCTTTATTTTTAAAGAATATAGACGGATATTGATGAAATCCGGGTCTGGGACTCAAAAAATACGGACGACTGTAAATCTCAATTAATTCAATCCTCATGATATGTGACCTACCACTCGTATATATTAATGGTTAATAATGTAGGTACTAATGCCGTATTTTGGAACCTATTTGATTTTAAAATCTTATCCATCAGTTTTCATTAGTTGTCGGGCGAAACACATGAAATATGAACCTCTTTACCAACCTACAATCGTCGCCCATTATGCGCACGGAAATCCGCTCGGACTACGTCGTCGGCTCAAACGACGAGATTAATGTAGTTACCTGGTACAGTACCGTTGGTCTAATTGAAATCTAATCACATCATGCCTGTCACGTATTTTATTATTTATGTCATTATTATTAGATACCTTTGCGGTTCTGCAGAATTCTCCAAATTGTTACGACAGCAAGGGTTATAAATATTGAATACATTCGAATTAGCTTCAACCTATATAATACAAATATATGATCATTTTTAATCATACATTTTTTTTTTAAAAACAGACAGTCGTATTTCCTTACACTGTGAAAAATTTTAAGTGACTTTTATATCCAAGAATCGATTTTTATATTTATAAACGTTTCAGAAGTTTAAGATATTTTCCAAAAATATGATAATTTTAAAATTGAAATATTTAAAAACGATTTATATGAAACCAATAAATCGGGTAGTGTTGTAGTGCCTTTTATATTCGAGACACGATGACCAGTACTTATTTGATATATGTATTATTTTTACCCCGTTGAGGAAATTGGTTTTGATATTTTAATGTTCGTATTAACGACCTTCTATTCAGTCCACCTGGAAAGTTCGTGTTTTATGTTTTTAAGCTGTAAACAAAAATACTCATTTCAAAAAACATAATTTCGTCTGTCTTGTGTTTATTATTTATAAGTAAATAGTAATGATAATAATAATATAATACGACTAAAACATTCATTATTGATGTAATATTATTGTTCTCTAAAAATTATTTTGTTTACAAAAAACAATTTTGGTGAATTTTTTCTATAACCATCTTACTTAATTCATAAAAAAATTATGGTAAATGTGAAGTGGCTTTTAGATTTAGAACAATAAGAAATTGATCTATATTATAGGAGAAAATACGCAATATGATTTAGACTACATATGCAGGTTCCAGTTTCAATTTATTGTATCAAAACTTCTTAAGTTCTAACCAATAAAATCTATATTTGCCTATAATATCTAATGTATTATATTTTTTTATTTCACCTAAAATTCAGAAAAAAAAACTGAGGAATACGTCGTTGAGTATAAACAGTTTCTCGTATTTTCAATAACACTCTTTATCTACGATGTATAGGCACATACTCCATTATAGATAATATTTTCTTTGACGTTGAGCAATTGCAATTTAAAAAAAAAAAAAAAAAAACTATTAACTTGAATAAATCATAAGTTTTAGCGTACCTATACACAATACCTATATATTGTATTATATATTTATTGATTTAAGTTTTGATTCACGCCTGAACGCATCTCATTTTCTCAAGTGCCCCTATGAAGGATTTGTATTATTTCCAAATCCAATGCAATGTGATGAAACAATATTGAAAAAAAATCATCATACATATATTTTTTTTTTAATTTTAGAACATCAAAGGTGTCTATACTCTATATTTACTATAATATTAAATGTTAATAATTATATATTTTTAAAGTATCATCTTAAAATTTAGTACATATTCGATGAAAAATAGCTCTTTTGATGTATTTATTTTTGCAAATGTAAACGATTCGATTATAATAATTAGTGAAAGTAAAATTTAATTTGCGTAATGAAAACTGTAGAAATAATTAAGGTAAAAATAATTTTGTAATTTTACAATTTTAAGATTTAGGAATTAAAATTGGCGAAGTAGTTTAGTAGTGTAATTAATTACAATGTAATAACATTAATTTCATAGACAGTACTTAAAAATGTATTGAATTATATATAATTGGATCAAACCAATTTTTTTACTATAAATTATAATCAAGAATTATTCCTTAAAAAATGAAGGTATTTATAATTATATTGTCTAAATTTTAGAACTAAAATTGCTAAATTTATTGAAATATTTTGAAATATTTTTTAAATTAAAACGCGACAATAATTAAAATGTAATAATAATAAAAAAAAAAAATATATAAAATACATAACAATAATAATGAAAAATGAAATGCCTGGACATCTCTTAACCAAAGTCATAATTTCAATATTGTATTCGAATCTTTTTTAATTATTGTGTTATAAGTTTATAACATAATATGAGCTTAGTGCCTTAGTATAGATCCAATATACCTATTTATATAAATAAGGAAGTTTTAAAAATAAAATAAAACTTAAATAGAATTTAATTGCAGAATCGTTTTAATAGTTAATTTAATAATTTGCAATATTTTTTAAACTAATTATTATTATCACATTTTTATATATATTTTATCAATTTAAATATAATATTATCGAATGACAACATCCAATGAAATAATTTTTTAGTAAACATATACAGGACGCTTAATTGTTTACAACAAAATATCCAACTAAAACTGTTTTATTGAATTGGTTTTATGATTGATTTAAGTATGTTACTCAGGTTTTTAGTTTAACATTATTAATAACATTAATACCTACTTGTAATTTTATTTGAAATAAATTATTTACTAAAATAAAAAGAGATAAAATAATTACGTTATTCTAACTAAATGTGTATTTTTAATATATAATAATATTTCTAAAACTTCTAAAACAATCTGGAGTATTTTAAATTACACTGTTTAATGTTTAGTCTTGTCAAGTATTATTTATTAATTTATTTTTCTTTTGTATATTTATAAATTGAGTGGTGTTTTCTCAAAAGTTTTTCGGCAGGTTTCCATTTGGAAATATCAACATTGAAGTTTATTTTAAGAATTTTTACCAACATTTAAAAGGTAAATATTATTATCATTATTTTAGAAATCTTATTTGAATTTTATACACGTTCCAGGTTTAAAAATTCAGATTATAATTATTATTATACTTTTAAAATATTTTGTGTTAATAATTATAATTAATTCCTAATAAATTAACTGTAAACTGCACTCAGAAAATCTAAATAAAGCTCGAGTGTAATAAAATTATTAAGCTTGATTATATTTTATTTTTTAATTTTTTAATTTAGCACAAAGTTTAATGAGTTTAAACTTATTATTTAAATTTTTCAATAATAATTGTATTAAACCTATAAATTATATAAGTTTTATATTACTGTTATCGATGTAAATTAAATACCTAGTTCTTTTATTTTAAACAACTCTATGTAAATTATATAACTTTTTTAATTTTTAATATTGTAGATTGTAAACTATGCGAACGATACATTAATATCATTATTTTTTATTTTTAAATTTAAGAGTTTATTATTATTAATTATATTAATCAAATAATCTAAATTCATAAGATGTGCTATAGATATTAATATTTACTATGCTTATCAATGATAAGTAGTTGACACTGTCAAAAGCATCTACTAAGTTTTCATTTTATTTTTATTATTGTGAAATAAGTGATTTATTATTAAGAATCATCTTAAAGTAAGCAATATTTAAAACAAAAATAAATGAAAATAATTAAATTCTTCGATTTACAGAATTTATAGCTTGCGTAGTGTAATTTTTAGAATGTCTCAGTTGTTTATCTAGACAATGGAAGAGCATACTATAGAAATACAGTCAAAATTTTTGAATTTATCATCACTTAGTAGCATTATCCGATGTTCGTATTAAATGTAATTAAGAAACTAAGCAAATAGGTACTATTTACTGTCTTGTGAGAATTAATTAAAATTCGTTTGAAATCGATCGAGACGATTATGCTTTTTAACTGAATTAAATATCAAAGTTGTATGAAGATAAAAATAAACTATATTTGGTAGAAAATTATCTGCTTTGTATATTACTTTTAGTGAACCAGTTGAATCCTCAAAAATAGTATAAAATAATTTTGTTCGATGTATTTGAAAATGATAAAGTTTAATATAGCTAGTTTAGCGTTTCGAATTTTGAACGATGAAATAAATATAATAAATTGATAAAAATGTTGTTAAAAATGACATATGAGTAGTTAAAAAAACGTATAGTTGAATTTCGTATTTTTAAACTGAAAATGCTTTTTTTCCATTGTAAATTATTAAGTAGATGATTTTTTTAGAAATCTTATTAGAGTATTTAAATAGAAATTTGAATAACTTTAAGGAAAATAGTTAATGATAATTGATAATAGTTATTTTGGTTTATGTTCTACTTTCTACATACCTCCTTGTTTTTGTAAGTAAAATATATTTTAGTAAGTTTAATTTATTACTTAATAGTAGCTACTGATAAATTATATTTTAAAATGTGTGGCTTTTTACTTTTTACTGATTACTTATTACCTGTTTTAGTGTTGTGGAATGTTTGACCATTAAAATATTACGATCAAACAGAATCAAATAGACCCGTGTCACTTGTCACAGTAATACAGAATAACTACCTATACATTCGATAATAATTTACATATTGTGCAGAATCAGCTGAATATAAAACATTTTAAAATTAAAAATATTTGAAAAAACGAGTTGGTTTCCATTAAGTTAATATGAAAAATACCAGAGTTGTTAAAAATCAATACAATTTATAATAAGTTACTTGGGCTGGTTTTTATAGAACTTTTGGTGTTTATTAGTAACAATATACAATAAAAACTCTTATTGTGCCCTACTATATTTTTTCAAGCATAAGAAAAGAATTGAAATTTTCTTGTTTTCTTTGGTTTATTACAAGTAATATTATAAAACTAACAATTTTACTATTCAATTTTGTTGTTAAGTGTAATATTTTATTTTTAATTTCATAATCTGAAACAGAATATAATATTTCTACTATCTTGAACATACAATTTTAATTTAATTTTTAAAGTATAATATGTTAATTAAGAAACATATTTCAAGGTTAAGACTAATTGATCGGATATTGTACCTCATGACGTTTTGATACACTTATTCGCACGTCTAAGTATTCAAAGCTTAAAGCGCTCATGGAATAATTTATATTTTAGTTCGATACATGATATTTAAGTATATTATATGAAACATTATGTCCTGAAAAATAAAATTAGAATAGTAAATAGTTTTTGGAAAAAATGTAAAAAAAGTATATAACAAGGACAATTTTTACCCGTACAGAACAAAAACATTATTATATAAAATGAACTTTAGATTTAAGAGAGATCGAGAAAATCTTCAACTCGATAATTTACGTCTGCGTTAATTAACGTGAAAGACAACGGACGACGAACAATGGGGCACAAAGTATTAAAATCATTTACGGTTGTCAAAATGATATTTTCCACGGACAGACGTTATAAGTACATTGTTGTGTTCGGTGGCAATTTGAGAATAATATGGGTCTGGCCGTAAATAAAATGATCCGCAACAGAGTGTAAAAAAAATACTAAACTAAAAAAAAAAAAAAACCCGTTTGTAACTTTGGGGTGCCTTAACGAAAATAATAATAATTTACGGCGGTGAGTATAATATATAAACATATTACAGAGCCGTTTGCGAACAGTCGGTGCGGACATTGGGCAATGTGTCATGGTCGCGTCAAGTGAAACGACGATATATTAACACTTCGTAATATTATAGATATGTTATAAACTTATATATATATATATATATATATAAGTAGCTGGTGTCAAGTCAATTTTGCCAAATTGAAAATGACAACGACTAAAAACTCACAATGTAGTATCACGCACTCGGAAAATTATTTTGATACAGAGTGAAATTTTTTAAAAAAATAATAGGAGTTCGGTTTTTACCGTAAAAATGGCGATTGGTCATTAAGCTTGGAAAAATATTAAAATCATGAAATCGTTTCACTGTTTTAGCTGAGTTCGCAAAATATAATATGGCAGCACTTTTAACTTCTTAGTAAAATATTATGTATTATTTTTAATAAATATTCCTGGTCCTAATACAGTAAATGGGTTTTAAACTATTAATGAAATTATTGTTTGAGTTCAGCGTAGACAATAGTCTGGAATAAATTATTTTTAACTCATTACTATAACATCTTTGTAATAAAAACTTTTTCGAATTTTTGTAAACAGTTGTTAAGTCGGATGTTAAAGGCTTACAAAATTAGTTGTATGATTTTTAAATCATTACATTAGCCTCGTTGTATTAGCAATCGATTGGTTTGTACTTTTATTGAGTTGCTTACATCATATACTTTTGATGATACTTTTCTTTTACTCTAGTGCAATCTTTCTTTCTTTGCGGTTAAAATCATATTTCATTATTTTATGGTCTCAAAATCGAATTGACATAAAATCATGATGGCCTTACTTTTGACTTTGGTGTTCCCTCGAGTAATCTGTACACGAGGTAACCTATTTTTACTTATATTATGCTCTGCAGCTAACTTATGTTCACAATAACTATAATAATATTAAAATATAACTATATAAAACGAGTGTTCATATATTTGACAAATTTTATTTTTACAAACATAAAATACAATATCGAAGAATCAACACCGGTACAGTGTCAATTATTATTTTATGACAATTGTATTATAATATACTTAAATATTAGATTCATAACTATTTTATGAATACATCTTGTTATAAATCACAAATTTGAACAATAATAAAAAGATACAAACCACGTAGTCTTAACATGTTTAATACTGCTAATCATTATACTTTTAATTGTTTATTATTATATTGCCATAATATTGTATCTAATAATAATAACGTAAACTTGTAAAAATAAAAAATTTGAATATTATATAATGTACCTAATATAAAAACGTATTACGTTAAAATGTATATTTTCAAATTACATTTAATAATTCATTTTTTAGAAAAAAAAATATCAAAGTACTTAGTAATTTAAACATAGTTCACAGTCGAAAACACAAAATAATTTTGCTATTTAAAAAAAATTCTATTTTGTTTGTGAACCCGACTTGAATAAGTTTTTATTACATACATAATTGTTATAATATTTAATATCACAACGAGTCAGTATGTATGATACAATTTAGCATACTCAATTATATTTTAATATAATAAAAACAAAATAAAAATAAACAATACTTCAACATTCCAGTGTTTTTGAGTAATAACATGAAGTGTTGGGCAAAGTTTTAACATCACTTTCCTCGATGCAAGCCAATTTTGTATTCTACGCATCTATTAGGTATATCTAGGCAATTTGAAAACGTTGATAATCAATATAAGATTTTTGAATTATTATATTAAATTAATAATATATTTGTTAGGTATATTAAATTTCAATATATATCAAGTGATATTAAAGAAATTTGAGTAATTATTTTAAATGTTTTATAATTTAATAAAAAAAAAATGATGTAATTTTATATTACAGGAAATTTTTATTTATATCACTAATAAGAATATTGTCCTGTATAGAGGATTATTTAAGGATTGAGTTTAAAATAAAAAAGATATTGTTTAAAGTTTAGTGTATGAAAACGGATTGGAATGTATTTCTATAATAATATGATTGTAGTAATTTTGGTATAGTAGAATATGATATTCTAAAAAATAAAATAAAAAAACACTTATAATTCATTACAAATAATAATAATGTAGTGATCTTAGTTTAAAATTGTATGTTATTAATGTACATTTCAAACAAATGTAATATCAACTGCAAAATATTTTATGGTGTATACGTGTATAATAGAATTTAGAAATAAATAAATAAATCACTTCTGGAAGTGTAACAATTTTATTTTTATTAGTTATTCATTTTAAATTACCATGATGGTATTCAAACAATTTTTTCTTAACTTGATTGCATATATTCAGATTGTTTTAAAAATCTAAAAATGTGTAATTTTAATAATGTTATAATATTTGTGGAATTTGATCATTTTGTTATAAATTAAATTCTAACCATATATAATAAAAAATATTTAAAAAAAATTCAAGATTTTAAATATCTGGTTAAAATAGCTTGTCAGATAATTGGTCTCTAAGAATTGAAAACTTTATGAAATTTGAACAAAAATATGTAATAAATTATTGAAATGCGATTCAACACTTTAAAAGGATTTAGTTTATTTAAAATTAATTAATTAGTCTACTAAATATGAAAACTGATATTCCAACAAAACCTATATCCCTGGGATTATTTAAAATGTATAGAAAAATTACACACAAAGGGTTGATTTAATCAATAATATTGTTCCAGGTTTTTCAATGACAGTGTCAATACAATTACATAAAAATGGTTTTCAGTAGCTTTAAGCTTTTTTTTTTTTTTAATTACTGTACAATAATATATAATTTTATAATATTTCGAGTACCTATGATGAATAGAATAAACTATATATTAAAATATGAATAATAAGTCTTAATTAAAATAAAATATGAAACAGAAAAAAAATAGCTTTTCTAATGTTGATTTCATATCAGCATTCAAATGTAATATGATGTGTTTTTCTCAAACACAGTGTGTTCTACTTACTACCTGTCGTATTAAAAGCTATCATGTGGAATACGCATTAAACAAAATATAACTTCACGAGTGGTAACTGGTAATTGTTTTTTTTTTATGTTGAACGTGCATTAGGAAATCGATAAAAAACTAACTACTTCCTTTATACAATAAGAACTATTGTTCCGACTGGGGAAAAACGTTTCATACACATTAAACGCGCACAAAAGAAGTATTTACTTTATTTAACAGCGGGTTAAGTTATTAATTAATTTTAAATATAATTTTACACTCTGTTGATTAACTATGATTGTGTTTCCACAAGGCTTACTCGGCCAGTGTATACAAATTATTTAAAAGACTTGATACAAATAGCGGAATGCATTTGTGCGATAACGCAATACGATAAAATATTGAAATTTCTTTAATAATAATAATTTTCAAGCTTCCATACACTTGATCATCCTATGGTAATTAATTAATTATCATTTTACGTTTCTCTTTATATGGGTACATAATAATATATAATATATACAGTAAAAGTAGGTATTCGTGTAAATATTAAATTAAACGTGTTGTTTGTAAGGACAAATTAATGATTGGAAAATATTATTTCTAATAATGGAAGTGTAGTTAGACGTTTAAAATTATGAGGTTTACAGATCAAACCAGTTTAAAGTATCAGTTGTATATTTAAAACAGTCACACGGGATATATGGTTTAATCTAGTTAAAACATTTACGAGTATTTATCAGAAGTTCACTTGGACTTAACAAATTGTGTCTATTCGTACTTTTGCGTGACGGCTGATGAATGTTTTGTTGTCATTTGGAGTGGACAAAACACCCCAAATGAAATATACAGCGCAGTACTGCGACGGTAAACTAAACGATTTCCATATAATAATAATTTATATAAACACCGTTAATGGAGACTCCGGATTATACGAGATCGAAAATCCTCCGATAGTAGTTTGACGAATCGGTATAAGCGGATTCAATAAGCAGCTTGAGTACGTATATATATTATAATCGTGATAATAATATATTATAACCACGTGAACCCGTCAACGTTTGGTTGATAATTTAAGTAAATTTGGCACATAACCGTATTGGACAAGGTGTTGTAGTCGACAGTGGAAATGTAATTAAGTGTAATTCCATCTTAATACCATATAGGTGTTAAGTGCAATTGTCGTTGAACGACGGTGTACAAAATGTGACATGTGAATGATATTTGTGGGGCCGTAGACATACAGGTGGCGGTAGTTGGAAAGGGGAATATTGTCAAAAATGAAAATTTAGTCGATCGTTGGCGAAGCGGCAACAAATTCAAGCCACTCTCCTCAACTTTTATTTTTACTCCGTGTACGTGCATAATTTATGATTATCAATGTGTACATCCTTTATTATGTCTTATACAGTGAAAAAAGTACATTTTTTTTTTAATCTATTAAGAAATGTAGCCGCCCGAATGACGTTGCTCTTCACATCACCATCGCAGTAAAGAAATAATATGATCATATTTTCAAACGCGACATGGTTGCACACACGAAGACTATGTATAATAACCTAACATAAAGCATATATCATTTTCAACGTGGTGTTTTGAAATTTTAAGCACGGTATACTCTAATATTTACACATTTTGGTTCTAGTATGCATATCATCTGCTGCTGAAATACTCTATGAACAATTTTTCAACAATTTTAGGATTCATAGAGGTTTTTACATTTTTAAAAATTATCTTGAAACAATGATAGATTGCAATATTTTGAAATTAATCGATTGTTAACATAAACTTTCGAGGACAGGTATTAGATTCAGAAATTGAGAAATGGTATAACAAATAAACAAATAATATTTTCAAAAGTACAACACTTTTATGCATTTTTCCTTTTTTTTACCTGGACAACTATATGTAACCGATTGGTTTAGTTGCACTCAAAATATAAACACTTATGTAAATTTAGATTTAGATAAATATCTATCTATAGTTGTGATATTTTTCATTTTAAGCTATCATTGGATAAATTAATAAACGTTCCTAAAGGTTTTGAATATTTTTCTATGCCATTTTTGAACAATAAAAAATGCTATTTACTTTAATAATTATAATGCTAGTCTATAAGTGAAAAATGAAATGCTTGATTATATTGTGAAATGAATACAATGTTAAATGTTGTATTCGTAATTATTCTTTGTTGTTAAGTGTCTAGACATAGTTTAATATTTTTTACCGTCAAAACACTAAACACCGAGTAAAATCAACAGTTGAATTATTGGTTATTGCCAAAACTTTTTTTGTAGAATGACAGATGAACATTTCGGGTATACAACGATTCCATATGATGTATGCTTAGTATGGAAACCTATTATGAGAAACGATTCGTAATACCTACAGTTCATCGTGTTCTGAGTTTTGGTTAGTTAAACTTGTTTTTTTACGGTTTTCTTGGAAAACGATGATAGTTTTACACATTTTTTTAGTTTGGTATGCCATTCCCATCCAATATCGTATCGATGGAATACGCCATATAAAACTTTTGAAATACATTTACAACCTTCCAAATAAGTGTTTTTTCGGAGAAAAAAATAACTCAACTTTGAATATCTAAAATCGAAGCGAAGTTTTTATGCAAATAGGTTCGGTTCACTAAAATGTTACGATATCGAACATATATCAACATTTTCATTAAATAAAGCAGTATAAAATTTTGAAAATACTATATTTTTTATTATTATTTATGATTGATAAAAAATAATAAACAAAATAAAAATAAACACAATTATTTCAATGTACGGCTAGCTTTAGGAATCAAAAATGATAATATAAGTTTTCTTAGAGGCATGGCTTATAACATAGCTCTCGATATATAAACCTATAAACTCGTATATATTAATCATTTAATTCACCAAATATTTATAAGTTATAGCAATATCATATTATTGAAAATCTATTTAAAACAATGAAACTAATAATTTTTATTCAAATATAATGTGATATATTAAAAAATACGAATTTTATAATAGAAAGTTGTTTTAATAGTGAACGTCACGCCATTAGATATTTTAAAGTTATTGTAATTAGAAATTAATACTATATTTTACTATGAAATACACAATAAACGTACATAGTTTACAAATTATAAGGGTGGAGAACGGGTAAGGGTTATAAGTTCTAATATAGTGTGTTTGAAGATTATATGTTCGAATGTAAACTGGCTAATGTACTAATCTACTTGAAAAAAAAAACTATTGTAAATAACTCAAAACTAGCTGATTGTTTATAATAGGTAATATATTTTATCAAAGTTTTGCTAAATTTTACACAGTGGTTCTGGTTAATAAAATTTTCATTTCAATTTTCATTGAGTAACAAAACCACATCGGTAATATTATATATGTACTATGTAGGTACCTACTTCATTACTTGTCATCTTTACATTCAACTAACAAGTGAAAAAAAAACCATATATCCGTTCAATTCGTCGACATCATATCTTCAAGCCAATGATTATTTTAGTAAGTAGTAAAAACTCAATTTTCTGTCATAGAGAAACGAAATTATCCACTCGGATCGGAGGACGGAATCCGTCCAAATGGATACACAATACTATAATGACATATTATACCGACTATAATAACACGACACACTGCGATTTTGCGTGACATGTAAACAAATAATGAATAAAATTTAAATAAAATACATACTTAGCTTGTATATAGTACGATTATTAGTAGATTATCCCAATAATCTATGTTTCAAAAAGTATAAACGTTTTGAAAAATCGAAATATGCACAAATGTTGTATGATGATTTTTTTTCTCAACATTTTCATTTCGATTTTTCAAACAGCAATTACATATTATAGGTTTAATTTAGCAATCTTAATCAGAATATTCTATTTTAATAATGTTGATATATTTCAGTGGTTATCGTTAATTAGATACTCATGGATACTTTAGTTATCTCATGTTGGAATAAAATATACTGGTCCCGATTTGTACGTAGAGTTATACCGAATAAAATTAACTAACTTATATCATCTTCAAAGATCAACCAAACAACAGATATATCTACATTTTTGTTCATTCGTGGTTGTTTGTACTTATTGTACATCTAGAACCTTGTAAAAATACTTGATAAGTTGAAACAATTAATTTATTGAATAGAATAATAATTATATGCAGACATATCCGCCATCATGGACGACAAAGCTATTTCAAGTTCCTTAAATATTTAGGTGGCCACGTCGAAACGGTCAATCGTCTCCGCCGCCGTCGTCCGTGACGTTGAAGCAGCTAGTGGAAAAACGAGCTGCTTATACATTTTGCACAAGTTTCGCGAAAATCGACTACTTCGGGCGATACTCACGTATTATTATATATATAAAATAACAATAATATAGGTACCTTTGAGCTGCAGCAGTCCCGCACGCGTACACGGCGCTCATTTATTATTTACCGCTGCGGTATAATAAAATATAATAACATAATACAATAATAATAACCTTATATGACCTGTGCGGAAAATTCGCCCACCCCTTAGTCACTCCACCATAGAACCTCTTACACAACCAGGACCCAAACCTTCTACATAATATGTTGATATTATACACTAATATACCTGCAAACTGCACGATAATAATATTGTGTGTTTTATTTTTACAATACCGTAATGTGTAGTGTGTGTATAACACCATCGCCATATGTACAGTGTACCAAGAATTTTTGGCTCACTGCTGTTTGAAGATTTGTAAATTATAAATAGGTAATTAATCACAGTTTTCGTAATATTAGGTCAATAAATTCAATATCCGTATTTGGTGTGGTATAAATGTAGCTCGTAAATATATCTGATCGTTAAAATAGTGTTTGGCCAAAGAAGTATTCAAATAATTAATTATAAACATTTTATTTTGTATCAAAAGTACTACCTATAATTTATAACCGTACATATTACAACTACATACTAAATTAACGTTAGAGTTTGACAATAATAATTACTATATCGTATATATATAGTGTTTCTGTGACCAAAATTGTTATTATACAATATAATCTCACAGTTAAGCCATGATAATTTTCTATGAAAATTAGACTATTAATAATAGTTTTATTCATACAAAAATAAATATATTTAGTATCGTATTTTTAACAATTTCATGGAAGGGTGTTCAAAATTTGCGACAAATTATTACACAAAATCCAAACTATATCATGGTTTCTTATTTTATATTATTTGATAACATATTCAATTTTTCTTTTCATTTTAAATATGTATTTTATTGTAAAATAAACGAGGAAACACATCATTTAAAGTTTTTTTAAATTAAATGATTTATTTTAATTACATATATGTCTAACATTATATTTTTGGTATCAATCAAATTTAAATATTAATCAATTGATTGCTTGTTGATCTGGTTCTAAAATGTCAGTATAAGTTTTCTTTACTATTAACTATACACTCGTATTATTATTAATGGATGGACGGACACTTGTTGACTTTTAAAATAACTGTTGTTTAACTTAGGTATATGTTTTAAATTCTACAAATAATTTCATATGCATTTATTTTTAAATTTTACGTAATATACGTAATTATGCAGCTTGATCAAATTCTGCTTTTTCATCCGTTAAGATTATTTTTCTACTACGTCGGGTTTGGATTTAATCATCACTATATAATAGTTTGGGTATTATAATTCGATTTTTCAGCAATGAAAAACCACTTGCAAAAAACTATTTTTAGTTTAGCCTTGTTTTTACATACGTATTTTTTGATTTTGAATTTTCCATGTAATTTAGCGCGATCAAATCCAAGTTTGAACTTTTGAAAACTTAATACAAAAATCACTTCCAATGTGTGTTAGAATTTCATATTATAAAACGATATGAACTTAAAACTAAATTTTATCAAATGTAATTTATAAAAATATAAATGTAAACAAAAAAATATAATATAGGTATTGTCAAAACGTTTTA
The DNA here is from genome assembly GCF_020184175.1 of Aphis gossypii. NCBI lineage: Eukaryota > Metazoa > Arthropoda > Insecta > Hemiptera > Aphididae > Aphis > Aphis gossypii. Next base: position 58,992,033 of record NC_065531.1, on the reverse strand, counting down.
ACATGGTATACTATGGCAATATAAAATATCATCATTTTATTTCCAATATAAGAAAATTTATCAACAACAAAGGAATTATACAATCGTTAAAATTTTTGATCGTTTCAAAAACTTGTTTTATATATTGCATATTATATTAATATTAAGCTTTCTCTCTATGTTAAAGGTTTCTTACGTTTTTAATAAAAATATTTTATATATAATATTAAGTACAATGCACAATATTTTCGATTTATTAAAGTGTATGTAACATGCAAGGGATAGAGCAGATACAGAGGACATTATAATAATACTTGAAAGTTGAAAGAATAAGTATATATATTATTTAATTTCTTTAATAGTTTCTTTGCTTTGCCACACACAATCTAAAAATTAAAACCATTTGGTAAAAGGTTTATACGCTCCATATATATCACCATACACGTAAGAAGTAATTTTTTATACCATTATTTATTTATTATTATTTTTTTTTTTGTAGTTTTGAAACAATAATAATAATATACAACATACGTGCTTAAATGTAAATGATATTATGTACGAGAAATTTTATAAATATTTTGTGAATAATAATAATAAAGTTTCAAAGAAAAACTACCATTAAAACTTAGTAAGATTACCTACTTGGGCCATGATAAAAATAATATCAAACGTTATGTAGACTATATAATGCCATAGTAAGTAAAAAATGTCATCATTTTAAATTCGATATAATCTGCCAGTAATTTTTTTTTTAATATTATATTAAATCTTATAATTTAAAAAATAGAAAATGCAATATTTTGGAAATTGTTTGACCAAGCATATTAAATAAAAAATATGAAATAGGTATCTAAATGGTAGATATACGTGAAAATGAAACTACTCAATTTTTTAACTACATTACATGCACAAATTAGTCGTACTGAGTTCGCATTGTTAAAAGGATAAAAAACATAATTAACTATATGTATAAAGAAAATAATTAAACAGATCACATTACAGGGTTACGTGAGTGTAGGTAGGAAATATTTTCGGAGGGGGTTTAAGTCTAGATATAAATTAAGTTTAATTCCAATATTTATTTTAAAATTGTTTTATCTTTAATTTCGGGGGGTGTTTGAACACTCACCCCCTACCTACTTCCATGCAGGGCAACATATGCAAAAGTTTGAGATGTAATTAGATGTAAGAAATGTCAAACATTTGTTGATAATTGATCATATGCTTAATTTAAGGTAAGGTATTTCTGATATATTTATTAATGTTACCATATTATTTTTAGAAACAAATATTTTAAGGTTGAGCTAAACTTAAAATCATAGAAAATACTCAATAAAAAGTTAACTACTAACCATATTTGTTTTTCATTTGAGACTTTTAAGATGACATTTTTAAATTTTTTTAAATACTCAAGTGATTATTAAATATTTGTCAAATCTTTACTGAGTATAGACAATCGTAAATTAGTTAATTATAGACTAGTTATAGTTTGTCAATTAATAATAATTGTACTTTAACTGGCCATAGAATGATTTAATTTATTACATAATTTAATCTTCAAAAAATGTATTTTTCGAAAATAGTGAAAAATGTAAAATTTTATGGAAGAATAAGAACGATCCGATGTCTCTCATTCTTATAAAACTCGACCAAATAGAATTTCAGTTTCTCGCACAAATTCCAAATTCTAAAAAAAAAAAAATGATTGATTACAAAGTTGCAGGGATAAATTTATCGATATAATAATTTTATATCATATTTATTAAGTATTCGCACGAATCTAGCTACGGGTTTACGCGTAACTATTTAAAGTTTATGTTTTTCGTTATCCGTTCTTTATTAGAAATTCCACGGCGCGTATGTTCACAAAACGACCTTACAGTGTGCACTATCAATCAGTATAACAAACCTAACCTCCGCCCGTCGCCAGGATATCAGCGTGCTATCATAGTCCTTGCGACGATGCGCGCCTGATTCGATCATCCGGAAAAAGAATCTAACGCATCCTAAAGTTTTTCGTTGAACTATACGATTCGAGTATATTTTATTAATGATCGGGGAAGTGGAGAAGGGATCCGCATTCGTGCATGAGTGTTGGCCTAAAACGTCAATGCACAGACACGTTAATATACATGACCGGTACACCTGAAGAATACGTGAATCCGCCGTCGGAGTTGTTTTTCAAGATTTTTAGATTTTTTTTAAAATTTTTTTCAGCTTCGTGTATTATTTGTTTCATAATTTCAACCAAAATGTTTTTGTGTACATTTTCACGTAGATAACTCAGTTATTGAATTATTTATTTTTTGTTTACAACGTTTAGACCAAGATAAGTGAATCAAGATGAGTGAAATAACTTCATGTAATTTATAATACCTACCAAATTTTAAATAATCATTAGGTAATAAAAACCATTTTTTTTATCAGTATTTACTTTACATATAGTATATATAGTTTTTAGAAAATTATTCCACTTTAGAATACAAAAATTAAAATTATTAATCATAACAGTTGTTTTTTCTTCTACGAAATCTAGTTTTGTAGTAATACGATATATATTATAGGTACTAATTATAATTTCTCCATTATGTAAAACAAGTTTTGTGTATTTTATTTTTAATTTTTTAGAAATATGGTGCTTAATTAGAAAACCTGATATTTCACTAATTTTTGGATTATAATTTTTATTTTAATTAAATTATACAAGTGTGTCTGTATCGAAAAAATTTACAACAGTTGTTTTAATGAGGATTTTTATTGAAATAAATAATTGGGAATATCTAGCCTCTAGAAGTTATTCATAATATAGTATGTAATTCCATATGATTTTTATAGATCATTATATTTATATGTGTTTTAGTTTTAGTTTAATTGATCTGAACCCAACACAATGCCTGAATTGTTTCATCGAATAATATTACAATAATTTAGCGTATTTAATTTTTAAGTCTTAACAATCAATACAAATCACAATTCTTTATTCTAGTATGTCATTAACTCTTAATCATATATAAAATTATCTATAGACACTAGACATCTAGTCTAGTAGTATAAGGCACTTGGGTACTTTATGTTGATAATGGTAATAAATTGTCTGAATTTCTGAAAATTTATTATTTTAATCTTATCATGAGATATTTTAATAAATAGCACACTAAAAAGTACTATGCAAGACCTTAAATTAAATATCAACTATATTATTATTTATTTGATAATTAAAAATTAATTCATTTAATTAACAGTACGATACGCTTAATAATATTCACATCATATTATGAACATCATTATTTATTATAATTTAACATAGTAATATTATACTTATACCAATTTAAATGCAGATCACATTGAGTTATAGAAATTTATTAAGAAGTAATACATTTATTAACATTAAAACAAGTTACTGTCATTTAATTTGGAATATAATACAATAGACACTAAACGACTCTATATTAGTTTATGTTATTACTACGAGTATATTAATGATAAACTAGCATTATTAAAGTAGTATAATATTATGATAAAGAATTCAAAGAGAGATTAAATAAAACGCGAATGGATGTAGAAAAACCGTGCATTTTAAATCAAACGTAAAATTATTAATAATTATACCTATAACGAAACTCATTCGTAGTAGATAATAATATTTTAAATGAGATTTCAGATAAGATCTAATGACTAACAATTAACGTAAAAAAATTTGTGGAGATTTCGAGGGGAAAACCCCATGACAAATTTTAGGAGGTATACCATTGTAAAAATCCTATTAAATCATATTGATATTTAAAAAATGATATTGATCGATTTATGTAATCTAGTTTTAAACTGTATCGAAACAGGTTAAACGAAATATGATAAATAATTGGTTTTTAGTGGCTTGGTGTGGTGTGATGTCTACACTCAGTTGCGTCCGTGCTCTAAGTGCACGCAACGGCACTGACCATCCGCGAGTTTTAGCAACAAATCCTTGCCACACATACACTCGTGTTCCATCAGTTACATCAGTTATCCCCCTACAGTACCTGACTAATAATCACAGTACTTGAAGCTTTAATCCCTCCCACAAAAAAATTAATTTTGAAAGATTAACAAATAAAATATTTTTGTGTTTTAAACGTGATTTCAGGGCAATTGTTTACAGATTGATCGACGAATTTTCTTACAGTGGTAATTCCAATATACTATTAAAACCGTGAAAGATATAAATATTACAAAAGCGAATTTCACTGCAAACATTTGTTGTCTGATAGTAGAGTAGATACACTGTTATAGATACTCCGGTGCGCATCGTCTCTTCAACTATTAAATTTAAAAAAAATTATAAATATGTATTATTCATTATAATATTAATACAAATCGTGGTTATCTACAAGTACCTCTATATACTCGTATAATATGATATGTGTAATACGCATTGTGTATTAATGTATTATACGCGTGTTTGCGGACGGATGGCGAGATTGCACCACAAACGGTGTTGAAAATCAGACCAAAAGCATTATCGCGCACTCCCAAGAATAACAAACATAATTAAAAAAAAAAAAATGCTCTGAAATATTATTATTAATATATTTTGCCGTCCCACGTTTTACCTATAAAATTCAATTTCGTACGCGATAAACTACGCTCGTGTAAATTAATAAAAATAAACGCGTTTCGAGCAGACCAAATACCTATATTGGTACTGTCGTAAACACGCGCTAGCAAACAAATATACTCACACACACACACATACACATACACCATAAACAATATCCTACCTCTATCCACTTATTAAACAGTATACAAAGGTTTAATGACAACAAGCCTTAGAATTAAATAGCTTGTAGGTATATAAATAGTATAATTTAATACATAGCGAGTTGGCACACAAATCTCAAAAAAGAAGGTATGCAAAAAAAATTGTCTGAAAATTTGTCTACTATTGTATACTATTTTAATAATATGCTTTGTGTACTCGTAATTAAATTTTTTTTTTAACACTATTTATTATCTACAATTTACGATTATATTATTTGCTCTATATGCTGAATGCTCTATATAACTACACTTGTATTTTTTTTTTTTTTAATTTTACCACTTTAACAGAATTTAAAGTTACAATGTGTGTTTGTTTTATTTTATATTTTTGTTTTTAGTGTATATAAAAAATGATTTGATTTTAAGTTTTGGATTGGTTTCTGGAAGTATGATCAAAGATCAAGTTGGTATTTTGATGAGACAAAATTAAAAATTTCGCAGCATTAATCTCGATAATCCGAGAAAAATATAAACAAAGAATTTCTACGCAAAATCAGTCGCAAAAATGTATTTATTTATTTTGTTACAATTAAAAAACGAATAACTATAGAGGTTGAAATTTTCTTATTAGTTATTTGTATAGTGTTTAATCTTCATAGAATCCATAATATAATTTTCGAAATATTTCGACTTTTTTTTTGAGATAATTATAAATAATTTAAATGTACATGCGTTTTAAGTTAGAATTTAAACGAATTTCGTCAAAATCACAAAATTATGAAACTACTTTTTAGTTAGAATTCGGCCAAAGTTTCTTTTTAAATATAAGATATAAAAATGCAACACAATACTCTTCATAAATAGTTAATATCAGAAAAATTAAATCTAATAAACATACACACCCAATTAATATTTTTTTTTCTATAAATTTGGACAAAATCACGCATTTCAATATTTGAACTATAAATAATGTATATAATTATTTTGTTATAATTTAAAAAACATAATTCGTGGGGGCACTTAAAATTTTTATGAACATTATAAATTTTACTATATGTATCTAATGAAGTTTTCAAAATAAGTAGATTAATTTTAATAGTTATCATAACCTTTATATTAAAGTATAACAATTAAATATAAAAAATATAATAAATTCAATGTTTTCGACAAAAATAAACCAAATTACTAATAGTAAGATAATAATTTACTTTAATCTACATATCATAAAATGAATTATTAATGCTAAAGGCTGATATATCGTCTCTGTTCAGAATCGTTTTTTGTATACACAATGAATAACGATATATAATTGAATTCAATTTTAACTCATCAATTACGGTGACCCATTCGACTACTATTTTACAGATCGGTACCCATCGCCAATTGTTTTTCATTACATCTATAAGCAAAAATACCTTAATTATTATTTGTTTAAATCGCCCACTACAAGCCGTGGCCCATAGAGAAAAGTCCAGATATCCCGCTGGCATAATTTTTATTTTCCAAAAGAATTATGTAGGTTTCAATCCCTCAAATTTCATCTCACTTGAATATTTTTATCTTGAAATAAAGTAAATACCAATTACGTTCAAGGCTTAATTATAAAATTCATTATTTTTAGTCGTTTCTTACCAAATTACACATTTATAAAATATTATGAATTGTGTCAAAACTGACATATTTCGCTAATATATTGTAATAATATATCGTGTTTTTTTTAAAAATATTTTCAAGATTGATAGCATTAGATTAAATATTATATTTCATTTTACTAATTTATTTATTTATTTATTTATTTGTTTGTTTTTTTTTTTTTAAATTAAGTTGAATTAACTTTATTATAATATCCTTTTCTCTTTACTGTTTAACTTATTCATATAAATCTTCTATCATTAGTTTAATAAATAAACAACTTATTTTTAATTTTTTTAAATACAGTGCTCACTAATAACAGGTTTTCTTCAATGGTGTATAGGGCGTCAAAAAAATTATGCAAAGTTAAAAATATTAAAAACATGAATACTATATATTTTTTTTTTTTTGATTCAAATAAATAAAGTTATGTTAGCAGAATTAGTTAGCTATGAGTATACATCATTAACAGGTAGATATAATAAATATACCGGTACATAAATATTGCATTTTGTGTCTCTATAGTTACAACTACAAAAGTCGATCATTGACGTCACCAGTAAACTAGATAAGTCATTTGACAATTCAAAATGGGTAACATGACATGAAAAGTGGACATTTACATAATATTCTGCGATGAAATACTATTAGAGATAATACGTTGACAGTATCTACTATCAAAATAAATTTTATATTTAAATAATTATTGATAAAATAATGAATTTGATAAAATGTCAATTGAAAATTTTTGATTTTAATTGAAGTTATTTTTTAATGTTCAAATTAAATGTGTGTCTCACTTACTCTCATTATCAAACGTGATGCTATATTTTGATTGTATACCTGGTTTGCAGGTTCTTAGAATAAGTGTCATAAAACGTTCCTGTAGTTTTATGAGACACGTTTAGAGCTTATCAATGGCAATCTTTATGTTTTACTTGTACGTCTATTATTTTCTGTATTATAACTACTTTCACGATCGCGTAGTATAGACATTTTTTTTTTATTTAATTTTTATTAGGTAATATATGATTTAAACATAGCAAAATATTATATTTATTATACAGTACACACTCGTATTAAAATTACAAATATATTTCTAATTTTCACATTTTAATAATAAATAGCTCACTTTAACTTCCACTGATGTAATATATGAAATAATCAACAAATGTAAACTTACTTGCATAATATAATATTATTGATGTATCAAAAAAAAGATAATTCACCAGGAAAACACAAATATATTTTTATAAATATTACCTATAGCACTAAACGGGTCATATTTATTTTTCGAATTTTTTTTTTTTTAAATTGTCTACCAGTAACGGATATATACCGATATTTTTTCTTCGTTCCACCACCATGTCTTATTTATTATAGAGCACGTGTACGGGCGGCATTATTGTTACAGGGATTAGGAGTGGATGCGCGCCAAATGTAAAATTAAATTTCAATTTCGCGGGTCGTACAAGGGAAAAATCCTTTGAACTTTTCGACAAAGAGCATTTACCCGGCGGGTTTTGCCGGCAAATAAATAATAAGCTCACGGACGAGCGGCATCCGCCATTGTCGTACAAATAAAAAAGCAAATCCAATATTGTAATGTTATTGGACACAAGTACATACCTACTACCGCCGTTGAAATAACGAATAATTAAATGAAAAATAGACTATTATATTATAATTACGTTTTTTTTTTCATTGAATTTTCGCAACAGCGGTATTATGTTATGTTATTATCATCATCATCATTATCATCATCATTAAATCATAATAATTGGATTACATGAATTTCCCCGCTTATGAGACCTGTGGTTATTATTGTATGTATTTCGTTATATTATAATATTAAGTATGTGTATATCATTTTTATTATTATACAATGTTGTTATCGTCGAATTATTATTTTCTAATAAATTTCCTTTGTGCGTACAATATTGCTACCATGATGAGAACATATATTTTTGTAAGCTTGTTGAATACTTAATAGAATTTTTGGCTATAATTACGGCTAAATGGGCCACTCATCTATATGCTCTTCGTCTAAAAATCCTTACAATAAAGGTAAAAATAAAACGAACAACATCATTATAATCTGCTCGTTATGAAAATCTGAATTAAGATTAGTAGAAATACCAAAAAATAACATTTCAAGATGTTCGTACATTTCGGTGGTTAATACCTATTGTTATTTTTTGTCCCACAGATTGTCCTTAATTCAATATAATTTTAGAGCACTGTATACACGATTTTCATCGCGTCCATTTATATTTCATGATTCGTATTAATGTCCGTACGTACGTACTTCGCATGCTATTATTAAAATATTATATCGCCCACGGAGTTATTAAAATTAAAACTACTTAATTGTATACGCCAATGAAAACCGTAGGGCTTAACAACAGTAATTTTTTATTTTGGGTTTTTCTCTTCCTCGTACACAATACACAACTGTACGTCCGTAAACAATTACATTTTATTTGAGTGTCATTAAAACGAGTTCGATTAAATTCCGCAAAGTGCCCACCACTTTTCTCATTGTCGATAATTATATTATTATATTATTTTAATGACTCAAAAGTACAATCGTAAAGGGACTACAGCATTGTGGTCGAGAGGCCAATAATATGATATACCGAGTCAAATATTGTATGGTTTGTATAAACTAATAACAACCCAATTTTATAATAATATACTTGTACATTTTTCGACTACGGTTCACGGCTGATCAACCATAATCTACATTGTACAGTCTATCTGCGCAAAATGAATGGCTGGTGGTGAGAACAACAGACTTAAAACCAAGGACGAGATTCCTTGTATGAGAAATATACTACACAATATAATAGCAAAAATATCTGATCATTATGTCTAAGTGGTGTTTTGGTGTTTTGTGGGCAGTAGACGAACGCTTTGCAAAATAGCTGCTGCGCGTACGATTCCTCACCAACCCTTAGGTGAGTTTTTGAGACAATATTCATTTGTTGAACTAAAAATTGAAATTATTTTTGTGAGCTTTATGATGGTTAAAAATTGTATGTATTGTATCCCCATTGAATTTTTCGTTTTGTAACATTTATGTAAGATACTGTTGTTAAACAAACTTTTAAACTCTAAAGCACAAGCTTGTATTGATAATAAATATTAATTTTAATAATATTATCAACACAAGAGTACCTACCTATTAAAAAATATAATAGCAAATTACATAATTTCGGATTTTAAACATGATGAATGTATGCATTTTTGTTAGTTTAAAATAGTGATACTTTCAAGGAGATGATTACGCCATATTCAATTTTTCAGTATTAAAAAAAAAAAAAAAGAATCAAGATAAAAACGAGTATTTAACTTGAGAATTGATATTTGATATACAATATTTACTTTACACTAATATAAATATTGACTTATAATGTACATTTATAGTTTATTATTAAATAAATAAAAAAAAAGTTATATAAATAAGAATATTAACATACACGTTTAATACGAATAAAAACGACAGTCCGAAGACTAGCGTGAAGCTGATTATTTGCATTATAATAAATCGTATCTCGATAGAGTAGACCGTAACAATAATTTATTAGTAATCTGAAGTACCCAGAATTTATTTTTCCATTTATCTATGATGTTAAAAATGTCGGTGTTAAACCAGTATGATGGCGTCGTGTGATTGTTAGGATCTAAAACGGTTTTAACGGCGTTCGTCGATTTTGAGCATATATACTCAATATTGGCCCCGATAACGATATGAAACACGCGCACGCACACTCCTCCCGAACAACGAGCATTCGATAATAATAATCGCATAAAATATTATTAGCGGCGATCGGATGGGCATTAGTCGGTCAGTTCGCACTGCGGTCGGCTCTGCGGTCTGCAGGACAGCACAATATAATAATATGTAAACGATCGTTGTCGTCGGCATGTATATACATATATACACAGCAACAGTAACATTAACTATGTGCCGAGCACACGCGCGCACACTTATGCGAGCACTAATGCGATGATAATAATATCGCGCCGAATAATAATATAATATATTAAACGACCGTGACGAGGACGCGTGTGTTGTGTACGTATTAGATTCGTCAGCGGAGGTTTTTTTCGATTTTTTTTCCGGTTTTTTTTTTTTTTTTTGGCACCATAAACACGACGCTCGCGTCATTATGCGCATATAATGTGTAATTTATGTCCGGTCGTTACGGCACGGGCTTCCGATCGGAACGCCGCTCGGTCGGTTTATACACGTACAATACACGAGCACGATGTGTATTCTATACATACACACTTATGTACATAATATTATATATGCGTGTGCGCACATCGCGTTGTGGTGGTTTTGCGACGGACCCGAATATCGCGACAACCAAAAAGAGCGAGAGAGAAGGAGACGAACGAATTTTCCAGGTGGCGCGTACAGTTGAACACGTTATGAACACGACAAAATAATATATGATTTTATGTACCTATATGTGATTTGAACTATAATATTTTACTGTGACGTTGTCGTACGTCGTTTCGTGGCCGGGCAACTCGGTACAATTATTAGCCGATATTAGCTGTCAGCGCGAAATATTCGATTGCCACGCGGTCGTCATTATCGTTCGTGTGATAATGATTATTATCGAAACGACGGTCTATTCGCTTATCTCGGATGATTTAGCATCCATTTGCTTTTCTAGTCACTCACTTCGAAAAAAAAAAACAGTATAAGAACAACATCATATAATCTAACCTGTGCTGGGCGATTCGACTGGCACTCTGTTACCTGCACCGTTTTGTTCTTGAACTGACTTGATCCTACAGACGTTGTTTTGAGAGTGGTTCGAAGTATTGTTGTCTTCAGTACTCTGTGCCAATGCCAAATTTCAGCAAATATACGCCGCATATAATGGCCTCGCAAATTTATACAAAGATCCTATCAAAAATAGCACTCTCAGTTTTACCCGAACTTTTCAATTTTCTGGATAACTTTTACAGTTTTTTTTTGTAAAAACTTTATTCAGATTATGACCAAAAAAAAAAAAAAAAATAATAATAATAATTTTATATTAAATAAAGATAATGCAGATATTAAAATGCTGATTTTTGAAATTGTTTAGTTTAAGTAGTACTTACAACGACCATATTTTGTTGGTTTTACATAAAATATTAAATTTATATTACAAAAAATAGTCTAGCACTTATTATACTTAATCAATATTTATGAATTATAAAGTTCTAATATATTTTATTGTTTATACCCATCTGCAATATATACATAAAATGAATCGCTTTCCAGAAGAAATTTTAATTTTTCTCTAGTTATGTGGGAAGTGAAATGGTAAATCTTTTATAACTTTTGCCAATATTGACGTATTTGTGGACGACGGCTGAATGTTTAAATAATATATAGACCATAATATTATGCATTATATACTTGTAATAGTTGTAATAATATTATACGATAAATATACGTTAGTTTGTGACGGGTGCCGGAAATTACCGTTTCCTTTTTCGCTTGCATTTTGAGTGTGTATATGATTGCGACATATTCCACAAACACAATATTACAATACAGGCAGCATTTTATAGCGACGCAATTTTGGCTAGAAACCCTATCCAGCGCGTCTGGTTTTTAATTTTACTGAAAATTACTATAACCAACGTCGTTTTCCGCGTTCTTGACTGTAATTGTTCGTATATTGCATCCTATTGCCTGTTTATCGCAATACTTTTCAAATTAAGGCTACTGTACCCTGCCGTGAGCAGTAAACAAAAAACCATTTTAAATTATATTATTTTCGTACGAATACAATAATAAAACGAGAAAATAATTTAGTTTGAAAAGAAATTGTTTATTATAATGTATAACTGTATAGTAGGTACACATAGTAAATTCTAAAATTGTTTTTCTTTGTACCTTAACACAAATTGATAACGTTTAAGAATAAAATGAAATCAATTATTTATCATCAAAGATTAAAATAGTAAGAAAGAAAGAAATGTTTTAAAAATGTGTTTATACAACTGGTCGTATTCGTCATTATAATCGAATATAATAGCACAGTTTGAAAAAAAAAAACAATTTCATATTATTTAAATGTAATTTTCTTCAAATGTTTTGGACCAGTATAATTTTTAAATTATTTTTCTTCAAAAGACGCGTTTTGCTCATAACATGAAATTCTGGAACTGGAAATAGCCACTTAACTATTTAACAACTTAAAAAGAAAAAAATATTTCAAAGTGCATTCAATTAAAATTATTACTACAAATAAGTTTTTAGAAAGAAGGAGAACTGTAGTGTATTTATGTAGTTAGGAAAATATTGCTATCTGATTAAAAATATGTAAAATAATAAGATAATTATTAACAAAAAGTACTGAAATTAAAAGGTATAATTTAAATAATAAAGTTCAATTCATCTAAACTGAAAATCGTTTTTGAATGCGATTACTTACCCCCACAATGTCCAGTAGCTGGGTACGTATTACTCCTATCGACTTTTGTTGGCAAAATGTGTAACACGGCGCATTGTATAGGCAATATATTTACGAGTCCTTATAGGTGGACACCATTTAAAAAAAAAATATTTAACAACAATAAGTATTATAAAGGTATTTTAATGTTATTGATTTATTCAACTAAAAATTATTTTTGTATAAAATGTATTTTTCAAGTGTTATATCTTAACTTTTGTGTAAACGAAACTGATTTTCAACGAAAATGAAGAAAGAAAAAAACCCGTGTCAAATCTGACGGGTCTTTCATTGTATGATCACAATCTTAAAGGATCATCCTGTTGGTCTTTTGCTATTTTTTTCATTGTTAAATTATGTAGCCATTGTATACAGGAAAAAAAAGCTCTAAATACTAATTTTAAGTGTACAACATGAATATTGAAAATAATTTCTTAATTTATTTAATTATGAACCGTTTTGGTTAGTATGAGTACCGATTTTACTCAAACCTATTCAAGTCAGACCTCATAACGTTTTTTTGAGAAATTAACATTTTTATATTTTACTTTATATTTTTATTAGTGGCTTAAGATTGAAAATTGTGAAAAAAAATAATTTCTGAATATCTCAGCTAGAGATAAAATTTGAAATAACCATAAAATAGAGGCATTAAAGATAGAACAACGATAGACTGTAGAGTATTCCTCTATTATTAATCTCGAATACTCTTATCACTCCGATAGCATGTTATTCATAATTTTGATTAAATATACTTCGATACACCACAAGCGAGGCGCGTCTGGTGTCGATGTCACGCAAAAGGCGTGAGTAGGTTCTCGGCCCATGATGTGATTTATTATTTTTTATCGATAAATATATTTTTTTTTATCCATCTTAATATCTAATCGAAAAGACTAACATACCTTCATCGATTTATAAAGATAATATTACGGTACTTTAATCAATCATTTATTTCAAACGTCACTTTGAATTTGTCTGTGGTTAGTACCACCGTCGTCATTATTATTAGCGCGTATACTCCGATTGTGCGTCTACGGATGATGTGACGTCTCATTTCTTCAACAACGGTATTCATATTATATCTGATTAATTAGCATTTAGTGCTCATTTCTTCGATATTGATATATTTTAGTAAAACGACTTTATTGAAAATACACCAACACAAAAAACTAATACTAAATTAGAGTGCGTTTATTTTATGGGTTTTCTCTATTCCCATTTGGTTCATTTATATCATAAGTGAACATCTTGAAAATTTATATTTTTGTAATTATTTTTGGATATACTATTTTTGAGTTGCAATTATATACTTTAAATTCGTATCGATTACAAAAGAAACAATTTGAAAATTTGCACCGTTTTTCACTATGTTGGTGATTTCATTTTATAGCCACCAAGTAATATAGGTTTGTTATATTAAAAAGATAAAAACCTAATTTTTCGGAAAACTTTTGACCGAAAACATCCATAAATTTGTTCTTGTAGACCATTTAATTCTTTAATTTGCTACCTACACATCACATTTACTCCTATTCATTCATCTTATTCGCCTACCTCTTCTCATATACGCTCCTATAATTACAACCACTAACCTCTTGTGACGACAACGAACAAACGGTGAATGCAGACAACGTCAACGTGGATACTCGAAATTCGAGTATCAAATACCACCATTTGCTCTATATGCTTGTTAATTGGGATAAAACATCGTAAACATTACTAGTGATTAAATTTTCTACACGTTAATTCATGTCAAATAATATATGATCTGATCATTATTTATTGAAAAATTGGTTTAACCAGAAATCAAAATAAATTATGTAATATTATAATTTATAATTATATATTATATAGTATAAAAATTAGATATTTATGTACTTTTATAGATTCCAATGTAATTTTTTTAATTTTATTACGCCCATTACTGTCTTGTAGCTGTTAATAAATATGATTAATCTATAGTAATACACTACAATTGTTGCATTTCAAAAAATTATTTAATTTCTTAATTCATGTTTTAAAATATCTAAAAATTTAAGTTGTAAATTATAAGTAATCTGATTCGAGTTTTCAAGTGTTTAACAATTAAATGCATATTTAACTAGAAGTCACACTAATCAAATATAAAACACATTTATTTTACATTTAGTTTTTATTTGTTTAAAGGAAACGATATTATTTTCTGCCAACAATTGTAAATTAATAGAATTTTATTCCATTAAAATGTATATTTTATACATATCTATACAACAGTTTTATAATTAATGTGATAACGATTTTCAATATTTGCATAGGACATATTTTTAAATAAGATTATTTTATCATTTCGGTTTTCAGTATACCGAATCGCACATTAGTAGTTAGATTTATTTTCGTACACGTTTTGTTTCTTTTAGTTACACCTTTTAAGTATTTAATCTATAAACGAATTTAGCAAGGCAATAAAAACGACAGTGATAATAGGTCTTAGAATTTTATTGAACCACATAAATCAAGTTTTATGGATTCCTCGCACAATTAGTAAATTACTGGAGTGTGTATCTATAATTTTGTATTGTATATTGTCAGTTTATCTTGAGTAAGTATACATTTGATTGTCCCTTTTTTTTTTACAAAAATTAATACAAATTTCGCTAAAGTTACGTGTATGAAATCGTCTCGTCTCCGAACATACCGACATCTGTTGGCTTTTTAGCGCCATTCGTTGCCTCGCTACCACCGCTACAGCGCATTTATGTCAACCCCCCGACGGGTGAGTTAATCCAGAGGATTTAAAAACGTTTCCGTATCGTTTCAGTGTATTTTGTATATAATATAATATTGTACACACTCAGACCACATTATTTACCGGACGGAATTGAGGATTAATGGCGAAGATTATGTATGATTGAACCTAATGCGTCGAACAACAACGGTGCAGTGTTGTACGTGGTGTTGCTGTATATAATAGGATACCGTCGTTTTAATATTAGTTCTAACATTTTCATAGTTCGTGTATTTGAATTGATACTATGTAGTATTGTAATGTGTTGACATCGACCTTAATGTGCAATGTTAATATAAGTCATCTAAATCTAAAAGTATTAAGTTTTTAGTTTTAATCATACGTTGAAAAAAAAAATATATGACCTAAAAATTACCCAAATGTATGTTTATAAAGATAAAAATACAATGGTTGTATAGTGTTTCTATAAATAGTATGAATTTCGTGTTTATTTAAAGACATGTATGCAGACACGCGCATATTTCATTATTATAATTATGTTTTTTTCTATAGGTATTTTTAATATAATATAATGACTTTGATATGTATATTATAAGAAGCCTTTAAAATTCTCTAAAAAATGACTTAATGATTAATTTCTTAGGTCCTGCCAAAAATGTCCTTAAAAATTAATTTATAACCAAAGACATAAAAAATACCTTTCAAATTGTAAAATTACTTATTTATGACATTTTGGCTTCTGTGTTAGTGTTTTAGTACATTATGCGGATAAGAATTAGACAATATCGTATAATTTATATTGTTTTAAATTGCTATTAAGTTAGTAGTATATGTATCTTATAAAATAATAATAATTATATCGTTTTACATTCCATAGTTCACAAATTGATTTTCAAGGCAATTAGAAATTCTAGCGAAATTAAAAATTACTCACGCATAATTACTTCGTAGTACTCTGGGTATGATCATTGGTAATAGATGCCGTTCAGAGCGTACCAAATATTATTATCTAATATCGTTTTTGTTCACAGATGGTGGAAACGACGTTTCAAATTTAAAAACTATAGTGCGGAAACGTTGTTAAACGGTGAAGGGCACAAAACCCATGTAAAAATAAAATAATACACTTATACCCTTAAACTAAACCTATATGCTTTTAATACGTAACGTCTTTTATATAGTGTTCGAATTCGGTCGATGCGCACGCTCCGATATGGCGATATCATACACGGTGTTCTCGTCCCAAGGGACATTACAATTGTATAGTGTTACAGTGTAACGCAATACAATGTTACGAACATACAGTTAAGTAGGTCGGCTACAGATAAGTAAGTATGTATTATCATATGCGTATGTAAGTAAATAAGTAAGTACCGATCGTGTGCGGTGTATGTGATTATAGTGTAGTCAAAATTGGATCGTCGCTGTGTTAGGCCACGGATCTGATAGAATTACCATCATTTATTTTTCAAAAATAATAACTACGATATCGATCGTCAATATTATGTTTGTGTGTGTGACGGAAATGGCAGTATAATTATACACATAACAATGGAATAATACAGGTCGTTTTGCTGTTTTTGTCGCCGCACACTTTAGTCCAACGATATACACGTTATCTCGCTTAAAATATAATAAACTTAAAGTGTATGTGGGTTAATTCCGCGTTATTATATTTTAGTACCATGTGTTTCGTTTAACGTGATCACGTTTCTGTTAGGGTTGATTCTATTAACCATATAGTATTATAATTGATTCCTTGCAGCATTTTTGTTATTATCACCATTTATACATATGTATTAAATAAAACACGTTCCTATAAATAATGCAATTTGAATAAAAATGTACAATAAAAATAAAAAGAAACTGTACTCGAGTGTAATTTCTTAAGTTAATATCATTACATTCATTTTTGTTTTCGACCGTTCAAAGTCGTAATATCTATAATAGTATAGTTTTGATAAAACTATCTAATAGTTGGTATACACATTGGATTTAATAAAATGTCAATTTTCACATTAGAAATATTATTAAGTTTTTATGTTTTTGATTACAATTTGATTAAATAAACGATTACAAAATAAACAGATGTATTGTTTATCAAGCATATTATATTCAACGTATAATATACTTACGAACCATACCTACCTATACTTATCGATAATTTGAAATTTTATATACATTTAATTTAGCTTGTGTAAATAATTAAATGGTTACAACTGTTTTTTTATGAAACGCAAAAACGAGAATTTAAATTTTGAGTTTAAAATATCAAACGGTAAAAGTCAACGACGGTAACAAGCGATGCATCGCGGTGTATACACTTTATATTATTACTGTGCAAGTGCGCATGGTCTAAAGGAGCAACAGGATGGCAGGGCAACAGAGTAATCGGCGACTGACAATAATAAGCTCGTATACGTCATAATATTATTATTATAATTTCCGTCTACCGTGTTCTCGATATTATTCTACACGAGATTCCGCTCGCGTATGGATTTCAGCGATATCGTTTTGATTGTGACGGCCGAGAGAAATCTAATTCAAAACGTGTAATCCTCGGTATATATAGAACGCATTTTGTAATGTAAATAATAATACAGACGAGCTGTGTAATATCATTAATATCGTTCCACGAGACTAAGCAAGACCGTTGTTTGGACGTATTTACTAGTCCTCGTATCGAATACCGTAAGAACGTTCAAGGTCGGGTTTTCTCTATTTGATTGAGGATATAAATAAAATAAGCGATTTATAATAATTCAGCCGTTCAAATATATTCACAAATGTGTCTTTCTTGTTGTCTAAAAGACGCAGAGAAAACGACAATTTTTCAAAGTCTAAAATAATAAAACGTAAGAAAAATGAAATTTTCATTCTCGAGTAAATTCGTCTTGCGCGATGTAATACAATAATATTATAGTTGTCGCCCTTATTCCTAAATGTACAATGATATTATAATATTTTCTTGGGGGGTGACGTGTAGATTGAATTGTAAAACTAGTTACAACACATCGTTTTGACGTCTAGTCCGAAAAGTGTATAGCAACGTGTATCGGTGACGCATAATATGTATAGCAGTCTAGTCCGGCGAGAGAAAATAGCATTCCAAGTATTGAAAAAGTTTCCTCGCCAAGCCAATAAACTGCTTATATTATAATACGCACGCGTATACGATATACCGACGTGTATAACTATTTTACCTACGTAGTTACCGATTTGAACGGCATTGGAAAATAAAATGTCTTTATACGAGAACTATTTAAAAAAGTTTTCTCGACGAGACCGTATTATTATATGTATTATATTATTCCGACCTCTTGTGTTATCGACTACTGCCGCGTGCGTTGATGTCGGTTTGCACCACTCGCCGATTATCGTGCAAAAAGAAAAACGATGTCCACGACGAGGAAAAAGGAAAAAACCGCTTCGCCCTTGTCGTTTTATTTCGAACTCTGCACGAGAAACCGATTCACTCACGCCCTCATGTCCGTCAGCTAGAAAACTTTTTGACGTCGAGACGTTTTGCTGACAAAAACACAAACCGTTAAGAGTACGTCAAACCCGCATGATGTGTTGTACAACTCGGTATATTTGCCTTCAGTAGAACCGATCTTATGTTGTTAACTTCAAAAGTGAGTTTTTGAGTGACCTCGCCGATTATCAAAATGTAAAGGTTTATTAGGTAAATTTTTTAATCATACATTATGTGAAAAGGAAAAATATTATTGTTAAATTTTATTATTCTTTTAATCATACACGTAGTTTTTTTATAGTTCAAAAATACCATACAATATACATATCATGTGAAGTTCACCAAACAAGTAGAACACAACATTATAAGTGAAATACGGACAAACCGCGTACGTCACAATGATGAATTTCGAAAACAAACTACAGGTTTCCGATTAAAATATTTTCAGCTCTCAACTCTTACTTCGATTTGATCAAAAATTAAAAACACTAATCAATTTCATCATTAACTTATACCTCCTAGATAAATTATGAATAAAACTGTGTACTGAAAATAATAACATAATACTTATTATAATAGTTTTTTTTTTATTTATTACTAAATTATTGAAACACAATTTGACAATTTATTATTTTATAAATTATTATTAAATTTTATTATTTTTCTTTTATATAAATATATATTATATAAAAATAATAAATATAGATTCTATATTTATTTAGTTTAACAACGTTTACTCTTATCGGATAACAAATAAAAAACTTTTATCTTTTAAATTAAGTTTTATACCAGAAGGATAAAAGAAAAAGTTATATAAGCTAAAATAGTAATCGTTTTAATTTAATTAATAAGATATTAAACAGGAATGTTCTTGTAAATTCAGCTGCAACATTTTATTTTATTTCAACTTTTAAGTAACTGTTAGGAGTCCTACATAAATCAGGCTAATTGAAAATAACAAGCAGCAAAGAGTTCTTAGCAGTAATCTTACCTTGTCGAAAGCTCACTGAAGACAGAAGAACTGAAGAGTGATGTTTCCTAGTTTTAGTTGAAGTTGTTGATAGTGAATTAATTTACAGTATTCCATTAACCATTTAACCACTATTTCAAATTTAAAATGAACCAATAGTGATTGTTCGAGTCTAATGTATTTCTAATGGTTATTAAATTGTTAATATTAAATATCCTATTAAATATTATACGATTTACACACTATAGTGTAATAACTCATGAATGTACTTCTCGTGATAAAAATATTTGAAGAGCAAACTAATATAGTAATATACATATTTTATAATAGTACGTGTCTTCAATAAATTTAAAAGTGATTTTAACGAAACATATAATGTAATATATATTAATCATATTTTATAATATGAGAAAAATATTAAATTGGATTCCTTAAAAAAAAAAATCTCAAAAATTACGAAAAATTCCAATAAGAACTGTAATTTTCATATAATATACGTATAGTAATAAACCATTTATTACTAAAAAATATTTGTTAACTATATAATAAATTTCTAGCAATAAAGTAATGAAATCAATAACTCGACTGTTTAATTTAATGGACATACATTATTTTAATTAAATCAATTCTATAAGTGTTATACTTACAGTTTGTAACCTTTACTAAGGTTATTACTTAAAACTTCAAAAGGTACAATGTACAACAGAATATTATTAGAATTGTTTGTTAATAAATATTTATGTATGAAAAAACCAATTAAACTAAATAATAACCGTAATGACTTATTATATATTTCCAAAAATATTTTTATTTTGAGCTGAAAAAATTAGAAAGTCGCTATTCATTCGATATATCATTGTAATTGATTCACGATTAATGAATAAATCTAAAAGCTTATATTTTAGAAAATATATATTGCATATAAGAAGTAATAAGTAATTCACGTAATAGCTAGTCAATCATTTCATGTCTCTACAAACATTTATATTAAATTTAAATTAAATAACAAAAAAACTATTATACTAAATATCTATTTACGTAAAAATTCAATCTTGAAATTTCTATACATGCGCAAAACTGTTTTTATATTTTTATATTTTTTAAGTTTCTATAAGTATTTCTTATAAGACTATTCGCATTAAATAATCAAACTTTTGCTATTAAAATTGAAGGTATTAAAATTTTGAACGTCAAATGTTTTGAAACGTAAATGTTGTAAAACGTCAAAAATTGGTTGGCTGTGAATTTTTCATATTTTTAAATGTTTTAAGTATACGGTAACTATTATTATTATTTAGTTATAATAATAATACAAAAAAAATTAATAAACAATTTGACCATTTCAAATTATTATAAAAAGCTTAAAATAGTCTAAATATTTTGAAAATTTCACTGGGTATAGAACAAAATATTTTAGTAATTGTAGAATTTTTCAAATTTCTATGGTAAATATTTTTTTTGCTAACAAAAATATGGTAAAAATGTTTAAAGGATTTTTTTTTTTTAATTTCAGCGATAAAATATTATGTGGATCCTTATAGTTAAACAAATTATTATATATTCTAGTTTTTTGGTTGGGAGAAAAAAATTTTACTTCTGTACCACCCCCCACCCCTCACAACCATGAAGGACTAACCTGCAGATGTTTAAAATACAGAATATTATGTACAAAAAGCATTATAAACTATGATATTCATGTCTCCATAAATAATCTAAATTAATATGATAGCGATGGATTTATGAAAAACTTATCCAAATTATGTGCACAAGCAAATCGGCCTTCACATTTTCTGAAAAGGTTATTATACGAGTACTGATAATGACCTTAATGGAATTTCTATGGCCGCATATTATCACGACCGTTTGTTTATTACACAAAGTACAGATATTTTATACTTGAAATATCATTGCAGCGTAATATAGTATATAGTATATCTCTCCGAAGTTTCTGTCACGATAAATTCAAAAAAATCCATCAAATTCTATTAATAAAGAGTTTGCAATAAATATTGTTGCGTTTCTGAAATGAATTGTACGGTCGGCCGTGTGAAACTAATCGTACGGAAATAATCCAAATTACTCTGATTGTCTAAAATTAATCCGATTGGGTGAAGCACAATCACATTATCATTTGGTGATATTATTATCATAAATAATAACTATAGTTAAAAGTATGATACAATAGAAGACTAAGTTATAGGCATTTGATTTAAAAGCAATTAGAAATTATTTTGTCATACTCGACAACATTCCGATTCTAGTTTCTACGGGTTTTTTATGAATAAACAATAATAATAATAAATAAAATCGCTGTGCTTATAATAATTATATTAAATTGTGATCAGAGCTCGGGATAGTTTATCTATACCTAAATAGTTAATATTTTAATGTTGACAATTAGTGTTTGACGATAACTGATACATTTAAAATAATTAATATAGTGACTAAAATCTATAGGTATTCGAATTAACTCTCCCAATAAATATTTGATTTAATTTGCATCACTATTTAACTATATAATTTGCGTGTATCGACAAACCATACAAACTCTCTGATTATATAACTGTTTTAGATTAATAGAATATAAAAATAACCTAAATTTAATATTTCAATATTTTAATAAAATAATAGCTTAAAATATTTTTTGAATTTTCAAGTTTGAAGAACTGTGATAATTATTAATATCCTATGGCTTTACAGTTGGATAAAAGTTTAAAACATATATATAATATAATCGTTAAATATTGCATAGGTTATAAATGCTGAATAATATGATTTTGTTTTTTAACAATATCATTATCATATTAAAATGCTGTACTATTTTAATTAATAATTACACTGTATGTAGGTACAACAATGTAGCAAATTTAAAAATGTATAATGTTTTATGTAAATTATGATAACCGACTAAGTCTTAACCTTAAAGATGTTGTTTATATACGTTCAGTGAATGGCCAAACATACGACATAATTTTTTTTATACATAATAGGTCTATTTATTGTATTGTAAACCTCAAACAACGACATAATAGATCCATAATTTTTGAAACCGTAAATATTTATCTTGTTTTAAGTATCCTAATTTTTCAGTAAAAGTTTAAACAGAATAGAAGTTTATTTTTGATTTTTTATTGCTGTTTTACTCAAATATTTACGTAGAGTAAAAAATTAAATATAAAGAAAGAAATATAGTAAAGAAAATTTATTTGTTTTCAAATTACACGGAATAACATATTACAGTAACCTCAATTTTAAAAGCATAATATAATATATACATTTTTCAAAACCATAATACGTACTTACTGTTCATCTTATGTAGATACAATAATACATTGGTGTACAGAAATAAGTCATTGTACTGTGTCTTAACGAAAGATGACTGTTCATTGTTCATCCATATTATTATGTGACGATGATAGGGATACTAGGATAGTGTAATAAAAAACTCACTCCTATAAAGGTATACATACATATTTATTAAATAACATTTTTTTTTCGTTTTTCAAAGACAGATGAATGTTAATAATACTGATTTATTATTTCTAAAGATAATTAAACAACAATATAGTCAATGAAAATACATTTTACAAATACATATGAATTTCAAGTTTATATTATAATATAATGTATATTATTCTTAAACATAATATTTCTTATTTATATATATATATTTATTAAAGACTATTTATTTTTATTTTTGTTTACAAAATGCTTAATGCAAATTAATAATATTATGTCTTATAAGTATTTCATTACCTATTGCAAGTTTATATTGTATATTTGAAGATAATAGCTTTACCTAATTATTTGATTAGGTTATAGCTGAAATAAGAGGAAATAATTTTGCGTTCCGTCAACAATAGGTATAATACATTTAAAATGTGTGCTGGGAATTTCTTATTATTATTAATATATATATATATATAAATATAATAAATATGTATAATTTTTTTTATTTTTTACAAAATTTTATAGACCAAAAAGTGTTAGAGATTGATTGTCTCTTAGCAACGTGGGCAATTGATTATACCCTCCATGTAATATTATTATTATTTACACACCATTTCATGCCACCCTTTGAAAAGTGCCATTTTATCATTTTCGCCGTCACGTGACCGCGGCCTAAATTAAATTCTATCGTAAATCAAAATTAGGGGTTTGATACTGAGGAATTTATACTATTTTGGAAAGTTTGGAGAAAAACGCGTACTAAACTATATATTTATATATATATTATATGATATGCAAATTTAAAAAATATAATTATATATCACACACACCTCTTAAAAAAAATAATAGCAATAAATAATTAAAAAAAAAATAGAAAATGGAATACTATAATTGTTTCTGAAATAAATATATTATGGATATATACTCGAACGATTGTTTAACTATAATAATAACAGATATTGGCACCATTTTATTTTAAATTGCACATTAAATTAGTTTATATTTAATATAAGTACGATTTATTGCATTTTACACGAGCTCAGCTAATCCACTTTTGAGCTTAATACATTGAAATCATAATTTTAGTATTATTTTAACCAATATAATATATTAATTAAATACAAAACATAAAAAATGATCCAAGAGGCTTAGTTAGAGAAAATGAGAAAATGTATGTACAATATAAATTTAGATCAACGCGATTATAATTTCATGATTCGTTTGATAATCACACATCGCAGCTAGTAATTAATAAATAAAAAACAATTGGAGAAAAAAATATTAAATCCCTTAAATATTAATTTAGAACAGAATATGACACTTGACGTAGAGGTCATATTCGTTTCAACTACTTGGAAAGACATTGGAGTGAGTTCATGTAATACAGCATTACACTTACTACCGTTAAAAAAACATAATAATATGATATATTTTAATAATAAGTAATAGAAGTAACATGGATAGTTTTTTTTTAAACAACATATAATTTTAACTACATATCCACTTGAGTTTTATACATTACAAGTAAATAAATATAAATAGTTTTGTATAAAAATTATTTTATCCTGGCCTAAATAAAAATAATTAAATTTAATAATTATTATACATATACATGCGTTGTTTGTGAAAGTGATAGCGTATATTAATTTAATAAGATTGTTTAAGTTTTCAAATTAGAATCTAACGCTGGATCTCGTACAACAGTAGACATTACAACATTATGTACATTAAATAAAAAAACGAAAATTGTATATACAGATTTACAACACATAGAAATTGCGTCCTCGGAAAATGAAATAAAAACTATAATATGTAATAACCATTTTCCAACACGTGTTTTGGGTTGAAACAAAAAAAATTTGCACTGCAAATTTTCAGCGTTTCGCCAATAAACGGGTTGAATCGTGGAAGACATTGCGTGTACAATAGATTGATTACATTTGGTTCTCATTAGCAATTAAAACAAGAAATATTTTTTAATTATTAGTTATTAATATCGTCCAACCGTCGGTGTAGGAAAGTGAGTAGGATAACGGATGGTGAGTATAAAACACTTATGTTCAAATGAGAAATCGAACACGCGAAATATTACGTGTACAATTGTTGTGCAAAACTATGGTAGCTGAAGTATACATATACTATGATACAATATGTATAATAAACTTTTATAACTCTGAAAATGACGTTAAACCGAGTTTAGAAGTCGAGATGCACACGACTATAAACTTAAAATATCTTGGCGTTGCGTTTGAACAGTAAACATCCCATACAACATGGGAGTGTACGCAATACTGTTTTTTATATATAATATTGTATTATATTACAGATGTGTTTAATTTAAAAAAAAACATTTTATTATATTAGTTATTTAAGAGTTTTTAGTCGAACGAAGCAAAACCAAAAAATTTTTTCTGCAGACCAAAATATTCAAACTACAAAGTCTGGTATGAACAATGCATCAAAAAAAATGATTTGAAATGAATTGATATTCTACGGCAAAAAAACACGATTTTTTTCACTGATCATTTTTACATACAACATAACAACATAAAATATTCTTTTAGTTTATATCCTAACAGTTTTGAGTATGTATTTGCGTTTGTTAAAAATAATATTAATCGACGTAATATTATCATGAGCAAATAAAAACTCGGATGAGAAAGGATGTTTAAATGGATATTTTGGTTTAGATTTTCTATCCATGGTTTTTGTTCGTTTTGTGTTTTTGATAGAACACCGTATTTGGGCCTACATTTTGACAAATATTGTACTCGTATAATTTATTATGCAACCGGTATGAAGTTTTGACACTGGAGAATACTATATGCGCATCACAAGTAAAAGTATTTAATTATTACGATAGGTATGCAGTCTTATAAATCCTAAAAATAATAGGTAATAATAATACTACTACCACTAGCAATACTAATAATAATCATTAAACATTAATTATTACGGCTTTGAGATGATAAATCTTATGGATATCTATTCATGTGTTTAATGGAAAACATTCTCTACGAACGGTGGTCAAGAAAAACAAGGAATAGCATAAAATAGTAGATCTGGATTGGCAGTGGAAAGGTATTGGATATGCGATCGGTGCTCGGCGGAATCACGACTACATGACTATCGCGAGATACACAGTTTCCACATTTTTTTTTTTTTTTTGAGGGAGGTGTAGTGGAGTGGTAGGGCATAGACAAATACTCGTTAAACGCATACCTGACTAAAAGTTCAAAAAACTAGTGCGACACGACGCGGTGTAGTCACCTTCATTGGAAGGATGTCACCATGTACTGCACTACTAGTCGAAGAGTGGTTGCCGTGGTGGGTGCATATCGGTGCGGGTGGTCGCGGAAGTGTGGTAGGACGTGTTCGGTCGCGAGTCCGATCATATCACTGGTACATAACCAAGGTTCTTGCGCTGGAGGAATAGATGTATCTCCGAGAACTTAGGCCGATCCGAGTCGCTGCGTTTCCAGCACTCAGCCATGATCTCGTACATTTCGCGTGGGCAGCTGGGCGGAGGTTCCGCGTACCTGTGTTTGCCGTTGGACAGGTACATGTGGTTGGCGTTCTCTACTACCTGTTCGTTGGTAAGCTCCGCCAGCGGTTGATGGCTGCAGAACATGAGTATCTCCCACAGGGTGACTGCGAATGACCAGACGTCGCTTTTCGACGTGTACTTGCCCTGCGAGAACAAACACGACCGTCTCGGCGTTACAATATTCAACACGGAATAGCTCTGTAGTGGTTTATTATTAGTTGTGTTTAGGGATTGATTATTGAACTTATCGAACTCTCGAATGTCCCGGATTTCGAACGGTTTGAAATTTAAATACATTGAACTCAAATATTATATCGAACAGTTCGAGAAAAATCAAGTTAGATATCTATACTCTTATGAATTATAAAAAGCCGAACTCTAGAATACTATTTATATTTTCCATATTCCTATCCCGTATTGTTCCATAAACTAAATTTAAAGTTTGAAAGTTTAAAATGTTCGAGTAAACAATGGATTTGATATTAAATTCGATCTCGAATAGATCGAAGTTTAAGTTCATAAAATTAGACTTATTACCAGTTATATTTAAAGTATTTTTTTGGTATTACGTTATAAAATGTATTCATTGGTGTAAATATTGTGGGGTACACTTTGGTTATTAATTTTGTTTTGTGTATTACAAATAAAGACATTTCTACTTAATTAACCTACATTTTCTATTGATATGGTTATTTGTAGTAAATATTTGTATCTACATATAAATCCCAGAAATAGTGATTAGCATAACAAAAAATATAATTAATTTTTATGTAATAATCAAAAAAAAAAAATGTTTTTATTATACTACAGATTTTAAATTATAATTAGTGGAAAACAAATGGTAGAAATCACATGCAACAAATAATAGATATAAATTGAATTTATATAATCATGTGTAAATACACCGCAAAAAGACGCTTATTGTTACTGTAATAGCGAGAAAGTTACAAGTTTTTGTTGTACCTATACCATAAGCTCTGATTTGTAAAATATAAGCGGGAAGAATAAGTACAAATTAATATTATCAATTTAAAGATAACAATTAAAATGCAATGTCCATTACATAACAAAAAAAAAATCTATCAACAGTGTCCAATATGTATTAAAGCTTATATTAAGAAAAAATTTAACTATTTTATCTACTTAATTATTAGTATTATTATTAGAATTCAATACATGGTTGTTACGTTTGGACTTTACACACGCGGAAAAAATGCAGACAACATGTATTGCACAAATTATTTGAAAAATGTTGTATATTGCGAGTAATACGAGTAATATAAACAGTAATCTAAAAGTAATAGAAATGTGTACACGAATAAGATATGTATGTTATAACTATAATAAATATTAGTCATTCTATAATGTAACTATTATACAGTTAATTAATTAAACTATTACTCTAACAAAAAAATGAAAATCCTCGAACATGAAATAGCTTTGAACTTTAAAAGGAAAACTTAAAAAAAATGATACCGTTTTATATAGAATTAAAAAGGTTTCATTCATAATTAATATCAATAACTATGTAGGTATGCAATTCATAATAGTCCACGGTTTATGAATCGCAAGTTTGTTTATAATGTTTGAGTGTTTACGCACAGTGATACATATTTTGTTTGTAATGGAATATAGAGGTATCTCGTTAGAAATTTAAATATTATAAGATAAATATAAATATAAAAATAAACACCAAATCTAATTAACGTTTAATAACAACTATAGTTTCAATAGCAGACATCGTAGTAACTTTTCCATAAACTATAAGGTTGTTATTACTGGCAACATTTTCAAAGTTATATTTCATAGCATCACACTTTAACCATTTTGAGTTGTAAATAAACAAATTTTAGAATAATTTACCTGACGTTTATTTAATAAAAACACTAAATAATTAAAGACACATATATACATATATATATATATTCAATGTTTGTATTACTTACTCGAATACTGCATGAAATTTTTAAATGAACAATTTACAGAACTAATTAATACACAGCTACTACTTATATACGTTTATAGCAGTGCGTCAGTGTATACTTAAGAAGTTTATCTGGACCGAGTACTTCCCAAGTCAAAAATAAGGTAAAGTTTTAAATATAAATACCATAGAGTAAGCAAAGTGAGTTCAAAATGACGAGTTCGAGTGGAAAGAGAAGTAGATTTTAATAATATCTCAATTATTTTATTATAGTGTTTTATACGTAGACCTTGACATCAAAATAATGCGTAGGTATCACTAAAATAATATTATTATCTCTAATGATATTATGATAATCGTTTTATTCATACATAATTTTCGATTAAAAATAAATGTATTTATATATTATATAATAATAATAATAATAATAATAATTGACTTACCAAAAGCAAACTCTCCCACGACATCCATCTTATCGGCAATCTCGACTTAGTATCACTAACGTAATAATCCGAATCGTATTGACTACAGTACAACGCGTGATCGGATATTTTCAGTGAATAGTTTTTTCCCACCAAGCAATTCCTCGCGGCTAAGTCTCTGTGGACGATCCCTTTACCCTCTAAATGTTTCATGCCTGATGCGATCTGAGTGGCAAAGTATAGCAAGCATCCGTAACTGTGAGAATAAAAAAATCGGAATCAAACAATTTATTTAACGTACGAGTATCTAACACCATTTTTTCATGATAAATATTTTACAGATAATAATATGGTTGTAATAATAAAGTGTATCTATATAGAAAAGCTATGTATTATATTATTTTTGAAATGTTTAAAACTAGAGGGATTTATACATTTTGCTTAACTTGTGGTGATTTTTAACACATAATACTATTATCTTACCGAAAACTATTCTTTTATAGATTAAGATAAAAATTATTTACTTAAAAACATTTTTTTTTCATGATGTGCATAAATAAGTACCTACAATTTATTTTACATCGTAAATAAGCGTACGAAATACTAGAAACAGTTTTTTAAACTCTTATTTAATTTTAAATATTAAACGCCCTCTTTCGATTGACTGTGTCAAATATTTAAATTTAACAATGTCTTGATCTATACCAATTAAATGTCTTTTTTTAAAGTTATATAGTATTGGTTAACTAGGTAACTTAAATATTTTATAAAATTATTTAATAACTGTAAGTAAATTATATCATACCTATTAATGTTATAACCATTGTAATAGACATCCATAATTTTATAAGTGAGATATAATTATATGTTAAAATTTTTAAATTCATTTAAGTTCAATTAATTTAAAATAATTGAAATTATTACACCAACAAATATCTAATGTAGTGGTATTGGATTTTTATTGGCATTGGTTATTTTAAAACTTGGTTAAAAAAAATGAGTTTTTTTTAAACTAACAGTGATATGTGTGTGAAGAGTATAAATAATAGTATATCAATATCCTTACTTGATTGTCGGATGAGTTTCTGTGGATTCCGTGGTTTGGACCTTTAAGAAACTCGGCAAGTCACCATATTCACAATATTCTTGTATGATGCACAAAGGTTCGTCAGGGCTGCACACACCTACGATTCGAGCCAAATTCGGATCCCGAACGGTGTACAAGCACTTTGTCTCCCTCATCACGTCTTGTCTAAAGAGAAATATACATCAAAACACAATATATTTATTAGAGTTATACTTTTTAGTACTCGTATACGTGTTGTCAATGGTTATATTTTGTAAATTTATTTTCTATCTATCTTCGCTATAAACATAAAATTTAGTATAAATCGAATCGTCGACTTACAAAATGGGTATTGTCAACCAAAATCGAAATATCGTTATCGTCATGTCAGTCATTTTTGTATCGGAGGTAAGTAGGCAAATGACAAATAAAATAACATTTTTTTTCTTGTGTTATTACGATAATGGCGTGCGCGCGAAAGAAATTGTAAATAGGGCACGTTTTTCGAAGCATGTCGTTTAAGGCGGAAAATTGATTTTCGATTCTCGCGCGTTCTTATAATAATAATAATACAATACTCAGGTCTAAAGTATAAGAAAATAAAAATGAAAATGAAAAGAAACTACGGACATAAAGCAAAAATTGTGATGTTTATAAATATTTTTTTATTATTACTATTATTATTATTCTACTCACTTGTTTTGTTCACCACAGCCACGGCGAAGCGATTTGACGATCACTTGTCTTTTGTGGAACGTCGACGTGGCATTGTACTCGGGTATGCCGTCCGTTTCGCATAAGTGGATCTATATAATATGGAATTGACAGTTGTTTATTAAATATCATTGAACATTCCAATCACGTTTGGCGCGTTCGGGAAGTTACCCTACACCATGTATGTGTATGAAGAGCTATCGGGGTTAAGTTAGGGGGTGGGGTGTTTGGAGGTGTGTCAAAGTACGCTCACCATTCCGAAATTGCCTTCGCCTAGTTTTTCGATCACTCGCAGTCGGTTTCGAGATATCTCGTACAGTGATGTTTGACTGCACTCGTCCTGTTTATCTTCCGGAAGCTTCATGCACGTGAACACACCCGGCGTGAAATGTTGTTCCTTGCGCTCCGTCTGAAATAACC
The DNA here is from genome assembly GCF_020184175.1 of Aphis gossypii. NCBI lineage: Eukaryota > Metazoa > Arthropoda > Insecta > Hemiptera > Aphididae > Aphis > Aphis gossypii. Next base: position 58,960,499 of record NC_065531.1, on the reverse strand, counting down.
GAAGTAAAGAAAAATGAGAATCGTAAATTCCATCTGGTAGTTGTTTCAGGGTATGTACGGATGTCAAAACACACCTTGACTATGTCGATGGCCGCATAGTAGTTATGTAGGTTTGCCGGCAGCGATTTGTTCAGTTGTTCGGATTGCAAGAGTGGCGGGGGTCTAGTGATAGGCGGTGGTGGCGGGTTCAGTGTGTACATCGACGGTGATGAGTATTTAACGTCGTCTTGCCCGAAACTGCCGACACTCGTGAAGTCTAAAAAAGAATTCAAATATAGTACCGGCTATATAATATCACGAACGATAGTGAAAAGTCCAAAACAACCCCCCACGAAGGATTAAACCCATATCCCTGTATATAAAATTCACACAATTTCAAAATATTTAAGTCACCGATATAACTGTGAAACCAAAATATGAACTGTCAAAACAGTGACTATAAACACAAATTATTGTGAATGTTCGAAAAAGTGATAAATTCTATAGCGGTACACATAAATTAATTTTTAGCAGTTTAAATTGTTTAATGTATATAAATTAACTTTGTTTTAAAATTAGAAATCTGTTATTAATAATTATTAAGTATTATTAAGTATTATTATAAGCATGTATGTGGATACATTTAACGACTTGGATACACATAAAAAGAACAGCCACTTAATAACAACACTTTATAAGATGGTTTGACAAGAATTGATTTTGATTTAGGTTAATTAAGATTGAAGTAATATTTAAGTCTCTTCACTATTTTCTATTTAGCCTTCAAGGAGGATTATCAAGAATAATGTCAGAACTAAGCGGAGATATTATAGTGGATTTTAGTGATTTGTCAATCGAAACGAAATAGCTTATTTAGGATTTTGGTAGTTTCTTCTTTGTGATTGTATATATATACACATTACACATACGTACACACACACACAATCAATTATAAAATAAGCATTTATAACAATATAATAGGTACTTGTAATAACTAATGGTTACGTTTATTAACGAATGACTCGAGCTAATTGATTTAGTTAATGTTTATTACGACTATACAAAAGTTAAAAATAAAAATATTGTATTTAACTGTGCAAGATTAAAGTTAATGAGTGAAAAATACTAAAACAACACAGTGAAAAAAAAAATAAGCTAATCTCATATAATGTAATGACTGGCAACATTTAATTTTGTTGAAATAATAATTAACCATTTCGTTAAAATATACGCTACAATTTTTTTTTTTTAACGTTCAATATCTGTAGTGGCAATGCAATGAATACGCGTTTGCGTCTGCTAAAAATTTTAAATCAAAAAATAAAGCGAATTCATTTATATATATATTTATATCCAGCCATATTATGACAAAACAAACAACATATATCCAATTAATTTTTAATTCAATCCCCAGCAGCTGGTGCATATATGTGAAAACATGATTTTAACTCCGAGTTTAATTATTTTACGTCGGACACTTATAAAAAAAAATTATCACTCTACTCGATGAAAATTATTATGACAATTCGTAGATTTATCGACGACAATGGCACCTGTGGAAAGCCAATCACACGATATACAAGTATAATATCGCACTGTACGAATATTAATAATGATATAACACGAGAATCAGTGATGGATTAAAGGAAGGGGCCAGAGAGGTCTGGGCCTCCCATGGCCCATAAGACGTGTAAGAATATAACTGTGATATACAATTATTTATGACCAAGAAATATTCGGATTTCTGATTTTGTACTAAATATGTAAAAAAATATTGCCCCCCCCCCAAAAAAAAAAAAAAAACCAAAATGCTAGATCTGCCACTGACGATAATGCCTCGCAAGGGGCGTACACGTGAGTTAGGTTACTTACCAGTGTATTCGCTGCTCTTGCTGGTGGTCAACGCCGACACGTCCTTCTTGAACAGGAACGTGGTCGGAGCGTAATCGTGATTCTTGCCGGACGGCAGCCGCTTGTACGGCTCGTGGTACACGGACGAGTTGTCGCTGTCCTCGGACTCGTGGCCGACGTGACCGCCGACGCCGCCGACCCGACCGCCGCCGATGCCGATGCCGATGCCGCCGCCCAACACCGTGCCGCTCCTGCAGTACAGCGACGACGAGCCGACGGTCCCTTTGGAGCCGTTCTTCAGGTGCTTCATGTTGATGGACTGCTGCTTGGGCGCCCCGAGCGTGGCCTGCTTGAACTGGAGCAGAGCGACCTTCTGTCGACCGCGTTTCAGCGCCAGACCGACGGCCACGCCGGCCACCAGCAGCACGGTCATGGCCAGCGACCCGGTGACCAGTCCCACGTACGTCTGAGTGCTGTTGCCCGGACTAGGTCCTGCGAAAAATCATCGTTTACAAGCGGTTGTTATATCGTCGTCGTCATTTTTTCGAATCGCGCGAGCCACTCATTTTTGCGTACCGTGAATCAATAATAATTATAATATTATTATATAGTACGGCACTTGGCGTAAGTCGATGTCAGCATTTATAACAATAACGATGATGAGAATTACTTGTCACCCAAAACGCGGCTATAGAATCCGAAAACTTTGAGTAAACTTACGCGTTAAGTCACTAGCAATCACTTTTTTTTTTTTTTTTTTGCAGTACGTGTCCGAATACAGTGTGTTAAGTATACTTTAAAAATATGATGACACGATATCTTTAAGACTTATAATATTGTATTTCCAAAAATTAAAGTCTAATGGAGAAGTTAAAAAAATAAAAGTTGTCACGGTTGAGAAAAAAAAGGAGTTTAGTTTGTGACGATTATAATAATATAATATAATAGTTTATAAGTATTGCGCTCTCGAAATATTTATTTTATAATACTTAAAAATCATACTATGAATATTGAATACTGAAAAAACTGAAGTAAATAACTCTATACTTCAAACAAAATTACAAATGTATTTATTTATACTTCGCTACTATAGTGCTACTAAATAATTAATTAAATTAAACGAAAATCAACAGACGATGTACCGTAGATAATACGTGCCATATTCACAGCAGGAAGAGATAAACTCATCAAATGTATAAATGAAAAATGAGAAAATAATGAGTTTTCTACGAGTCTATATTATGATGCATAGATATTATTACGAAAAAAAATTGACGTAGGTGAAATATAAATGTTTAGAATATTCATAGACTTTTGAGCATTTAATAAAATGTAAAAGAATCTATGAGTTTAAATCAAACAATATTACAATATATATAATAGTCATATAGGTATATAAGCGTGAGTATAAAAGAACAATATATATATTTAATAATAAGTCCATCGATAAGGAATGTGTAGTAAGAATAACAACTACGAAAACGACATAAATAAATAAAAATTATGAACCACAAGAATATTTCACACGTGCCAAAAAATGTACGATTCTGAAATCTTTATTAAAAATATCTTGGAAATACTACGTTAGCGGAGACTTGTGTTCATAAGAGGTAGAATTATTATTTAAAAAAGAGCTTATTTTATACGTGATTTTATTGAGTTAGAGAAACGACTTAACGTCAATAAATTCAATATAAGTTATAAAAATATTTTCGATTTTTGTGTTGATCAATATTTGGAGAGTTAATATGATTAAAACAATCATATTCTACTAGAGTGAAGTATATCAATTGTATAATTATCTATACATAGATCTACACACCAGAGGTAACTCCAAAATAAGTGTTGTCCGTTATCAAATGCAATAATGTTATGAATACAAATAATATATTGATTTGGCAATTATTAATTTTTGATTTAATATCTATGTGGATTTTATCAGAAAAATCTTGTGACCCAACTACATTCTCGACAAGATCATTACCTAGTAATTTAAAAGATGGCTTTAGTTTGAAAACACCACAGACAGAGAAATCGACGTCCCTATGGAAATATTCATAGTAAAACTGTTGAAGTATCTTTACAAGACACTATAAGTAAAATATCAAACATAGATAAGGAGACATTTATTTAAGTCGATAATACTTTTTGCTCTGTGATTTGACAGTGTAGTTTATAATGGTGTAACAAAAACATAAATAGTATTTTCAAACAATATCACTATATTTGGTATGTAGACTGTCTTTGTCATAAATTCGTTCTACAGATTAAAATTATTAAGCTATAAATAATTTATATCGATGTAATATTTTTTGTGCTATGAAGTTAATTCAACTGATAAAATAGTTGTTAATATAGAGATTAATATAGATGTTGTTCGTCAAGATAGAATGCAAGTTGCAAGACTATTAGACTTTACTGATAAATTAAAGACAATTATGCTTAGATATTTTTTGTTTCTATGGAAAGTAAACTTATGCCCAACTTATTGTAAACTTAGGACAGTATGTAATAAATAAACAGAAACTTGATAATTGCAAGATAAACTTATTATAATAATATGTTGATTGTAAACAGAATCTATAATTAGAAGGTAGTCATGAAAAAAAACATGTAAACAGTTAACGGGTTAAATAACATGACGTAAGTTGTTATTTTAGGTCAAATTAAGGATATTAAAGGTATCCGAGAGTCAAAATATTTTAAATAACTTATTTTAGAGCTTACTCCGATGTTTTAATACCACCTTTACATCACATAGTTTTAAAAAAATACATGTATATAATGTGTATTATTTATTAAATTAAATAAACTATTTATTGATTTAAGATACGAGTCTTTACGGTTACCAACTCAATATTAAGTATTAAAAAGACTGATTGCAGTTAGTATGCAACAGGATTTATTATATTCTATAAAATATAAAACTCATTAACTTCAATAAATAATCATTCATTGAATTTATCAACACATACAATGGTTAACAATATAAAATATGTTTTATAACTAATAAAAAAAGGCTAAGAAAATAATTTTAAATCATGGAATATTATAAATTATTATTTTTTCCTGCGTAAAATTGTATATTATAAAATAATATATCATATTAATCCTTTATAGTCTATATTAAAATATTCGATAAATTTAAAGTTATTAAAAAAATATATAAATTTTAGTGATTAAATCAGTTTTTCCATTACAGCAGACCAAAGAGTATCTACCTCCTTAACTCAGATCGTACACAACTTGGGCTATCGTATACAGCCACCGGAAATGTGCAGTACGTGATAATATAGCATCATGTACATAATACAGATAAAAGTGTACATGAGTATTATAATATTATTATTAAGTTTGAACGGTTTACCTGTAGTAACTTCCTTCCTTGTTTGCGTCGTATCACCACTCTGGCGAAGTTCGTATCCAGTTTCCTTTTGAGTGTAGAACTGCGATAACAATCCCTCGGTTATGTTTGCAGCGACTAATTCTGTAAATTACCAATAATACCGTAAATGTTATAACTAGGTCTAGGATTTATATGCAATACTATATTATTTTTGTAACTTCTTATTATTAAGTAATGTTCATGAGTCACCTCATGATGATTTAAATGGTGGTGTTTTTATTTCGCATATTTTTGCGTATTTCGGAGAAAATTCATATTATTACATATTTTGAATAAAATGAATATTATTGGCTATTGCATATTTTTGGCGTACTTATATAATATTAATTGCATATCTTTAATAAGCCAAATGCATATTTTACAATTTTTTATTGAATATAAATCCTATTCCTAGCTTTATAACATTATTCATACATGACAACACTGTTTTTCGTATCCATAACTGCCAGTTAATGGATGCGTATATAGGAGGATAGCAGGTACATGGGCTCTATACGCGACATCCAGTCTAGTTTACATATATTATGGTTTGCGTTTTGCAATTAGACTGCCGCGAACTATGGTAAATTTTAATGTCGGGTCACCCATGGTCATTGTTCGAAAGGACGAGAATTCATGTTTTAATGGAATGTACTCATTAAAGGAGAGCTTGGGGGGCTTAAAAGCACGCCTGTTATTTGCGCATGAAACACAAACGCACCTGGTCCCGAAACATAAATTTTAAGTTACGTTGGGTGGATAAAAAAAATAACAATAATAATAATAATAAGAAAAAAAGTTTAGTCCCACGTAGAAGAGGTATTGACTAATGGATGTCTTAATTAACGCCAAATGTTTCAGTTACTGTACATTGGAAACACAAGGGACGTTAATATAGGTGAGTGAAAAGTTTTTAGACGTTAACAACTTTTCTTTTTTTTTTTACGTTGGTAAACGTTTTTGTTCAATTCTGTAAATGTCAATGGTCAATATTGATAATGTTTTTTGTCCGTTGAATGTTTTGTGATATATATAGTTAATATGACTGATAGACTCAAAGTTTGTAAAAGAAGTTGTCATTTCGTTTTTAGAATAAAACTATTAATAGATACCACTAAATATACTTTACAGACAGCTCAATAGTATTAATCGAATTTAAAACGATTGACCATTAGTTTTGTCGTGGCATCGATAATGAATTTGATATGTTTTACCGGGACACAAAGATAATAAACGATTGATTTACTGTCAGACAAAAAACTAACAGTATTTATATTATACATTTTCTTCTATCAAAATATTAAAGTAATGGCAGTAGTTATTAATTCATTGTTAGCTCTATATGCTTGAATTTTATAGTACTATTCTTTATGTTTTTAATAATTTATAGTGTACAATGTGTACACTGTACATACTCATATGAAACTATTATTATTATTTTTTTTTTTTTTGAACAGTTTTGTGTACTAAACTAGGGCAAAAACGCCAAAAACATAACAATTTGTCACAAGAATATTAGAATAATTTATAAAAGGTTAAGAGTCGTAATGTATAATGTTATACAACTCAATCTTAAGTACTACATTACCATACCTAGTTATGAATATATATTTTTTTTATGTCTTAAGGTAAAGAATATTGATATAATATACCATTAAAAATATGTATTTAATGTTATTTAAATTATTCTAAATTTCATTTTTAAAATCTCTAAAATATGCTTACAAATTACGCAATATATAAATTATACTAGCACGAAAATCGTTAGTTACTTAATAAAATGTATTCTCATATTTATAGTTTTCTATTAGACATTTTTTACTAGACGAATGAATTTTAAGCATTAGAAAATCGATTTAAATATAAAAAATATTAAGTATGTGAAGAAAACGAGGAATCGTTTACAGGAGTCCTGGAATTAGTGAAAATTCTGATTAAAGCAAATTATGCAAAGAGAATGCAACACGTTGTGACCTTTAAAAACCAGCCATGGCTATTCTAACAGAAAGGTATTATGGTTATATACCAAGTAGGTACACACAAACGAGACGGTGGATTCAATGACTAAGGTGTATGGTTAACAACAGTCGATTAATCTTACAAATTTATGATTGGCATCACACGTGAGTAAATAATAAAACCAGTAGTGACAGGTCAACCGCAAAGATACTTTATTATCATTATAATGGAAATAACAAGGACTCACTGATACTGATTAGGGTCGCTTGCATATTAAGTGACAATGATTTTAATTAGAGAAAAAAGTGAAATAGTATAATATGCAACGAAATCTGTGATATGATTTAAATTTAGTCATTTTGATTAGGGTGTTTTTTTATTTTGCAGTACATAAACTACGATTTGCAACGACCGAGACGGCCTTATCATTTTACTCGTTCGTTGTTCAATGTGCATTGATTCAAGGAAATCCTTTGAAATTGGATTCCTTTAGGGGTACATAAAACCACACTACGGTGGCCACGAGGAATTTCTATTCACTGAAGGATTTGATGGGCTTTTGTGTCTTGACGCATTCCTGTATTATAAAAGTTCATTTTGAATAACGATTCAATGTAGTAAAAATATTGCACATGAATCCAACTGTACACCTTTTACATTTCGTTTTGTTTTGAGAAATAATATATTTCAGAGAAACTATAGACAGGTAAGGCGCTTATATTTGTATGCTTAATATTTATTTTTCAAGTGCATAATACATTTAATAGTTAAATTTAATTTCAACTGAGTCTAAAGAGTTCAATCAACGATACTAATAATATGTAGTCGCATTATATTGAATTGGTATATTATAATATTCGATGGATTTCGTTTAAAACGCGATTTTGTAATATTTTTTGGAAGATTAATTCATATATTTGAAGTGGATGACTGGCGGGAGCTGGTCGATATCAAAGCAGATGGCAGTTGTCGGATAATAGATAATAATATACTTATATTTTACATACACACATACACATACACATACACGTCAGCGCACGAATATACGCATATTATTATAATATATGGTAAAAACGTTTTCGATTTATTTATTTTTACCAAGGGAGTATATACACGGCGGTGGTGTATTCCGACAAAACGTCTCGTATGGAAATAATAGTAAAATGTAACTCGAGCTCGATGTTATTGCGAGAGAAAAATGCGGATTGTTATCCCCACGTCGTCGTTGATGTGTGACGTGCACCGAAAGAAGCTCCCTCGTATGCTGTATCGCGTATAATAATATCTCTCAACGTTTACCGATTGCGACCGACCGGAAATTTAAATCGTACCAATATATACGACGACGCTTCCATATTATACGTATACGAACGGAGGGTGGTGAATATATATTATAATAGACCGTACTGCGTTCTCGTCCCTCCCCTCCGTTCCTTTTTACTGTGCGTGTCGTACGCTGAAAAACAATTTTTTTTTTCTACGGTTAGGGTGTGGTGTGGCCTGCGCGCGTGTAGACCGAATTTTCAAGTCAATCTACGACCAAAACAGGCGGTTTAAAAAGGACGGCGTTTCTTGTCGAACAGGATCGGCTATAAACGTATTTTTGTCAACTTGTATACGTGCAAGGTCGAGGGGTTTGATTTTACGCGAATCGCTTTTTAATGAAATGGAAAACAAATACAAGCGTGGACAGTCACGTACCACGCAGACTGCTTTAGTGTGCAATCGAGAATAAAATGGGATTGGTCATGCACGCAAACACATTGATGATTGTTTTCTGTTATTATAAATTGTTAAGGAATTTTTATTCGTATTACTTCCAATGTCAGACTCTTATTGAACGACAGATCCACGGATAGGTGGAAGAATATTATAAAGACCGATCAATGCGTGTTAATGCTGAATAGTTTTAGTTTGGAAAATTCGATAACATTAAAATTAAAATAAATTTTCCATTTCCAGTATTTATAAGTTTATAAACAAGTTGAAAACCTAAAAATTATTTTCCGTGCGTGTTATAGTGTAGGGTGTATATAATGATATGATTAAAAAAAAAATGAGATTTCTCAATAAGAAAATCACTTTACCAAGACATTTACTATAATGTCTTTATCTTGTTTATTTAGTGACAATTAAGAATTATATGGGTAATAAATTATAATAATAATACGCTGACTTGTCGTAGATACTTGTGCAGATATAACGCGTCTGGTTGATAAACGTAAATAAGTTTGTAGGAACATAAACTATGCTAAGTTATGGTGAATTATAGTTTTTGTCTATTCAGTAACCGTACCAAGTTCACAAACGCTAGTGATTTATGTGGTTGGTGGTTAAAATGACAAGTGGACTTAAATAATACGCTTTCGAATGAGAATAGAGTGCAGGTTGGTTTATTGATTAGCCAGGAATACAACATATGGCTATTTATGACATCTTTGTTTCAAGTGACTAGGCCATTTATATAATAATATAAAATGAACTTCGAACATTTAGTTTTGATGCATTTTAAACAATATATACTTGAAGATCAATAATGTTCATACATCTTTATTTTTTATAATTAAAACTTATGGGTGAATCGAAGACCTTACAATTTTAACTTTTGCGATATCTTTTAAACTTTTTCTGAACTGCTGTGTATTACAAAAAGAATTATTACGATATATTACTCGAGTGCGTCTCGAAAATTACTTACCGGACTCAAACGAGACCTCGCTGATGAGTATCCATCGAGCAGAAAAATAGAGACATATCTTGATATACCGGCCCACCCTGCTCTTCAGATTGATGGTTATGTTTACAGCGGTGTCCTTAATGGCCTCCGACTTTGTGCTAAACTTTATCGGCCATTCTTGCCATTTGTCCCCGTCTAAGCTGACGTAAATCAACGCCATACTAAACACCTGAAAGGGCAGAAAAATATATGTCGTGTTGAGAAAAAAAAACAATTCCATAAATCACATAGATACACATTGAATATTGTTTGCATATTATTATTTATGTACACATGCACCCTATAATGTAGGATGCTTTCACGAAATTAAACATTTATCTTTATAATAATATACTGTGTACTGAATAAGGTAAAAATTGTTGTTTTATCACGTTTTCAAATAAATTAAAAAATTTGAATTATTTGAATTTTTTTTTTTTTTATATAACTAAATTTTTAATTTTATAAATGGATTAAATAATTTCCGTTTCGTAGTAAGTAACAGTTTCAAAAACTTTAGATTAAAATTTTATTAATTTTGCATAAACAATTCTGTATGAATAGAAAATTATAAAACTCTATTCTCGTAATCGTTTTATGAAGCCTTAAAATAAAAATATTAATAATATCTTAAAATTATGATAAAAATATTAAAATAAAACGTTTTACAAAAGATTAACTTTAAATATGGGTATAATACATTTAGTTAATATATATTACATAATACATATTGTATTATGTGAAAGAACTAATTTTCCGAAGTGAATCCTGTCAGTATAAATATGGGCACAACCGAAAAAGCAATATGTACATTATTTTTAAATATTATTATTAATTAATACAGTGGATTTTTTTAACTATACAAAATGTAAAGTATTAATTATTTTAATGATCAATAAACATTAGCTTATTATAATATGCATTTTTTTTTTCAGTATAATATTATGGCTAATTTATAATTACGAGTTTTATCCTACTCCCCACACAAAAGCATCGCAGTTATCAACATTATAATACATTATAAAAACTTTTTTTTGTATATGTATATATGTTATATGTTAAATAAATATCTAAATACTCGGTAACTAATTAAAAATATGAATATATATTTAGATTACAAAAACATGAAATATCAAGTGATTGATTGATTTTCAAACAACAAAAGTTAATACCAACGCAATAATATCAATTTCCACCAAGTCTATACATTATTCATTAATGTGTAATTCGATCGGAGACTAAACGCTGATAGTTAATATTTACTCAGTCGGGTATTATTACTTACAAATTCAAATAAATAATCCAGTTTGTACAATCCGAGGAAAAACTGAAATATTAACCGTGTTCCCGAAGGCATATAATATAGATACTATAACGTGTTAAAAATAAAATATATATAAGAACACTGAGGTGTTCCATTTTCTAAATTGAATGGAATACAACAGAGTTCAACAGAGACATAATATATTATTGGAAATGTTGGATTTGGAATAACGGTTTATGGATCCATTATTGTCTTTCTTTTATATTGGCAATAAATATAATATTCAAATAGAAGGTTATCTGCAAACACCGCCGGTGATCTTGTACTAAACTTAAATTTACAACCCTCGCGGTGAATGTAATAAATACCGAGTTCTGAAAAGTATAAGTAGAATATATTATATGTAATACGTAGGTATGTAGGTACATGAAAAAAAAAAAAAAACTATCTCAAACAATAATAATACGACGGTATATTGAATCATTTTAGGTGTAACTTTAAAAGCTAAAATCCCAAATATTAACAAATCAACTGATTAATCGATGGTGAAAAACATTTATATCATGAAATTTGTTTTTATTTTTATTTTTTATTGCACACACTGATTTTTTTTTTTTAATCTTAATATAAAATTAACGATGTCTGTTTAAATGATTTGTTATTATACTTTTTAGACATAATCTTTTAGTTTTTATTTTATTTTACTCAAAATAAGAAATAATGATTTTGTTTTAAATTTGATTTAAAAATTAAAAAATAAACTTTTAACCTTTAAAGTTTATTTTATTAGAACTATATTTTAAAATTTGTTAAGGTAACATTTTAAAAGTTCAACAAAGTTTGAAAATACAAAAAAAGTTTGAATAAGATTCAAGTTTAAAAAAAAATTAAGCTCAAGTTCTTGAAAATGTAAGTTTGACCCATCCCTAGTAGAAATGATGAAAGTCACTGTAAAATACTTTGTCTTCATATAATACATTTTATTCGAACATGATTTCTAAAAAGGTTAAACGTATATTATTATAGTATGTCTCAAAATGAACATTTGTAGCCTGTAGGCATTTTCCGAGAAATTTCGTAAGAGGTATATGCATTATATATACGTTTACAAATACGACAAAGTTTGGGACTGTAGTAAGTACATAACTTATAAATCATGAGACGTATGTACTATAATATACTCTATAGGATTCTTGTTTTTAAAACTAGAAGCATATACATAATAAATAATAATAATATATATAATATATATATATGTTAGAGTCGATAGAATCAAATACTTGCAATAATATTAAGCTATGTTATTTGAAATATTTGGCTGAACATTTAAATGGACTAAATTAAAATATGATAATATTATTATTTAGTATTTTACTCTAGAGAGAAATATAAATTAGACGATAATAATTATCAATCATGTTTACAATGTATTTACTGAAGAGTCAATTATAACTTTTGACACACTCGGAAATCAGTATATAAAAATGTATAATATCTCAACAAAAATGCTTTTAAAAATTGGCAATATTATAATACTTTATATATGCACACAATTACGTTAGAGATAGAAAAATAACTTTCGAAATTTTTTAGACTTTTTTATCTCAACTAAACTTACAATAATATAAAAATAAAATGACAAACTTAGGCGTTTATTAAAAATGTCTAAAAACTCTTAAAGCAATTATTATGAAAACAATATTTCTTAATATAATATTATGAATTTTCTAATTTACACTAAAAGCTTAAGTAATGTATACAAATTTCCTAAAAATAATGTCCCAGAAATGCTCGAAAAGTGCAAAATAAAAGTTTTACTTTTGAAGTATTATCACATTAAATTAATTATGTACTTGAAACGCATTGTCCTAGAGTATTAAAAAAATAATGCACTTTGCAATTGAAGCCAGGTTCTTAATAATAATCATAATTATTATTAATATTAATTATTTGCTATAAAATGACTACATAAGTATTACTGATAAAGTACGTAAAAGAAAATATTATTCTTGTTTGCAACGAACTCGACAAATAAATAAAACAAATTAATTGTGTGCTTGAGTATATTGAAATAATTGTGAATACTTTTACACTTATTAAAAACGTAGGTAATACCAAATATTTTATTTTCGAATTTTAAAATTATTTTTGTCTAAGGTACCTATATTAAATCAAAAACGTATATTGTTGTTATATATGTATTTAAAAAAAAAAAAGTATGTAATAAGCTTAAATAATAATGAAGTTTTAAAAAAACGCGTTATATCATCTAAAAAATCACTGTCGATCGCGATAAGATAAAAATCACCCCTACTCATGACGACGCGTTCGTAGCCCGCCGAACGTCGATGTAATAATATGAAATGGGAAGTTTGAATAAGCGTTTTCGTGTCGCGCCCACGTCGATCGCGATGTGCGTGTGGCGCGTTAGAAGGCGAGACGCAGACGAATGAAAAAAAAAAACCGTTATAGGACCGTATTAACACCGAACATACTTATCCGACAGCGGCGGATGTATTACACTTATATTACACTTATATATACGGGGTGATTAGAAGATTGCGAATTTCACACAATCAGTTTGAAATTCGAAATAAGGGGAGGAGGGGTTGAGCGAGCGTTCGGCGAGTCACCCTGTATATGCATTATATTTAATGTGCCAGGGTGGAACACAATGGCTGTTCGTTACTATTGAGAGCTTTCGTCCTGCGGGCGAGCATATCGCGGGGAAAGGGACAATCGCGCGACCACTTGCGGCTTGGTTAGGCGGCGGCGGCTCCGTTTCTGCAGGACGCGTATAATGCCAACAATATACAAACGTCGAGGAAACAATGCACGCGTAATAACGTACAATAGCGCGTACGGCATTATAGTATATTATTGCTTTGTACGAAACGGTATAACTTATAAATATTAATAATAATTCGGATTCGAGTTTGTCGTAGCTTTAATTTTTGTTTTTCCGTACTTTGCCGTGAAGCAAAGCTTACGGATAATCAAATTAACTATGAGACACAAATAAGCCTTCGAATATCATATCTTATGATTATAGCATTACTATAATAATCATATTATCTAGTATGAATCGTGATATGTTACTACGATGATAAAACAACAATTTTAAATCCTGTTGACAAGACAGTAATTCAGGTTCCCGCAGTTTGCAGTGAAAATTGAAAATTACTGTACAATTGTTTTAATATTTAAATATATATACCTATATATATATTGTTAGACCTATTTTAAGTACCTATACGTCATAATCTAATATTAAACATTTAGTGACCGGGATCAGATACAAAATTGTATAGCTCTTAAACCCCGTGGTGTAGAAATATTATATACTATTATACGAATACAGAAATATATAAGAAGGTAATGAAAAACACTCACTTTTACGTCTCTGGTCGGTATATGGCTGCTGTGTATTTTTACTTCTTTGAACATTCGGAATCCGTTGAACTCAAACACTAAATCCAACTTATTACCAATGGAATCGTTTGACCAGCCGACCCATCTCTTACCTACAACAATAAATACATTCAACTATTGCACAATATCATAGAATTACACACATGTAATATATTCTTATTATAATAAGAATCCAGAACATTTTTTAGAACGATATTCAAAGATATTTAAGGAACCGTAAAAAATATGGTAAAAGAGCAAAGGAATAATAAAATATAATAATACCTATGTACGTCTTATCATTGTGTATTTATTTATTTTTTTTTTTTTGGCAATGACTGCAACTAAAATAACGAACGCTTACCGCACAAAGGCAGTACATATACAAATTGAATGGTCAAAAGAAAGTACATCATTTACCACTATCTATATAATAATATTAATATAATAGTAAATTATTTACGTATACGTGTAACCGGAACTTGAATATTTCATATTTATTTTATAAAATGAAAAGATCTGAAAATATTTTTTCATATGATTCAAATTATCCATTTTATTTACACGCATCATTTTTTATTTTTACTGATTATTATTTAAAAGCGAAATGCGTACCGTGAGATAAGTTTTAAATGCAAATTGAATTTCTCGTACTGTGAGTGTTACGAACAATTCAAGTGTTTTGAAAAATAGTTTTGATAATCAAAAGAAAAAAAAAGCAAACAAACAAATAAAAATAAATTACGTGGTATTATTGTAAGTTAAAATGATCCAATTTTATGATGTTTACGGTCGAATTATAATCTATATAGTATGGCAATAAAAAAAATTACTTCGTCGTTTATTAAATTTTGTAAGGCAAATAGCTGTTAGTATACATTTAAATATTTTAAACGCGTTTTTTGATTAATTCTATCAATTACGTTTTCACTCTCGTATACCCACTACTTCCGTATTGAATTCAATATCGACGTTTTATATGTGAGTACTGGTTAACAAAATTAAAGAAATATTTTCTTCTCTTTTTTTCAATCCATAGATCAGTTTGCTACAACTTTTAATGACTTGGTATTAGATTAAGTTAGTCTCTTTATGTCCTTGTGATTTTATCTATCCATGTCATGATTTAAATCATATATTCTGACGTTGGTCTTTTTCTTATGATGTCATATTATACTTCAACATATCCTTCAATTATTATTGTTTAAACATTTCATATATTCATACAATGTGATGTCCTATAATTTTTTCTTTTCTGTATCGAACGCCTTGCTATAATTTCCAATTTTATTTCATCCTGTATTCCTGACTAATACCTCTACATTGGAAATTCTTTCAGCAAATATGAGCTTTATAGCAATTTTCTGAAAACTACATCTTGAAGGTGTCGAGTTAACTTTATTTCTACTGAACTAATTGTCAACCATTCATTCACAACTAACAATTTCACGCTCCATATTAGATTATTTAGAATTTCATTTTTACTGAAAAAAATACGCAATTTACGAGTATAATATGTGTAGGTAGTCAATGAATGATTTTTTTTTTACCTTTGAACCGTTAATGCTTCTTTTCACCTGTACAATCATACACACATGAAAAAAAAATTTTCTGAAGCTATTCCCTGAAATACTGTATCCTATGTAAATTTAAAATATTCTATTTTAAGTTAATTTAATCGCTTTATTAACATATAAAATATATAAACTATTTTAATATAAAATTATAAATTATAAAAATGTAAATTTATTTATTAAAATATGCATATTATATTTACTGTGCGTATATTATGATATTATTTGAATATTTATAATTATTTAATATTAATATTATTTATTTTTTATTTCATTTTAATAATAATTTTAAATGTTATAGAATATTAATGGGTATTTTTATCACTTACATTTCTTAGCGTTAATTCATATTTTCAATAATGTTTAGGTAAGATATAAGCTCAAATTTGTTATACAATTTATTATATTCATTGTACAATCTCATAAAATTATAAAATACGTTATAATATACTATAACTTATTATGGGTATATACATACTGTATTATACAGTGTCCTTTAACATTTTTTATCGTAAATTATACACATTCCGACCCTAGATATTTTTCGACTAGGTCTAAATTATTAAGGTAACATGCGATGTGTAGCGTTAACACAAGGGCACTCGGATAATCATGTATTAAAATATTTAATGAAAACAGTCTTTAAATCATACGGTGAAATACTAATAAAAAAAAAATAAATTAGTGTTGTAAACTAAACGTGTTTTTTTATTGATGAAAACATCTTGCAACGTTTCTTAAAAGGAATACAGATCCTTTTCTGAATAACTTATGCCGCAATATTAAGTCTCCCCGATACGACAATACATTTTATCGCAGACATATCATACAATATATACACGTGTAATAATAAAATATTCTGGGTACGTTATATACAGAGCCGGTAACGCAGTATGACAATATTTTAATATATTGTTTTAATAACAGTACTGTAGAGAGAAAATTTTCTTTTTCTCCGTCGGCGACCGGCCAATTATATCCTGAATTCCGATGACTCGGGGACCACGCGAATTCCAATAATTCTAAAAACCAAAATACCGTGACATTTTTTACGTTGTATCACAACGCATAAACGTTCGACGTAGGAAGACTTCTCGGAATACATTTCTTACGGAAATAATAATAATATGTAGGTACGCACAAAACGACGGTGTAGGCGGCGGCGGCGAAGGCGGCGGCGAAGGCGCTCGAAAATAATAACGCGGTATTCATCGCTGACATTTTAGCGTCCGTGTGGTTACTGCAATCTGCACGTTGATTTATACCGCGAGTCGGGCGCCAGTGGCGGGCATCGCTTTTTGCCTTTGAGTGTATGTTTAAATGCATGTGTATAGATGTATAACTTGTGCGTGCAAACCGTCGAAATAATTTGCGACGTTCGTCTCTGCCGCGTTTCGAGTTAATAAGATTTAACCATATAATGCGTATCTCCGCCGAATGCCGTTTCGGAAGAGACGGCGTGTACGCGAATTTCTAATTCTACGTATAACTCTTCTAAATGAGTTCTATATTATGTGTACATCGCCGCCGCCGTGTTGCAGCGTTTTGTTTGCGCAGTTATTATTATTACTATTTATTGTACAACGCGAACGCGGAGTACGAGAGAAGCGTCCGTAGCGGCGGTGAAACGATGGTTCGAATAGAATATATAATAAATATATTTGTGTTAAAATCACCGTACGAATATGTTATTATCGTTGATATAATAATATAATGGCGCGTAAACATGTTTTATAATATTGTGTTCACGCCTCGGTGGCTTACGCGTTATTGATATAGGTACAATAGATGTATAATATAATATTCTATCTCTATTTTTTTTCATAATATATATTGCCAAGTTATATAACTGCATTTCTCCATAATAATTCTTTACTACTTCTTTAAAATATATTAAAAACACATCGTAAAATTATTATTAAAAAGATAAATTTATAGTGCGGATCGAGTGCGAGTAAAGTATTAAATTAATATAATATCGAATGCATTATATTTTAACGCACTATCGCGTCGGTACGAATTAAATCAGTTTGTAGCATGATTGTACAAAACCATATTATATCTTGAAATTAAAATTATAAGCTTTATTAATTTTTTTTTTTTTTTTTTTATTTTTATTAATAAACATTCCATAAGAACATTTAAAGCTGCTTAGAAATTTCTTACCTACTCAGTGTCATTAACTATTATGTCTATATTCGTGTTGGTATTATCATATTTATGTTGCAAAAACATTATCCTTTGACGGTTTAATGTGGCAAAATATGAAGAATATATATATCGTAAGATTAAGTAACTTTGATAATCTATTTATTTACATATTTACATTGATAATGCCAGTTAATCATGCGCTTAGTGTATATGATCAGGTACCATAATTAAGTTTTGCTAATAATAATATTTTTTTTAGAAAACTCAAGTCCACGTAAAGTGATCACATTTGGAAGTGAAAATTATTTTACTAAGGTATGTCAAAAATATACTAATATCACGCAGTTTAAATTCATAGTAAACGAATATAAAATTTTTTAAATTTAATGAAATACACTATTTTTAACGTAGATATGAATAATACTCACTAAGAGGTTTATGAAATTGCAAATCAAACTGTAAGAAATCATCTGCTCCGTACAAACTGTCGGTCAGCATTCCTAGACCACCTGTCATAAGTGATCGTCCCAGGTCTCCATCATAGCTGACGTCTTCGAATTCGGTGTCAGCTCTGGGTGCTATATAATTTACTACGCTCTCTGAAAAATGAAAAAACAAAATGATTGATAAAATATATGCAATAGCTAAATAGTATAATGTATTTATAAATATTTAATAGTGGTAGGGAAATATTATAAAACCATTTAATCATACAGCATTTTATAAGACAACCATGTACGCTATGTATATAAAATATAAATACATGACATATATTCTTTTAAAATATTTATATTATTTTATATTATTTATTTATTTATGAAGTCACTGATAATACAATTATGATATTATACGTTTTTTTTTAAGACTTTGAAGTATATTCATCTCGATGGTTTACCGAAATGCTACGTGGTTGGTTAGTCGAGAGATACACACACATACTTAAAACTAAAATTAGAGTAAATAGTTACTCATATTTATAATATTATATTCACTTTTATACAGACACAAAATTAATATTACACAACTTTTACAAATCGTTAATAGATTTAAAATATATTTTGAGGAGGTTATTAAGGAGGACAAGTAAACCGATCGAACACACCCACCCTCCACCCATCTCTATGAATAAGCATTTATCAATAACGTGTTTTAGCTACTTTTAGCATTTGAACGAAAGAAATAAATATTCGGGTTACATATACATTTATATATTATTTATATGAATATTATATGAACGCGCGTGAAAGTAGTATACTACGTATTATAGGCGGTGGTAAAGTTTTGTTCATAATGGAGTGTCAGCGCGGGAAAGTTCGGCGCTTTCATAATAGACACGCCAGTTTCGGATCCCCTCCGCAGCACTCTTTCTGCGCGCAAGAACTGCGGCCAAACGACGAGGGCGGGCATTTTGTACTGCGAAACATAAGCCCGGACTTCCGGTCGGTAAACATTAAGCAAAACAAACTTCTGTAGCACCGACTGGTTTAGCATTTGTAAATGGCACGTTTCAATGGAGAGTCGAGTCTGATACATATATTATATATATACATACACTTTATACGCGTCGGCGATGAAGAGAAGTCGACGAGTTAATGCACCGGCACGAGTAGTAAAGTGTAGGCACATCTTAAGCCCGCCGGATCCCGCGCGGACGTTTCCGGTAAGATTAGGTCGACACGCGGATACATATATATATATATTGTAACTTATGTGTAGTTCACCACATTAATAAGTATATCGATCGTCTGCCATTACGATTTATCTGCGTTTATCTATGCGTACCTGTGGTTGTATCATGGAGTTTAAAATACAAAAATTCAACGTTGACAAAGTTTATTATCTCTTCGTATATTTCGTTAAACCATTATTATTATCTGTAAAGGTCTTGTTATTGTCGATCGGACAAATTCGATTATAATAATATAATATACGAAATGATTTTCCGAGAATTCTCACCTTATGAGCATTAAATATAATTTTAAGAAATTTTAAGTATTTTTTTATTTAAAGATTTAAAAATTAAAGTCATAGTTTATGTGTTATACATTTATAATGGACTATGAAAATTATGAAAATTGTATACAGTATGGTTTAGTGGTTTATTATAATGAGTAGTCAACTATTTTTACGAATCCATTTAATTTTATTTTTAAAATTTGATATTATTTTTATTTTATTTGAAGGGTAAATTTACTAAATTTTGAACATGAAGTACCTACACGGTTTATAAGAAACACGTTGATAATTAAATACATTGTATCTTAAAATACATCTACTTAACAATATGTGGTAGAAAAAAAATTAAATATCTCACAGACCACCCGGTTTATTATGAATAAATTATATTATATCGTTATATTAGAGGTGACAAATGATACTTGACAAATTGAGTAGGTACAGACATTTTCGTCAGAAAAATCGATCACGTGTAAAAGATGATCGTATTTGAATCAATTCATAGCCTGTGTATTGTTATCGTCGAGATTATCTGTTCACCACAACTGTTTACTTGATTCAACAAGGCACTATAATATATATTATATTATTATTATTATTATTTATTGAATCGTTTGTTTTAAGCTGCTGCGACAACAGCCACTGCTTACAGCTGGATTTCCTATTACACAGTCTGTTACGGTAAGCTTTTACGCGTGATTTGCATCCACACGAGTTTAACGCAAATAAATATTCAATTAATTTAATAGTCGTTATCGGAAAACGGTTGGACGATATTATAAATGCAGAACAGCAGTGGTTGACTGATACAGTCAATTATAAAACTCTAATAACTAATATAATAATATTGGTATTGATCACCGCGTATTGCGAATTGATGTCCTAATTATTGAAATATGTTTATTATAAACAAAATAAATTTACCAAATTATAAAAAAACATAAGCCACAATAGGACACATATTAAACATCTGATGTTCAAACTAAAGAGTAATAAATATTAATAACACCTTTTTAATCAATGACTTTGTTTAAAATATGAGTAATATAAAATAATAAGAATAACTGAAATTAGATAAAATAAACTTTACAAAATATGTAGGCCCTATAATTAAAACAGCTTAATATTTATTTATTATAAATTTTAATTTTATAAATATTATTATTGTTATTATTTTTTTTTTTTTTTTTTTTTTTAGTACACTAAGATTCATCAAACATTTCTTTGGATTCGTCTACTGTCTACTACACAGTATTACTGCTAAATTAAATAAGTAATAATTCTAATACAATTTATAATTTACAATAAAAATCAAATAATAATTATAGAACGCGTCATAATATAATAATTACTTATTTATTGACACTGGTATTATTATCCTAACTAAAATTAGTTGTAATATTCACATTCTAACTTCAAAATAAATAAATTGTTGTCGATAAAATATTGTAATCATGTATTATAATTGTATATAAAAGTAATGAATTTAATATAAAACTATATTTATTTATATTAAACAAAATATTTTGTAAATTATTTACTACATATAGATAAGTAGGTAAATATGATAGTGAATGGAGTAAGATAGTAATACAAATTTAATCTAAAGGCAATAATCTAATTTTAATCTAAAAGTATCCAAACAAAATCAAAAAAATTTTATAAATTTACAGAGTATCTATACATTTTCTGATTTTGGAATGATATGTGTATTATGGAATAATGAAAATTGCTTATCACTATTTGATCAAAGAAAAAAATATGTAACAGCATCTATTTATGTCAAAAATAGTTAAGTCTTTGAAAGAGTATCTTTTTGAAGTTCTTTGTAATTTTTGAGAAGAACAGAAACTAAATACTGTAAATTAAATAATTACATCATAACAAGTTTAGTTTTTGGCCATTTTTGGGTAATATGATATCCATCCGGGCGAGCATAAAATGTTTTATTTAAAACAGATTCTTTTGAAATATTTAAAAGAATACCGCCATTTTCTAAAAACAATATCCTGTTCTGGAAATACACGAACATTCTTAGGATTATTTGAAAATGGGTTAATCAGCGTGTACTTCACTTCTTATTACCAACATTTGATTATTTAACGACTATGTTTATATAATATAATACTTTTTAATGCGATTAACAAAATAATACGAATATCTTTGATTTTACACAATCAAGATGTAAACAATGCTATCAAAGAGTTTTTGATTATTTAATTATTTGATTATTTGATTGAAAATATATCGTTCACTGACGTCCAAAAACTTCTCTCACCCGTTGTGATGTTGAATCCCCATTGCGCCACATTGTCATGACCATCGTCATCGTTGTCATTAACGAATTTACGGTGTCCCTGTACAATTATTGTCTATGGAGACCCGAACAAATTAATCAACTTCGAAGTTCAGTGTACGGCAAACAGTAATGTGCCTACGTAAGTGGGTACCTGGGCGTTAAGTATTACTACCAAACTTCTCCACACGTTCAACGACCGTGTATAAGTCTTTGCGCATTAGCTCCGATGATCTCTCACGGCCTCTCCTCCCCACACACAACTGTACACACGTTTCACGAACTTCTCACAAAACTATTTACCCTATCTCTATCTCTCTTTTTCCCTTTACTATACGTTCGTCTGTCTTTATCTCTGTCGAGCTTAATATAATAATATATAACATAAAACGTTTGCGTGTACCGAGCGCGTGAGAAGTTCGAACACGAAACAAGTATGTTTATTTATCAAGTACAGTAAAAGTTTGGTAAACACAGTTTACTACCGTCCCAGCTGCTGATTGATTGATACTTCGTTTCCGGTTTGCAGGCCAATTCCGGCAAGATATTGCGTAATGAGAACGCTACTGGAGCTAAGTGAACTGGGATACGAAGAAAAATACTTCATAACCTCTAAATTTGTATTATAAACTAAACCGTGATGAGTTTTTGACGATTTGCACGCACTTTTATAGATGAATAATAATAGTATATGATACAGTTCATAAATATTAAATACTTAGGTTTCAAATTATTTTCTAGATTTTATATCACCGATAAATTGGTCATATAGTAAGTTAGGTTGCGTGTACATTGACAGTTATATATACATAAAATAAAAATTATCTTTTGTTTTTAATAACACCCTATGCTAATATCCACAAGGTAAGCTAGAAACGTATCGTTATAAATAATAATTAAATTATAAATATATTATGAAGTACTACAGAAGAAAAATAAGAAAATATACGATGTATAATAGTTAAAAAATATTAATAAGATAAATAATATATACATATATATGTATAAAAAAAAATAATGATTATGTTTAAAGTGAATCATAATAAATAATGAACCACATTGTCTGAATGAAGCGTCAAAATTACGAGAATATTAAAAATTCTAAGTAACGAGAAATCTTAAAAATCATTTAATGACATGTATACCTTCTTTATTAAATATTGTCTGCCAATAATAAAAGGATCTAAAATTACATTTCTCCAAAGAAATAATAGTGTGTATTGTCTTATTTCATCTATAAAAAAGTGTTTCATATTTTCTTTGTGTTTGCCGTAAATAATTAAAAACTGAAAATTCTTAATGAAATGCCTTATCCTTTGTTCAACGTTTTATTTCTTAGTAGAATAAGTAAATTCACAAAGGTGCACAGTTGTATTATTAACTAATCCTCATAAAAAAACAAAAAAAATTATAATAATAATAAATAAAAACTATAAGTAAACACTTTTTGACTTTTTATTTGAATTCATTTGTATTGTCTCCATAAAAAATAAAAATAACTATTTAGCAAAATTGAAATAAACCTGGTGAATACTTTGAAATTTAATTTGTACACACCCAGTAAACACATTTGAAAGCAATACACAATAATATTAACACTTAATGATACTTTCAATAAGTATATGAACAGGTATTATAGTTATATTTTGTGCAGTAGTAACAATATCATATTTTATCTTTTAAAACATCCCAAACACCTATTCATTTAACGTTCAGTAGTACTTATTACCACGTCGTATAATCTGGCATTCAAGTACGTTCGAAACTTAGATGTTTGTTTGAGAGACCCAATACCTCTGATTCATTATTTACAACAATTGATTAGTTCCAAAGCAGCTTATTTTGGTTCGAGAAATGTCTACCACGAGTCTACCGACGGTTGCAGATGTTACGGTTCAGATTATGGTGATAAAAGTTTTAACATTAACGGACATCTAGGCACATAATGTCTCTGATTAATTATTTACAAGTTTTGGAGATAATAGTTAATTCAAATCAATTTTCACTTTACTAAAATATATACTTGGAAATTATCACTTTACATAATAATATATATTATATATTTATTACAAAGTGCCTTTATACCTTGAATAATGAGTTCAATAGTTGATAGTTACACACTTCCGTTTAATGCAACATAATTTCAATGATGGTCGGTGAATACGTTTTAAATAATAATTCAAAGAGGTCATTAAAATTGTTTAATATGCGTATATGATCTACAGAATAGTAGACTGTCTGCTTAAAACACGAGAGAAACATAAAGGAATATGGCATAGGTATATAGGCAAAATATTATATGCATTGATGTAACCATGAGTCTAAAAATAAGTAGGGATTTAATATAATATTCGATAACTATCTGGTGTAAACGTTGAAAACTTGTAGGCGGTTATATTATGAGTATGATTTAATAACTATGTTTGAGTTTTCAGGTGGGTAAGTTTTCTGCAAATAAAAAGTACTTTTCCTATAGTCACCCGTCTAAACCACTGCAGAAGGAATTTTCATTAAAATTATAGTAATAAATGAAATCTTTAAACGAATATCATCTACAGCAGTAAGACGGTTATTACATATACGACGTGCATTTGAGACACCGTGAAAAAGGCATATAGTTTAAGCAGCGCTATCGCAGCCGTGTCGTTAAAACTGGAAAGAGAAAAAAAATTGCTCAAACTTTACAGATTTAACGCTCGAATATAATAAGAAACAGCCCAAGGGATGGTATACAACACACGCACGCGGATTATGCTTGACGCTATGCAGCTGAGTAGATGCACGCTAACACACACTTACACACACTTGATAGTTCTCGGGTATAGAGGGGCTCGTTTATCCCATGACCAACCCTTTTAACTACCACTCGAAACTACTAATTAATAATAATTATCCTTTTGTCGTAGTTGCAATATTGTTAGGAATGTGTAAAAAAACAAAAAAAAAAATAATGAGATGAGTACTTAATATTTTGTGAATACTGTTGAATTATGTAATAAAGAAGATTTTGGCTTAAAACTCAGAATTAATAAATTAATAAGTCTATCATTATAAATAATTATTATGATTTTATACAAAGCCATTTACTACAATTATATAATAATATTGGTCTTTCATATCTAACATCGTCGTAGTTTGTAAAATGAATAAGTTTTACAGCTGTATAAACGCTTGTAAACAATTTATCTATCGAAAATGGTTTTTAACCTACTTCAATTAATAAAACAAAATACAAATTAATAAATATAAAAAATCTACTGAACTCATAAAAGGTCGATATCATTGGAATTTCATATTCCAACTATAATTGCTAATCTATTATGCGATACAACGTTCAATCTCGTAACTACTGACTTGAGTAGATTCGAGAATTATCGTTTTAAACATGATATTAAATTTTTCTCGTATGTTTTTTGTTTTATTACATTATTTTTCTGCAGGCATCTCGTTAGACGTACAAATTATTTTAATTGAAACATTTTCATAATACTATAATTATAGTAACACGGCGTCTTGAATAGGCAATTTAGGTACATCATTCTCGATGATCCTTATCTATTACTAATAATTAATAATAATATAATATAGACATTCGTTATATTAAAATATTATTTCTCAGAGTAGAATCAAAACTTTTTTACACTTAATAAACGTATGCAAATATCTGATGAAAAACAATTTTCGTTAAAAAAAACTCGACTTTTTTATTATATTTATTTATATATTCATATTGTAGTACGATACGTATATCGCTCACTGTTTAATAATAATAATAATATAACATCATAAATAATTATAATAATGTTACATAATGGTAAACATATCTGCCGGAAACGATGAGTCTAAACGATATTTATAAATTCAATATACCTAATATGATAATGTAATAATAATTAATTACCATAATGTTATCAATTATATTATATGCTGTGTAAACTCATCGCCTAAGGCACACAAGTGTGTATAACACAAGGGTGATGACGAAACCGTAACAGGTACATGTATCAGCAGACCGGTATAATATATGTGGTATTGTGTGCCGGGAGAAAGGTCCACGGGGCCGTGTGTCGGACTGGACCGGTGTAGCGGTCAAAAGTCTCGCGAGCATCGTAAATTCAGTTGAATATATAATACTGTACACTCGGTCGCTTTCGGCACTTGTTTTACAATGGCCCTCTGGGGTGACGTCGGTTTTGTGGGGGGGGGGGGGGGGGTGGAGGATGACGCGATTGGATGCATTTACTATGGCTGTAGGGTACACGCGGATCTGGCGTGTAATATTTCCGAACGACGGGCCGGCCGTGTATTGTACATAATATATGATAATATTATAGCTTATGCGAAATGTAATAATATAATTTTCCGGTCCGAATCCAAGTCCGCGGCCTTACGGTATATATAAAAAAAAATAACGGTACCCATATCACCTTGTGCAAAAGTAAATATATATATAGGAGTACAAATGCAGTAAACTGAGCGAGAGAATAATATTATTACGACGTGCAATAGCGCTAGTCTCTCTTTCACAGATCGTATAATTCTTCATTACCCCTTTCTGCGTCCACCGATCCCGAGTACCGTGCCGACATCCACACATATTATTTAGATATACTATATCGCGTGTGTATGTATATATAACACGTTAAAACTCGACCGGTGGCGCTGAAATTATCCCCATCGGTCGTGTTTACATGACCAAGCTTTTAGCCACCGCAGTACGTTATCAATACCAACGACCAGCAAAGGATTACATAATACGTGTATATTATAATAATATTGTTATGACGATGAAAGTATAATATATGTGTGTACGTCGACTCGGTCCCCGTAATGAAATAGTTACGACGGTATTCGGGTGTTTATGCCAATACTAAACCATATTATGATTATACTGTCGTAGGTACACACACACACACACACACACACCACACACACACACACACAATGATGATATTATGTGCACAACATCTAGGGACTGTATAGTTATACATAATGCATTATAACTTATATAACATTGCGAACAAACTATTAACGATGGAGTATATAAATTTATCTATTATCTATATTAGGTTCCCTGGCTTCATCAATAATATATGGTACAAAATAAACGTCAAGAGATTTTTGCCATTGCAATTTTAGAAGGCATTAACTTATTAGTAACGTGTGTATAAAATATAATACAATATAATAGTACAATATTTGCTGTAACTAGTGATGAAAAAGAAAAATAATAACACGGATAAAAAGTTAAATTTATGCGGTGAAAATCACATTTTAAGAGAATTTATAAAAGAAATAAGAACCCTGAATTTTGCACTTTTTAATCAAGTAATCAACTACACTCAGTCCATTATAGAAGATGTCAAGTCTGTAAAGACCTTCAAATATTCTGCCAAACGTCTTCATCCAAAACCACTTATTTCCAGGAACTGAAATCAAAAACTGATAACTTCGTAATACTAAATATTCTACAAGGAATTCAACACATCATCTCGCATTAAATTTACTCAACTGTAAAATCAAATGCAAATCAAAACTACACCCTAGCAAACTCCATAGGAAAAGTTTCCGTTTCTGATACACAAGAATCAATAAAATTAAAATTCTCAAATCTTACATCATATCTTGTAAATAGGTGTGGTAAAACTATCAATTAAGAAAATATTCAATTGAAATTACAATAATGCCTTTCTCGACTAAAAAACATTCCAGGTCATCCATTTAAACGAGTTGTAACGGTGTAGCCTTTCCCACATAAAATGGTCCTTTTCAGGACCACCAATCGCAACACAGCATATAAAAAACAATGCCATCGGAGGGATTTAGCGGCGAATTCAAAACCCTTAGATTCATCGTACATCCCCAGCAAGTACGGCGATGGATAGGGTGATGAAGACAACAACATCCCACACATATCTATAAGTCCAAAAGTGACCCCATAATAACAAAACCCGTACCGACAGTAAGCACAGGCACGCACGGTGGCACACTGGTGGTTTACTAGTCGGTACGGATCATAGTAAATAATATACCGAGCACTTTTTCAATTCAAAACATATTCTTCAATCAACACTACCATCTTCAACATCATTGTCAATACCCAACGACGAACACAGTGATGGTTTCTACGCTCCGGACTCAAGTATCGAAGGCACTCGGTGTTACATACGGATTACGCTCGGGACCCAAGCAGCGAAGACACTCGTGAAACGAGGTAGCAGCCGACGAACTCAACCTACAATCCACTTTGCGTGCAATTACCAGCGGCTCATACGCGATTTTTCAAGCACAGTCGATCTACCATTGCGACTGACAAAAAGGGTTCTTTTTAGGACCATCAGTTCAGTCCCACCCTAGCAAGCCTACTCAGGTTTTACTACGAGAACACAGATCTTTACATGACTTATACTAAGACAGTGAGAAAGTGTGTGTAACTCGCCTCCCATTTACATTGTACAATTTTTTATACTAAGGTCCTAAATTTATATATTTTTTTTGGTTGCGCCTCTACAGGCCTAACAACGTCCGTTGCAATTCTGCTTATCCAAGCCGACTGCACGGTCTGAATATAACTTATTTCCATGTTTAATTTATTGTCATAACGTTAGACTTGAACCAATAAACGAATATGTTTGTAAAATAATGAAATAGATTTTAATTATTCACGATCTCGGGCCGTCAGAAAACGACAAGATATTTTATCATTATTTTTTATATTCTAAAATATATATTTCTTTAATATCCATAAATAACCAGTACTTTTATTAGATATTTTTATTTAGTTGTACGATAGACCATTATGCGATTATATATTAGCTTAAAAATAAACAATTTTTTGGTTGCCGAAATGTAGTTTTTTGGACTCATTGAAAAAATGGTGATAAATGTTTTTTCTTTCTATAACGACTGTCATACATAATTAAATAAAAAACATGTGGTTAAAACTAAAATATTTTAATAATTTAAATAAATAATCAATTTTACCTGCGTAAAATTTAATTTAATGGTTTTCAAACAAAATTAGATATACGATAAAACACTATTTAAACTTAATTTATGTAGTAATGCCTGCACCTCGTTTTGTTCTTTGATCCACATATAAATTCACCGGTGCAAGCGCGCACTTAAACGATATAACACATTAATTGTGTTTATATTCCCTAAATTTTGATTATATTCTGTGACCTTTGTGGCTTTGTATTGCAGAATTCAAATCGCACAGTTAGTTAAATATTTGTATGCGAGCGCTCATTAAGCGTGAAAAGTATGCGCTGCAAACTTTACACCGAACAACTGTTATTGTAAATGCGAATCAAACATGTATATGTATATAAATACATTATAAATTTTATACTCAAAACGTAACTCAAATTAATAGTTAAATACGCGTTTTGATATTATGTTTTCGAGAACGTTTAGTAATAAAACGGTCGGTATATGTATTATGTAGGTGTGGTATACCAAATGGAATAAGAACAGAGTTAAATGTCTCGAAATCAAGTTTTTCATATCATTAGTATATTGTTTGATGTTGGTAACTTTTGTCTTCTGATAATAATGCGAATTAAAATTAGTAACAACTTAGAGCATTAAAATATACATAATAGGTACTATACGTATATTTTGTTATTGTTTAAACCTTTTTTTTTTTTACATAAAATATAAATATCTGATAATTATAACGATTATAGTTTCAAGTTATATTATTTTTAAATAATATTAAATTGACAAGAAAAAAAATGAGAAATCCTGTTGGGATTTTATTTAATTAACAAATCCTTGAATAGATAAACCGTACAAATAAATTTCTCGACCTTCTTTTGTTCCTATAAAAGTCATTAATTATTATATTATATATTATGAAACCATATTGAATAAAAAAAACTAACTAAAGTGAAAATGAATCCAAGTTATTTTTTTAAAATTATTTTTATTTTATGATACAATAAAACTGTAAGGTACATTTTAATGTGATATATAATTTCCTCATACAATCTAATACGAAAGAGCACTTCATTGGTACATGTTTTTGTATAAGATAGTATCGATATTTTCGTTGAACTAACAGTGAAAAATATTAGACGTCAAGGAAATTGTTTCATAAATAAATCACCATGTATAAAACATACATTTTTCAATTGCAGACTGCAATATAATTATTATAGTCTACGGTTGATGACGATGTAAATAATGTTATGTTGTACGCGTACTCTTAGAATATTATTTGATGTACTACTGTGGTATCGGTCCATTGAATAATTGATCGTTTTTCCTATCAAAACTATTGGGTTTGTATCGTAGGTTTACGACCATGCGTATATAAAAACGACTAGTTTCTGTTAAGTTTATGGACGGGCAATCCACTAACAAGAACTAACTTCTCGGAACGGACGTCGAAAAGTAATGTGACCAGTGAAAGTTTAGTGAATACGTGACTTTGGTCTTTGATAATCCATTTTAGATAAATATATTATTATGCACCACATACACGCACATTCAATATGTATACAATATACATATAACATTTACACTACTATTTAGATCGCAAACAATTATTGATAGTAATTTAAATTTCCAATATATCACTGTACACTCGTATAGATATTATAATAAATAATTATTAAATTATGATGTCCTATGTTTCATGATAGGAACACATGATGGTAGATACAATGATATTGAAAAACACCGTATATCGATTATGATGAGAGTAGACGTGAAATCATGGACTCAGAATCACAAAAAGACTATTTCAAAATATCAAAACAAAAAAAATATCGTCTGATATTGTTCAGTGAGCAATTATTCTAAATCGCAGACCTTAAAATCACCAATATTATAGAATATAATATGATTTAATGAGCTTTAAATAAGAAAAATAACTAAGTTTTGTGCTGCATTAAATTTTGAAATTTGTTATTAGTGTAAGTAAAGCTTAACGTAGGTATCAGGATAATACGATACAGTAAGCCATTTCAGTTAAAAACCGAAAAGTTTTTCAAATAAGTATTTTGTCATTTAATTATAACAGTATTATACATTTTATTGTATCGCGTGTGGGCGCGAAATAATAATAATAATAATTCCATGCGGACCCGATGAAATACGTTAAAATGTATAATTATAATATCGTGACGACGGAGTAAACGCGAATTCAGTCAAGTTTGCCCCGCGGGGGGGAGGTGGTCTTTAACGGGGGTGATTTGACGAGTTAATATTTACGACATGATTGCGGGGGACAGGCTCGCATTATAATAACAATAAATGTTTGGATTAGAGAATAATAATATTACTCGGCACTGACGATATACTCGTGGGCGTGTGTATTTGTGTGCGGTGCGTGCGAGGATACGCGCGAGACGTTTTCTGTCAGAATATTACAATAATAGCGATTACCGCTACGGCGACGATGGTGTGCGGATAATAATAATAATAATAATAATAATATGATACGATATTAATCGGCGACGGGCAACGTGACAGATGATACTGTACACACGCCGCCATACGTGACTTTGGACGACTATAACCGCTTTAGTCGGTATGTGTAGTGTGTATACGACGTGCGTCTAATGACACACACAAACGCACTGCACGTACGATTCGTATATTATATACGTCCGTACGTATAATATTTAAGTCGCATAGGGTGCTCCGTGCGTGAGACTTAACCACCCTCCGGCGGCGGTGTAAGCGACTGATGTAGACGGCTGCTGTCGTCGTCTCCCGCGCGGTATCTATGCGCTCGCCCGCCGGCCTCCGGACGGATATATTTATAATAAGGCTACATTACGGCACACATACCATTACGCACATCGTAACGAATATAATAATATTATATTATATTATATTTCAACGTCTATCGAGGCGGCCGCGGTCGTCGTTTGGATTCGATTACAGACGCGAACGCGGTCGTGTCCGCGACCGCGCGCAATTTATATTATAATAACGCATCGTACTATATACTATTATAATATTATATCGTAGAGTACACGTGTGCGGCGGCGAATGCAAATTTCCCGACAGATTTTCTCTGTCACCACCCAACCCCCCCGCCGAAGCCGACTTTGATTTATCCCGAGTGTGTGCGTGTGTGTGCGCTAGACAAGCCGTTAACAAAGACCCCGAAGTTAATTCGCTGAACAATCGACATCTATCGCGCATTATAACGTACACGAGTATTATAATAATAATAATATATATATATAATATGTGTGTACCTACTATAAACGCACCGTGTGGTTTCGAGTGGCGATATTATTATTTAGCATCCGTTTCCCGCACTCTTTTTGATGTATTATTATTATTATTATTATTATTATATCGTTATTCGTTATACGTACGATTTCTTCATAATGTCATGAGTCGATTGAGAGGCGATGTCCTTTGTCGATCGGACTATCATCTTTCTAACTATAGTCGATATAGAAATATCGTGAATCATATGTTATTGTGTTGCTATCGTGGAACGTCTGAAGATCGAGTCTATAATTATAGACTCATGGATTATTGTGTCTGCCAATTAAAATCTATTTTGTGCCAATTTAAAATTTTTAATTATACGCCCTTTTAGTTTTTCTAATTACCACGTAACGATTATTCAAAAAACCGGTGTCGGCACGATGAAAACCCTTAATTAAAATAATACAACGGTGTAATAGTAATTTAAAATGTGTGTTAAAATATAATAAAATTATTACTAAAACACGTTAGGAAAATAAAAAACTGTAAACGTTTAATGAAAATAATAAAAACTTTAAACAATAACTTATTACGGGCATTAAAATGAATTATATTGTTCATCAGAAGTATACACCAGCTTATATTATAAACCTTCTTAAATGTACAATTTAGTTTTACTTATAGGTACACGTAGAAACTATTGTGAGTGGGTTTTATAATATAGGTCAAAATAAATAACATTTATGATTTAATTCTGGGCTTGACAATGAAAAACTTTTAAAATTGATAGTGATCAATTACTCTGAGAAATTAAAAACTGTAAGATAACTTGAATTTTTAATATCGTAATAATATAATTTACATCATAAACAAATATAATAAAGTTTTGTCGGTTTCGTAGAGATAACAATTAATATCAGAGCTGTGAAATGCATGTAACTGGGTTAATTAATTTAAATCCAAAGTTCGTTTATTTATTTGTATAAATACATTAGGAAAGGTAGATAAGTCAACAAAACCAGATATACATTTTTTAAAAAATGCTATGCAAGTTGTTTGCCAGAGGTCTAACTGACTGCAGCTCAGACCGAGAATTATTTACTATAACAGCTAAAGAAGAAGAGTTGATAATATTGCACCTCGAAGAACACCAGATAAAAGTACAGTTTTTTTACGATTTAATCCAGCTATGCAGTTTAATTCACTGCTGCTTATTTTGAAAATAAAAGTTTATCCAGAAGAGAGAATTCTTCTACTTAAATTCACCAAGACCATATTTACTAATTATTTTATATTAATAATAATTAAACATAATTTTATTATTAAGTTAATATGAAAAATGTACTTATTAAGAGTAGTATAAATATGGGGCGTCTGGCTCCATTTTTCAGCGGAGATGAAAAAAGTTTGAGGGGGTATGGTCCCCTTGCAGTGTAAGAAATTCCCGCTGTAAAATGGAGCCAGACGCCCCATGGTTTTTCTAACCATTTCTTAGTATAAATATGGGGCGTCTGGCTCCATTTTTCAGCGGAGATGAAAAAAGTTTGAGGAGGTATTGTCCCCTTGCAGTGTAAGAAATTCCCGCTGTAAAATGGAGTCAGACGCCCCATGGTTTTTCTGAAAAAACCTAGGTAAGTAATTCTCCCTTCCACACGTTATTTGATTTGATTTCACATGCATTTCAATTTTTTTTAATATAATCAGTTTAGTATATAACTATACATGCACAAGTAATATACTTAGTTTATAAATATGCGTTGAAACGATCATATCTGTGTAAATAGCATCTGTGTTTCACGTTTATTTCAGTTATTATATTTATTTCTATTCGTGTTTAATTTAAAACATTTAGTTTGTTACTAGCGGTTGAACAATTAAGTCGTGTTATATTTTTTTATTATTTCTCTGATAAATTAGCTTATTGATTTGTTTTTTTAAGTATTTATCTTGATATACTTAATTAAGTCTTGTTATATTTTTTTATTATTTCTCTGGTAAATTAGCTTATTGATTTGTTTTTTTTTAAGTATTTATCTTGATATACATCTTAATTAAGTCTTGTTATATTTTTATTATTTCTTGGTAAATTAGCTTATTGATTTGTTTTTTTAAAGTATTTATCTTAAGCTTTATTGTAACCATGAATTTACAGAAATTTTCCAACGATTTTCCATCTTTAGTTTATTTAGTAAGAAATAATTCATATCCAGTACATTCAGATTATACCACATTTATGTCAAGATTAAAAACATATAACTCATATCCATCTACTTCATGTCAAAATAAATATTCGTTAGCTGAATCTGGTTTAAAATATACCGGTGTAGGTGATATAGTTGAATGTTTTTTCTGTGGACTTGTCTTACAAAAATGGTCAAACGATGATATACCATGGGTCGAACACGCAAAATGGAATCCTAAATGTATATTTGTATTACTATGTAAAGGAAATGAATTTATAGAAAATGTAAAAAACGAATATGTAAAAGCTAGCCATGTTTGTGATTGTAAGTCTAAATCAAATGATATTACTTGTTAGTTTACTTTGATGTTTCTTATTACTTTTATAATTTATTTGTATTTCAAAATAAATATTGAATTAATCAACTTAAATGTGTTAATATTTGATTTTATACCTCGTGAACTTGTTGTCAAGTAAGATAACGCGTCTAATTATAATTAAATATATTAGATTTAAAAAAATTGCAGTTTCGGGTTCGACAGATCAGGTAAGTAATTCTCCCTTCCACACGTTATTTGATTTGATTTCACGTTCACTTCAATTTTTTTAATGTAATCAGTTTAGTATATAACCATACATGTACAAGTAATACACTTAGTTTATAAATATGTGTTGTAACGATCATATATGTGTAAATAACATCTGTGTTTTACGTTTATTTCAGTTATTACATTTATTTCTATTCGTTTTTAAAAATTATCATCAGAAATCGTCTATATCAAAAAGATCACGTCGTCATACAATATGAATCCATCAATTGTTGTTGCAAAATCAATATTCAGTATTAGACCTTTTAACAAGAAAAGTGTAACGGTTGGATTTTTGGTTAATAAAACGATTTCTGTTATTGTAATACTAGAATGTAATGTTACTAAAAAATTGTTAACCTTCGATTTACTTCAGTGGTGTACACTAATGTGTGATAGCAATTATAGTTCAATAACTAATAATCTACATACTAATTGTAAACGTGTGAAAATAACTGATAACATATATTATTCAGTCAATTTAAATCAGTTAACTATTAAATTGCATGTTAATGATCATTTTATTACCTTATCATATACTGATTTACATCGTTTAAAACAATTACAACAATGTATCGATTCACATATTGTAGAAAAGCAGAAAAAGTTGGTTTCATATCAGTCAACTTTTGATACCGTATATTCATTAATTAGAGCAGACATCAATATTCTACCATCATCTTGTCAGCGAAATGATTTTACTAATCAGTATATTCAAAATTTTGACTTTAGCATGTGTTGTATACAGAACGATGATTCTTGTTTTATATATGAAATACTTCAATTCCACAATAATTCACTATCAGATATGATATTATATGATATAATGTCGATTTAAAATAAAATTTGTATTGAACTTTATACCATTATAATTGTTATAATTACTCTAAGAATTGATTTCAATATTATAGTAAAAGAATAAGATTAATTAATTTTATCAATTTTAATAATTTTATTAAATATCATAATTTATAGGTACTACCAATAAAAAATTTTTACAAAATAATATATTTGCATTTTTTTTTATTTTTTACTGTTTTTCACAATCTTCCGTTTCGGATCCGATGAACATCGATTTAAAATTGTCCGAATTAGTTCATTTATTTTTATAGATATTTCGTTGTCAGCAGGAAAGGTGTTGTTAGTGTACAACTTTACACTAGCTTCAGAATGTTTCCATCTATTATAAAAAATCATTATTTAATAATATTCGTAATATGTTTTATTATTTAATCATGTTATAGTTAAATATCAACGATAAAATCCTCAATCTTATTATTTTAATTAGAATTTAATAATTTATTTGTGTTGAATAATAATAGGTAACGGTCAAATTAAAAAAATAATCTGGTGATCAATAAATGATTGTATCGCTGTTGTTTAACTATAGTTCATCATTTAATCATTGGTTTTTTTTATTATGGTTTTTACCTTTCAAGTGACGGAATGTCCTTTATAACACTAGTTTTATAATGTTGAATGACGTAGTAGTCATCGCATTTTGGCGCTACTGGACACCGAATCGTATACGTGTAATTTCCTTCCGTCAATGTTATTGAGTTAGAAACGTTATCTTCAATATTTCCTTTCGAAATTACACTAGCTAAGGCATCCTTGTACGTCTCTATTGATTCTGTTCGCTGCTATACATTCATATATATTATATTAAAAATGAATGTGTGGTGTGTGTGTGTGTGTGTGTGTGTGTGTGTGTGTGTGTGTGTGTGTGTGTGTGTGTGTGTGTGTGTGTGTGTGTGTGTGTGTGTGTGGTGTGTAATATTTAAAAAAATAATACAATACAAATTATTACCTTTCCAGCCTTAGTCATTTTAACTTTTGGTTCAGTATCATTTTTTCTTTTTTTATTCTGCATTTTTACCGGTTTTAAAGAAGATGATAGTGTTGATAGCATACTACTTTCATTCTATTATTTAATAATAATATATTAATATCATATACACAGTACACACATACATAAACAAATAGGTATAGGTACTTACATCATCATTTGAAGAGCTTTCGCCTGCAGATACATTAGTATAGTACGACATATTATTTTTTATATATATTAAATATACCTTAAATAAAAATGATAATCAGTATAAGTTTAATTTTTAATATAACAGATTGTTTAAAAAAAAATTTACCTGATCAAATTGTGTTACTTGGTTTGTTATCGACTTGTAGCAAACGGATATATTACGGTATGAAACGACGAAACATAAAATTTATAGACAATGTTGAGATTTAACACTAACTATAATCAATGTCTACTGATCACTTATATACAGATTTGTAAGGTTGTGGTATCATATGGTGTGATCATAGTTTTACCTAATCTATAAAATAACTGTGGTAGCGTTGTAATATGGCGTGATCATAGTTTTACCTATTCTATAAAAAAATTACTGTAGTCAAAGTTTAATATAGCGTGATCATATTTTTACCTAATCTATAAAAAATATCTGTGATCAAAGTGAAATATGGCGTGATCACATATCACACCACTAGATCAGACTATAAATCTGGTTCATAATCATTCAATATTTTAGACTTATAGTCATTTACAAAGTGCTCTTGAGTAGGTTATAGTCTATTATCCTCAGTCTTTCAGTACTTGTGTAAGTCGCTGACTTTATTACAACACTATCATCAAGCAAGGTTTTTGATATTAGTTAAGTTTTATTAATAATTAATCTAAATTAAATACAATATTAATTTGAAGAAACAGTTTGATTCTTAATTCATTTTTTAATTGATAAACTAAAACCTACTTATTCAACGCAACAACATGGACCGAGGTATTCATCAAACTATGCAGCAAAACAATAAGTAAGATAAAATGCAAGTATAATTAATTATAAATAAATATGTTTTAATAATTTACAAAATGTCAGTGAAATAAAAAAATCAGATGAATAATGAAATATTTAAAATATAAATTAATACATACGTATAATATGAAAATATAAATAAAATGAATAAAATATAAAAAAATAAAATTGGTTGAATTCAAATTCAATATTTAATATATATAATAAAAGTTGTAAAACACGATCAGATTAAAAAATATATGATATAAAATCAAAGTTAAAAATTATTATTTTATTTGAATATTGTTTGTGTCATTATAGATTAATTAAGCTGCTAGTGAATCGGTTAGTCTTAGTGAACAAATATAAAAGATATGATCATATTTATTTATATATTTTTTAAAAATAATAAGTTATGTGTCTATAAAATATTTATATTATTGATTATAAATAAATATGTTTTAATAATTTACAAATTTCAGTGAAATAAAAATCAAAATTAATTATGAAATATTTAAAATAAAATGAAAACATACGTATTATATGAAATATAAATAAAATGAATAAAATATAAAAAAATAAAATTGGTTGAATTCAAATTCAATATTTAATATATATATATATATATATATATATTATATAATAAAAGTTAATAAATATGACTTATTAAAGTAGGGGCATAGTAAAACACGATCAGATTAAAAAATATATGATATAAAATCAAAATTGAAAATTATTATTTTATTTGAATATTGTTAATATCATTATAGATTAATTAAGCTGCATGGTGAATCTGCTAGTCTTAGTGAATAAATATAAAAGATATGATTGTTTTTATTTTTTTTATATATTTTTTAAAAATAATAAGTTATGTGACTATAAAATATTTATATTATTGATTATAAAAAAATATGTTTTAATATTTCAAAATTTCAGTGAAATAAAAATCAGATGAATAATGAAATATTTAATATCAAATAAATTCATATTACGCATAAATAAAAAAAATAAATCAATAAAATATATAAAGTACATTCAATAATCTAAATTTTATATAAAATAAAAAATTATGAAATCAGTATTTTATTTTTATTAAAATATATTTTAGTAACATAGATAAAAATAATACTATG
Organism: Aphis gossypii; assembly: GCF_020184175.1. NCBI lineage: Eukaryota > Metazoa > Arthropoda > Insecta > Hemiptera > Aphididae > Aphis > Aphis gossypii. The sequence continues at coordinate 58,921,060 of NC_065531.1, read as the reverse complement.
ATACTATTAATTGATGTTGTTTAATTACAGGCAAAAACCAAAAAATAAAATAATTATAATTGATTTCGAATTCAGCAACTATCAACGTACAGATTTAATACTTATTTCTGCAGCTATATCACAGACTCACGTAAAATCTGAAATTATTCGTCTACGAGGTCGACCTTTAATAATATCACCTGATGGAAGAATAAGATTAATGAACAATTATTCATATACAAAAACTAGAGATTTGCTACTAAAATTTTTGAAAAGAAACCAGATCAGCTTCAAGTTATATTAAACGAATTACATTTAGCTATGAAATCAAAAACGTCGAACCTAACTACAAGCTTTTTAAAAAACTATCTTGATTTTAATAACCAAAATGCAATTATTTTACTATGGAATGGTGATTCAGATAAAAATATTTTACAAAGATTAGGTTTTAATACAAATATAATGTTGAATATGACTGCATACGATACTGATAATAATAGAGTATTTTATTTAAAATTAATTAATTTTAAAAGTAATGAAGTTATATTAAACCATAAATTAGGTTATATAATTAAAAATGGTAGATTTTTATCGTTGAAGGAAACTCATGATTCAATTTGTAATCAAAACCATGATATAACTTATATACACGATGCAGTTAGTGATGTAAAATTAACGAAATGTATTTTCAACTTTATGTATAAAAAACAATTATCAGTTTATATTAAGTAAAATAATAAAATAATATAAGTTCTAAAAGACAAAGAAAACGTATGTCAATGTTTCTAGTATCTAACGAAAAAAAAGCACATCGATTAATGTCGAAAACAACATTTAAAGATCGAACTATATACACAAAAAATTTAATGGCTATTCATATGAATAAGGAAAAAATTAAATTTGATAAGCCTATTTATGTAGGATTTGCAATATTGGATATTTCAAAGTCGATAATGTATGATTTTCATTATAATGTAATGAAAAATATGTATAGAAATAAAATTAACATTGTGTATTCAGATACTGATTCGTTAGTTTACGAAATAAGAACTTCTAACTTTTTCGATGACATAAAACGAAAATTATTTTCTTACTTTGATACTTCAAATTATCCGAAAAATCACTATTGTTTTAGTGATCGTAGAAAAAATCAACCAGGTTATTTTAAAGACGAATTAAAATCTGAAATCTTATTAGAATTTATTACTTTACGTCCTAAACTCTATGCATATAAAACAAATAAAGATGAAGTAAAAAGAGCTAAGGGTGTTAAAAAATATGTTATTAATAATCACATGAAGTTTGACGAATATTTAAATATATTAAATGCATATATCAATAATTCAGCTAGTCAACAATTATGTAAATCTATGAATTTTATACAATCAAAACACCATTTTGTTTATTCTAAATCTATAGATAAAATTGCTCTTAGTGCGAATGACGATAAAAGGATTATTATGTGTGATGGTATTAATACTATTGCATATGGTCACTATCGTTTAAAAAAATAGTTTATTTTATTTTTTTTAAATATGTAAATTTGATATAGTATTCAATAAAAATAATAATATTAATAAAATAAAATATAGGATAAACACAATTTAAAAAAAAACAAAAAACGTTATTTATTCATTATTTTTATTTTTATTACTAAAATGCATGTTTAAACAATTAGCTAAACAGTATAACATTTAATTTTTCAGAATGAACAAACCTATAATTCCAAATTAGAAATCGATATTGAAAATCTGAGTCAACTCTATTTTATTTTAGACAAAGTTTTACATCGATTGCCAGATTAGTAGGGATATGGTAGTAAAAAAATTAACGGATTTAATTTAATTATAACATTCGGTAATCAATTAAAAAATAAATTAACATAAAAATGAAATAGATCCAAACATTGTAATAATAAAATGGTTTATACAATTAAAATAATAAATATTGATTGATACATTTCGTTTATTTACTATTTTAAAGTATCGTTTACATCAATCCACGAATTATGACTGTTGTTAAAACCTAACCATTTAACATATAATTGTTTTTATTTTTTTTATAATACGTTCGATGAGAAAGGTGTCGGGAAAAAATGTTTTTTTTAATTCTTGTGTATAAAAACAGCCTAATATTATATTATTTGAACTATCTTTTAGTTGATAAGTTAATGGATCTGTATTTAAAATTTTAGAAATAGTGAACACTTCTGTTGACCAATTTGGTGTATAACCTTTACTGAAATTATGTTTATACTTAGATATTCTTACTTTGTCATTAATTTTAAATTTAAGTTTATTTGATGTATTAATTTGTAATGTTTTTCTTTTAATTGTAACCGGGTTGATCCGAGCTTCGTGTGGTGAACATTTTATTGTTGAATGTTTTGTATTATTATAATTATATACTAATTTAAAAATTGAATTTATCCAATTCCATGAACCTGTTGATGTAAAATATTTGTAAATTTTATTTTTTATTGTTCTTATAACGCGTTCAACCATACCAGCCTTTATACTGCTGTATGTTGAATAATGTCTAATATGATACTTATTCATTATACTTTGAAATTCATTATTGTAAAATTCTGTTCCGTTATCTGTTTGTAATAATTTTGGTTGATTTTTTTTTAATATTTTATTATACCTTTTGTACACTCCTTTGCTGTTTTATTTTTTAGTGCTTCTACCCACACATACTTGGTAAATGTATCTATAATAATTAAAATGAATTTAAAACCATTATTTTGTCTAGAATGTGGTTGCATGTCTATTAAATCAGCTTGCCAGAGATCATCTTTAAACCGTGTTACTACGCTTCGTCTAGGAAATATTTTTCTCGCTGGTCCATGTAACTCCTCAGCTAAACTGGTTAAGATTGTCATTATACTATATATTCTCTCGCGTAATTCTTCTAAAATTGATATAATTTCATTATTGACACCAGTATTACCAACATTTTGTGATGATGTTAGAAGATTTAATCTAGTTACTAGTTCATTCGGATCGTCATAATAAACTAATTGTGTTTGAGGTATTACATCTTTATATAAACCAGAACCTCTCTTAACCTTTGGGGTTGCAGTAAAATTAAACATTTTTTCATTCTTTGGATCTGTAGTCATAGAACTGTTTGCTGTTGGACGAAATTCAAATGGATCATTTGGTATAGTTGTATTATTATGAATATTACTACGTTTAGCGTTAGATCTAGATAAATGATCGGTAATTTGTGCTAAACTTAATCGAGGATTTCTTGAGTTATTAATTTTATCTATTTCTTCGTTTAATTGCTTTTCCTCATTTTTCATTCTATCGTATAGAGGTTTTACAACATTCGTCCATTTATGAAACTTTGAGGTTTTAGGTTTCCCATCTGCTTTTAAATGAGCTCGTGAAGTTTTTAAAATGTCGTAATAAGATTCCATATCTTGTAGTGTTGTATTTTTTGGTTCTTTCTCACATAGTAAAGACCATAGTCCTTCAGTCCATGGATAGTATTTATTAAATAACTGTAAGTTACCATGACTAAAAGTTACAGAGTAGCCTCCTATTTTATATGAATCACTGGCTTTATCATAATACATACCATATGATTTATCATATCGTTTTGATGTAGGACGTTTATTGAAAAAATTTGAAAATGATGAATTTAATTCGTTATCATTATCATCATCACTAACGTCTGAAGTTTCCGGTTTTATTTCATCAGCCGGTTGTGTATTCTTTTCTGTTTGGTTGGTCAATGGTTCTATTATTGGTTTAAATGCTTCACGAAAATAGTTGTCGGAATCTATGATACCACGTTTCATTTCCATTATTTTTCGTTTTAATTTTTTTTTGAGGTTATTAAATTTTCCAATAAAACTTTTTCTTTAATCATTTCAAATAATAATGTGAATATAACTGTATCGTATGACTATTGACAACACAATGTATATAATTTCAGTTATACTTTATATTTATATTTATACTTACATTTATTTTATTTTAATAAAAGTATGAAAACCACATCTATATCTTCCTTCATTCATTTCCCGAGTTTTATCAATAACCATAAACCCATAATCACTATGATTCCAACATAAATGGGAAATTTTCCGAAATTCAATGAAATCCATATCTGTAGACGAATGATCATTGAATATATGACGTAAATTTGTATCGTCTTGTTTTAGTATTATTAAAAAATTTGAGTTATCTCTTACTAACTGTTTTGGTATTTTAGAATATGTTTGTGCTAAATAAAATACTGAACTAGCACCTGAATGTCTACAAATTGAGAAGTATTCTCTGATTACTGACTGCGGACCACATATAACGTCATCAAAAATTATAATGGAATTTTTTTTAGTTAAGTTTGGTTTTATAACTTTATCAGCACTTGTAAAAATGAAAAAATTTGCACCTTTTATATCATCTATTATTTTTTTTAACAAAACATATTTTTCTTGATTTGAGGTTTTAGAGTATAGATAAATATTTTCAAATCTTAACCCGTTTTCATGGGTAATTAAATTATACATTATATTTGTTTTTCCTGAACCACTAGGACCAACTAATATAGCACGTATGGTATCAGGTAATAATGATCCATGTTTTGATGGTTTTTTTTCTATCTGAACATCAACATTTGTAATATCTAATTTATCTTTCTGCTCAATCAAGTTCATTTTTTCGTATAAATACTCATGCATTTTTACTTTATAATCAGTTATAAATGATACGTTCAACTCATAAGTGTAAATCAGGTAAGACTGGTAAAGGATTTGTAAACTCACTTATAAATAGTCATCCGTTTGAAGCTCGTATTTCAAACTATTAGTATTGTTGACATGGTGCAAAATAAAAAAAGTGACTAGATTGTGTTGATAAAGGAATAAACCCGTTGGATACTGCATGTTACGATCACGATATTTTGCATGCAACTAGAAAACATTTAGAAGATAGACATAAAGTGTTAGAACTTCGAGCTTGGGAAAGATTTAAAGCAAAAGATACACCTAGAAATAGAAAATCGTTGCGTACACCGTAATAAACGCAATGAAAGCTAAAAGAAAAATAGGAATGGGTTGTAAACGTAAACGGAAACGTACTACAAAAATAAAAATAAATGGTATAATGTTAGCGAAAAAAAAAAAGACGTTAAAAAAAAAAATGTTGGTAAAAGGTTGATTTTAACACCAGGTCAGACAGGTGGTGCAATTCCCTTAATACCTATTTTTGCAGGATTATCAGCACTTGGTAGTTTAATGTCTGGAAGTGCCAGTGTGTATAATGCAATACAAAATTCAAAAAGAAAGAAAGGTAATGGATTATATTTAAATAATAATGGATCAAGGAAAAAAAACTGATGAATACGCTACCTAACAGACCACTAACTTCTAGAGATATATATAAAATACGTTACAAAGTTTAATATCAGTCATTTCCGCGGAGTATTTTCACGTGATAACTTACCTAAAAAACCTCTCGCAATCGAATGCGGTATATTAAACTTAGACGTATCTTCCGGTAATGGAAGTCATTGGGTAGCGTTTTTAAAATTAAAGATAAGGTTGAATATTTTGATAGCTTCGGTGATTTACCTCCACCGATTGAACTACAAAACTATTTTAAAGGAAACAAAATTAAATATAACTACACAAATTATCAAGATTTTAATTCATTTAATTGTGGACATTTATGTCTTAATTTTTTACAATGCAAGAATCAGTTACTTTAAGTTTATCTGGTAATACAACCACATTATCTGTACATTATTGTCCACCAATTGATGTATACGATGACTCGGAAATTGCTTTGTTAAATTTGCAAACATATAACATTTGCAAACATAAACGAAACTAATAACAACTTCGAAATATATTTAGAAAACCCCGATCGTTTACTAAATAATAATAAATTTCCAATCTGTTATATCACACTGAAAAAGGGGTGTTACGATATTAAGGATATTAAAAATCAAATTTTGGTCCAAATAGATGACTTTAATAATGATAACGAATACTTTAGAATAAAATCGACAGAGAAAATGACTTTTGATATCGGGATTGATCAAATAGATTTTAGAACAACCATGTTCAGTAATGGTATAATACGTTTTAACGTAAAGAACAGTATAGGACCTTTATTGGGGTTTGAAAAAAAAAGTTATGAACCACACAATATGCACATTGAGGGTCATCGATCACAGAAAGTGACAAATTTAATCAGTGTTAACTCAATAAAAGTAATGTGTAATATAGCTCAAGGTTCATTCAACAACCACATGTCAAGTCATTCAATTTATGAGTTTTCCCCTAGTGAGATCATAGGGTCTAAGCTGATTCAAACACCAAATAACCTAATATTACAAATTAAATAAAACAAATATCGATTCAATAACTATACAATTAGTTGATCAAGATCATAATCCGATAAACAATTTAGGTGAGAAATTAATAATCAATCTACATATTAAACGTTACGGATCTTAATATGGGATTAAAATTTAATATAAGCCCATTACATAAAATAAATCTTGTTAGTCAAAAGACTAAAGCGGTACCGGTAACATCGAATAAAGTAAAAAAAATAACAACGAAAAATAAAACAATTTTAAAGGCTTTAGGTTATAAATTAAAGCAGAATGCCTGAAAGTGATATTTTAGATATAAGTTCGCCGTTTGAAACCGATTCTAAAATTACGAAAATCGAATATCATTCATATACACCGTATACAACTTCATTAATAATAGCGATGAAATACGTATATCAATTCAACAAACAGATGTTTATCCATATCTGAATGAAAGCTTTATATATTTAGAAGGTCAAGTATCAGATGCTGGAAAAGTAAAACTTACTAATAACGGGTTTTCCTATCTCTTTGATCAAATACGACTTGAAATCAATGGAATAGAAGTAGATAGAACACGCGTACTTGGTATTACCAGTTCGTTAAAAGGTTATCTATCAGGTACACCTGATAATTATAATTGTTATGAAAATGCTGGTTGGATTTTTAAAAATAGTTCAAACCCAGCAAATAATAATGGAGAATTTAGTGCATGCATTCCGTTGAAATATTGGTTAGGTCTATTTGAAGACTTTAAAAAGATATTAGTTAATTCTAGATTAGAACTAATATTAACTCGATGTCATAACGATTTAAACGCTCTAAAGGTAATAACCAGTGCAAGTACAAATTCTGGAAAAGTTGATTTGAATAAAATAGTTTGGAAGGTTCCACATATTACTGTTGATGATGAAGAAAGGTTAAAATTATTAAAACTTATTGAAAAAGAAAAAAGTTTGTTTATCCCGTTCAGATCTTTTGAAACTTTTGAATATCCTGAACTCGGAACCACAAAAAAAGTAGTGTGGAACTTGAAGACAGCATCAAAATTAGAAAAACCACGATTTATCATAATTGGATTACAAAAAGGACGTAAAAATTCGTTAGAAAAAGATTGTAGTATATTTGATCACTGTAATATGACAAACGTTAAAGTATTTCTTAACTCAATAGCTTATCCATATGATAATTTGAATTTAGATTTTACGAAAAATAATTTCACCTTATTATATGATATGTATACATCGTTTCAAGAATCGTACTATGAAAAAAATATACGAAACCCCTTATTAAGTCCCTCTACTTTTCTATCGAACGCACCAATTGTAGTTATCGATACTTCAAAACAGAACGATTCGGCTACAGCATCATCAGTAGATGTACAATTGGAAATTGAAGCATCGGAATCTCTTACAGGTGTAACTGCTTATTGTTTATTAATTCATGATCGCATTGTTGAATATGTACCTTTTACTAGAGAAGTAAGAAAACTAGTGTGAATAATATTAAAAAACTGATTTATTTAAAATACTTGATGTTAAATACTATTAATTAATTTAAAATAAATAAACAAAATGATAATAAAAAAATGATTTTATTTATTTCAGAAATTTAAACGAAAATGATTCGTTTAACTAATAACTAATCATGTTTTATTTTCAGTAAAAGTAATAGGGAGATTTTTTATACTGAAAGAAGGACATTCCGCTTTAAACATTTTTTGTGTCCCTATAAAAATGGAGCCAAACGCCTCATGGTTTGCCTGAAACAACGTGGGGCGTCTGACTCCATTTTACAGCGGGAATTTCTTACACTGCAAGGGGACAATACCTCCTCAAACTTTTTTCATCTCCGCTGAAAAATGGAGCCAGACGCCCCATATTTATACTAAGAAATGGTTAGAAAAACCATGGGGCGTCTGGCTCCATTTTACAGCGGGAATTTCTTACACTGCAAGGGGACCATACCCCCTCAAACTTTTTTCATCTCCGCTGAAAAATGGAGCCAGACGCCCCATATTTATACTACTATTAAGCTCAACACATTTAGTCAATTATGTTAATTTAATTAACAGAAAAAGTATAGAGTATTCTAATTAGTAACTTTCACCATGACACGACAGTTATATAATATAATATATAAGTAAATACAATCAGCATTAAAAAAATACACATATATTAATTGAGTAATATACTTCACAATGATTAAAATTTAACATCAGATAATTTAAAAAATAATCTAGTGGATTTTTAAAGTTAGCTTAATACTTTAATAAGATAGATACTATATTATCACATTAGTATGTCATAAAACAGTATGTAGATTTGATAGTGTGTATTTTTTTCATCAAAAACATCGCATTATAATTCTTGAGAAAGGAAATCGAAATAAATTAAAATAGATTTATAGCTATAAATTCAGTATAATACAAGTACTCGTTAACTGGAACTGTCAACTATAATTAATCTAATAAAATTAAACATTAATCTCGAAAAACTAGTTAAATATTTTTGAGTTTAATGTTTAAAAAAAAATTTTCTCGTGTGCATAATAATTTTTTTACCTTAAATTTATCTGTTTTATACACATATATAATATAATATATATATATACACATATTTAATTACTAGTGGAGGTACATTCAAAACTAAAGTTTCATTGGTACAATTTGTTTCATTGGAATAAATGAAAAAAAAGTGTTAGAGTATAAATAACTTTATAACAAGCAGTTGTCTTTTATTTTGAGTCAGTAAACTTTGTCAGTAATAAGCAGACTTTTGTGCACTCTAAAGTACTTTAACACTCAAATTACAGTCTTTAAATATGGTAATGATATACCTTGTTATAACTTATAAGTTTCGAATTTATTGTTGGACGTATACACACAAGTTTTTGGTTGTGATAATAATGATGCCGTAGTAAATATTTGCTAATAAAGTATTTTTCCTATCGGGCAAATATTTTTTGCGGATTGAACTTTTAAATGGATATTGTAAGCATTTGTTGAGCACGTGCGTCATAGCGTTGCCCAGCGTTGATAATGAAAAGCTGAGGAACATTCGATAAAATATATTATCTACACTAAGTGCAACAGCTGCAACCCCCTCCACACTCACAAATTTCTGGGAAAAAATTTATTTACATATTATAATATATTAAAATATTATTGTGCGTACCAGGAAGCTGCGGGTATGGAATAATAGTCTAACTGATATTATATGATAAACGGATGAGATTTTTTTTTTTTGCTATCCTCTGCTTGGGCTTTTGCATCCGTATTCATTATAGAGATCAATTGAAAAAAATATATATATACACACACGCACAACCATAAATGTATACAATATATTATATAAAATACAGTAAAATAAATAATTGGTCAACGGACGTTACGCACAAAAACGATGACGTCGACGGTACGGTATACCCATGTCACATTACGTATAAACCATATTAAAGGTCGAAAGCGGTGATATTTCGTATTTACGGTGGCGGTCGACGACGAGGCGGTTGCGAGGCGGTGTGGTGTTGCGGAAGCACCGCGGGACGACGATGACGGAAGGCGGAACCGTTGCCTATTATATGCGAATGTCCGTTCAAAGGCTCCATTAGTCAACGGTTGGTGTGTGTTTATATATTTATATGTATATATTATACAAGCCGATCGCGTGTGTGTGCGTGCGAGCGCTCACGCCAGCTACACAGTTGTAGCGAAAACGTTTATGAATATTATTCACTATATCGCCTCAAATATTCCGTATTACGAGACGGCCTTTGACAAAACCCTTTCTACACTTCCCCGTATTCTTGTGTCAGTTCCACCGCGCCACGCGCGACACGCTATTCCTCTTAGTCGGCTTTCGCGGTGTCCTGCACTGCAGACGTTAACAACGCTAACTGCTTCTGCAACAGCAGCCGTACACGGGTAGTAGTATAGACCTTTATATTATATTACATGTATATAGTACGCATACGCCACACGGAGTGACTATATATACATAGCTTTGTTGTATATAAAGACGCGATGAATGCTCGGTAAAAGCATATTATCGGCGTAAGAGAAACACGCTCGGCCTTTAGAAAAGCTGCAGAGAACGTGATTTTGTGCGGAAGCGTTAAAAAATTACCTCGTTAAAAGTACACCAGCCACCGGACAGCGCAGTATATACTGTCGACTGCAGTAGAATTATTTTTTTTTATGTCGTTCAAACTACACTTCGTTAAAAAAAAAGCCATTTGGACTTTTTTTTAGATTTTCTTACATACACTCCCATACCTAGAACGATAAACAAAAAACCCGGCTGTGACGATTCACTATCTGGACCGTTGCGTCGATTTCCTCCGTACGAGCGAATCGAAAGTTTCAGCTTAATACCCACTATATTGTTTAATTTAATAGAGATTAGAGTATTAGATCGAAAACGTTTCACGCACAAGGTTTCAATCTAAATGTATATTGAACATGCTACAGTATTAATAATAATGGCTACATTGTTTGTAATACGTGCATTTCCGGACAATGGAAGGAAATTGCGTAAAAGGAACACGGCCGAGCGTCATACGAGTTAATGTTATACGTTATGTAGATACAAGACACCTGTACATAGTTATAGCCATAAATAACGGATATTGAGCAAGAATCGAGTACACGGTAAAGGGATTGGATTTCCGGTCTGAAGGTGAAGTTAACTGTACAGTGATTAGTGACGTGATTAGAGGTCATAATATAATCGCGTGTGAATAAATTTGAAAATAATAACGTTTATAATAAACTAAGTGTTGTTGATAATTAGTGAAAAACAAAATGTATGAGTTATTTTAGTATTGCTGTTATTATTATTTACAATCCCTTATTATCCGTTCGTTATATTACACGTATCTAACATCGCGTCATATGATACCGAGCAGTCTGAACTGTTATTAATTATTATAGCCTTTATAATGTGATAGGAATATAAAATTTCACAACGTCATTAGTGATATCTAACTATGTATAGTAGGCACTTATACCGTTAATAATTCCGCCTCACACGTTGTTTATAATATTATATCATTATATTTTAATATCACTGAAATGCGAGAAGGCAAAGAAGATCACTACTCTAACTATGCCGGAAAATTTCGTTGCTATGACATGACATTGATGTATCGAAGTCAAAAGTATATTCGCACATTTTCATTTAACTGAAAAATATAATGGATAACACCAACACATCCTTTGAGTTTTATACGGATGTAGTAAAACTATACATACACCACGGTACACAAACATTTATTTATTCTGAACTGTACATTTTGGAACAATCAACCATAGTGTGTATATATATTATAAGTAACAACATCGTTAAGGTCCAAACTATTTTTAATATATTGTTTTAGGAGAGACCTAACCTTAACCGTGGTCGTACGGCGAGCAGTATATATAAAATGCCCTTAGGGGGTTAAGTTAATGTAATGAGTACTCAATCTTCTTTTTGACATAATCGCCAAATATTTTAACCCTTTTGGGATTAACGTTATATTATATTACTTGTAATAGAAAATAAATGTACTCACGTTCCCAAGGACACCCATAGATTTCCACACGCATGCAGACGGTTCTTGGATGTGTGCTAAAAGGCACGAAACGTATTCTACTCGCCACAAATGGCAGTTCCAACTCTTGATTGACTGACAAATAAGTATTTACATTGCCCGGTAATACCTGAAATCAAATATAAAATAGCAATTTTATAAATGCGCAGTACATAATATTATAATATTACTACAATAATTAATGATAAATGTTAAGTTATACTGTTTTAGAAACATATTTCGAATGATAAATGATCTATAATTTTTATAGAGTGTTTACATTAGCTTTTGCTGTAGAACACAATAACACAATAATTTTACATATTATTAAACATATTAAAAACAACAGTATTGATTCTTTAAAAAATTTCAAGATTGTTATTGAGTTTTTTTTTTAAACCCGTTTTGTAGCTTAAGTTGTTAAATAGAAAGAAAAAAGTTGTACCTAAATATCCTAATTAGGATTATATGATAAACAAAATTATTTATTAATAACTACATTAATTTTAATAAAATTATCAGTTAGAAATTTAAAATCAAAGTTATAAAAACGGATCTATAATTAAAATATTAGATTAAATTAAATATGAATTGTGTTTTATTTCAATGAGAAATTCAAAACTTTAAAATTTTCTCTTTAAGTAACACGCAAAGTTTTTATACTATTTTTTTTTTTTTTTTTTGAAGAAAATTTTAAACGTTGGTATGAAATTAAACTCAGGGATAAATGTTCTTAAATAAATACAGAACTTGGATATAGTAAATAGAAGCTTAAAACTTATATTGCAGTAACCAATTTCAGAATATTCGTCAAATATGACATTCACAGTACTGACAAAAGGTATACTGAAGGGCAGAAGGAAAACTTCTAGAAATTTACTACAAACTAGTCGGATAAGTTTATGATCGGGGAAACTTGAAAATAGAAATGTGTTATTTCTCTTAAGTCTTAAGTCTTAAAACAAAATTCAAGACCCGAAAAACTATATTAAATCCTCCTAAAATTCTTAAACTAACCAATTAACCTAATATAGCCTTAAGCATGTATTATAAAAAAAATTTCACGAAAATTTGTCGTAATATATAAATTATATAATTTTTAATCATTGTATTTACGCAATATTATAGTAACTCAAAAAATTGTAATTTAAATTATGACAACATTTTTAAATGCTTAATAAATTACATTTTTTTATTAAATTGTTTCTTTTTTTTTAATTAAAATTGTTTATTATTGATATAATTTAACAGATGTGTTATAATTATTATAAATTAGATTCATCCGATTTCTTAAAAATTGCGACGGACACTGCAGTATCTACTATAATATTAGCAGAACAAAAATTACAAGATTTATTTAAACATAATCACTGATTTTACACAGTGAGTGAAAGTAAATTAGAAAAATCACTTTTTTATGATATTTTTCTACCCGCCACTGATTAGTTATCTAATTTTCTCCTTAAAAAAAAAAACTATATTTATGGTCATTCTCATTATTTTCAATACCTTATATTAATATTTATTCTTATACATTTTATGATAATATTACTATGTTATTATTATGAACACTTAATTTTTCTCGTAATTTGTTTTCAATAAAATTATCTAATACACAAGCAAATGTATAATATTATATTTTAATACAAAATATTATATTTGTATTAATATTATAATATTGAGAGTATTTTCACACATCATAGTATACGTACCCTGCATTCTTTTGAGTCTTTGTATTCCACCCATCGGCCAATGGACTTTCTCCAATACTCGACGGTGAATGCCTCGGTGTACTCCTGCCCCTGGCCATTTCCCCACCGGCCTTGTGTTTCAGTCCACGTGACCAGGTGGTCTTCATCCAAGTCGATCTCCAGATACTCTCTGACTTCACTGCTAATTTGCGCTTTTGGGCACCACGCGCCTCCGTTCTTTTCTTGCCGAATTCTAAAACAATAATAAACCATACGTTGTATTATATCGTTATTGTATAATAATAATAATAATATTATTGTTATTATTATTAGCATATTGTTGTTTCGGCGTGTGCATTATTCAATGTTATGTTGACGTTAAATTGATGAATAATAATGCATAATGTAGCATAATATTATACACATTATATATTGTGATATTATAACATTTTCGAACATTAGCTTCGAGCGTTACCTGTATTATAGAATATAGGTAACTTATGTTCTACGTTAATAACGATTTAAAATGTTTATAACATTTAGACGTTAAAACGGATTTTTTTTTTTTTGATATATCATTGCACACAACGCATTATCGACAATAATAAGAAGTAATATGAATTTTTCAGAATTCAATCCATTCAGAGTTAAAAAAAATTAATTAATTTATGTATTAATTATTATTTTTTAATTTAACACGTCAACGTGAATACCGACCATTCGAGAATACGTAGGCATACGATAATATATCTGTAGTAGTTATACTTTACTCCTTTTCAACATTTCATGAATCCAAAGACAGGTATTTTACGATTTATACTCGATAATTTATAACATTGTATCATCACTCATTAACAAATCGAACATTTTAACTTATACTCATTATATAGTAACTCCCCAGTCCCCTCTGTCATTAAACTATACATTGATTTACTACAAACCGAAGGCACGGTCATATAAGCATGTGGAAATAAATCATACTGTCATGTGCTGTTCACCGTAAGTTGTTTATTAATGCACGTCTCGTACAGGGATGAATAACAACAATATAATAATACAACGAAACAATAATTATAGTCAAATAGAGTATTTCTGTCGAACGCCGTATTTATGCAGCCACATATTATTATTATTATTATTGGATGCATTTATTGCCATGAATCGCGATATCGGTTTATTGCCGTTATAAATTTATAATAATAATATTATTATTATTATTATCATCATCATCATCATCATCACCGCCATTACTATTATTAATTTATTATTATTATTATTATTATTATTATTATTATTATTACTCGTTCGTCGCATCCCGGAATGCGGTAGAATTATGCGGGAAATTCGGTGCTTATAGAACGGGCGAATATTACACAAACGACCGCGCGGATTCTCGGGATAATCTGTACAACTATTTCCGAAATATCCGATGGCGTTTGACGATTTTTCGGTAATAGTGTATTTGCGTCCGATCGGCCGGACGGAAAAACACAATGCAGTCGAGTCCGTTGTCGTATTATAATGTTATACACAAATATTGTTATGGATTTACCATTTATAACAACATGTACCTTATTGTTCAACAACAATAATGACAATATTTGCAGAATTGGTGGTTCGCGGTAGCTGCTCAACGAGGGAGTGTATATTTATCAATCGTGGGTGGTTTAGGAATTCCATCGCTCCAAAAATGCTATTCTATTCCCCTACTGGTTAGGAATTAGTCGTTATTTCTAACGACTATGGTCCAAAGTGATTCGGCTAATTTTTACTCTCAACAGCCGATAAATTCTGACGGCGAAAAAATAACTCCACTGTATAGATTTCAATAATAAAGTAGTAGCATATAATATGAGGTACATTGCTGTTAGTACAACTGCATAAATTTGTGTGAATTTTGTAACTTAAAGAATTAATTGTATGCATCATAGAAGAGTTAATTTGAATATCTGTGATTTATCAAAACAAACATCAATTATAATAAAAATATAATATTTTAATGAATGCTTCATGACGTGCTAACGATAAACAATTATTATTTGGGTACATCGTAAAATATAAATTAAAAATTCTGACATAAAAATCATAATATATATTTTTTTTTTAACAAAACTAAAAATCAGTATCCAGTAATGTGGTGAAATAAAAAACAAATAATTTCAAGCCAAATAGATACGCGATATATTAACCACCGCATTTTTTATGCGAAAAACTAATAATTTTTAAAATGATTTATGAAATATTTATTTATATATTATTAATTAATTACATTATACATTTTCTCATTGTACGTACCAGGATATACGAGTAATATAGTAATTAAAAAATAAATTTATGTAACTTACAATACAGTGAAATTAACTAAAATATTTTATCATGTTAAATATCCTATTTTATATCCACACTATACAAATATATTATGATTTATTAGGTTTATGATTATAGAATGTACCTAATAAAGCAGAGATATATCAGCTCAGACCGGCGCCGTATAATGACATGTGGTAAATGGAAATCTTGAACATACCAATATAATAATTATATTTGTACATAGATAATGTTATTTCATTAAAAAAATTATCATTTATTTTATTAATATTTCTTTTTTTTATCGAGTAAAACGATGTTGATAGGACGAGGCCGTTTGCAAATTCAGTAACAGAAAAATGCTCGTTGTTCTGTTTGAAATAACTCGTTGCTATTATTTTATAAACAATAATTGTCTCTTCATAATAGAGCTGCAGTACTTGTTATAGCGAAAAGAGAAATAAAATGAAATAAATGGAAAAAAAAACGTATATCATTAAACAAATTTTCGAACAACCGTAATAATTAAAGACGATTTTTTTGTGTGTCTAACATGCAACATTCTATTTATTCCAATCACAGTAAAAGCATTTGTCTTTATTTATTTTCTGATTTTTTTTCTGATTTTCTTTGGATTATACAATTTGATGTATTAATAAAAAGTTTCTTGGTTATATGTATATATATAATATATATACATACATATTTAAGCTTAGCTCGAGCAATTCATTTTGACTGTGAAAAGCAGTAGTGTATAGAAGTTGTGCAATTTGTTTAATTTCGTTTCGTTTTGATAAAAATGTCTTTTTCAAAAAAAAAAAAAAAACATACAAAAAAAATCATTTCGCATAATTCACGATAACCTAATTAATGACTTTAATTATTTGGTTGGACTTGCAGTTTGTTCGTTGGTTGACAGAAAAAAATCCATCAATAATTAAACTGCAAAAATAATTAATAAAATAAAAAACAAATAAAAACTTTAATTGCTTTTGGACACAACGGTACTGCTCTTAATGGTGCGCTGTCCAATTTATGATCTAATTTTATATTTTATATCCGTCAGTGATTTATCACTATTGTACTGTAGTTATAGGGAATAAAAAGAGATATTAGTATCACCGAATGTCCGTCCCCTAGCGAACATTTTTTTTTTTTTTGTTTGGCATGAAATAATAATAACATTATATTATATTGTATTATGAAAAAAAAAATAATTAACAAAAGTATATTTATTAAATACACGTTTTATGGACGTCATGATGTGTTTTAATTTCTAAATAGCCAATAGTGTCAAAACAAAATAGTAAAGACCGTTACAAATCTTCAACAAAAAAAATTATATTTTAATTTTGAATTCCACGATTTTGCTAAAAACAATACAGCTTATAATATAATAAGCATAATTTCTAGCGGTTGAAAATGCGGGATCGAACTATGCAAACCGAAATTTTTTAAAATAGTCTACAGCTGTGGTAAAACAACTTTATTTAACTATTGATTTATTGAGTGGATTTTCATATAATACAATTAAATTTAGATTTTTTAATTCTTACCTAACCTAAAAATTAGCACATTTCATGACACCATAAATAAAATAAAACGTATTCACCATAACATATTTTGAACTACAGTTTAGTACATTTATAAAGATTTCATGAATAAGTTTATTTTTTATTTCTTATTTCTTAGTTTGTATGAACTTAATCACAAAAATATTGACAATAATTATTCTGCAGGACTAAAACATCTATTCTATTTTAAATCCCAATATAGAATATCGTAAGAAATAAGATAAAACAAATCAACGATTTTTGATATCACCATAATATTACCTGTTATACAATCTATTTCTCTATAGTAGTCCGATTGTTCTGTTTTGTTTAATTTTATATTTAATACTTTTCTTTTTTATATGATTCAAATTTTTGAAAATTAGTGTTAAATAAAAATACTTTGTTAATATTTTTAATACGTATTTTTTATGTAACAACACATACAAATCTACGCCCTAATTACTATTTTATGCGTTATTCGGTCAGATGCAGTTTTAAAAAGTTGCAATGATTAAATCTCATCTTGCACGAGTGGGATTTACTGTTAAAGTCACTCTCCTGTCATTCACACGTTGTGATTATCTATACGGTTAAAATTATTAGACGTAACCCACCTCTCCAGCATTAAACAAAACTCTTTGATTTGTTTTTGATCAATTTATAGCGGCGTAATATTATAAAATATTTTGCTTTTATAAGAATAATAATGTTAGCACAAATATTATTTTATACTATTTAAATGCATTTATATGAAGTTATTATCTTTTAACCGTTACATAAATAACATTATGAACGTGAAAGTTAAGGTCATAAATGATGTGTAATAGTATCCATATTTTATTTTATGTACATAAATTATAACTTTAAATTTATACGAAAAATCTCGTAGTTTATTATACAACATTAACATAATTCTTTAAGTATTTATTGTTCGATTATAATTTAATTAAAGCAACGCGTATATTCATATTTTAAAATATGTTTTGTCTTTGTAGTTTGTAATCTTAATTATAATATATCATAGTTTATTTGTAGTAAGACATGTTAACTTCTAAACTAATTTTTATTATTGAAAACTGTATTTACTATAAAATTTGAAATATATTATTTCGTCTCATTTGTCAATTGTACATGAAACGCATTTAATCGTATATTTGGATGTAGTTTGTGCAGTCACTACAGTGGTTGCTGGTGCACAAATGCTGGATCTGAAAATCGAACTACTAAATATATCTATTTCAAATTAGAATGTTATTTTATAAAGATTATTTTGGTTTTTCCATTAATTAAAGTACAAAATAAAATTATTACCCATAATATTATTTATTTCCAGTGATATATAAATTCATAATAAGAGATCCAAAATATTAGCAAACTATACATTTTATTTTTTTATTTCACATTTTGCTCGTTAATCAAAACATAATATGGACAAGGAATCAATATTTAGTGAATGGTATACGTAAATTTACATAAAATATTCGTAATTTGATAATTCTTACCCTGATCAACTAAAATAATAATACTGAACTTCAGTAATAACATATTATTATTACGACTTGAAATAACTGACACTAGAAAGTAATATATAGTGCATTTCAAACTGCTGTAGTACCTACTATTTACCTACCTACTAAATTATAGTACCTTTATGATAATATGTATAATGTACAATGTCATGTACATAACTAAAACAAATATCGAACTCGTGTTAGGATATAGCTAGGAATATTGTACACGGCCGGAATTCAAGGAATAACAACAATAGACCATCCGGTCTCCTCATACAAAATAGGATATAATGGTCCCTATATTACATACTGACTGAGTAGAATGATTTAACTAGAGTTTACGCGAAGAGGACTTACACGTCAGTTTATTATTTACAGTGAAATTTTATTTTCGAATCAACCAATTATCTATTATACAGTGTAAAATAAAATGTATTTCTTTTTTTTTTTTACTTGCATTTGCATCCGTTTTGTTAAATTTATTATTCATACCAACTTTGATTAAACCAAATTGTATAGAACCTATGTAAATGATCCAAAATTATAAACAAGACGATAGAATAATAGTAATGTTTTGGAAAAATATTTTAGTGTAAAGAAAACGCATATTACAATAAAATCCTTGCAAACGGAATATTATATGCTAATTCAGGGCCAAAACTTGTAAACAATATTACGGGTGCATTTTCACGCTAAGAAACGCTGTTCTTCGCGCTATCGACACGACCCCACTGGTGTCGAACGCCTTTGAACAACATGACACGACTTAAGATCCAAGCTCGCGAGGGTACGGCAATGCTTCGTTTACCAAAGAACCCGGACACGGGCGAGAGCTCTTGCCGAGGTTCCCGGCGGTGTAATTTATTTTATTATGACAAGTACAGGGGCCGGGCTTCGCCCTCGCACAAAGGTCGTGCTGTTTGCCGTCGTCCCGTATAATGCACGCGTGCGCGCCACACCGTGTCAAACGTTATCACTCATTAACGAACCGCGTCAAAAGGATTGCGCGTGAGACCTTATATCAACATTTTACACACAAGCAGCGCAGTTTTGTGTTTTTCGCTTACTTTTTTTCAACAGCTCGGGCCATTCCAGCACAGTGTATCGGTCGTCCCGCCGAGATAATAATATTAATGGCGTTTTCCTAATTAAAAGCAACATCCCGGTAGAGTCATCGTCGTCGTAGTATCGTCGCGGCGGACCGACCGACAAAGTTTTAATGAACATTAATATTGAGAGGGACAACGCGAGTACACAATCACCCGCACACAAACACATGCACTCGCGCTTACACACACTCTCGCACACACATACACCCACATATATACCCTTCTAACGACCCTTGCCGTCAGAGTATATAATGCACACATGTACAATTGCAGTCACTGTATAATTATTTATTTACGCAGTATATCCGGGAATGCTAACAAATAACAAACGCGCAGTTTTGAAGAAAGTTAAACGGTCCAAAATTGGTACATTTAAATCTAGACGTGATAAGGGGTGCATTGTACAGGGCGCGAGCATCTCGAAGTTGGAGTTTTTATTTTCTAACGGCTTTAGATTCGCAATATTTAAAAGCGAACGTTATATTATGTGAGTAAACGTTACCCATCTACTACTGAACACTGATTTTTATCATACACATATTTTAAAAAAATCAACAATATTTTATAATAATTATATTCACGATGGCACTAATTGGTAATATTATTATTATTATTGTTTATTTCTTCGAAAATATATTTAGCTCCACTGAACGGGTTAAATAGTGAGTATGTACTGGAAAGTTAATAAGTTATTGATCTTAATCCTCAATGCTAATACCGCTTATTTTGTTTTCCATTTCCTCGAAATTCAAACAAAAATTAAACTCTAATATTTTAGTTTTAGATGCCATTCCTTTTTAAAATGAATAAAACAACTGTTAAGTGACTACCAATCATTCAAACGTCTTCGTCATGTCAAATAATACCATCTGTAATGCAGAATAAATTACCTCGGTGAGTGCTAATTTTCAAGCCCAAATGTAATAGATAGGTATCATTCCTTTAACTTTACGTTATAATATGTATATCTATGCCACGTGAATGCATTTAGTCACTGACCTGTTATTAAACTTAAACAGTGGTCACAACCGTTAAAACTTTAGTAGTCTTCCGAATGTGAAAAAATGAAAATAAATTCACGATATAATGATATTATGATTTATCAATTTTCCAGGAAACGTCCATCATCTCACTCATTCCCTTCCTAAATATATTCCGTTGTAACCGAGAAATGGTCGTGTTCCTTTTTTACACCAAAGTCTTACTGCGAGCGTGTCATCATTTATCATCATCATTTTTGTAGCCGTTTTCAAACTGTTTGAAAGGATGGGGATGGAGGTTAGCAGCCAGCTCGTTGATTATCTCTTGGCTCCCCTCTTCTGTTGCAACTTAACATCGTTTCTGAGCATGTTGTTGTTGTTTTTTCGTCCGTTTCGTCTGCGCTTGTAACACTACTACTACCACACTACTACTTCGACTACAATTATGCTTACGTCCGTACGCTCATCCATTTTCGTTTCCCGGACGACAGGGTATCCACCTCCGACCGACTGCCCGAAAAACGCTAAACACGCTCGCGAACCTTTGGCCACTCATCAGGTCACGAGTTTAGATCTTTCCAAAGAAACGATTTTCCACTAGAGATTTATACACGCACCCGAGATAGATGAGTTATATTAGTACCTAAGTATTCTTACGATAACATGGTGTATAGCGTATGTAATAAATAATAATGATAATTTTGTAATTGCTGTTAAAATAACTTCGAAGAAAGATTGTAATATTGTATAATGAAGTTTGTGAAAAAGAATTCGTGAATTTTAGGGATTTAAATATCTATTGAATAAAAATAAAAAACTTATTTTTATTTCGTGACTTTTATTTTGACAATGACAATTCGAGAGAAGTAAAAAAATATTTATTTTACTATATTTTCAGTAGTTAGGCTAAGCATTAAGAGTGTCTAATCGATTTCCGAATGTGGTAGAGCGTACTTACAGGCTATATTATTATAATAATAATATGTACCTACGCAACATTTCGCAATAGAATCACTCGCCTGTACACATGCATTGTTCTCGTTCCGGAAAGTTCACTATACCGCTTTAACAATACCTACTCACTAAACCACACGTTTCCTACTAGGAAACAAGACTATTATTAAGAATATTTATTATTCCTGGACGATTGTCTCGCGTCAGTTTTTCGTCGATTAAACAACGTTTGATTTAACAATACGCATTCAAGATCATTTTTCATTTTGCTTTTGCATTTAATTATAACACTTGAAACTCGAATTCTAGGACTTAAGGTGAGTGATCGTGTATAATATAGGTATATATATAAGCAGTGGAGAAAACGATCCGAAATTCCCTTTTCTACTTTAGCTGACATGATTATATCTTCGACAGACCCATTGAACAATGCATGCATAATCTAGTGCCTATCATTCGTTATAGTTAGAAATATCAAATCAGTGTATAGATAGGGATCAAGATACTGAGAAATTTCCCAAACAAATAGGAATATGATTCCGGTGTGGTGGAAGAAAAAACAGTGTGCCGCATTTGAAAACAAATCCTATAGGTTTTGCAAAACATTCGTACAGAATAATCGTATACGAATAACGAATACACGATTGCTTATATTAAATTTATTGCGTATAATAAATAGAAATGAAAAAACCATCCACTCGCCGGGAGCGGTAAGCGATCAACCAGAACCTGTAAACGAATTTCGCTCATGTATATTATGCAAATACACTTCTTTTGCACCAGAACGCTGTATATTAACCTTCGGGAGCTTGACAGAAAACAAATCGTACTAAAAATTGTCCGACAATGCTGTACAAATGAATGAACACGTTAATAACACAAAAAATATCTCTATTGTGGACCATTGGCTGTATAAAAGTGTTTCAATCGAGACCAACTGAGGCAGAAAATAAAGACCGATACATTTGTTGAATGAGTTAAAACGATATCTGATGTAATGTTGCGCTATATGAAAGTTTACAGTGGTTAATAGCTTTTATACATATCTAATTAATGTCACGGTTTGCAGGACATTCGATGAATAGATACTTCATAGAGGCAAGAAAAAGCTATACGGCTTAGAGTTTATATTATTCATTATCTTTTAGATACGCGATATTATGTGCATTATATATGTGCAGACTGATGTCGCAATATCCGCACGCGACTTACATACCCTTATACTATAGGTATGATAATAATATAATATACGCACCGCAAACAATATCATAAACTTTTGCTCTGAAGCTATAAACGTTTTAAACGCTCTATTTCTATAATGCATGTATATATATATATATATGTGTGTGTGGGCGTGTGTGTTATTATATTTTTCGTATATATTATACATAATATTGCGTTATACAATAAATAGTTTATACGGTGATGGTGTTTGCCACTAAAGTAGAGATGAGATGGCGAAAAACGTTACGTTCTTTGCACAGCACACGATCGGACGTTCTCTTAGTTTTTTACACTCAGCAAAGCTTCGTTGGAGTTTTTATTCGGGATTTTTATGCGCGTGGAAACTGTGCCTTTGGGACGCGACAAACGAATGTAACTGTTTTTTTGCAGGTATAAACGAAAATAAACAGAAAAAAACGAACGCTCGACTGTACGTATTCAAACTGGCAGATTTGTATTCCGAATTCGTATACTTATGGCACACTTTCCAAATGTTAACCCTCGCCCCACCCATCACATATTCGCCCAAATAGTATTTCTTTTTTCATGTATCCACACATTAAGTGCGCGCGTATGATATACCTGCGTGTTCCACGCCGCCGCGGTAGCGGTCCAGCCGAATAAAAAGCGTATGTAAATTTAAGGTTTTTTATTTATAAAATATTATATTATGTTTCTTTATTTTTATTTTAACTTTTCGAGGATGGAAAGAGAGACGTGGAATTTTTACGAAACATTTTTTTTTATCAATATACCATGTTTACAATGACTTTTTCCGTCGAAGTTACACGTTTTGCATTGTACATTTTCTTCGATCACGATAAATAAGACAAACGTATCGACTATATCTTATAATATTATGATATATACTTTATACAATTTTTTAAATATAAATTTGATAACTTGATGTGATTTAAGAACACTAGTTTTCAAAAAAAAAAAACTTTTCACAAATTGTCATTATTATCGTAATTCATAGTTCTCCAAGTATAATATTTGGATGCTTGTTCATATATATTTTGATATATTCATCTTGATTGGGCGTTTTTGTTTTTCTTCGCGATTTGAACCCTGTCATCGTTGTAGTTGCGGAAAAACTAAGTAATGGTGGTTCTACGATTACGACTGCTCCAAATATAATATTTTTATGAGTCAAAAACGTGACAAAATACATCGAAGAAATTGATACAGTATAAATATATTGCCGACATTGTATATTTTTTGTTAGACTCTGTAACACGCAGCAGTTATTGAATTGTATTTGACTTCACGTAACGTGATCTTGCTGAGTTATTCTTTTTATTATTATTATTTTCATACTTATTGTAATGAACTCACCCTGTCCTGAAGTATCTCGTGGTTTTAACGCAGTATTAGTAGAATTACATACGCCCCGCGTTTACATATTATTAACCCAAATTCATCTCTCAGTAAACCGTTTGCTAGTTCCTCTGTATACATATAATTGAAATGTAGTATTTCAGTTCTATGATATAATATTATAACAACATACAATATTTGCTCATTAGTCATTGAGTTACATGTACCATGCCTACAAGCATATCGCTTCAGGGCCGTCCAGTAGGGGAGGAGAAACGTAACCATTTTGCTCCGGGTCCCATTTGACATCAATTTCTAGGAGACCACATACAAATTTCCAAATAGACTTGTGTTAGTCATATTTTGATAATACATTTAATTAAGATAACTCATCAGCTTTATCTACATTTGGTCCTATCTTTTCAAAAATTTTCTGCATCAAGAAATTTCTATAATCTGTATAGTTTGTATTTATACAATTGTATAAACAGGCTACGTTTTAATTTATCTTAATCATAATAATAATCGTCATTTATTATTTTCATGGTGAAATTCGTTATTGAAAAAGCATCTATATTGTGATATCTACTATAATACTATATCACTTATAAAACGTCTACTACGTTATTATGAGTTTGAACTATTTTGAATAGTCAAATATTCTAACATTTTTCAAAGATATGTAACTATTTTGTTTATCTTTTCATGTTATAATTATTTAGGAAACACCATATTAATTAACCTTATGATTCCGATAAAATGTTGAAACTGCTCAATATCTTCTTAAATATTAGGTATATTGGGTACCTCGTACTCATAGGAAATAAATTTAAAATATCGGTATCTTTTCTCGCGGATCGTAGGACATAAAATCGTTAAGATGTTTTAATGTAAAAAGTGTATAATGTTAACAGTATTACTAAAATTTGATGTATATCTTATATAAAACACTATAGGATCAGCGTGGAGAGAATATTAAAATAAAACAATTTAGATAAAACAAAATCGTTGTACTAAGCGCGACCGTTTTGGGATTGAGTGTTGGTTTATAGGCCGCGTATACTGGAATACACCGTTAAATAACGTAGGTACACAGACGTGTTGTTATGTTGTTGATTACTGAGACTCAAAAAGTCAAAACTCGAGAAGATCGAATAGCTTAAAGGTTTTACGATGAGGCTTTTTTTTTGTTTTTTTTTTTTAGTTTTAACGGTAGACATAGTTAATACCTCCATTATGTGTATTGTGTGAAAAAAAATTACGAACCTGTTAAAATTAACTGTATTGATGATTTAAATTTAACAATACTAAACAATATATTGTATTAATTATATTTAATATTTTATGCAATTGTATATCTACTTAAGTAATATTATCGTAGGAATTTTATTACTATAAAGGTGATTGTATACATTTTATTCTATAAATATAGTTGGATGTCTATAGTTATAATAATACAACATGGATCATAAATAATGGGATCCGATATCATAAGTAAAATTTAATATACTCGTAGTATGCACTTATATTTTTAGTGATCGGACACCACTGTAATAATTAATTATCCAAAGTTAAAATTCAAAAGCTTTGATTTAAAACGAGTTTCAGGAAGTTGGAGGAATTTTTCAAAGGCTATGACGGATATCAATTTAATTACAAATAAAATCAATTTACATTGTTGAGTTACGAATAACTCTTTTGTATTTATATAATTTCGTTGATAATATAGTAATATTATATTTATTAGAACAGTTAACTAAACCATATCAAACAGTTCAAATACCAGTTTTAATTAAATTAATATTATTTTAGTGAAATCATAACAACAAGTCGATTTTAAAAAACAACCCAACTGAATTGTGGTCTTTGAACTTTTCAAAAGGATGAAAATCAATTTATATTTTTAAACAAAATGTTCTCTGTTCTCTGTTCAAAACACTTCATAAGTAAATTCCTGTTTATTTAGAGAATTGCAATTTAAATAAACGTAGACTTTAAACATATTTACTGTACAATATCATGTCATTATTTACACATACGAATAGAATATAAATATATAATACATTAAATGCATATATGACTAGTCAAAGTATTTCAAATGTTTATTAGTATAATAGCAGTATCAATGCATCGTGCATTTTCATTACGATTTTAATGTTAAATATTTAAAAATATTATAGTTTAAAAGTATAAATAATATAAATTCAGATGCATTTTAATTAATTAATTAATAAGTAAGAAGATAAATAGTTTGCCATAATAATGAAATTTACTTATTTATTTAATTAAAAAAAAAAAAAAAAATTATTTTCAAACCAAAAACCATTCATCCAGAAGAGATATTTGTAAATATACTATACTGTTATATAGACATGATTATATGCGTGTTAAAGCGTAGGTATATGTTTGGACAAAGTACAAAGAGAAATATCTAATCCAATTATAAGTAGGTATATAATATGTATTATATTTTACATTAGCGTGCATTGTGAAGAAAAATTTTAGAATTTCAGACGTTCGTCGTCAAATCTTATACAGAGTAATTAGAAATACTACTAAAGGCTGACAAGTGCGTGCGATCGTTTTGTGCGTATGATATTTCAGAAAATGAAATATTTTCGTTCGAGACTGTCTCGGATGAGTAAAGTGTATTATCTAGATTTCAATTCGTCCGTTATGGCTGTATTTCGTCGTGATTTTAGGGTCGTTATAACACTGTAAAATTCGTAACTGGCACGTGGTTCGAAAAAAAAAATAAAAGCCAATAATATATATGTATATACAAAAAAAACCATCTCAGTAACCGAGCACACAATCTCGATTGTAAATATTATTTACCAATCTACGACACACACTTCAACAGTGCTGGGGCAAACAGATAGATATACACTTTATATCGAATTCGATTCACACACAAATAGTGTTCTTATACGTACTTTTGTACGTACTATATAATATATATATATATATATATATATTATACATGCACTCCGTGCTTTCTCCGGAGGTGTTGAAATCCCAAATCCTATACAACGTGTATGTATATATAATATAAAATTATTGCCTAAGATATTTCAATTTCTCCGCTACAAGTGCACCATTTGCATATTTACTATAAACGCATAAAAGATACATGCAAAATAACGTCTTGGCGTAACCTTAGCAGTACAATATAATATCGTCACCCAAGTATAATGACTGATACATCGCTAGTTGCTAAATATACTTCTTATATATACTATATGTTATATTATATACTTGCTATTTACACAATGATTATAATAAAAAAAACGCGTTTTACATCGCGTAACAGTATTTTAATATATTATATGATTTGAGAAAACGCATTCATCCGAAAGTACAATAATATTTTTATTCTTATATGGTGATAATACAATGTATGATATTATGTATCAAACAAAAGGTTAGGTATACTTGAAACTGAAAACTGGATTCGAAATCACATTTTCTACTTTCTACAATATGAGTCTAGTTATTACAAACGCTAATAATAATATAAAGTAATTAGTAGGTACTCGTGAACATGTTCTAAGTGGATTTTTGAAATGTTGTAGAATATTTCCTCACTATATATAAGCATACCTATAATATGATATATATTCGCATTCCTTACGTAAATTGTCAAGTGTGTGTACTCAACCGAGTTAATTAAATGATGAAAGGAAGCCCTTTTCTTTGTTGCATTATCAACAATTTTGAACACGTTTTTTTTTCGTTTCAATAAGACCACTCATATTTTATACACAATACTACAGGGTTATACACTTATATTTAATATATGTGCATAGAAAACAATTTTAGGGAATATTGGTTGTAATAAATGTATTGCAGTGTACGACTGTATACATGATATTTTATTGATTTTGATCGTTAATAATTTTACCTAATTAACCTATCACGGATTCTGAATTAACCAAAAATACTTAAATACTTTAGTTCTCGTAAGAAATGATATAAATATTTATCAAACCTCGTGTTAGACGTTTTAAAGAGTTAGATAATAAACAAAAAAATAAAAGGAAGAAGAGTTAACCCTCAATTAATTTTAATACCGCAGGATTTATATTATTAATTTTATATTGTAACCATTAGAGTATACGTCCTTATCGGTTATATTATAATAAACCCACGCTCTATAATATGATATTATAACAGGTGCCTATATAATAACACGAGGGCGTACCAAAGTATGCGCTTTTAAGTTAAGTCTATGTAATGGATGTTTGCATACAGAGTGCAATTAATCGTATGATGTGACAATAAATAAACAATATAGTAAACATTTCTGTGAGATGTATTTACGATTGATTATTTGTAATGTCTCGAAATCAGTACGGATGGAAAACCTTTTCTCATCACAGCCGATAACGTAGATATTTGTTATAATGCGCATAATATAATTCACGATTAAGATGGCGTGTTCGATCATTGAGCTTTCTCTCTCCGACGAGTCAATGACGATTCATCGGAAAGCGTATAATATATTATAATCACGTGTTTATCTGCCAACGATACTAAGGAGCCGCTGAGTATGGGTGGTCGACAATATGAATGATATAGTTATATATAGTTTTCGATTTTCTACATCGGTATATATATATATATATATATAATAATATGAATAGAGAAACGGGCACGTACCTATCGACGACGACGGAATGTTGTTCGGTATTTTGGCTTTAGTTTCGTGGTAACCGAGCAATGTATTCGTATACATATATATATGTATAGGTATTATAGTTAGGTTCTATCAGAATGCTAATCGTGTTCAACGGGGTGGGAATTAATTACGTTATGTACAAGTAAATCATTCATCAACGCGTGCGATGACCTCACCTTCTCTCCCACACACACACACACAAACACACGTAAACACATATAGACGTATAAACACTGTCAGCGAAAACGCGTACAGGTACTATATATAGTGAAGACTATTGAATAGGGAAAACAGCCACAGCGCACACGGTCACATAAGTTCGAAGCGCGGACGAGGAGACAATAATTATTGGGAATTTGATGGTCCTGTGCGGACGGCGAAGGGTACGCGCGTGCGTCGATTGATTTCGACAGTGTACAATATACTCGTAAATACTGTATACGCACAACACAATCATATATAGTTGTGTGTATAATCGCGCGGCACGCGGACATCGGCTCGAGGGGTTTTTAATTAAAATTCACCCCCTCCCCCCAAATCGTATGTATAAAGGTAACTACATCAATACAATACTATATATATATACAATTATACATAGATGATGTAATATCACGTGGCGGTAGGATGTGTGAACGGACCGGATTTTTATTTATTTATTTATTTTTATATTCGCATATCGCGTATGATATGTGATATCTGACCGATACCTGCAGCTACATTAGGTATACCATCCATAATATAAAAACTTTTTTTTTTATTTTGCTCGTACGTATTTATACGACTGAGCAGAGTAAATAAAAAAAAAAAAAAGAAAAAATTATACGAGTATAAGAGAAACGGTCAATATTCCTGCACAGAGTCATTTATCCCCGAAAACACGCATTTGTCAAACGTCCGGGTTTAATGTGCACGCGATACGTTATTTTCAGGAGTAAGTTTACATAAAAGATTTAACTGCATAAAAAATTACACTGAATTAATTCCAAACTATCCAATTAAGTAAGGGCGCGTTACAAATGAGGACTTCGAAAGTGTTGAAAGAAAACAAAATAATACACAATATGTAATACATTTTACAGATACGACTGTTTTTATGAAATTCGTCATTGACGTCATAGTATGATGCTCTTGTTGTTGTTCTTCTTGTACAGGTATACCGTGGTAACAAAATAATCCACATGCGTGGCGTTTCATACAGTGATCAAACAATTAGTAATTGTTTAGTGATTAAATACATCTTGGTTTATAAAATATAAATATACTCTATCCACTAACTAATTTACGCACAATGTAAAACTATTTAGTATCAAACAACGTTCGATGTATAATAAACGTCATAATGTAATGATAAAAATATATTACGGACAACGAGTTTTATCTATTTTCAAAATAAATCAGTTAGACCAAGATCAAATTCCAAATCGAAATATATAAAGCATTCGAAATAAACGAGCTAACCAATTAAATAACTATTAATTCGAAAAATGTCTATGATCAAAATACAAAAAACCGTTATGAGTTATACATAATTTTTACAAAATTATTGTTTCAAAGTTATTTTAAAATACATATTTTAGTTAACGATTTTTTATATAATAATTATTTTAAGCGAAAAAATGTTAACAATTTTTCGATATTTTAATTTTTTCTTCTATAAAAAAAATACTCATTAGAAATAGCCTTTTTAAAAATATAAACTAAATTAAGCAAAATTATGCACGCATAAATGTGTATAATAAATCTTCGAAATGCTCTTACAGCACCTGTTATTTAATTTTCCGAATGGAATGAATTTTTTTTACTTAATTTTTATAGATATCATATAGGGACAGCAATTAATAGAACGGGACAAAAAAAAACGAATGTGCCATCCTAATGAACAATTCAATTTTAAGCATACTCCAAGTATATTATTTTTTATTTCAGGACAATTGACACAATTATTATTAACAATAATTAATTTATAATTATTCAATAACAAAATAGTAATAAATATTTACTTGTTAAGGTCAATTTTAGATATTAAACATTATTATAAATTATCCCATCCATTTATATACTTAAAATATATCATGTCTCCGTGTTTTAATTATAATGATTTTATAAGCAATGCAGCATATTAAGTTTTATAGATTTTAACATCCCTATATCCTGTATGTTATATTAAAAATATATATATTTGTCTAGATTATTTATTTCGATAGAATATTCGATTATAATATATAATATATTTATTTTAATTTATTTATTTATAATTTAAGATATCCTTATCGAGTTGCTATATAAATTTACTGATTTAAATATACAATTTTGCATACCTAATAAATATAATATAATAATAATAATAATAATAATAATTAATTACAAAAATCATATGGTTTAAGTAATATTAAGTTATCCTAGTCCAATATATCTAATAAACAAAGTCAATCATACAAACGTTAAATTATGGTTTATTAAAACTCTTAGTATCAAAATTGTACAAGTACATTATATTTTACGTTTTAATCTAATTTATTTGATTTATTTGTTTATATGGTTGACTTTAATCAATTTAAATTCTTGGTAATTATCAAAGGACCACGCTATTTATACCAGCTATAGGACTGCCACCTCGTCCTATTTGTTCAATAACTTTAAGCAGTATTCACTCAAAATAGTTTAACCTACGTTCACGCCACATTCGCTTTAATTTAATTAAAACATTAACCATCTACTCGTTATACCTACTTATGTTTGTATGACCTACTGTAGCTGAAACAGCACAGTGAGTCTGATCGATATGTCGTTCACATACAGTGAACATCTGTCGTCAGCGTTGGCTATTTTTTACCATTACATTTTTGACGAAAATAATAATATTTCATTCTGGATTCTTATTGATTTTATCGTTAGCGTGAAATGGACACCGCCGTCTACGTTTAAGACCAACACAATTGGTAATGCACGTACATAATATTTTTAAAGTATTGGAATAAAATTGCCGTTAATGTAAAATAAAATACATTCAAGCCTAAGTTTTCCAACCCCTCAAGGACAGCTAACAGAAACATAAAAACCTTTTTTACCACTACTTTTCACTGTTATACGTTAGATTTTGTAAATACCAAAAGGCTTACCCTCCACATTATAGTGTTCGTTCAAGCAGTAAAAGGTTTTCTGTATATAGCAGGAAAACGTACTAGACAATTTTCTTGTTTACCGACCCTTTTAAGATTTCTAAGATCCAACTAAGGAATTCAAAAATCTCATTGGACCATTAAAAATGGTCACTTTCGATTTTCTGTTCAAAGCAAGTAAATCAGATGTAGTTACAAAAATAATAATATTATAGCCTAAGTTATATGACAATATGTTTAAAACAATCTTATAATTCATAGAAATAACTATAAAAAGTAAGTAAAAAAAAATTCTGATCATATAATATTTTTATTTTTACCTAACACGTGTGACGTCGTATATTCGATATTATTACTATGGTTTTTTTATTTACACCACAGCATTTAATAATTGTGTGTTATTTATTGTAAATTAAAAAATGCATAATTTACAATATGAACGACCTTCTAAAATCAAAGTTTTTATATTATGTATAAAGACATTTAACAACTACATCGACGAATAATATAAAAAAAAAAAATCACTGTAAATTTAATTTTAAATATTTAAAGCTATATTATTAAGGTTTATAAAATTTGTTATAGCAATATTGAAATATGCTTAATAATTTATACAAATATGTATATATAGATAGATAGAAAATATGATATTTTTTTTAACTTTGTTAAAATGTGCAGATAAAATAGTCTGTGAAAATATTCAAGTCTTTCGCATTATGAACTATTAATTTCTAAATAGTAATACAATAAACTATCTAAAATAAACTTTGTTAGGCGTTAGAAGTTTTCCTTAGATTCCGAGAACTTTAAAAGCTTACGCACAAATCAAAAAATAACTTGTATATAATATATACAGTATATACCAGTACAAGATTAAACGATTTGATATCTTATCTTATGTAACAGTATATGGTGGATGGAGGGGATCACAAAATCATCCATATAACATCATTTTAAAAAATCAATAAATACATTACTAGCTCAACTCAGAATTTTTACACAATAAATAAATAAATAAATAGAATAAAATAATTTATAAGTTTTTTATTTCTTCAATTCACTTGAGATCTGTGATAATCAATACAGTTGTATTTTATCTGAAATATGCCCTTATTGAAAAGGTAAACTATTCGAATCACAAACGTTAGAAAAATGAATCCAGTGAACTTATATTTAATTATTCATTGATAAAGTTCCTAAAGCCATGGCTATTTATACATACCATTATCCGTTACTGTACCAAAGTATTATAAGTTCTTTTTATGTTAAATAAGATGTAAAAGTCTATTCGATATTAAATTTAAAAAAAGTCTGAGATAATATGATAATATGATATATTTATGTTAAGTTTACGAAAACTAACATGAAAATATTTTCTTTCAAATGATTATACAGTTTGAAAGTACCTAAACGGGCTAAGCTATACGGATCGGTACCTACTACAAAATATACAAAACTTAACGGTTTTTGTTTATATGTAGTGATTTATTGTATGTTTACAGTATACATATTATTTAGGTAATTTACTAATTTCAATTTTGTAAAAATGTAAACAAAAACATAAGTTTACTATACGTGCCAGAATTTTTAAACCTTTACAACATAATATTATTATGTATAGACAACATTAGACATGATCAATAATTATTCACCTTAAAATCTGTCGACGATATAAAAGAAATTTTCTAAGACATAATCCTTAGTGAGTATTTTACTGTCATTGAAACCAAAAATACCACAGTACTTACATGAAAGAATATAAACATTGTATTTAAAAAAAAAAAAAAAACATTCTATTGCCAACTATCATTGTAACTTCTATTATGGAGATTAAAAATTAGTTTTAATGATAACGACAACACCATAATAAAAATATTATTGATTACAATAATTATTATAAACATTAGTATTAACATTTATTACGACCACAAATTAGGTGGTAGTCAATATTCCAAGGCTAAGAGAACACGATAGACCTTTTTGAAACAGTAAAAACAAATACGAAGACTGAGTGCATATGTAATGTCGTTCCAATAAAAGTCGACATGCACGCACGCAATTTATTTTATTTTCATCTACACTTGTATAGCTATGTATATATACTGCGTGTCGAACTGAACAACCGTTTAACTGTCTGGCGATATTATATGTTTTACGAACCACTGTAATAATAAATAATTTTCTTGTAAAAGTTGATTTAGGAATTACCCGGAGGATTATTGGTAAAACTTTGTGCAACCAATTCGGCGCGTATATAGCTAGGGAAAATGCAGCATTTAGGGTGGTGTAAAATTAAATAAATGCCTCGAGTCGGGGATTAATAAATATTTTTCTTTCTGCCGGAAAAGTTTCCGTGTGGTTTTTGATAAATTGTTTTTCAAATATTATTTTTATTAATAATAACACGCACGCGCTGCGTCGTACTCAAGTTTTGTAGACCCGGCTGTGTACGATAAATGTAATATAGCTTATTTATATATATATAATTAGTATTATTATACAAACCTAGTGTAATCGTGTTTAATCATCGAACTCATAAACAAACACGTTTACTTGGAATAT
This sequence comes from Aphis gossypii, assembly GCF_020184175.1. NCBI lineage: Eukaryota > Metazoa > Arthropoda > Insecta > Hemiptera > Aphididae > Aphis > Aphis gossypii. Next base: position 58,886,154 of record NC_065531.1, on the reverse strand, counting down.
TAAAGACTTGATAAAAACAGTGTCCGATAATTAATCACGAAACACTATTTTGACGTAAAGTAAATAGGCTTACCAATAAAATGATTAACGAGCATCTACTGGGTTCAAACCATAAATTTTACTGCGCTGTATTCATTTTTAAACGAACTACTCTGCCCTTATGTTTTTTTTTTTTAATTATGGGCTTTGAGTTACTATTTAATTAACTGATAATGAGCAAAATCGTTTTACAAGTTCGTAAGGTTTTAAATAATTATATTACCAAGATGATATACTATTCGTCATGATCAGCAAGGGCACCGCCCACAGATAAAAAAATCCGAGAAGAGATAAACAAATTTATTTTTTAAAAGTAAAAATAAAATCTACCACCTACATAATATTATTATTACTCCCTTAATAAACTACGAATATTTATAATGCGTGTACAAAGTACTTACTTACTAAATTCCGTTCAATCTCCAAGTGCTCATTAAAAATTAAATTAGAATAACGATTTTTCAAACTTATAAAATGAATAATACTATAGCAATTTTATGTATATAAAATATAAGTATAAAATATTCTACGTTGTGGTAATGATATCTAACTGAATGGATTCAATAGAATTAATAGTACCTAAATAAAACACGCGAACAATGTTTTTATGAATATAAAAATTTTTAAAAATTTAATCTAATATGATTTACTTTCATAATTGTATATAAGGGAATTATTGTCTCTTAAATGATATAACTCTTATGAGTGCACCCTTGGTCAGTAGCCAAAGGACTTTGTTCGGTTAAATGTATTTAATCATACTTACAACTACAGGGATGTTCAGGCGGAACTTAACGAAGGTAAAGTACTAAAGTGTATATTACGTATAAACATTAAACATAATAACTTGCCTTAAACTTTTGTACACCTTTAAATTAACTAAAAATATCCATTAGTCCATAATATCCGATTTAACACGTTCGCAACCACAACATAATTTTAAATATCGTTGAAAAAACCACAATATAAAATATGTATGCCAACAATAATTAATATTGTCAGATTTGATGAAAATAAGTAATAACATCAGACCTCAAGACGTAATCGGCCAAACTTAATACTTTAAAATATACCATATGTTTTAAGTTACCTAATAAAAACGAACGAGCTTTAATAAGTATAAAATACAATATTTCAGACTTTTTTTTTAAATATAACTTATAACGAATCATATTGTGATAAAAAAAAAAATATATATTTGCATGTAAACAGTTAAGATTACAAAATGCAGTGACCTGCTGGTTGTACGTGACGACGGCATTGACATTTCATTTTTCACTTTATGTACCGCGCAAACGGGGCTTCGACTCCCCGCAGTGTTATTTAAAAGAAACGCTGACTGATAATAAGTCGTATAGGGGCTAACAAACGACCACGGAATTCATTGAATGGTGCCGTGATGTATGTGCGAGTGTGCAATAAAGGCCTAATACGACCGTTAAGACCGCGTCCTGTTGCAGCGGACTTCTCTTGCCGAGCCGACCGCAAAATAAACGTAGTATAATATATATAATACGATTCCGGTGCAGTTTTTATCGGACCGAAACCTGCAAACGCGTTACGCCCCGCAATGAGACTGCACGGCCGTAAAAGTTTCCATTGCTCTTCGCTCCTTCCCCCCTCACTAACCACGGTCGTCGTATACGGTTAGTGCACCCCTCCGCCGGAGCCACCGCCGTTCGAAGTTCGCGTAATCTCGATGCGATAGAGAAAAGAAGGAGGGGAGTGGTGTTAGTGGTAAAGGTATCTTTCCCCCTCCACAGCCACCCACGGGAGTATAACAATTACCGCAATAAAAACAAAACCTCCTTTAACCTCTTACCACCCCCCATTCCTCTTCACGACCACCGCCACTTCACCGCGTCCACCGAACGGCCAACAACTAGTTACCCCTCTCGACGTTCCATCCGCCGATACGGTCAAACTTTGGCGCTCTCAATTATGAGAATAAATTACAATGACCACTCATATACATAATATATGATATGGTCTAGTGCATATGGTCATACACTGAGGTTTTCGATTATATTCCTCTTTCGCGATACTTGTACACAATTATCTCGACTCTATCTGATCGGTAAATATCTTGTACACATGAAAAACACTATTATTTTTTTTTTCACTTCGAGAATAATTTGAATAGTGTTCAAGCTTTCGATTTTTTGTTAAAAAAAAAAAAAAACATTATTGTGATAATTTATGCGGTTGTTCATATAAATTTTACACCCATACCTACTATACACATTATTACTTATTAGTTATTACGGTATGTTGTTATTATTTATCTTTGAGCGTGCCATTTCACGTTATCCCACGCATGTTATACTACCTTCGGAGTTGAGGTTTCCCAAGTTTCTAAACATCTTTTATGTATATGACACTTTATATAATTTACACTACTCCGAAATGTTTCATACTTCCCTTAATTTGTTTTTAAATGTTACCCACTTATAATTTTGAATTTGGCTTATAGAGGTGTTGGTATTTGTTTTATGGGGTATTAAAATTGGTTATTGAAAGTCACTGCATATATGTATATATAATAATCGAATAATAGCACAAGTAACTTTTTTCGATTCAATAACGTGTGTAATATAAAAAAATGACATTACAGAGAGTTGTTAAAAAAATATGTACTGTGCAATATTGTGCAATACTTATCAATATCTATGTCACGGCGCCAATCAGAATGACCATTTTATTCGACCGTATTGCGGCACTTGTTAGAGAACAACTTGGAATCATCGTAACTAATCCCTCCGATACTAGGGGGGTTTTCCGCAACATGACAAGTCGAATCAGTAAGTGACGCTTTCAAAATCGGTTTTCTCAGGCCATCGAATTTTTTACTATACATTACAGTATATTATTATACTGTACACGCTGCAAAATATCTAATACAATTATTATTATATTATGAAATCGATTAAAATTAATCGAAATCGTGCCTATTGCTGTGACAGATGCGCTTCTTATACTCAATATAAAATACGGAAGTCGATGATATATTGTAGGGGTCTCGGGTGAAATATTATTACTTAATATGTATATACAATAGATAAGAACGAAAAAATAGGTGTCGATTTTTAGCGATCTGTGAAAAAATCGATTTCTTTCCGAGTTTCATTCTTCAATTCTTGTACATTATTATTACGGACGTGTGTACGGCACGAGTGTGTTATTGAGTTTTCCCTTAATCGGGCTTCTTATCTAAAAACATGTGAGTGTTCCACCGACACATACCATTCTTTATCCTCGCCAATCAACTTCCCGATCACATCCATCATCATATAATATTGTCGACCGAATATGTCTATGTACACCCATGTATTTATAATTAGAGTATACTATGTATTGTTCACGCCCCATTATCACGACAGCATTACAATATTATATCGCAAGTTTTTAGTAGGAGTATTAACATTTACTTTAAAACAATCTACACGTAACTACACAAGACTTGGCGAATATTTAACGTGGAATTTTTTACCGAAATATCGTCTGTGCACACAAACTATACAGTAAATTTATAAAACTAAAGTTAAAAAAATAATAAATACTGAGAAATATGTGGAGTGTTTTACTATTCATATATTATAACTATTATATTGTACTGCCATTTTACAATCAATCGCTTCAGGGTTACGTATCCTGGTCTTTTCTGACAAAATATATTGTTTATTTATTTTTTGAAAATTTGCGGGTGAGAAATTGTCACAATTTAATTCGTGATATGAACAACAATAAAAATATGTTAATTCACATACCTATCGTAATAATTACCTAAGATAAATCTATTTTATTATAAAATAATAATTTGATTTAAAAATAAATTTATTGTGTAATTATAAATGTCACGATAAAGGAATAATTATTAACCAAAATATTGATTATTCAGTAGTTATAGGTGGTGTACATATTTCGTTAAAATAGTAGATGAATGGATACATGTAAATTTATGTTTTAAAATAAAATCAAATACTATGATATTTATGTTTCCATTAAAAACGGCCATCACCGAATGATATTGTTGTACGGTTTTCACGATTATTTAAAAACTTTAAAGTTTTATTAGGTACATGTAGTTTTACTATTGGATGCATAAATACATAATATATCACTTATAAATTTAAATCATTTCATAGTTTTCATATTTTTTTTTTTAGAATAGAGAACAAAAATACCTTTTTAAGTTTTGATGTAAATGATGGGTGTACTTTTAACGGAAACAGATATCACATTTTTAAACTACCGGAACTTGTTTATTTATCACGTGTGTAACTAATTATTACAAAAAAAAAAAAATAATAACTCGAATCAATAAAAATCATTTATGATACAATTGAAATATCCAATATATAATATTGTTATACCCATTGTGTAAGTTGTATAGTGTAAAGTATGTTGTACTAAAAGAAATTCAACAACAATATGCTATAATCGAGATCACTTTTTCTTTTTTTTTTCCATTTAAACGTGTGTTCTATTTTTAAACGGGGGTAAGTAGTGCATTTAGGAAATAGAACATATCTAACGAAAAATGTTAGTCGATTTCATTGTCTCGGTCGTCAAAGGTATTATGTAATAGGATCCTTCAAGAGTTTTCTTCGTCGTCGAGAAATTAATATAAAACCCAAGTGAACCTCGTCTTTTAAAATATTGGTGCCATTTTTCTTTGTTTTTATTATTATTATTATTAAAAAAAATAATAATAATAGCAAAATATTTCATGATGAAGTGTTATAATATTCACCGAGTCAGGGACATTATGCAAATTTAATGTAAAAAAATTAATTAATAAACCACCCACTGGTTTTCTTGAAACTGGAAAAATCCTAATAATGAAGTCAACAAAAGCACAGCGATTATTCACCCCAAAAGCAAATTAAAATATTTTAAAATTATGAAATGATGAATTATATATTAAACTTGACAGATTTCAAGGTATTTTTACAAATCCAGCTTAGACTGGTTAGTGCTATCTTAAGTAATACAACACCAAACGTCAGTAAGTAAGAACAAAAACATGTCTAGCCAAACAAATATTTATACAATTTAGCTACAATTTTAACGATACACCTAGTTCAAATGCGCTGGTACATTAGTAAAAAAAGAGAGTGAGAGGAGATGAGAGAAGGAAAGATCACTTTTTTATTCATAAAAATATGGTCTTATCATATTATTTTCAACCGTAATATCAGTTGCTAAACCACTACATGTTATTGGTATTACAAGTGTAGTTTTAAAAAAAACTATCCAACAATGTGCTCATGGATTTGTAGAACATTTCATAGACATTCGACGGTTTTGATCCCAGATAGTACAATGAACATGGTAGTGTTCACTTGAGTAAATTGTCTAAGTTCTATTGAATACGATAATCCAATGTTAGCTAAAGTCGTTAAGTCACTTTACTGGATACTCAATTATAGGAAACTTTTTATGTATTTCGAGAAAAGTTAATTAAAAGTTTAATTTTTTTTGTAATTAAGAAGACATGGCAACGTTCAAACCACTGAAAGCTGAATTGTAACGAGTTTAAACTAAATATACATCATATTATATATTATTATATTTATTTATCTATTCAATAACCGGGTTATACGCATATTATAATATTAGTATTATTACTACTACTCGAAATATGATAACGCGTTATGATATTAATAAATACTAATCAAAATTAATTTCTATTATATTTTCGTTGCATGGAAATAATTCTAACGAAATCGTACGTAACGCGTTACAAACGAAGAAACTTTTTTTACGTCAGTACGTTACTACTCAGCACTGCAATATAATATTAATCTATGAAATAAATTTATTTATGTACAACAATTTAATTATCCTGGTTCTTATTCACGTATACAGTACATCGTCTATTCTTCAAAATCGTTTCAATTTTTTTTTAATAAAAGTTGAGAGCACTGCTCAAAAAAAAGTTTTATCATTAGTAAATAATTAAATTATTTGACCCTTATCGAACATTGTATAACATCTATTCAATGCGTTACTATTGTTGGAATCATATATTATTAGATGAGAAACTTGTCCAGTTCAGAGCAACTAAAGCTACTAAGTTAAAACCGAAAACGTCATAGCAGAAGTATCGACTCCCGGATCGTCCTACTTTCAAAGAAACATTACGTTATTAAATGCCGATCATATTCAATAAAAATAGATTAAACTATCCTATATAAATGAAAACATTGTAATGATTCAAATTCATCGTTTTCACATTACATAAGTAACAACGTCTTATCAGATATTTTTTTCTTTTTTTTTAAAAAAAAAAACTGTCATGAGAACTGATAAATAAAAGCGGTGGAATAAACAACTGTTAGCAATTTGTATTCGCCCGAAAAACATTCGATAATTTGGATAAACCACTAATCCAGACTATCAGTGTTCTGCTGTTGTTGAAACTCCCGTTTTTGTTTGTTCGACTTTAAACATATTGTAATGGCAAATCCAAAACTAGCATTAAATAAAATTGTGTTGATACTCACAAGCTCACAAAAACTGGTCGCGATGTCTACAATAAGTAAATGAGTACACAAACACAGTCGAATGTTTTTTTTTGAAAAATTGTGCTACACATAATGCACATGTTATTACAACTTGACGTAGCTGAATATTATATTTGAAATCGTTTTATGAATGTAACAGATAGGTACGCAAACACTCCGCCCAGTATTGGTCAGCTTATTTACACATCGGTGGAGGATTTTATTTTTATTATTTTCGTCTTGCCATTGTGGTCAGTATGAAATAAAACCAATACGACCATGTACGATATCTGCAAAGTAACCTAGTCGAATTTAGGGTTCATAATAAATGAGACAATACGAACGACACACACACATGCACATTGATATACATATTTTGGCACCATATTTTTAATTTAAAACAAAAACAACGCACTTCACTTTTATCCCGCTGGAGTTCCATTACCGTTATAATATGTACATTTTTTCCTTCTACTGTTTTTATTTATTTTTGTTCTCATTTTAATAGCGTTTATTCAAATGAGCAGATAATACCGACCGCAGACGATACGCAAACACATTTTAATCAAAAGATCACGCGCGCCTAGTCTTGTTCGCGCACCCGTCGGAGTTTATATTTTCACTATATAAGTGTATAATATATATATATATATATATTATATATATATATATATACGTATAAAACGGAGTTTAAAATAATGCTAATCATATTCTCGCATTTACATTTCTTTTGTTTTTTTTTTTTTTTTTTAAAAAAAAAAACTGTCATGAGAACTGATAAATAAAAGCGGTGGAATAAACAACTGTTAGCAATTTGTATTCACCCGAAAAACATTCGATAATTCGGATAAACCACTAATCCAGACTATCAGTGTTCTGCTGTTGTTGAAACTCCCGTTTTTGTTTGTTCGACTTTGAACATATTGTAATGGCAAATCCAAAACTAGCATTAAATAAAATTGTGTTGATACTCACAAGCTCACAAAAACTGGTCGACGATGTCTACAATAAGTAAACGAGTACACAAACACAGTCGAATGTTTTTTTTGAAAAATTGTGCTACACATAATGCACATGCAATGTCGACCTGACGTAGCTGAATATTACATTTGAAATCGTTTTATGAATGTAACAGATAGGTACGAAAACACCCCGCCCAGTATTGGTCAGTTTATTTACACATCGGCGAAGGATTTTATTTTTATTATTTTCGTCTTGTCACTGTGGTCAGTATGAAACAAAACCATTACGACCATGTACGATATCTGCAAAGTAACCTAGTCGAATTTAGGGTTCATAATAAATGAGACAATACGAACGAAAACACACCACATACAAACACACACACATGCACATTGATATACATAATTTGGCACCATATTTTTAATTTAAAACAAAAACAACGCACTTCACTTTTATCCCGCTGGAGTTCCATTACCGTTATAATATGTACATTTTTTCCTTCTACTGTTTTTATTTATTTTTGTTCTCATTTTAATAGCGTTTATTCAAATGAGCAGATAATACCGACCGCAGACGATACGCAAACACATTTTAATCAAAAGATCACGCGCGCCTAGTCTTGTTCGCGCACCCGTCGGAGTTTATATTTTCACTATATAAGTGTATAATATATATATATATACGTATAAAACGGCGTTTAAAATAATGCTAATCATATTCTCGCATTTACATTTCTTTTGTTTTTTTTTTTTTTTTGTAACTTTTGTTTGGTTCGGCCACCATTTACCTAATTTATTCGCTGTAGCAAGGAATCAGGATGATTTATTAAGTTTTCCGAGTCGAAAATAATCGAAAAATAATATACGAAGGGTGGTCGCCGTCGTACTATTTGAGTATAATATACATATAGTTCGACTATACATTATTATTACTATATAAATACAAATTATATAGTCTTTTAATTAAAAACAACAAAAAAAAAAAACAACTGCGCCAGTAATCGATGATAACAATCAAACGCCGCGTGCTCGCGTTATTAAACAAACCGCATAGAGACAAACGGTGTTTGTGAACTGTAGATATACGGTCGTCAAATCGAATACCGAATAATGTATAGTTTAGTTGATCTAAAGCGTATTATTATGTCTGGCCGTTTGAACATCGCAGGACACGATCGTAGTAAATAATAATACGATCGATTTCAATTTCAAATTTTTTTTTTCAATTATTTACTATCGACAAGCTTCAAAAACGAGATGCATGCGTGTTTACTATAGCAGCAGCGTTTGTTTGTTCGGCGTTTTATGTATAATTTTTTAAATACAGCAGTAGAGGTATCTAACTCAGAATTTAACCCTACTGCTTTATTGAAAATGTTTTTTTACCCACATCATGCTGCTGAAACAGAATAGCTTAACCATTCGCTCACGTCCGCAAGGTTCTCCGCCTTTATTATATTATATTATATTATTATCATGAAAAACGCGCGTGGCGGAGTGACAAAACGTTTGCAATGGCATCGCGCGAGCACATTCGTGTGACAACGATCATCAAAACTTTGTTGTTTAATAATGTTTTTTTCACCCCGCGGTAGACAAGACGATAAATTATTATGAAAGCGTGCTCGAAAAACTTTTTTTTAATAATAAATTTGCGACAAAGTAATATTTATTATCCACACAAAACGGGCTTTTGCGCTTATTTGAAAAATTCTTCTCGCCAGAACAAGGATACTTTTATTATTATTATTTTTCATCCATTATATCTTAAGTCCTTAACTCGCTCGTCTTCATCTATATACCAGATATCAACTGCATTTTTGTGTAATTTTCCGATTAGGTATGCGATTAAATTATTACTATCACGTTACCAGAACATAAACCGTTCCTGTCTACTTCTAGAATCCTTCTAAAATTTACACAGACCTAGTTTAGCGACCACTGAAGAGAGGTGCACTTTCACGCAAAAAAAAATAGCGACGTAGCTGTGGGGGACATACCTTGTAAGCTTTAAATCACGCATTTTCTATTATAGGTAAACACATTGTATCTAGTGGTAAATATTTCAATTCCTTAATTCTCCTATTTAAGAACTCTGATATTATAGTATGATAAACATGATACATTAATGCATATTATTATAAACAAATATATACGAGTATTAATCACCCCACTCTAACTTCTTGTCAAAATATTCCTGATAATGCTGTTGTGAAACAACGTAGTGTTATTATTTGTATATGGTGTATGTTTTTTATTTAATAACGCGTTTAGACGTATAATACAGTCATAATAGATTATAAGTACCTACACGAGAATTAACGGTTTACGCAATTAATATTTAATTATAAGTATATTGAATACTTCACGAAGCATCAGATGATAAATCACTAATTTTGCAGAACTAAATTGCAAGTTATGTAATACCGACGTATCGGACATGAATAATTAATGCAATTACTTCGTATGTTAAACATTATACACTAACTGCAAAATAGCTCTAATATTGTATGAACAATTATTACTGTGTAATAATACATAATGTATAATGTCTGATGGTAATAACTAATATTGTTTGAATAATAAAAAAGAAACATAACACACATATAATAATACATTATAATATATGTCTCAACCGGCAAATAAAACGTCACTAAAAATAATCTAAAATTATTGCATTGTCGTCGTTTTTATGTAAATTATACCAGTATTGTTGTCTTCTAAAATTATTATTTTGAAACAATGTTGTAAATAAACACAAGACGCGACTATTTTGTATTACTATTTATAATATGAATTATAAAAAAGTACAAATATACCGTTTTTGTTTTTATAAACGTCTGACTGTGGAATGATGTAATTATATTTTTCTTTGTTTGTTCGACGTGACAAAATTGAAAATATCATAACAAGTTTAAATATTAAGTGAAGATAAATATAGTGAAAAATTAAATTTCAAATGGAGTAAAAAATTATACACTTGTCCTGTTTAATTTAATACTTGCGTGTAACGATATTGGTTTTCAGGATATAATGAAAGATATCAACAAAAACAAAAATTGTATTTTCTATGGCAAAACCTTATAGTCAAACCTCATCATACAATAAAATCCGGATCAATCGCATTTTAATTTGATCTCGACACTAAGATAACATATTCAAGTCGAGAGTGTACGAAAGCAGTATGCACACAGTTACACGATATAATAATTACCTATGTTCATACGCCCGAACCAAAATACTCTTTTCTAAAAGGGCCTGAAAGTCGTGCAACTTAACTATAACTCGTGACTCATCCCCACTAAGCACTAAGATAGTTGAAAAGTTGAAAACACTGGTTGTTCGTCAGCCACCGTTGCAGATGACGTACCTACAGGATACCTTATATTAATTATATTATCAATCAAGTAAGCTTTTGAAATTTGGCCTGACTGGAATGCAAAGCTATTAAATTGTTCTGACATTTCTCACTTGTTCAATTACACGTTGGGGTAAATGAATAGAAACACCAACACACATAACTTATGCATTACGATTATATTATTATTACTAAACAACGATGACGTCGTGGTGTGGAGTGAATTCGTGCAAGTACGGTCCGTCCGATCGGGCGAAGTCTTAATAGGCAAATCATGCCGTTACCGGTTGACTCGCATCAATCTCCGCATCGGTACAATAATTTATTGAAATTATAACGTTCTGTATACGGCCGTCAAAAGCACGCTTACACTTTGCCCACCATTTTTCTCCGGACGTCCTCTTAACAGGATGGTTGCACCCTATCGTCACTACTAAACGATAATGGTGGCGGAGGCGCTTTTGTACGCACCAGGAGGCGTTTTAACAAAAGGCGAACCTCGACGTTGATTATTATTTTCCTTCACCACTGAACAGGTATATCAATCACCATCAGATGCAAATTACTCGTGTCGGGCGCCTCGATAACCAAAGGCATCTATCAAAAACAGCTGAGAAAGGATGCGAAGTCCTATACTAGGCCGATTGCAACGACGGTGTGAGGTCGAGGGTGTAGGTTGTGTGTATGTATATATATTTACAGGGGTGTTTATGGTCGCAGGGGGGAAAGGGGAAAGCGCTATTGTTATTGTTGTTTTTCAGTCGCGGCCGTTGCCGCAACCATTTGTTCGGCGGCGGACCTAGTGCTCGGGTCTTTATACTTAAAATGCGTTTTGAGAGAAAATATCTTGCTCATAGCTCCAAGCAGATTACCATTATTATTATCCGGATATCTCGTCAATTTCTGCATCACAAAGAAAATCAACCTTTCTTCCATTCCTACCACATCCCTTCACCACGTCTCATTCACCAAAACCGGCACTCACTCCGCCCACCCATAATTTCTTTAACTATCTCGTGTGCGGTTTCTGCTTTTATTCTTCTTATTGTTTATTCATTCTATTTTTTATTTATTGTCAGTTATGACTCGCAGTATGGTCGATTTATTTTGTACATTAAAAAAAACTCCAGTAGACACTTCCTTAAAAAAAAAAACGGGAAACCATTCGAACAATTTACGCCGATTCTAAATGTCCGTAGAGTATTTTATTATTTTGGAAAATTTCGTTCTACAGAGAATGGTATCGTACACGCTTCAAGGATTCCAAATAATTTGGATTTAGTTTAAATAAACGAATAAATCCTGTTTAAATAGTGATCACCCTACAGGTTTAAGCTCTAAAAACGATTATAATCGTTGGATTGATTAGTTCGTAATAATAGCTTTTCCGTACCTCCATGGTATTATATTAGTATATTGGGATAATACATTTTAAAAAAATCGTGAAAATTAATTATGATATATTTTTTTTTCATTGAAACAGAGCACCGATTGATTATTTTTAAAAATGTAATCATTTTTGTTGGAAATATTATTTTGTAATTTAGATAGCTATAAAAAAACTGCAACAAACGACCAAACGTTAACATAAAAAATATGTACATGGGGGAGATTCTATCATATGAATCTCGTTGCAAAGGTTAAACATAAATTTATTATGAAGTCAAAATGCAAAACAATATTGTTTTGTATTTTATTTTTTATCAAATAATTTTATCAGAGTAGTAAAATCAACTAAATGTTTATTTTAACGAAAATGCAAAAAAAAAATACCCTTACGAATGTATGTGAACTGCAAATTATTACGGGAATTGTAAAATAAATGTTTTACCTGTATTGGCAAATGGAGCCCAATCGAATAACTAACGTCATTTTCAAAGGATAAAATATTTAATAAATTTACTTAGTGAATTCTCGAGGGGTTAAAACGGGTAATTCTAGTCACGAGCGCTGTTTTTAAATAGAGTTTATGCCAGAAAGTCAGAGAGAGCCAATTTCGTGGCGACGAAAGGCTAAAAAAAACCTTCATTTCCGGTGTGTGAAAGGAGGGAAATCAACGTTTACTTGTTTATTAGATTTCCATTAGTCGCGACAGAAATCCGATCAGGACAAATACACATAATGTGTTTCAGAAATGACATTTCAACGATATCGATGTTGTTTTTTTTTTAATTTAGTTATGTTTAAATTATGCCTTTTACACTTAGCACAATTGATAATCTGAAGTATACTCTTAAAAATTTAACTATCGAAGTTATACACGAACTTTTGTTAATAATACTCTATCACTTATCACTGCAGCTTATTGAAAACTAGTGTTTATCTTGTTGTGAATAGACTGATTACTGTAATGATAATTGTTCCTAACGATTCAAATTGATTAGTTTTCTTATTATTCTTGTTTAAAATATTGTTTAAAACTCCATTGCAAACTTATGACGTCATCCAAGTTATTAGATATGGGCAAAAGTTTCCATAACGAGATTTAATCCTTATTCACCCTCTTTTGGTTCCCTCCCTAACCGAAAAAACGCATTGTTTGTGTTTCAATCCGCCTGAAGCCTTAAACTCTATTAAGAATCCTTTGCATATTAATATAACTGTGTAGGTAGAAGGGGACTGTACGGAAAATAAAAATGGAGTTACACAAAAATACTTTTTCTATAAAAACAAATTATTATTGTAATAATTTTCAGTTTTACCAACTTATTGTACGCCTTGTACTTATAATTTGGTGAATTATAGAATGGTATTTCACGAATTTATTGTCATTAACTAAAAATCAATATCAAGTCTTTTTACTTTATCGCCCTATTGTTACATCGTTAAGTATTATAATATTATTGCTTATGATCTTCTGACCGTGAAGAAATTTAATTTCACTCCAGCAAGCTATTTCTCTTATTTTTTTATTTTTTTCATTGTTATTATTATTTCTATTCACCAATTAAATACGATACGAAGGGTTGGCTTTTTTCCTCCCACTCAGTTTTCATACTGACCCACCGCTTTTGCTTATCGAGATCCTAATGGGCAATGCTTGTTCGACTTTTTCCAGCTATATTATATTTTATTTTATTTTCATAACGCGTAACCATCATGTTATACACCTATCATGACGTGGATTGTTGTAGTTCAACCAATATACATACACACACTGATCCGAGAAAACCTTGTAATTTGCAAAAATAAACATTTTAAGTGTATAGAAAATAGACCGTGATGTATTACGTATTCATTAAAAAAAAATACATAATAACTCATTATAAGAGGATATAATTAAGTTCGAATTGGTTAATTATTATTGACGAAGTTGTATTATATCAATTAGACTGACCTATTTCATTACGAATTGATCTACTCCAAAACAAACATTTTATCTCAATTTCATGCACATATACATCTATAATAAAAGTGTTGTAATGTTGTATTTATTTTCAATCAAAATTAAAAATATAATATTTAGTTATCGCCTATGATAAAATGCTTTCATATTGTTTTACGAAATAAAATTGTTTACGCTGTAAAAAATTAAAAATAACTTTTATCGCCAATATATAAAGTCTATGGCTAATTGGTTTTAAAACTGTAGGAATGTCATAAAAAGGAAAAAATATTAAATAGTTATTAGTACAACTATACACTATTATGCGCAGGTGTGTAGTGTGTACCTACAAAATTAATTCGTAACAAATATGGACTATAAATTAGTGTATTATTTAACACTAGAAATTTTAACTCAAATATTTTCTCCTTTTCGCGTGTTACAATTTAATGTCTAAGATATTATTCTTTTGATCGATACTGATACCTACAGGTACCTGTACCGAATAATCGTCAAACCACACATTATACTAGTTACCAGTCTTAGCGTAAGTATAATATTATTATGTATCGACATATCAGAAATATCTAAAGACACGCGTTATTGGTATTGTAATATTATATTATATACGATTACGAAGACGATTCTGCAATAGAGAAAAAATGAGTATTGTTTTCCACGCATTGAATTTCCTAAAAATAATAATAATTGCAATCAGTGGCGACGATATTATTACATCACATGCATTGTGTTGTGCGAACACAATATACAGTGATGGTACAGTGTAATATTTATATACGTATAATGGCGGCACGTGAAGGTATACGGTTACACGCTTGTCTGCTCCGCGATGCTAACCTTTTCAATTATTTAAAACCCTCAGTTCTTCGCGTAAGCATACACACGCACACACACGCTCACGTACACATGCCTACCCCTCTCGACCATATAATATCGCCCCATCGCCAACAGAAATACGGTCCAGTGAAGTGAAATAGCGCGCACAGCGCTTTTTTCTCTCCGTCTAAAATATGCCACCCGATGACGTTTACACACACGCGCTTTGGTCGAGGGGATCGGTAAACAAGTTCCCCCGGGCTATAATAAACGCTGGTATATTATGTGTTCACCTGATAATGAAAAATATACACGGCCCGAGGCAACCACCGCGGTAGCGTAAAATAAAAAAAATACAACGAAGCGCTAAGATAAAAAAAAAATGATGCGTGTAATATATTATTATCTCAGAAAGGGTTGAAAATTAAAATTGAAAACCTAGTCGTGAAGTGCCGAGTGGGGCTTAAGAGGGGAGGGGAGTACACGTCCTCGGGATGTGACTAATCCCGCGACTGAGTCTACGTCTATACATAATTTAGAATAATTTACCCCTACAGACATGATTTTGCACTAGACTCTCCGCTGCCGTTCTACCGGATATGTTTTGAGTGGCAATCTTTTATCGTCAATGTACACCGAAATTCCCTAACCACAAAAACACTACTACAGACTTTCTCGCCTTCGTCCTCAACCCCCGTCGTGTGAGAAAACACATTTCCTTAAATTCAAGGGTGAGAGATCGTGATTTGTGACTTATGTAATGTGTTCTTTCCCTCAACCGAATATCGGAGGGTCAGCAGTGTACGCACAAGGACATATGTTTATGTTGATGCGATGTATTTTGAACAGAATTTTATAAAAGAAATTGTAAATCATGTTAAATGGTTGTCTTAAAATGAAATCACTTGTTAAAACTTATTAATAATTTTTTTTTTCAAATATATCGTACACACTACACTTTTTTTTATCAAAAATGTAGAATAAATGTGAAAATGGATACAAATAAAATAATACATTTTCAAAATTCAGATAAATTTGATAAAAACTAAGATCAAGCTCGAATAAGACTAGACTATAAATCTGTTTGAAAAAAAAATGTTTAATAATTTAAGTAATGTATTATTTATATTACAGTAAAAATAAAATTTAGATAAATGTTAATTTCAAAATATAGTTTCAAAATAATTGCTATGTTTCGATGATTGAGTGCTTTTATAATAACTGTTCTTCGATTTAATTTGACGTTAACGTTTAAATCTAAAAGTTTAGCTCATTCCTAATATAACTTGAAACAGCTTTTACCTTTATGAGTTTGAAAATCGAAGGGATAATAATGAACTTTATGGCTAGTGAAAAAGTTGAAGAGATAAAGGAAAATTATGTTTTGGATAAAAGTTTCTTCTAACCTTACATTATATTACATGAAATAAATAGGGTGTCAGAAATATGACTGTCAAAAATTTCGAAGTCAAAATTATACTTTTGCGTATTTATTTATTAGTATTATAACGAATCGATCGCTAAGGGACTAATAATTGGCAAAACAAAATGAAACAATATTGATCATCATATCAAGTAGTAATAAGGATAGGATCGTTTGAATTAAACTAAGTTGATTTCTAAAATTTAAACGACCTATGAAATTCTAGTTCTGTCGATAAATAATTTTCCTTTTTAAAGTTCTGTAGTCCAGTGTTTTTAATTTGTTACAATTTATATTATGTTACTTTGTCTTAATAAAATAATGTGTAATTGGATTAAATAATAATAACATGTATGACACACTATTTTAATAATTTATACGTGTATATATAAAAATAAAAATAAGATGTTTATTAAATTAGCAAAATTAATTTAAAAAATGAAATTTGATATCCAAAAATATTTCGAAGTCAATTATTTTCTAAATTCAATTTTTATATAAAAATCGAAGTATAATCAAATAATTATATTTTATGATATAATGCACACACCCGATAACATGGATGTGGGAATCAGTGCAGCAAACCCTATTCTTTGATAAGAAAATAAATGAACTTCCCATTGTGTTGCGCGTGAAACCAATGACTGGCTATTTTAACCCTCTCGCATAATACCACAATGAACTCCCGGAGTATCGTATTTTAGCTCGTAAAACCTAGTCTTTCTTTTATGTGCCATGTCTACTTAATTTTTTCTCCCCTCAAAATTCACGTAATCCGATCAGTACGTTGTATTCAGTGATACATATTATATACCTATATAAGTATAATATAGACTTTTTAAGGGTAAAACTCTTGGTGGGAGAATTTGAAGACGACTCATTGTTCGTCGTTTTTAATCTTTTCGGGTCAGGACTTATTTTTTACAACATGAAAGTAAAAGAAAAAACTAAAATGTATAACTTTTCCATTATAGTACACAAGCGAAATGACATAAAAGGTTCAAAATAAATTTCAAATACATCAAAAATAAAGTTGAAAATATTTATAGATTGATGTAGTACTCGAAAAATGTTTTACACATTTATAACTTAAACTGTAATTATCTTATAACCATTATTTAATAATTCACTATAGGATCATTTAAAACTAACGGAAATATACGGAATATAACGGAATATAGAAATAATAGTTATTAAGTTATCTAATATTTTTAACTACGTTTAAATCGTTTTAAGTATATTTTCCTTCATAAATTTACATTTAAAAATGTTATCTAAACACAATTTGCAAAAGTCAAACAATAGTAGAAAAAGTAATATTTAAATTTAACAGATAAATATTTCATTGAAATGGAAACGATTTAAATGACAGTCACGTATCAATGCATCAGTTGTTTCCATTAAAATAGAGAGAAATATATAAAAGTATATAAGCTGTTTGTAATCAAAACATACGCTCTCTTCCGTCCATAATTTTTTTATTTATTGATATGGTTTTCCATTGTTGTTTTTAAGTTCAATATCAATTTCTCTGAATTGTTTTTTTTTATCTTTAAATTTTTAAATTGTGAACGCAGTTTAAAATAAACAACTTGAAAACACATCCGTATTGAAAAATTTAATTCTTCCACTTTATGCGATACGTCTTATTTTTTAAACTTGATTTGACTCAAACATCAATTTGTCTTTGAACTAAGGTTTCACATTTTTATTGTCATTGAATATCGAAATAAACATGTAGGTATTTCATATAAAACAAAAAATGTTCATTTCTTAAATGACGTATATTATTTCTACATCAGAGTTCAGTAAATAAAATATTGTGAAATCATAAAAACAATTAATTTATTTAATAGTATTTATTTTACCTTTCTAAATTGAATTATAATATTATATTGTACTTAGCATTGTAAGCTACTTTAATGCGTATCGATTAAAATAAGTAAACAACTAATAATAACAACTAGTAATCTTATAGTTATATTTTTCTTTTAGTGACTTTAGTAAATTCATAATAGATACCCACGCAAATTGTAATAATTATAGAAAATATATTTCTCATAATATTATGTTTATAATATTTGCATGAAAATATGAATTGAGAGCGGAAAAATAAAATACATAAAACTACATTATACATCAGTGAATCATCCCTTTTCTTCGTTCAAACCTTATATTAATTTTGCTTAGAGTACAGAGAATGATAAAGTTGAGAAGAAACTTTACATGAAGTTTATGCTAAGAGCTTCAATATCAAACTAATTCGAAATTACTGAATCAACTAAATATTCGTTTCTTAGAGTATACATATAATTTTTAAATATGAATTAACCTGATAAAATTTCAAAAATATTATATTTAAACAATTTATTTTTAATCTACTTCATTTATTAATTTGTTCTATTTATAAATAGGTACCACATTACATAATTAAAAACATTTTTAAACATATGTGTACCTATATATTTTTTTCAAACATAATTATTATGATACCAAATAAATTATTTTTAATTCAAAAATGCTATTTATAAAACTATTTATAATACGTCGTACCTTCGTATAATTAAATGATGAAAAAAATAACAAAAGTTAACTTAATCACAAAAAACTTCCCAATTTTAATTTTTTTTTTCTTTTTTATAAATCATCTGTGTACACATATCGTCAATTTTCTGACGTTAAAGTACTGGAGAAATATTAGTGATATTAATATGGAAAATTCATACATATAGAATTTAGAATTATTATATGAAGTTTGATTTATCATGGTGAAGTTATTAACTGAAAATAGTAGTTCATTGTGATTCGATAAGTATTATAGTGGCTTCATATCGATTGTTGATACAAGAATAGCCATCGAATTTTGAATTCCACTGGAGAAAGGCATTGTTCTATGTACAACAAATGAGGATTTACTAAACAAAAGGACCATTATCTTAATCCATAACTATTATATTATATAGTGTGATATGATGATACTGGTTATATGTAAGAGAAGGGATGATATTGAGGAAACTATACCATGCTCCGGAAATGATGGCCAGTCGAATACCGGTATTTTCAGCGGAACCAGGTTTCCGGTCCGGAAAACACCTTTCTTGAATTTGTGGATTATACCAGCCACCACACACTTAGTATTTCGACTAAAATCTGGTTCACCATCAAAAATTAATTTGAATTATTTAATTTATAGCGTATACAATTACATACTACGTAGGTATATGTGTTTTAATTTTAACATTATTCATGAATGTTAAGAAATTATAATTGCAGAGAAATGTAAAAATATATAATTATAATATGTTTCATTAATTTAAAAACTAGTAATGGGATTAAAAGGATATTTATTAATCAATGATAAAAAAAAAATTACTTTAACACTATTTCTCTGTTAGTATAAATTATTAAAAAAACGCAACTTGTTTTAGACGTTATTATTATTATTTTTTTTTTTTGTATGTAATAAGTATCAAGTAAACCTTTTTATTATTTAAATAATATGACGATAATAATTTCTTCTAATGACTAAAAATAAGTATTGAAACCTTAAAAAACAAATCACGGCCTACGGGAAAATGTTGTACCTACACATTTTCGAATAATTATAAGAAATTATATGACATGGACAAGTCATTTAAAACACAAATTTCCACAAGACTAACTACAAAAGCAGTATAAAAAAAAAAAAAAATCGAGTGTGGACTTCAACAAAATATTTACTCATTAATACATACTGTAGGTAAATCCAAATGAAATATTGCGTATAACGTTATATAGGTAGATGGAAACTGAAAGAGTGTGAAGGGGGAGAAAAAAGGGGTAAAATATAAAGTGATATATTATATAAATCCTGAATCCACGATTTACGATCGAATGCGCACGGTCTATATTGCAATGACTATCCCCAACATGAACGGGGATGATAGTTGTCATCGCCGCATTGGAGCGAGAAACTTTGTCACCCGAGTGTCGGATAAATGCCCTGTGATCGGAATAGTGTTATGTAGGGGTATCATGTCACTGGATTTGTGTCAGGCAAAGCCAAAGACGTAATGTTTAAAATTCACTCAGGTAAAATCTCTTCGGTCGGCGAGCTCATCTCCTGTGGCTGTGTTGTACGTCGTCACCTGTGATAGTTTGTACTTTAAAATATTACGTATAATTATATTATACTCCGGAATTAGTGAAAATTTGTGAAAGCATATGTTTTTGTATTTGAGGGTTATCATTATTTTTTTTCGTATTAAAATAAAAGTTAAACGCAGTCTGCAATTTACCTCTAACAAACACGTCATCATACCAGCACAGTACATTACACTAATTTCTACCCAGAGCCGCGACCACCGCTTAAAACAACGATTTTGAAATGTCAGCGTTTTAAAAAGGGCAATATTGTGGGTGCCTCCACGCACTACCATCGTCACCCCAACCACTACCACCACTATAACTACTTCAACTTTCCTCATGTTAAATCATCGACAAGAATTCGTTTGAGCCCAAAAAATAAATTTACATAATATAATATATATTATACAGCTTGTTTATTGTACATTCTACCTACCATTGTAAGCGTAAACATTATGTCACGTTGCAGCTGAGTTGGCGATTTCCACCGACAGATTGTCATCCACGGTTCTGTTAAACGTCAATGATAATAAAATAATTAACGTTCCCTGTTGCCGACCACCACCGTTGTAAATCCAAACGAAAAAAACACTGCCGCTTCTAAATACAGAGAGGAATACGCAGTATATTGAGTGGGCGTAAACAAGGCCATTTATTTTGTTGTATACAGTCTTTGGATCCTAACAACGGAATTATAGTGTGATTCGTATTGATATTATAATTTCAAATTAGATGTCACGAAGACAAAATTGTTACTTTATAATATTTGCGTAAAAATAATTTACATTAATTAAAAAAAAAACAAAATTCTACATGACATATTTTAAAAATCAAATTATATTGCATTTCAAACAACCAGGTTAAGTTAACCATGGGTAACATGATGTGCAAAAATATTATTATTATTATTGCTAAAAATATAACATTTAGACATACAAATTAATTAGTTATTAGTTTCGTACTCTTAAGATTAAAATTCCTCGTTTATTAACTACGCCGTATCATTAACTCAAATATCTACCTAATATATTATATTCAAGCTATACATTCCATTTAACCATTTACAAACTTACGAACGTCGTTAGTATCTTATAATATGCCGACTCCTTGTAATACACAATCAATAATTATATAAAATCAGAATTATGTTATTTTACAAGTATTTGATATCTCCTTTATCCTATATTATTCGAAAAGCTTATGCAAGAATGTATATTGATCAAAAGCGATGTTAGTAAAAACAAAGCCAACTGATATTGCAATAAAGTTCACTAAAACAGCGTTCTAGAACTCATAATATTATTATTTAATAACAATTCGTCGTTTTAACAAATGTAATTCAGTTATTTTAGTCAAAGATATTTCAAAAAATAATAACCAGTGTTTAAATATAAATAGGTGCCGTCCTATAATTAAATACGTTAACTTTTTTTTATCTATATATTATTATAAACTGTATAAAAATAAATAATAAACTAATAAATTAGGACTTTAATCTTCACCCCTTACTCACCCCATTAATCAACATCCAAGGTTTTTCCAACGTTTTAGAATGATTTATTTAAAATGATTTTAATATTTCAATAATCATAATAATAATTTTTTTTTTTTATAATATTTTTTGATATAATCTATGTATTTGTATATAATCTATTGGATGCTAGTATGAATAGCATGGTTGATATGACTGCGCTATATACCAAAAATATTATGACGCGCATCGACGAATATAATCAAACTGATTTTAAATGTCTCCGACCACTTATACGGAATTAATTAAGTTTAGTGATTGCGACAGCCTAGTGATAATATACGTATACTTGTATTTATATGTATTCAATAATGCATATGGCTAATTAAAAAGGGATTTTCGAGAAGTTTATTACGAAAGTTGCAGAATACACACGCGTGTGTGATGCGGTTGACGTGAAAACTTCGAAATAATCAGAACTCTGCGCACATATATTATAATATTATACACTCTATATTCGTAATGCAATTTTAATAAACTTTATCCACAAAGTTTTGTTTCAACATGAGACATGAGCATCCTAGATTTCGATAAAGCTTGTGAGCGAATGCGAATGCGTAGTAATAGTGTCTGTTCAGCCCAACAAACATTATATTATTATTATTATACAGCGTACAGGCGCCACAGAAGCTGCCTGCTGAGGGGGTCACATGACTTTCAAAGAAGAAAATAATGGGATGCAACGATGGGCGCCCGCCGTGTAGGTAAAGAGGTTTCAAGATGGCCATTAACTACTGCGTTTTTTTGTCATCATAAACCACGGCACGAAGTGATTCTGAGGAAGCCAGAGGAATATATTTTTTTTTTTTTAATGCCACTCGACTCGCCGAGGTTGAAGTGTTCTTTACGAGACGCTCTCTCAAACTACCCACAATAAACGTATATATGGTACCAGTCAAAACGCAGTTAGTTGACCATCAAATAAACTATACCAACATATTATATAAATGATCGACTTCCAAAACACGCTTTAAATAGTAAAAAAAAAAATGTATTACTTATTTATGATTTTTTTATAGTGGGATACTTGCATAGATCTACTTACGTATATGTATACAAATTATGATTGATTTAATTAAATAACAATGTGTTTAAAATAATGTTGGAAACCATGATGTAGAATATAAAATAGAAATAAACTAACATTATTTGAATGAACATTTTGACAATTTAAAATTTAAATCTCCATTGACATTTGACATAATTGGTTTATTGGCTCATTTTCTGAATAATTATTGGTGACATGTGAAACGTAGAAATATAATACATTAACAAACCTAGTTATGAACGAGTGTTGGTCTGAAAAAAAAAACGAATTCCTCTCAACAAATTAAAGCTATACAATTAGACACATATTTTACCAGAAGTATAATATAACCAAGTTGAAATACTAACTAGTTATTTTGTTTAATTACATTATTGATAACGAGTTCATTTTGAGGATAGACATTTTGCGAATTGTTGTCAGTACGCATCGAACTGCCAATCACGCATTCAATAAATAATAAATGTAAATAATGTAAACTAATTTAATACAGTCCATCGGATAAAATGTGCCAAAACCAATATGAATAATAAAATAAAAAATAAATTTATCGCTAAATTATTATATTTACTTTGGATTTGTAACGCATAGTCATCACTCATTAAATACAATACTATGTATTCTTCTAAAGATTCATATAAAATTATTCAATTTTTTCTTCAAATATGAAGTAAGACGATACAAATAAGATTAATGTTATTAATAGTTCAAACAACATAATTATATTTAATAAACTCAAAGGATTATTCAAGAATATTATTATTTATTTTTATTTTTTGAGTTTCTAACAATAAAGCAACTATTATATTCAATGACTAAAAATTAGTAAAAGTCATTACACTTTTATTTTAATCCTAAATGGATATTAAATGTAATACAGTTTTTTACGGACAGAGCTCTTTTTTACTTAGATAATATAATATACAGTTTATATTTACATTTACAATAGAAAAGTATAAAAAATAATGGCAACAATATTCCAGAAATAGAGAAAAAATTAATATAATATATTTAACTGTTTTTATTTGAAGATATGTTTAAGTTCAACTAATATATTCTAACCTAACCTAACCATTTATGTATTCATTCTCATCTACAAATACAATACAATAGTAAAATTCTGATAATTAATTTTATAATATAACAAAGTTTATTAAAAGTGTTATGAATGGTAGGTTAATAACGCAATGTTAAAAGTTTTAAAATGTATGTGTTTTTATCTGTAATGTGAATCTACCCTAACCAAATACGAAGTTCTAATAAAACTTTAACCTATGTTACTTCATATGTTTTTTTGTTGGCCCCAAGAGATAATAGTCCCAATTCCAAAGATACCATATAATATGATATCAGTGGATTAAATATTATAACAACTTTTTAGCCTTTAAATTATTTTAACAAATTATTAAAGTAAAAAATTTAATAACACAAAATGTGTTATAGTGAAAACAGATAGTTTTTTTAAATTTTACTTTTTATAAGTTTAAATTTAAAAATAAAATTATTTTGTTTACGAATCGTTTTAATAATTGAAATTCGTTATGAAATTTTTTTAAAACTTTTATGATATCAAATATGAAATTCATTATTTGATTTTTGAAATATTATCGTCTTACAATGTATGCAGTTTTTGTACCTTATACGAAAGCATCATAGAACTTATAAGATTTTGTGGGTTTCGTAATAATATTATTTACTTTTCAGGTTTGTACATAATTTTATCGTAATTTCCTAAACTAAGTTGAGATAATCCTTTAAATAAACTCCCTTAATTATTATTTGTATTTCGTTTGAAACTATTCATTGGTACCAGTATACAAAGTTAAAGATAGGACGAGCAAAAGAAAACGAAATTAAAACAAACGAAATGAATACCACATTATAGATTATAATTTGGTATTTAAAACTTTAATAAATTGAAAACAATTTGTGTGGGTATATATATAAATTATAAAATCCTACATTAAAAAGACTTTTTTGTATATTATAAATCATGAAACTATTTTGAGCACTTAGATACAAAGTTTACTTTGTTGTTTATTTACGTGTGGTAAATTGTGAATGTCGTATACAGTGTATGCTTACCTTGACGGGCGGCCTATTCAGCATTTGACATGACAAAAAAGGCTGTGCTAATCGAATCGTTCCCCTAAAAGGGACTAACGATAAAAATGGTATAATAAATACTGGACCTTATATAAGCCCAATAATTCAGGAAATCAATCAAATGCACTCAGAGGGTAAAGCCGCACATATTTATCTTTTATCTTGTGCGATATAAAAAAATGCATCTTTTAACATGTATAAGATTAGGTTAAACAACATTTTTCTAACACTATTGACTCTATATTAATAAATAGAACATACGAGACTAATGATAATGTATTTATAAAATGTATAGGAAAATAAAAAGGCTAACAGAAATATTAAAAAATTATCCATTGATAATTTATTTATTTATTTTTTTATCTATAAAAAAATAAACTGTACACTTTCAGTTACGTTATTTATTAATTTAAATTATTTATGTCAATCAAATATTTATATACTCAGCAAATAGTTTTCAAAGTATAATACCATAAAAGAAGTTTCAAAATCCTTAAATACACCTGGGACGTTCATCATTCAAATACTTTAAAATAAATCACCAAATCTTTTAAAACTTTATCGAAAATTCTTGTTCACATTATTGGCATTTTCCGTTAATCGATTGTATATATTTTTAAATTAATAAACATATCACTAATGACCAACTTATTATAACGGGAATTGTTACAACAATATTGATAGGTGTATGAAATCTAGAAATATTTGCAACAAATAAATAAATTATTTAATAGACTTTACTTTGAGTTAAAAACCGTATATTATCAAACAAAGATGATTTTAAAAAATTGGCATGAATAATAATATCTCACAATAATGTATCAACTTCATGATAATATGACTGTTAAGTATACGAATTTGTTCGTATTAATTAAGTACTCAATAAAATATAAATTTCTGATATTTAGTGCATTTTTAAGATAAATTTCGAGGTGCAATTCAACGTGCAAGCATTGCGATTTGATTGGCATTAATTTTGAGTATTAAGGATTCTTGAAGACTGAAGCTATTTCATTTATGTCCATGTTTTCAGGAGCTTGTTTTTCTACGGTCCGTAAAAATAAAAAAAAACAACTGGGGTGATAATCTTCGTTAAATCGCATTGCACAAAGGAAAAAAAAACTGTTATTTTTCTCTACAATATACGCAACGGAGTTGTATAAAAACCAAATCCAGTTTTTCGTACACATTGGACTTTCATTTTCTACCCCTAACAATCCATCCCTTCGTTATCATCCTCAGCAGCTTTGTTTTTCATTACGGACCAGCCGACCGACTTTAAGCGGATTTATTACCCGAAGCCAAAAATGGTGAGACACTGTTAGAAGGGGTGGAGAAGGGGAAAAAAAGAAAACGAGAAGTTTCGGATATCCGACTACGAGCACCCGTAATCTTATTAGCAGCTATATTTCGTAATCCAAAGAGAAAGAAACGATTATATGTATATAATATATATGTATTATATGAATCGTTTACTCATACAATACAAACAAGAAAAGTTAATCATTCTAAAACGATCATTGATAATTTTTAATTTTAATTTGCCGGAACGGTTGTAAATAATAACTTGATCGTAATAATTGATATATGAAATAGCATATACTTATATAATATATGTTATTATAAAAGAAAATAATATTGTTAAAAGATCATTAATTGTTCGGTTTATTAAAGACACATGTATTTAATTATTGTTCTTTTGTGATTACAGTAAATTTAAGTGATTCATATTTGACGTTTTCGTTTAACTAATCAATGAAAATGTTTTTATAATCATTATTTGAATTGTATTTATTTAATATTCAATTGTTTCAATAATCAAATATTCACAGTTATTAAGATCCAATAAGCAAATATACCTATAGCACTAGTTATACTTAATTATAAATATTTATAGTACAAATAGGTATATCATATTGTATTTTAAATTCTTAATAAAATATACACTATATATTATAAATACCCTTGATTAAATTAAAAGCGGGACTATATAACATTTATAAAGCACGAATAAAATACACTTCACAAAATTAGTTGCCAAAAAGTTACGTGTTATTATTATATTGTTATAATTGGATTATTATTTGTTCTATATAGTGTTCAACAGTATAGAATCTTAATTTCATAAAACACCGCAACTACTAATTAAGGTTTACACTTGTACAGCACACTTAAATTCTTGAAAAGAAATTTAATGTTAAATATCGATAATAGGTATTTATATAAATATAATAATATGCAGTATTCGTGTATTTAATTTACAAAAATATTGTACGATAATTCAAATAGAATACAAACACTGATGTAAAGTATGATAATAATGGAAACAAACAATAAAGATTTACTGAGCACGTCATTTCCAGAGCGAATAACAATTTTATATTCATCGAAAAAGAATCCATCGAACAAGACTTGTATAGGTATATAAGAAATAATTTTCGAGAAAATGATTGAAAAGAGAGTTATTTTCTCCAACCGTAAATTACATAGACTATTGAGAAAAATGCACGTACCTAACAGAAATGTCAATTTTATATATTTGAACAATCCGTGAAATTAAAAAAAAAAAAAACAATACTAATGAGTCATAAATATAACAATAAGTTTCTAGAATTGTACTGTTCTTAAAATTAAAACAATTGATTAATATTATCTTTGAAATATTCATTTTATTCAGACTGTCTGTCACGAAAATAAACGTTTCAATATTTGTTTTATTCATTAAAAGATTGGAGGTTTTCTTTTACTAGAGAAAATAACCGCTAACTGATATTATTCTAAATGTTAATAACAAAAACTTACTGAATGAATCTTATGGACCGAATTAGGCTTTTGACTTAGTATGAAAGCAGTTAAAAGTTTTCAAACCAGCAGTTGTATACGGTTCCACTTTGCGATATTCCTCAAATACAATGGTTTTCGAAAGGATAGGTAATAATAAAGCAGCAGTTTAATTTTAAAAACTTTCTTTTTGTTTAAACCTATTTTTATTCGGTCTTATATATAAGAAGTTTTCGAGAAAAATTTGCGAAACCAAATTACTTACTATACAACTTGTATTCAATAGCTGTATTTTATAAATAACAAATAATAAATTTACATTAGAAATAAAAATTGCATGACACTTACCTTGCATTCTGTGGTCCCACTGATTTGACTTCATATGATGAACTAGCAGTTATCCTATGATCTGGAATTTTGCTGAACTCCATACCGAGCTGTGAACGACATTCTTCTAAATAAAAATAATAAAGTATTAATGAATGATACGCAAGACTCAAACTCATAATTGAATAATGTCGATAAGGGTCTTTTCAAACTCACTTACGGCTTTTAATTTCATATTTAATTACACCACACATTAGTATTATACATTTGATTACCTACATAAAATATTGGTAATAATTTATATTTAGAATATTTATAATTTATGTTATATAAGTAAGTGTTGTTTTTATTTTTATAATATGCACGAGTATACCAGGAATTGCTTTTGAATTACAAATAACTATATTATTATGCATAAATAAATAGTAAATTCAAAAAGCAAAAACATATAATACTCGAGTTCATTTTAAAATGGTTAAGGACGTTAAGGTATTTTTGGAGACATGTTTAAAATAATATTTTTGCTCACAAAGCTCAAAAACTTTTTATGTACGAATACTATTACCACTTCAAAAGAATTGAAAATGGTCTTTTCGTTTTCATTTTTTTGTGTACTTACATGTGGGTGTTTTTATAGCTCTACGATTAAATTAAAGACTCTAATATTCAAAATTATTAACAGTAAAATGTGTTCATAAAATATTGCATTTATTTTTAGATATTGTACAAACAGTTATGAAAACGATTATTTTCACTTATAAGAAGTATGAAACATAATATATGACATTTTAAGAAACGTCTTTTGAAATAAAAAAATTTATTTAAACTCAGTATGTGAGACTGAATGAACATTAATAATTTATAATATTAAAAAAAAAAACAATTTCAGAATGTGAACGATATAATCAGTGTCAAGAATTAAATAAGACATATTCCCCATTATTTCTTTTGATTTATTGTTTATAAAAACATGTTAGTATGTGACTTTTTAGACGAATGTAATTCTTCCCTCGGGTAACACATATACAAATAATGTTAGGCAAACCTCGCGTGTGTTTCAACTCAGTCCCTTCAAGTCCAATTTCTGGGAAACGTTTAGAAAAGAACCATTAAGACCGTTGACCTTTTAATCGTACCCCTTGAAACAAAAAGCTATTCCAAAACGACGGTAGGGACAAACAAAAGTGTGGGGGGTCTTATCTTGCCGAACAGTCACACGTAAATGCAGAAAACTTTCCATAGGAACAAACACTGATAGCACCGATTTTAACGGTTCTACATACGCCACCGGTGAACTTAATATTCACCCAACGGCGGAATAATGTAATGCTGTGCCACCCCTCGGATGAATATTTCCACGTTGTATATATTGATATGATTTCAAAGTTATGGGGAAAAAAAAAACAACGGCCAAAAAGACGATGGATTTGTATTCACTGAACGTTTCCTACCACACTTCCAACCTAACCGACTCTATTTCAACTATTTTTTTTTCGGTCACTTTTCTTGTACTACAACCGGGCTGCGGTTAGTTAGGCGATTATAACCGGATGTGCCAAAATGGTGAAAACTACGCTGCGGAATTTCATCGCACTTCATGCGTGTTTGGAGTTCAAAAGGATACATAATTTAAATTTGTTTTATTTTTCATTTGTTTTGGAAATCTACGGAGATAAATTGAGTTACGACAACTATACAAATTCTTTGAAAAACCTTATTGCACTGATACAGCTTCAAAACATAAAAATAAAAATGAAATTTAATAACTAAACAAAATAAATGTATATGCGTTTGAAAACGTATTTCAAATAAAGTTCTTCTATATTTAAATTACTGTAAAATTTGATAAAACGATAGGTATTCGAAAATCTAGTGTGTGAGAGTTTTGTAAGTATAAATTATTATTAATACCTTAAATATTATCAAAAGTAAGTTTTAATACTAATACATACATCGTAAATATTAGTTATATTTATTTAAACAACATTTTCTGAGCAAATAAAGTTAAATAACCATAACTGAAGATACGTATAAAACGAAATTGTGCTTTTTCTGAACAAATCTATATTATTATTTAACTTGATAATTTCTATTAGCATATAAATTCCAAATCGAATTTAACATACTTTATTCATACATTAAATGATTAATCTTTACAAATCATACCTGATCCTATATACCTACTAAGACGATAAAAAACAAGTACATCAATTATTTTATTAAATTGTATTAAAATTGTGTATTTAAATTTGTATTTGAGCTTTATTAAATAACATACGTTACGACAAATTGTTGGCAGTAACATAAAACATATTAAAATACATACATCTATTTATAAATACATATCAAAACTATGAGATATGAGTAACAATTTAGTAGAAGGAAAATGAATATTTCGTGTTTTAAAAAATTGATATTAGAATCAACGAAACGAACAGCCATCTTACACTTAATTAATATATTTTATTAATATGACGTAAGTTGTTCATCAAAAGAAGTGACAAGAGAGTATAACACTTAGTCATTTCTCTGGAGCATCAGCTGTTATAAAGAAAACATACCACGAGATGTCATTTTCATGAGAATTTCAGTGAATATGTTTGATATATTTTGAATACTTAAAATGATACACGGGTTAATTATTATACGCGTATTAGGGCACGTCTGACGTCAAAAATTTGATCGGATTACACGCATAAGTAGATAATATTATTATATATAAGATGAAATATGATAAGTCGAATATCAATATTTTTAATTTATAGAAATTAATATTGTTATAATGAGTTTTATAATAAATTTTGTCTTTAAATAAAAATTACCAAACACAATTCGATGGCATACTTGTTGGTACACATTCCTGATTCGCTAATAAAAAAAAAACATGAATTAAGCTTAAATATATTTTATTCTTTATAGGTAAAATTATTATCTATACTATAATCTATAAGCATGTCTTCTAAATTTTAAATATAATTAATAAAATAAATAATATCAGTGAATTCCCCCGTCCCCACCATGACAAAATCTTCTCAAACAAACTATAAGTGATCATCCTTTCATTATATTTTAATTCCCTTAATACGTGAGGTATAATTTTATCTTACATTTACATCGGGAGTAGTAAACTGAGTCCCAAATAATTTGGTGGATATTGGAGCTAGGTAAATTGAGTCCAGAAAACTTTAACATGCTAGGTAAATCGAGTCCCAAGTAATAATATTTTTCGAAAAAAATGGTTTATAAATTACGACAAAATTAATAGACTTAACATTTTTGTCAAATTGAAATTTCTTGTTTATTTCCTCTTAATGTTTGGACTGAGTTTAAGGCAACAAAAAATAGAACAACAAATGTTCACGAATTATTTCATTCAAGATTAAGTGAAGAGCTTATCATCCAAACATTTATATAATTTCATTGATGTACTTAAAGATATTCAAATAGTTAAATACATAAAAATACGTAACAAAGAGGTAACTAAAATGAAAAAATTACAATAGAAAAATATTTTTTTTTGAGACAAAAAATGTTGAAATATGAAAATAAAAAAAAAATCAAGATTTGAATGCGTTAAGAGTATATCAAATAAAATGTTACCATGTACATAATAACAATAAATAATATCTAATATTAATAATAATAAAAACAATATACTTGAATTTGTATATTATAAATAAAATTAGTTGTGATTTTTATGTAAAACGTATAGTGAATTATACATAGACCTGTTACAGGTCTATGGAATTATACTAGATATTAAAAACAAAAAAAAAAAACCATATTTTTAGCCATAGGTTACATAATAGACAGTCCTAAACACAAGGCTATTTAGCTGTTGTGTGATAAGAGAACGTTGTGAACCAAACTTCAAAGCACCCCAACGGGTCCAGAGGTACGGTCAATTTACAAATTATGGGAAAGAACTTACAATTACTCGCAATTGAAAGACTTTAACTTACAATTAACTTGCATAACTTTATATAAGTAATTTAGTGAGATTTTCCAATGATAGGGAGCTAACTATTCACACACACGTAATAATTTTTGACAAGAAACTACATCTAATGTTTGACTAAAGCGTTCAAAAGACACATATTTACAACAAAGGCACTTTTACGATACGCCATTAGCGAAAACATCTACTTTAGATTCTATAGTGGTGCGGTGCATAAATCATTAATTCCTGCTATTGCAGTAAATAAATTATTAACCGAGACGAGGAGTGGTTAAAATTAATTTAATTTCGTTAGCATAGACAAATAGACGTAGTTCGCATACATACATACCTATGTATATACTATATATATATATAGAGTGCAGTGGTTTAGCTGCGTGCCCCTTTTGTACGTTAACTCAATTTCCGAAATCAAGTAACTCTGCGATGGTACTTACCTACGACCTGCCGACCATTATGTTCGGTACACAGTGCCGGTCCCCGGGAGCGCCAAACACGTAACTTGTTTCGCAAACACTCGTATCAACACGTATTATCTATATACATGTATGCGTACTCGGCATCATCCCGAGCACGCTTGTTACAGAGTGTTACGAGTTTATTCAATAGACATAGACCATCGCGCGGTCGTCCCACCGGGTTACGTGGAAGTTCTATAAGCGCGCACGGGACAAAGCACAAGAGAATAAAATTTGAGAATGCAAAACTCGGTGGATGCGTTGCGCGGATTCGACGGGCAAATTTTAATGAATATGTATGAGCGAACTGACCGCGTCGCGATGTTCCCCTGGGAGACTTGTGTATATATAAGGAAGTGTAACGTAAGCCCCGTAGTCGTATAAAAACTTTACACAATCAACAAAAGTAATCTCGACCTCCGGCCAACAACATACAGTATATTGGTTGAAATCGGAACGGTTAAAGGTTTAACCCCGCAAATGTCTTCCGAGCTCCCTTTAAAAATAATTTTAATATTTTCCTCTCCGAATACCTATTTGTTTTATAGAAAAATTACTTGGAATATTTTCATAGTAAAACTAGTAAATATTTCGACTGGATGAAAAAAATTCTCATTTATCGTAGACTTTACGTCTTTTATTTTAAAAATAAACAAAATGTAGAAAATAGCTTTGAATTCCCCATGCAGGACTATCACAACATTTAATAACAATTTGAATAAATTACGCCTATTATAAATAAACATTTTTACATAATGCTTCTGTTATTTTTTTACTTCTCGTATTCAATTATTTCAGAATCCTTCAACAATTTTAAATTCATAACTAGTATTCAGCCGTGCAAATAAGAACAAACAAATCGCTTACTATTAACATAAATATCTATCTTCAAAATTAATTAATAATTTATATATACAGATATCAAAAATTAATGTTTTAATCGGATGACTAAAAAGTACAAAGGATAACGAGAAATGCGTTCATAAACATAGTAATAGGAAATTGAGTAAGGTAATATGAAGCATGGTGGGTATACTTGTATAATATTAGGTAAAATGAGACAACTGTGTTTATCCAAACTGTGTGATATCAAAATAAATAAAATCTCTAAAAAATATTTTATGGAGGTAATTGAGATAATTTTAGGAAATATATCAGTGATAAACAAGTTAATCATAAATTTTCGTAATTAAGTTTTTTTTTTATTGTTATTGTACTCAAATGAAAACTATATAAAAAATACTTAGCAGCTATATACATGCCTAACTTTAGTCATGTTAAGTAAAATATCACTGTCCCGTACATTTTATCATGTTTAAATTCTTTAAACAAGTTTCAACTTGATATAAAAAATAAAAATAAAAACGGTCTACATAATTAAATAATAAAACAATCAAATATTTTAAGTTGAGCTAAATATTAGGTTAAGTGTTCATCACATGTTCATGATCCAGATTAATCTAGGTATCCATATGTTTATTTTTCTAAAATAACAATCGTTACCATTAATTTATCATAACAATAATTATTGTATTGTGACAACAAACATTGATGACAAAACGCTTGACAAATTGTACGTTTGGGACTATTGAGTTGTTATTACTAATACAGTTGATATTTACATAGTGTAAGGATGCAACGAGCGACTGGGAAATAAGCAATGAGCAATTCAATAATAGAGTTCAATAATACGTATAATTATTCATTATTTTACACTTCATATGCTTACGATTAGTACAGTGTTAAACTTTTGGATTGTATTGATTTAACTGTTATAAATATATAATAATCGTATAAATAATAATTAATTTAAGCTGTTGAATATCAGCATTTGGCAAAACACTGTTACAGCCGTTATTTATTTTTTTGGAAACCGTAAGATTTTGTATTAATTTATAATAGTAAATAAAATAAAATTTATTATTTTTTATGGAGAAAACACAACAGATACATTTTCAAAATTATAAGTACTGTTAAATAATACTATGAATTTGATCGGTCGTAAATCATATTTAATATTTTGTATTCTTCATAAACTACCTTTATCAGTCAAAAAGTTTTAAAATGCAGTAAGTTACACTAACGTGACTGAGTGATGTAAAATCTGTTTCAATACGTAATTTTCACATGCACGCGTGACACGTATATGAAAAAGTACCATGTGTAACGGAAAATTAATTAAATTAACACTATATAGGGAAGCACTGATTACAGAGTGAAAATTTAATCAGTGAATATATAGTGAATAAAAATCAAAGAGAAGATTTTCTCTCATTTAGCACAAAAAATCGTTTTGTCAATACTAGCCAAAGAAAAAAAAAGTTCGTTGCTAATAAATTGCAATTAGTATATAATCGATAAAGGGCCTAATGATATTAAATGTATAGTTAACTTTTTTATTTGAAGCTGTGAACCTCAACTTTAGTTAAATATCTAATTGGCATAAAACTATACTATACAATTAAATTAAATTTCAATATATTTTTTTTTTATGTGCAAAAGTATAATTATGCAAATTAATTATATGTTTTAGGAACCAATCGTAATATTATCTACTCGAAATACTACTTAATTTAAATTCACAATATCATTCATCTGTGATGGTAATGACAAGTTGAGCAAACTGACATGTGTTTTAATTAAAATCAAAGTAAATTAAAACATTATAAATTGTAGTAAGTAAAAAAGTGACATTATTTTTAAAAACGTGGTATAAAAATAAATTAAAGTATTCACATGATTTCATTAAAATAAATGTAGACTAATCAGACCAATATTTTAAAATCAACGTCTCTACAATTTAAGCTAAAATAGAATGATTAAACTTTTTTAAGTATGAAAATGTATTAATATAAGTAACGATTAAATACGAACAATGATAAATGGAAGGAAAAAAATAATAATTTCGAAATACGGTACCTTCACATTTAATTTATTTCATTTTTGATGTGATGTTGTTTTGTATGCTTATATTTTGCTCAGCCCTTGTACTTTTGTAAACAGTGTTCTGTTCTGCTGTTGGGTTTCTCTTTGGAATAACTATTGTTGTTTGAAAGTGCTTTCGGGCCCAGAAGGGCAACAGAAATTAATTTCTACCCGCGGGTGGGCTGTATACGTAACCGCCATCACGGTCGACGCTACATAGCGATGGCAGTATTTATATGGTGTATAGGTGCAGGGGTTTTTCGTGGCTGAATTTTCAATTTTTCCGCTCCACACGACCCCTTTGTGCCGCCACGGGCGTGTGTTGGCTTTCGATATTTTTTAATACCCTATTAAACTTCAGTGCGGTTACATGAGCAAAACAATATTTGCTTAATATATTGCCTCAGAGGTCGTTACACGTTTAATAAGATCCAGAAGCTCGAAACGGTGAAGAGGCCTGTTTGACAGAAACCTTTTC
Organism: Aphis gossypii; assembly: GCF_020184175.1. Lineage (NCBI taxonomy): Eukaryota > Metazoa > Arthropoda > Insecta > Hemiptera > Aphididae > Aphis > Aphis gossypii. Next base: position 58,849,967 of record NC_065531.1, on the reverse strand, counting down.
TATAAATCAAATTTAACTGAGCTGGTACCTCACGACTTTAAGCCTGTTACGTTCCACGATAATTTGCCCGCACGCGACTGACATTCCACGCGGGGACGAAGAATAATATTATACGGCTCGTCGAGCAGAATAATGACGTATACGACATTTATAATGCAGTCGATATACCATACGATGCGTGTGAACACAATAATAATAATATCTGTAGGTAATTGAGTTAATAGTAATGAGAACCTTGAAAGGTTCGAGAAGACAAACGTACGTAAACTATATTATATTCTACAGAAATACGGATTTCGGTAAGCAATTCGAATGTTGTTTGATATTCGTTATTATAATATTATAATTTAATTCTACAGTAAACGAAATTCCGTACAAACATAATATAGTTCCGATTATATATGGTGGTGGTATTTGTTTTTACCCGTCTCGTCGGGAAAAGTCGTAGCGATAATGATAACTGAATAAATACTAGGATTTTCAGCGTTACGTGCTCAATCACCGGCGTGTTGTATAACAAGAACACTCGAGTAGAGCGAAAAAAACATATAATTACCACGCTCCCCCTGGTCACGAAATTCATTTTCACGAAGCTCAAACGGTCGTTAATAATAATGAATATATATTTATATATATACATCATTATAAATATATCTCATTGTTTAAATATATATATATATATATTTTTCCCTCAAGGATAGAGGACACCTTTTGATGTAAAGTTCATGTTTATTATGGTCTCCATACTCGGATAACAAGAGCCTATTTAAATTGCGGGAAACATATCCGTAGTTGCCGGCAGCTAACAGACCTCTAATACAAAAGGCTAAAATTTCATAACATTACACAGCACAATGGAGATTAATAATATTAACATTTTGATGAAACGGCGTATTATATGAACGTGTGCCCCTCGGTGCAGGGTAATCGAAACAATAACGTAACGTGGACTGGAATACTCACACGATATTATCAAATTGAAATGCGAAAACAAGTCCGACTTCAAAGTCAATTTTATTTACAACACAACGGTCGTCGCGTCGAAAACGACGACAGCGATAATGTCGAAACGTCAATGACGGTTGTACGCGACATGAATCGTATCACCGTTCATCGATAAGTCATACTTACACCAATAATATATATATAATAATATCTATACTACATATACGTACAGAATGTACAATATAGATACGTAGATCTTACGAATTTCGGCGATCGCGACCAACGTTCTAACCATCACGAGACGTTCTCAGGTTTTTATCACGCGTGAGCGCGACGGAAGTGTGGCATTTATGGCGTCGAGATTTATGTCCTCGCGAAATCCCCCGGAGCATCCGGCTAGTGCATTTATTCGCTAGTTGTCACGAGAATGCCGAGTATAGTGTACATTTTTCTTCCACATTCGCATATATATATTATACATGATGCCATTATTTCTCACATCTTCCGCGGTGGGTTTAGAGCGCGCGCACCACACCTATAATACCTATGCGACAGAATATTCCGGATCGATTGACTGTCTTTGTGCCCACGGGCCGATTACACGACGGCTAACAAAGACTAATATATTTTATTTAATCAGCTGATCGACGACGTGTAACGTGTACGCATATTATGATTTTCCGGGTGGGGGAAAAAATTATGTTTTTCGATAGTGGTGACCCGGTGACAGTAGTGGTAGCGATGGTGAAGGTGGAGGAGGGGAGTACACGGATAAACTGTCACCACGACGGTATAATTATCGACGTTAATTAAAGACGAAACTTTTCACTGTAACGCGAGAAGAGCAAGAGACCTTTAATTAAAGCACTACGAAGACAGACCGCGTAGGGAAGTTTGTAATCGATAGGCAGGGGACAGAAGAATGAAAACCCGGCACAGGATCGGATCCTAGGTCTGATCTAAATTACTTTTTCAGATACAACGAGGGGAAAAAAAAGTTCACGATCGGTCTACCGGGAATTACTTCAAAGTAAATACCGAAGAAATGTTGATGAATCCAATATTTATACGAGTATTCGAATTGCAAAAATAAGTTTTTTAATTCTTAATGTTTTAATTAAAAACAAAAGTAATTTTTTATTCTTCTACCACAAAATATTTATATTATGCCATTTTAATGAGTTAACTAAAAAATATTGTAATTTTACCCAGAAGAAAAAAAATGAAAATATGACTAACAGTCAATGAGTGTATTTTTATTGTACATTTAGATGCTTATATAGTATATAGCAATATAGACATATAGCATTAAAATAATTGATTTAATAAACCACTGTTATTTAGTAATTAGTTAAATAGTAGTTTAATAATTGACTCATCAAGAGTCAATATGACATATATTTAGAAATTCAAATTCAAAAATCAAAAAGTACTAAAAATATAAATTACAACATATACGTAATACATACAATTCATATTTATAGTGGATTATAAAAATTATTTTAAGTGTACCTCTCACTGTCAACAATTCGATTATTTAAACACAATTTTAGTATTCTAGATGCATATTTTGGTCAGTAGAATATATTATACGTTCTCAGAATACAAAACATTTTTTACATATACATGTATATAATTTCTTCTTAGAACGTATAAAAAATATTACGGTAAATGCTTTAAATATTTCCCCACGACTAATTTTACACATTATCGTTATTTTATTTTGTTTTTTTTTATTTACTTATATAAACTAAAAAAAAAACCGTTTAACAAATTGAGGCCACAAATGATTCAGTTCAATTTTTTCTCGATGAAAACGTCATAAAATTGTTTAGGAAAAAGTTAATCGGAAGGACAATGTCGTAAAAGTAACATAAAAAAATATAGGCAGTGACGACGAGGGAGAAGCTATTTTGGGCCAGAGAATAACAACCAGAGCAAAAAACAAGACTAATAATAATCATAAAATATTCTGGGTTGTTTTAAGTGAATTTCCCGGTATTTTTCATTTGGACCCCCGCGTAATTTCCCTCGGGTCTCCCTTCACTCCACTGCCATCAACTCATGCCCCACCACTTTCATAACCTGTCAAACTGAATTCACCGGTCATAAAACTTGTACACTGACGCTTCAGAAAGAAGAAATTTTTTATATTATTAAATATGAATGCTCAGAGAAACGATAGTTCGGATGTGAAGTGTATTTAATATTTAAAAAGGGACCGGCGGTTACTTTTGGATTTTTCTTTTTTCATATTCCTCTCCCTATGGACTATATGGATAATATATATACACTCCAATACAGTTATAATGAATTTCTGTACTATTGTCTTGCACAATTGCTTTTATGAAAATGAAAAATAAGAGATATTCTTGTCCGGAATTGTATGTAAACTAAACGGAAATAATAATATAAATTCAATATCGTCTGGCCGTCAGATGAACTGGTCATGTTTTGTTAAGTTTAAGAAACTGTCAACAACTACGGTAGTCAATAATATAATATAAAATAATAATAAAAAAAAAGTTCTTATAAAAAGAGTAAGATACCTTTATATTTCACGTATATTCCTGTCAAATAACTATTGATCGATATAAAACTAATATTATTGTGTTGTAATATAAATTAATAAGATATTAAATTATTGTTGTTATAATCGGCTTTTCAATTAGTGTACTGCAGGTACAGCGAAGTAATACAATTTGAATGTAAACTGTATTTTTTAATTAATTTTATTCACAGAAAACTTATTTCTATTGTTGTAATTCTTTTTTTTTTTATATGTATAGTGTATACAGTACCTAATACATTATATAAACATAACTATTTTCGTATAGTCTATATAATATATAATTGGATGGGAATGAATATTTTAATAATTTCATAATAGTTTGCGATGTAATATAATACAATAGTTTAAAACAAATTGTATTACATTGTACACAATATTCAATAAACAGTATAAAATACAGTAAAACAATTTAAAAATAATAAACCAATGTAATATACTTCTAGTATAAAAAAGTTATTTGTTTTAAGTATGTTTATTAAAAATATATAATCTTGAATATCTCTCCACAGCTCTAATAATAAACTGCATACGAGTATTTTAATTTAAACAAGTAACTCTATTTTAGTTAATAAACATACAAATTGAATGTCATGAATGCTGATAAGATTACCACAGAAATAATCTTTGATTATCAGAATTATGCCTTTGTTGTTGTTTCTTAAGTTTATCCCGGGTTATAATGTTTTGTCTGCTTTTGGAGACTTAAGGAAAGTGAATGGACTCGAATTTCAGCATACTTGTGGCCATGTCAGGTCAAAAGAAAACTTTGTGGTTGTAGCTAAACTTTCTGTGTTGTCGCTGAGAGGAAGTAGATATTGTTACTTTGACCGTTAAGGAAGTACCAGTTTATTTCAAGCTCAAGGAGCTTCAGTTTCAACGTCGTATAAGGACCGTGGTAATCGTATTTCTTAACGTACCCCCTTTTAAGAAGATAACGGTAACCGAGATTATTAGTTTTTATCAATCTAGTTAAAACAAAACAACTCGAGGACTTAACAACAGAAACTGTACTTCAATACTTTGCATCCGTCACAAAATATTTAGATAAATATCATGTTTTTCAACTAACTAATCAATCAAGATATTTGTCTTTTTTTTTTCTTCTACAGTATATTCATCTAGTGAAATTTAGTGATTGACTACAAAAGGTCGTGCAGAGACACGTTTGAACTTTGACCGATCGATAAACTTTTGTGCGGTCGTGCCTGTTGTTTCAGCGACCCTCGTGTGGACGCGTCTCTAGGGCCCAGCTGTGTCTTCTTTTGGGGTGAAATAAAGAATGAAGGGTAAATCCAAAAAGAAACGGAAATAAAAACCCGAGGTATTGAAAAAGAACGAATAAAATAAAAATAGTAGAAAAAACAGTTTTCTGCGCGACTGGTCTCCGATCAAAACGATACCGTTAACGAAACTAAACGGTTTCTTTTTCTTAAAAAAAAGTTGTGTTTTTACGGCTTGAAAGAATAAAAGTCCTTACGGGTTATAAAAAATAGTTAAAATGATTTTCCGATAAAGCGAACAATCGAGTTTGTAGTCATTTTTGTGATAGGTAGTAGAAAAATGTAATGACTTCAAAACACGTTTGCCCATTTGAGTTTAAACGTTTGAATTCTTAACATAATTTTTAAATCCTATTGAAATTGATTCAATTGCAGTTATTCTGAATTTATCTACTCTATTCACATCGTTAATTTTAACATATTTCTGATAACATTTTCTTTTTCATTAATACGATTTTATACGACTGTTTAATTTCAAATAGATAAATAGTACCTATTTAATAATTATTATATAAATAATACTATAGTTATTAAATAAAATGAACTAATATTTTGAATATAACATGATAACTATTATTATTTTAATCCAACGTGCGTAAAGATTTTTCTATTATATTTGTTAGGATGTCTTTTGTATGAGGTAGTTCAATGAAATGAAGACAATATATTAAACTTTTAGTAAAACCAGAAAGGTATTGGTTAAGCAATAATGTTTTATTTTAGAAACCTTTTTTTAAGATGGTAAAAGTGCTCTAAAAGCTTCATATAACATGTCTATTGATTTGAAATAAGTCGTAAATTCCAATTTAGGTTTGTTAGTATTGTAAAACACCAATATTGTAAAAAATAAATCATCAAATGGAAAGTTTATATTGTCATAAATTAATTACTAGTAAGTTTATACTTAAAAAAAAAATATTTGAATTTACAATATCATATTATGATACCCTTAATCTTATTTTAAACTAAATTCATGATTATTCAAATCTTATTTTAAATTATTTATTTCTAAACTTGTCACGTGTTTTTTTATTTTAAAAGTGATCATTAATTAAAAAATTTAATTTATTTAAAAAAATATAAGTATTTGTATACATCACAAGTAACTATATAAACAGCTCTTTAAATTAATTTTAAAATGCTATAATTATGGTTTTTAAAATTAAAAATACAGATTTAACATTTCCGTCCAAGTATTACATTGTTATAAAAAGTATTTACCACTTTTAAAACAAAACTTCACATTTAAAAATATATATGTTTAATGTGTTTATATATATTTTATACAACAAAATAGTATACAGTAAGACTTTTATTTAGAATAAATATAATGAAACAATAATGAAAGTCTCGTTATTATATAATAGTTATGACGTATTATTTTTGTTATCCTGCAAATTTATTTGATTTATGATATTAAATACCTACTTAAAAATATTTGCGCAGAACAGACATTAAATTTTAAAATATTTCCTTAATTTTAAATATTATTATTATTACTAATCCGTATTATCCTTGCTCGATGTTTAAAAAAATATATGATTTTTACTATATTATTTTAGTGACATTATGTAATCAATTTCTTAACAAAAAAAAAAAAAAAATTATTAGAAATTATAATATGTTTTTATTATGTTTCATATTGTGACATACTAAAGAAGCCAAACATGTGAACCTACATACTTGGCTTGTCTATACAAACAATAGTGTCAATATAATTTTGGAATTGTAACTTGCGATTTTATACCTTCTGCCCAACATGTATTTTCATAATCTCCATGAGCCGTTTGAACATTAGCATAATGAAAGGTATGATAGGCGGAGCAAAATTAAATCCCGTTATTTATAATATAATGTCTTTGTAACGGACATCCTACTGACACAAATGACGTTGATCATCTCTCCCGTCGAGTGTTTCCGGCCTTAAAAACAATTTATACGTATATCTTTTTTAACCACCGAACGTTAAAACGTTAAAAGCTACTTTTAATTACCAAGATCCTTTCTTCTCCATTAAGGATGAAATATAATATTAATTAAGGAAAATGTTAATGATAAATATTAAGAAAGTAATTTTTTTCCCTTTTTTTTTAACAACTGTTATATTTGTTTGCTGCTTATATATTACTCCATTATAATGTTATGTACAATACACATATTTTACGTTTTTATTCTTTTATTTTATTTTTTTGAAACACTTGTTTTATAATATTATATTATACTATTATAACGTTATGAAGAAACTCAAAATGCAATAATAGTATTAAGAGAATAGTCATTATAGTTTTAACATCAACAAAGAAGAATTATATGATTCAATTTATCTCAAATAGGCGTTTAAAGATTTCATATCAAACGAATACGTTACTGTTTATACCTACGTACCTAATTTATATTATACAAGACGACAACAAATTTTAAGCCATACATACTATTATAAACTTATGATGACTCAGATAACTATAACTGATAATAATAATTCGATTACATAACTATTTTCATTTGTTGGTAAAGAAAAAAGTTTTATATTTGTACTTTTACAATTTGATTTCTTACAATTATTTAAAACACAAAATCACATTATAAAAAGTTATATAAAGTATGAAATAAATTACGAAATCGTTTTTCTTCTATACTAACGTACTTATCTACTCTAAAGTCTTATTATAGTAGTCTATGGTAAAAAACCAATACTACCACGACTCTTTCAATTAATGTCAAGGAGCTTAGAAACAACTTATTTTACGAATTACGATTACAATGAACTTATGTAAATAATTAAAAACGCACATGGCAACAATGCTGATTCGAGCACATGCACTTTATTTATAGAGATCCGATCACTACTATTTTTTGCAGCAGACTCATATAGTATAGATTATTAATAAAACTGATGGCTTACTTGTATGTGCTGATCGTACTGTGGTAACTGTAAGAAGAAAACACAGCCAATAACAGACAGCGTTGTTGAGGAATGCACTTGAAATCATAGCGAGGCGTTTGTCCATCACCTGAGTACCATTTCACGTCGCTTCAGATAAAGTTTTAACTGTGACGTATTTTTATATCCAATTAACCAAAACAATGAGATGGTCTTCAAACATATCTATAAAAATAAAATAAAAATCATACATTACTAAGTATGAACACAATATTTTAGACATATCAATAATACGAGTATATAGATATAGGTATATAAAAAAAAAATATATCACTAATCGTTACATTGAGCTATACATTTACCAGTGAAAAATTATTTATATTATAAATTATAATTCATAATACATTAATAGAAATAAAAAAAATATTTTTTTTACACATTATAAATGTATAATAATAAATTGATGATAAATAATAAGCATATAAGTGTATAAATGTACTCATGTACTCAATACTCATGCATTGAAAATGGATGTAATTATCACCTATTTGTTCATTTTATTTAAATTTAGTTTGTTTTTCAGATCGTGTTTATAACTCTATACAATACCTGTTGAATACCCAATAGCTTCTGTGAGTATTCTAGCAGATATATGGTTTTTCATTTAAACGCTTACTTGATAAAGACGTTCAGTAATTTCCGTTAATGAACGCGAGTGTTTAGTTATAAACGAAAGTTTATTGAGAATCAACTCAGTTTTAATTGCGTGAAATATAACTTTAAGACCTTTGTTATTAAAACTGTAAACTCCCTCTCTATCATTCGCACTCATACCATGATCGTAAAGCATTTGAAAGTTTTACCGCTGTATGAAAATGCACGTGCGACAAAATATTTCCTGCTTCAACTCCCTAATAGTATTGTGTTGCAATAAAATACATTTTTGAAAGACTAAAGCCATTATTATTTCTATATTATCGTCATATTTTATTAAATGCCTGTTTAAATATAATTACGCACCTACCTATAGGTTTAATATAATGAATAAAGTAAGTATATAATAGAGTTGAATTTCATCAATTCAGAATAATACCTATTTGTTTCTAAAAATGAAATGATTATAAATTGTATTAATATCAAAATAACCTGTTTTATTTAAATATATATATATATTTAATTCCAAAAATGCTTATAACATATTAATGACGAATAAATTGTAACAACAATACGCTATAAATATTTTACTATCTACTGATAATAGCCAATATGTATATATGCATGATAATATTAATAATTATAATGTAATGTACACATCGACTAATAGTTCAGAGACACAACGATATATACTGCACAAATAAAGCGTCAATCGACGATATTGGTGAAATATGTACAATACAAACAACAAACTTAAATTAATATAAAGTGTAATCAGGTCGAGTTTCTGTTCCGAACAATAAATCATTTAAATGAGAATTGTGTTTTTACGACGCTAATACTTCACGAGAGATAGTGTTCAGGGGAAATATATTCAAAATCACATAATTCTAAATATAGTTGACATTCCAGTAAAACTATACTTCAACAATGTCTTCCATCCCGCGGGAAACTTTCACAATTAATCAGCCACACACACGACAGACTGTTTCTATAATTTCAATTCGCATACGCCTATACTTCGTTTGATTTTTAACGTTTTAATTCGATAAAGCAAAACCATTAATATTCTTCGGTCAGTTATCGGCTATTTTGCGTTTGCCTCTTTTTGGTGTAGTGCTTATAATATAAACTCTAGAGAAGTTAGCATTGAAACTAGCGCGCCATGTTGGCATGAAAAGGACGTACATAGTTCCCCAATCATAATAAAAACAATTGTTCCTCTCATGGGATCTGACGTCCCAAACACACTGTCCTTTCATTTCCCCAGACCTTTTCCCGGAATGCTATACATAATATATAAATTATAATATGAGCAAAATAACCCTATTTTATTATAAATCTCTTTAATCGTAAATTCTTAATAAACGACAATCAAGTCAATTATATTTTATGGAGAATAATAATATTGTATTTTTTACTTATATTATAAATTATAATTATTTATTGTTATTATTATTTTGTATTGATACTAACTTTATCTGTCCTGCAGTGATTGATATAGGTCGTGTATATAAAAACAAAAAGTAATTTATTATATTATTATGTCACGTGAATAATGAATAATAATTATTATGAGAAAAAGTAAATATTATGCTCTAAGCCTAAAAGTTTTTAACAAATAAAACGCTTGTCAATTGCTGTTTAAAGTTTCTAACAAACCTACCCGAAATTAATCCAAAATATGATATCTAGAGAAATTAATTAATGATAGTTACTAAAATAATCAAAACAGTATAGACTTAGGTAAAGGTAATTTTCGTTGTCATTCAAAAATTAATTATAAATTTCAATGGCTATCGAATGTTAGATAATGTTTTATTATTATAATATCCATAATGATATTTAATGAAAAAAAAAATATGTTTTAAAGAGTTAACCATATTTTTTTTACATAACCCACACTACATTTTTGTTGAAAAAATATCCTTATAATATATAAGTTATTAGTTATATATCATAACAAAAATTCTGAGAATTTAATATTAAGAAATTTAATTTTAAATTTCTTGGTATTAAATTTAAATTTAATTCCAGACCTAACCATTCTAAATACAAAATGTTAGTATACATTTACTCGCAAATTTATATACTTACATGTTTTTAGTGGTTTTTACTGTTATTATACTGGTTGTACTTGTTAAAAAACAATGACGAATTTGATGAAATATGATGCCTATGATTGTAATCTTTAATACTTATGATACCTTAAATAAGTAAGTTTATTTTCCATAAACTTATTTCGTACAATTCTATATATTTTAAATCTTTTAGTGGATACTTACCAAGGTTTAATGCATAAAAAGTGAATAATATATATTTAATGATTTTTCCTGTCTATTAATTATCAACTCTGACCATAATCAATTACCTTCCTATGTTTAAAATAAAATGTATTTATTTACAAACAATTTAATTCTGAATGTTATTGAATGCTTGGATTCTGGTATAAGATGTTTGAAATACTTCTTAGAATCTTAATTTAGGTGTGTTGTTTATTAAACAGGTCTACGTGGCTGATGGAGGTATATTGCGATCTAATAATAACGTACGTGTATCATATTATACTACTTTATCACAATGTTCTAAAAATGTTTTGCATACAAAATATACATAAAACAACAGTTTCATTACTCCGACCTGATAGTTGATATAACTCGCTGAGACTGAATATGAAATTCAATAGTTAAAACAATTAAAATCACGAGCACGCCATTTAAGAATCAACTGACGGCGGCGTCCTAATTATTAAAATTTATACAGCTACGTGGTAATAACAATAAGACTGACGTAAACGATTATATTTTTACGCGATTTCGTGTTTATGAATATTATTTCCCGGCGAAACGAGTTCGATAAAAATTAATGTAAAAATAGAGCTTCGGAGAGTTCGAACGTTCTAAGAACACTTTCTATAAGGTATATACGTGCTTATTGGATTATGTGAATTGTAAGCGCGATTTCGCGTTTTGTTAGAAATCCTGTGTAAAAAAAAAAAAAAACCGTTGTTCGCATAAAAAAAAACACAACACTACTATACTATTACTATAATAAATGGATTGAACGTTGCCGATATTATTATAATAAGGTCGGTACAGGACTTTGGAAAAAAATTCGTCCGTTCCCTGCCACACGACGCGATGGGATATATTATATTTATATATATATATATATTATGTTATGTTTAAATGTTTTGCATTTATATTATGAACGCTTGTACGTGGTGTTTTTTTATTAATATTATTTTTCGACCGTCCGTTTCGATCGGATTTTCGCGCACAGCCGCGTTTAAAACCAACCCGTCCGCACACACACACACCCGTATTATACGTATAGGCTGATTTTAAATCAATACCCACACTACCGTAAGCACATATATTTTACACACACATATATATGTGTGTGTGTGCGTCAGAAGACACACACTGGCTGGCTGGCTATAGAGACGGCGGAGGCGAAATTATAAATTATGCGCCGACACGTGACTCTCTCCATCCCGACGTATGTGCTCATAATAATACGTATACGGTATAGTACACTACTATATACCGTACACGCGGCCCAGCATCCGGACCGGAGAGCATTTATGCGCACGCGCGCCGGCTCGTGATGTGCGCATTTGGTACCAACCACTCCATCGCTGCCCACACCTCCCTTACCACACACACACACACACACACCTATACCGAGGTTTTGAAACCAAATACCCGGTGCATAACCGATATATTTTTTTTCGTCTCGCGCGCGTCTTCCCGGCCCGACCACCCCACCCCGAGCGAACCTTAAAACAACGACCGCCACAGCAACCGGTGTTTTAACACACACACCCACGACCCACTGCACCGTCGTTTTTCCTGCAATGCGGTTTTCCCGGTCTACACCCAATTAGCTCGACTTCTGGCGCTATCACCACCACCGCCACGTAAAATCCGTAATAATAATATAATTATTATCGAACGCGCCGATTTTTTACTTTCTTTTTTTTTTTTAATTAATTAATGTAATAATAATCGTATTGTATTCGAGAACTAGTGTAGTAATCGTATTATTTTATTTTATTTTATTTTATTTGTTATAATTACATATTAATATTTTCATTATCGAAAGTTTGTAATCCTTAAATTATAATAATATTATGTGTCGAGCTTACATTTGCATTTAAAATCTATTAATTTCTACATTAGTTTAATTTTAAAATGTTAGGTAATATTTTCTCCAGATCATCTGGTAAATTGTTTTACTTTTTTTTTCGAATCCCTTTCAGCGACATTCTACAGTTAAAATTTGTACTGTAGTGAATTGAGTTCCACAGGTGATATATATTGGGGTACCGTATTTAGCCAATAAGAAATCGTGAGAGAGCGACCAATTCGTAATTTTATTTCGTTTTGACTCGTTTTTTTTATTTTTGTCACCCTAGTATGCTATTGTTTCGACAGTGTGTTTGTTGTGATACACACGTGAGTTTTTGATTTGGTTATACGAAGATATACCGATCTAAATATTATTATTATTACTATAGTATTGATATATACGGAACACATTCACCTATATATTATACTTAAATTAGGTGTATTTTTAAATATTGATTATTACACATTTTAAATAAATGGGTAGTAATTAAGTAAGTTATTATTATTATTATTTATTAAGTACACTTAGAGACTATATTATAAATACTTAGATTTTTAAAGTCAGTATTTATTTAAGGAACGAAAACAATTTTTTAATGAAAACAGCCCTTTCAACAAAATTTTTTAGGCATATGGTTTTTTAACTATATGTATATTGTATATACTTAAATAATAAAAGTAGTAGTAGTAGAATAAAACTTTTTAAGGTAAGTATATGGTATATCAAACTTTCTGTATCAATGGTAATGTGTTTAAAAGGTATGGGTGCTGTTTAATAACTACCTATAGTCTATACTATATAGGCGTACAATAGATAGGTATTTATATTTATATATTATAAAAATAGTCAAGTACTTATATTAACCGTTAAGTACTGCAAATTATAAAATACTAATGAATTAATATGAATACAATATTGTATTCAATTTATCTAAAGCAAACACTTAAAATCTCCAAATACCCTAATTCAAATAAACGAGTACATAATTGAATAAAAAATGAAATGGAGGTGAGCACGATTACGATAGTCATGAGTCATGACTCATGATTATGATAAACATATAGATTCGGCCGAATACGTATAATAATAATTAAACGACTCTCCCTATCCATCTATTATCTCGTCTATATCCATACCACTCGTCGTCGGAAAATACCTCATGTTTGCTCGATAAACATGTACAATGTATATATAATATAGTATAGTCGATACCGAATGGGTACATACTCTGATGTCGCTGGGTCTTCGTCACTATCACAACATTGATACACTCGAACGGCGGCGACGAAGAGAGAGATCGAGTATGACATATAATATGCACCGAGTGTTTAGTTATTATAGTTGCACATAGTGTAAATATTATGTTTGTCCCGCCATCGCGTCACGTGCAGTTGGTCGATGGATAAACGATCGCGTTTACCTTATAGAGTTATACCGTTTTGTAATGATTATCGTGATCCTGAATTTATACATATCACATAATATTAATACATTTTTGTATCGAATAACTTCAATTACAAGTATAATTCATTATTTTTTTTAGCAGTATAATAATAATCATTAATAAAAAATAATAATAATAAATAGACGTGTATAAATAAAATATGTAATATTATTTGAAATATTACGAATACATAGTTTAATAATTCTATTAAAATATCCCAAACGACTGTCGGACCGTGTATAATTATATTTCAACTGTCATCAAACAATTGAAAAATATACATTTTTTCTTTTTATATAGGTACGTTGTAAGCCACTATGGCTGCACTAACTTTTGCTTTTCAATAAAGTTTATTTTTTGAAGACAGTTAATCTCAATTGGTCGAATTGTCATCATTGTTTCAGCCTGAATTTCTTGTAAGGACACTTCTTAAATTGTACAAATCTAAGTGTTTGTAAATATAATATATGGTCTTCAAGTGTAGCTTAAAAATCTAAGAATCAGAATATTAAAGATTTGATAGTTAAAAAAAAAATGGTAATGAGAATATGCTCGTCGAATCACCTTCTGTGAATTGTGTATTATATAAATCGTTGGAAAATTTTATTTAGAACATTATAAGACGTATATACATAATTTCAACAGTCAGCTCACTGTCGTTTGCCGCCGATAAAGTTAGCCGGAAAACATACGTTTTATTGCCATTCAACACTCAGGATCACTTTCGATACAGTGGCAATTACGGCGGATATAAATCTATACTGACGGCGAACACAAAAGTGTATATAATACTACTTACAAATGTCATAAAACTCGACGAAACATCGTACGCACGCACAACCATTCACGACACATAATATAAAACCGTAGCAGATCTATGTTATTGTGCATCATATAATAATAATATATAATTATTGGCGACCATCGATGCGATCCGTTTATGACGGTGTCGTCGTGTTAATGTTCGGTGTACACAAAACACATTTACATAATATATATATATCATTATTATTGTATATACGTAGTGCGGGCTTACGAGAACACAGAGAATTCAATCGACGATAAATTAACGCCACAATAGTTTTATGGCCCGAAACTTACGCGTATAACAAAACAACACCGCCGACCGTTGACAGGGATAATGTTATGTATATATGTACAGTGGTAGTGGTAAACGATAATCGTTTCGAAACGCCGAAAGATCAATGTGGACGAAAATGGCTGAACCCCGATGGGTGTCTTGCTCCGACGGGTTACACGCGTACATATATTATGTTATAAATCATGACGCGTGTGTGAAATATAATACAATATAATATATTATAATTTATATAAATAATATATTATTAACTGCGAGACGACGCTTGGACAAATAGCGAACTTGGTGGCCGCACTTATCGTCTGAAATTCGGCAAATTTATCAACACCTTCAAATAAAAACTATTCCATGCACCGTATTTAGACGGTATGTGGTTGCATAGAGCTTTAGTAAACGGATAGTGAGTGACTTGAGAGGTGACGGAGGGGATAATGAACAAACTGTATTATAATGTAGAGGATAAACGGCCCGGCGAGATATAATCCAGTGACATGACATCGCAATTATTAACCTGTCTCCCTTTCCGTGGAAATTGAGCACGCTGCAGCCCTCGTCCTTCCACGATGCATTTTTTTTATTTTTAAAACTTGTTTCTTATTTAAGTTTTTTTTGTATTGATGAAATATTAAAAAAAATTCCATTCGATTCATTAATTTATAATATTTAAGAATTCATTTTCCGTATTATTTATTTATACGCACGTAAAGTATTAATATAACTATATTATTCATACATTATGATGGTCTTAGTTTTCAATATTATAGTAGATATATTTTAGATCACCTGCCGTTTGCGCAAAATTTAAAAATTCTATTAAATGATAAATAATAAAAATAATCTTTTCAAACTTTTTTTATTATGTAACAATAAAGACCTAACGTATTTAAGCTCATGCTGAATTATAATTATAGTAAAAAAAAGATACACTAGAAATGATGACGTTTTGGATAAAATATTTCATTGATTTACCTTTAACACAAACATAATATTTTAATATTAAATAATATTATATAAATTATGTAAGTAGATTTACAGGTTACGGATGACAATATAAAATTAATATTTTTATTTATTTAATGACTCATGATTAAATTTCCAATGAAATTCATGAATAAAATTTAAAACTCTTACATCATAAATTGCTTCAAACAACAACTGTGAACTGATGAAACATTTATGTAGGATCTTATTATTCATTTATTTGTGAGTTGTAACTGATAAATAATCAATTCCTTTTTTCCAATTTAAAGTTTACTTATTAAGATAGGTAGATTTTTTATAGCTTCTGTTAAAAAGCAAGCCACGCAGAGTATTCAATAAAACAAAATGTTATCTATTATTTGCGAAATGGAAAAAAAAATAATAAAACCAAATAGCTAAACATAACAAGTGGCTTATGCCAATATTTATCAAAACGCGTTTTTCACCGTTTTTTTTTTTAATACACTGGGAAAATTTACGACTTTAAAGTGAATCAAAATAAATTGCGTTACACTAATAAACATTTTGACGGAGAATTTTAAACAAAAATTATTGTAATTGAATGCATTTATTCAATTTTACTATTATAATAACTAACGGAGTTGGATAATTTATTTTAACGTCAATGTTCACTAGTTAAACTTCTTTCAATATAAACCGTTGAACAAGAATATAAAATAATCGTTTTTCGTTTTATAAACTACATAAGTATAAACTCAAAATAAATTAATATTTCATTAAGCTTTTCTTTAAGCAAAACACAAATAACAAAATATGTCCGAGTCAATTTAAATTTAAGTATTAAAAAAACGATATGAACTGTTGACTTTTAAGTTTGTACCTTTATTGTATATATTATATTGACCGTGTTAACCTTCTTTTATTTTGATTGATTAAATAATAAATACAAATACAAGTAATGCAACACGATTGTTACAATCTCCGATATCTGCACGTATACACGATTGATATTATTTCACTGCTCAAGTCGGAGAAGGCAAAAGGTTTCCTTTTTCAGAATTATTAGCGTACAAAACTTCCGGAATGCATAATGTACAGTACGGACTTGTGTAATATATTGTTTTCGGACGTTTTTGCAGAGAGGGACAAAAACGTGATCCGAATATAAATTGTAAATATTAATTTTGGTAGTTTTTTTTTTTTTATTAGTATCACTATAATATATTTATATATTTTTAGTGTCTACTCCTCCTACGACTAAACACGCAACAAAAACAACTCTAAAAGCAACACCAAAAACGTCTATTCCATTCGGGTTTTATTCGCACATGCAACACATTAAGAATACATTCTGGCACGCTAAAATTTATCGGGATACGCCAACTTAATCCGGACCTAGGGACGCAATGTCGCGCCTTTGTTGTCACAGTAAAACAATTTTTTTGCTTTTCATATTACCATAACAATAATGAATCTTCTTTTTTTTATTTCTGACAAAAATTATTACAGTTGCGTGACTTCATTTCTTAGAATTACGATGATAATAGTAATAATAATTATTATTATTACTATAATTTTGAATAGTAAACGTAGTTTTCTAATTTTCGTATTTTTTAATTTTCCATAAGTTCAAAGATAGTTAAGAAATACTAAAAAAAAAAAAAAAACATCAAAGAAAAACAACTTTTTCGCTAAAACTGAAAATAATTAAATATATAATAATATGTTATCTTATTATATTTTATTTATTCCTATGGTACATTTTTAAAATACAAATATAAATAGTTCAGTATAATTCATAAAACAAACCGATAACTTTTTTATACTTTGGATTAAGATAAACAATTAATATTTAATATTTTTATAAACATCAATATTTTAATACCTTTTATGTTAGATTTTAAGTAATACATGTATATGTAGTATGTACTAATAGCATTTGATATAAACCTAATAAAATATTTATATCTTTTCAAAGAAGACCTCTGAGTTATTTCAATGTAATTAAATATTAATATTTAAGCACAACAGTTCTAAATCTTCAATTTAGTATTTTAATGTATATTAATATCAATAAAGATATTATTATAATTTGGTTTTGTGTAAAAAAAGCTATGTAAAATAGTTAATAGTTTTTCGCTTTAAATAAAATGATATAGTAAAAATATAAAAATAAATTGGAAAACTATTGTACTATATTTTTTTATTATTATTGCTTACTGTTATATTAATTTTTTTTCTTTATGAATATTTTAAAATAAGGATTTAGTTTCAAAATAAATTTAATCGGAAACAATTTATATTAGAATTTTTTTTGAACAACTGTGATAAAAATGTGTTATACAGTTTAATATTCGTACAATTTTTTTTTCATAAGTTCCATTTCACAAGCGTAATAAGTGCCCTTTCATCATTTTCAAATAAACAATTTATTTGAAATTTAAACAAATTCACAAATTTCAACATATTTTATCAGCTTACATAAAACAATTCGAGTATGTATTATAGTTAAGAAACGATGTGTTTTACCAAGCCTTAAGATGAACCACCATTAAAATGTTTATTAAACGAAATAATAAAAAATAAATTCGATACATGCATGAATGAATGTTCAAAATTGTTTGGTTCCAATGGGTAGTATGTAGTTATAGGTACCTTATACGCGTGTGATTGATTTTAATGAGTCAGCACGACGAATGTAGAATTTAAAAAAGTCGTACGTGACTGTCGAGTATGGCGTCATCGAAACAGGAAAAAGCACTAGGCGCCCGTTAAAAGTCAAATATGTGTGCTTTTTAAAAACCGACTTTCAGTGTGGTAAGTGATTCTGGTGGCAACCCCGTTTAAACGGCGTTTAAAGGCGAAATAGGTTTTCAGCTTTTGCACAAGTTTTTATTTGCAAGTTGCCATCATATCCCGGGACTTTGGAAGCGAAATAGCACGTGACGAAAATTCACCGCCCTTTTTCGCACATGACCCTCCCTCCCCACCCCTTATTCACTCACTTTATAGCCACCCTCCCCTTTAACTGTCTCTCTCGCATACTCATTCGCCACCTCTCCTTGACCTGCCGTATACGCCGGTATCAACTGTGTCAGTGTGTGTGTGTGCGTGTGGTGATGGCAGTGGTGGTGGTGGTGGTAGTGGCGGTTGTCATACTTTCCTTGTACTTTTCTCCCCCGGGCTACGACCGTTAAACTTTCTATTTTTACCCCGGAAACATCTAAGAAAGTTGGCCATTTTCACGCCTTTCTGGATGCACGACTGCCATAGTGGTGAGTAGTACATATACGGACCGCAATCTAATTTGTCCAACCGAAAAGGAGTGACTTATTCTTTTCAATGCGTTCGTTCCACTATACTGTCTCAGCCGTCACTTTTAAAATAGAAAACACACTATACATAATGTCTGATAAATATTATAATTTCCCACTGAGATATTATATTAATTAGACTGAAATACATAGATTTGTTAGTATTTAGACAAAAAAACGGTTTACACTACAAAGACATTTTTAGAAATGTAATAATGCTATCGTAAAACGCTACTGTGTCGTAATGTCTACATATACATTATACATATAAATATTAATAGTCTTATTCATTTTTTTTTTTCATAATAGAATATTGAAAAATACCAAATATAATAAACTAATATATTATTTAAGTATTATTCTAATATAAAATTAACAATCCATAACGATGGGAGCTATATGTATTGTCCATTTAAGTACAATAAGCAATGATCGAAAATAAAAAATATTTAATATAATATCTTACTTTATTAAGATACTTATATAACTAATTATAATAATTAATTGAAAACAAAAATTAATTTATTCCATTATTTATTAATTTATTTTACTTTTTAGTAAATCGCATAACCTAATCTGCTTATACATCATCAGCATAATATCATTTTTCACATGCAAAATATAACTTTGTGTGCCTCATTTATAAACATTACTTTAATAATATTTTCAATAACGGAGTTAATTAGTTATTCTACACAAATTATGATGCTAATAAATTCCAAATTCAATGAAATGTGAATATATTATAGAATCTGACACCGTTTTGTAACTGCAATTCGTAAAAATTAAGATCGTTTGTGAGTTAAACTTTAATTAGTTTTCATTTTCATTTTTAATTAATTCACCAGCTAAAAATAATTTATTTCCAACAGTTGTGAAAAATATTTTTATTCATTAAACGTGTATGAATTATTTTGATTTTGAATTATCATAAATAGCATTCTGGACAAAATAGATTAATGGTACAAGTATATCATATATAATTTATATCGCTTAAGTAAAACATTAACATAAAATTCAAAAAATAATTTGTTTTGATAATTACTACAGTATAAGTTAAAATAAAGTAACGATTAACGTAAATACGTTCCAAAATTGTTTTTTTTTAATTATGGATTAATTTGAACTTATCTTCTCAGTATAATAATAATAATTAATATAGGATTAATATAATAACAACATATTAAAATATTTCTGCCATGATTATACTTATAAAAGTAGCTATTTATCTATCTATCTATTCGATTCATAATACATAAAATAAACTTATAAGTAAAAAAAGACTTTTTTTAACACAATTTACATTTTTTTTCATTCTGTTCTCGCTTAAAATTCAAATAACACTGTCGATGTGATAAAATGTAAGCTATGATAAAATTACAAAATTGTATTGAATACTGTACACAAATATTGCCACAATTTTAATGGAAAAACGAGTCCATTAAAGGGTCATAAAAACTTATGGGACATCAGGCGAACTAATGAAATAAACCCCCGTTCTTCGGACGTCGCTATCCTACTTGGAAATCTCTCACTAAGCCGTTAATGGTTTCGGTCTCAGTGGTGGCGGAAAAAAATCACATTCGACCAACAAAAACTAATTTTCACACAACAGACGCACTAGTCGTCAAGAATTCAAAAGCTGCTTAAACCACTAGGCTTTATTTTTTTAAGACTAATCTTTTAAAAATAAAAGCTGATCGAATGCACGTGTTGGCAAAAAAATTGGTTACATCAAAATGGATTATCTAGATTTTCTAACCACACAATACAAATAAATCACACCGATAAATTTTCAGGAATTTATAGGTCCTGTGTATAATATTTGGATAAGATTATTGTTTTATCGTCATAAAACTTGCACAGCATAAGCTAATTAAAAATATATCATTCGAGATTTAAATTATGAAATTCTATGATATGTTATTTTATTTCATGATTACCTATCTCAAATAATATTCTACTGTCTATTATATAAAATACTTCAAAAACTAAAAATATTAAATAGTACATATTTAACATGTTTTACTACAAATTTTGATCTCTGACAATAATAATTTATTGTAAACGGTTTTTTAAGCTTTCGAATAACTAAATTAATATCATGCTGGTACACAATTTACATTTAGCTATAGCATTTTTATTTACATTTAGATATGGTACATAGATTATGATTCACGCTATTGCTATTATTAATATTATTTTCACTGTAGTTGTAAGACTATATTAAAAATAGATATAGAAAGCTCTAGTTGATTTTTTAATAAGACATCAGATTTGAGTTATTACGTAATATTTTATGATAAAAACAAAACTTCTTGTCTCAATATTTAAGAAAACTGTTCATCCTCATTTTTTGGTAAAAACTTTTTACAATTTATATTTTCTATTCGTATATTATTATTTATTTAAACAGCAATAATTCCATGTATGACTACAGATACCCATATAATATTTTAGTTTTAGAACTTTAAATCGTATAATCATTTATTTGTTATTTATGATCTCGTTACACATGCACACGTAGTGTAGGTACATCATATTATTATTATTATTATTATTTTGCATAAAATGAGTATTATTAATTTTTTTCAACCATAAATAACGTGTTTTTTATCGCAATCCTGCAGAGACACCGACCATGCGTAAACACAACAGGTATGTGAATACACAAACGAAAAATATAATAGAAATGTATAAAATGTCTAATAAAAAATGAACCTTGGGTGAAACGTTTTCGAGAATATGCAATGTATACATGTGGTTTTTGGTTATGAATAAGAAGAGCAACGAAGAAATAACGTTTTATAGAGCCAGGGGAGGGGAAAGAGGAAACACTCGAATGAGGAAATATTAAAACTTTTTCCTTTTATAAATAATTTACGGGCGAAGAATTCTGTTCTCTGTGTAACCAAAGGGACAATATTATTATATTCTCAATCCTACACATAAAAATAATAATAATAATAGTAATAATAGTAATAATAAAAAAAAAGTAGGCGAGTTGTTCCCTTCAGGTGTTCGTGTATGCAGTATCAATTCCCCATTCGAATAATACCGAATGAATACAAACTATATGAATAAAAAATGTACAAAAACATTTTTTCAGTCTAAAACGTCTGCAATATCATGAATATGGCAGACAAATTGTGTACTCATACGAAAGTTTCAATGTTTAATGAAGTACACAGAACACAAATATATAATCAATAAATGAAAAATAAAAAATAAATGCTATACAGTTATATTAGGTATATAACTTTTGATAAAATTTAATTTAAATATTTTTTTTTTTTTTAACACGGTGAACGAATAGTATGCTTTATGTTGTATCACCGCAATATTTTCTATTGTACATAGGATTTGATTTATAATAAATAAAAAAGATGTTTCATTTTTAACACTAATACCTATACTTGTAGCTATAATCGTATAAAATATAGAAATGAAAAAAGATTCAACTATGCGTGGGTATGAAATTATTCTTCCTTTAAAATTAATTTCAATGCAATATTTTGATGTAAGATATCAAATTATAAATAAACTGAAATTTATAAACAATATAGACAATAATATGTTTAGTAATAAATGTTTTAAAATTATTACTAACATGTCATTGTCATTTTTAAAACATCGAATCTATATAACATATAATAATTATAACTATAAAGTAACATTATTTCTAGGACATAATATTTTGATCATTAACGAATTATAAGTGTATAATTTTTGATAACTGAAATACGTATGTAATGATACAATATTATTATTTGTTTCGCAAAATGAATTCAAAAAGATTTATGTACTGGTTATTCTCAACTGTATCGCATTTTTTTAAGGATACACGTAGATTTTGTGCTATAGATTAATTACGAGTAACAGACCCTCTTGGTAATATTTTGTTCTCTGTTTAGTTTGATCTACCAACACGTTATTTTCAATTTGAATAAGATGATTTTTGATTGATGGGTTAAAAACTTACCTAACTACTATATATATTGTATAAAATAAGAGGGGCATTGACCATCACATCCCATCCACTCTGATACAACGAAAAACAAATAAAATCGTGTATTAAATTAATGTACTTGAATTTTAAAAATATATGAATATTTAATAATTTTTTCTCATAAGTACAAGTATAACATAAATATACCATATTATTATAAT
Organism: Aphis gossypii; assembly: GCF_020184175.1. Classification (NCBI taxonomy): domain Eukaryota; kingdom Metazoa; phylum Arthropoda; class Insecta; order Hemiptera; family Aphididae; genus Aphis; species Aphis gossypii. Next base: position 58,826,532 of record NC_065531.1, on the reverse strand, counting down.
CTAATAGCTGCAGCTATGTGCTACAGTATTACATTCACTCTAGTAAATTAATATTATCATTAGTTATTACATTATATAAGTGTAATTTGGAGCATTGATACAGCGCACACGACACATTAGATTATCGTCATTCAGAAATTCAGAATTAGTCTTCTGTACCTACCTACATCTTGAATCTAAAATACACATATTTCCCATTTAGAGCTTACATTCCGATCGTGTGCAAACTGTCTTACCGAATGTGTCTCGCGAAACTTTGCTTTTAATTTCAAAAGCCCTACGCTCATAACCCCATACACCATCCGTCGTTTCGTCCAGCTTAATTCAATACTACCATTCATCCCAATGCTCTTTAAGCCTGACACTAAGTACTTAACTAATGTTGTCTCTTTACGGAGCGCTTTGTTATCGACTAAGCTTCAACACACAAACATACTAAATTTGACAGATCTGTCACGTTGGTTTAGTGTATTATAACTGTCTAACACAAAATATTGATATGAATCACTATTACAATAACATATTATATTATACTAAATATAAGTGAATTTAACAAATAATTACGGTATTATTACAATAATAATAATTAATTATAACTTTTAAAGAATTTTTAATGATTATAATTTTTATTTTTACAAAATATTTGTGATAATTTATAAATATTTTTTTTTTACTAAATTTCTCTATTACCATTAATAAGTTAAATTATATTACATTCATAAATTCTAAACCGATTCATATCAATTTTTTAGTGATTTTATAAATTTTTTATATAAAAACATACTAACATAATTGTATTAATATACCTATTATATTAAATATAATATTAAGATAATAATCTTTGAAATTTTATTTTATTGATAAAGCTCGAATAAATATAATATGATATTTCACTTCTAAATAACTTTCAGTAAAGAGCGTCATAATCAATTAAATAATTAAAAAAATAATTGTAAATAATATGCAAAACAAATTCTCCAAATTCGATGTTTTTAAAAACGAAAAATCATTTTTTCGATCATGAATAATTTATATTAAAAAAGGTTACTAGCAAGAATTTGAATTAATGGCGATAGGCTGACGATATTTTTAGACAATTACCACTACAGCATGTGTGATGACTACAAATACAGATTCTAAGCATTTTGATTTTTTAACGTCATTAAATATTTATTTCATTATATCATGTGTAGCATTTATTATTTAATACATAATGTAGAATAATAATTTAATTAAGTCAAAAAAAAAAAAAAAAATTAACATTAAAGTATAAGATCTTATTATTTCAAAAATATCAATTAATTTTATAAAATATATATCGATTGAATACATAATTAACAGTTAATAATTAATACCATATATAATAAATTATAAATAAGAGTTTTTTTAAAAAATCAATAATATCACTAGATAAATGTACATAAAATGTCCGTAACTGCTAACATTTAAATACCAAAAACAAAAATTGAACAATTGAGTTATTGAATAATTTTACTACTTTAAAGTTATAAACAAAACAAAAATGAAACTGGTCGTAAGAAAAATTATTTTATCTCTATTTTGACAGTTTTCGAAAGCTACTTTTTTCAATGATAACAATCAGATTTTCTCTTTCGGTTTATGTAAGCACTTTGTAATAGCCATAAAAACGAATTCGATAGTTTTTTATCGCATTTATTTTCACCGTGCCAATACTCTATATGGCCTATGGAAGTTTTTATGGAGTCAAAAATGCATCTGAGGGTGTAGTATATACAAACGATATTATATAAAAACGTGTACAAAACAAACGACCAAACAATTATTGCTTATTCCTATTATGGGCAGTATTACAGAATTTACAGAATTTTTTGAAAAAAAAAAATAATAGGGTCCATAATAAAGTGATAATTTGATGAATATGAACTATACTTTACGTAAAACTACGAATATCGAAGTGTTGCTGGATCATACAGAAATCGTCTACAAACATTTTTAGCTAAATACTTAGATATGATCCTTAATTCTCGCTTAAATTAGGAAAACTGAATAAATCATAAAAGATACATATAAATATACCTAAATATTCAATTTAAATTCGAATTAGAATAGGAGTGTTGTTCATAATAATTATACTAATTTTATTATTAGCTGGGGAAATTCTCGACCAAATATTTTTAATGTGAAAGTGACTTTTGCAGATTTGTCAACATTAATTTTAATTTACTATTACTTGGTTCATGTGTGTTTAAATAATATTATTAAAAAAATTCCCTATAAACTAAATGTGTTAATAATTGGATTAAAAAAAAAAAAAAAAATACAAGAAAATCAAATAAAAAAATGATAGTTTAATATTTTCTATCTCTTTAATAGGTACGAGTTTATATGAATATAGTGTTCGAACATTTTTATAAAGGATAAATAAAAATTACAAAAGTTAATCTTCTTAACGGATAAACTTATTACGATTTCTAAAAGTCCATGTCCAGCATACTGAAATATGTATAGAAAAAAGTAATCAAGACCGGTCCAAGACTTTCATCATCAATTTCGACAAAAAGTAAACTGAAGTTTACCTATTGTAAAAAATGTATCTTTATTAGATCGTTTATTATAAATGCAGTTGTAACTTTTATTTTCGTGATATTCATTCTTGTGCTTTTCAATGTAAAACTTACGAACAAAAAGTTAAAGTGGATGAGGAAGAAGAGGGATGTTTTTTACTCCACTCGGTTTCTTGAGTTAATAATAATAATGGATAAAGCTGAAGAAAGTGCGTAATGAAATATGCCAAGGGCACACGTTGATTAAATCAACAGTTTCGTGGTAAACGACAAACTCAATATGACAAGTAAGGATAAAAAACGACATTATTTTAAACGTTGTCACGACTAACGGAGTTTATGGATTAACATAATAATTTTTTTTTTTTGTATAATTCATAAAAAATTACATGCGATTTAACACTTTTCTATGGAATGCTCCACACTATAATTAATATTTAACTGATACGGAAAATTTCTTGTAATTCGTATTTATTTCATGTATGTGTTCTGAATTTACATAAAGCAAATTATCAGCTTATCAGCTTTATATTAATACAATTTAATTATTTTACGTTTATATCGTACTTTGCCTAATTAGCTAATCATTTTAATTAATTTCGTAATAATTATAATCTATCTTTGTATTGATTGCTACAACAACATAATTTTGTTTTCGTTATTCATATTAAAGTACAATCGTCAATAATTACAAATAGATTTTCGTTACAGTTATTTGAAATACTACTGTATTAAATCATAGTAAAAAATTTATCAAAATTATTCTCTCACTCTGAGAGAACTTTGGGAATTAAATGGGTTTTTGTCATCAACCAATTAAATGTACATCATTCATATTGAGGGTCGTATGTATTTTGACGGCTTTCTGTCTGGATTAAATTACCGACGTGTCCATTAACACGGACCATCAGATTCATACCTCTTAGTTGTCTTCCATAATATTATTGTAATATTATATGTAAATTTAAATCCATCAATCAATGTATATAATATACATACTGATGTTATTGTAGTATATATCGGTAGCACAGTCTGACACATATTGATGAATATTTCTCAACAAAGGAAACCCAATAATATGTTTCAATCACCGTAAAAATGTCATTTAATAATAAGCTATATTAGAATTACATTAGATCTAAGTATGTGTTGTTCAACAAGTGAAATCTGTCTAAACATTATAACATAAATCAGGTGTACACTCTGACTTATTTTACTTTGACCACATCAATTTTTTATAGTATGGGTCCACCATACATGGATAATTAAGATTCTTATGGGGTGAGCTAAAATATTCATAAATTATAAAAATAAAGCAATTACAAATAATTAAATCGTTGTTCAACATTTTATGATATTATTATGTACTTTTTAGTATGTAAAATATATTATTATATATACCTATGTAACTATTATGTATTACCAGTCATTATTTATTATATACTATGATTTTTTTCAAAGTTAAACGAAGAATCAATCATTGTTAACAAATAAAAAGTCAGTATGACATTATATCATACTTTCATTTAAAATTTCAAAGCTATGATAAATATTACATTTTAAAAACTACTATACTCTATCCAACGAGAGAACACACCTAACCGGCGCATCCTCTCGTGACACCATATTGAGACTGATTAGTGATTACACAATGAGTGTAGTATGGGATTATGCTGAAGAACCGATTTTGGTGAGGCCACGACGTATTCTGTCTCTGAATAGAGTATAATATCACATTGAGTGAAGAGCTCGACAGCGCTTAGTGCATATTCTAGTGACTATTATTTATAGTGTTTATAATTTTAAATTATCAATTATCATCAGATGTGTTTCGAGTTAAATACAGTTTAGTGATAGATTAGCTACCACCAACATTTACTGTTGCTCCAAATTTTTTTTTCTAATAATAAAGTAGTAGAACCAATAATAAACCCACTCGAAACCATCTTATTTTTTTTTATCGACTATCGTTAACATATTGCGCACTACACAGTACCACAAACGAATTTACAATCATTACTATAATATTCGAAATAGAATAATGTTAATAATAATAAACACAAACAAAAAAATAATAAATCCCAAAATTGGAATAATTTCCAGTTACTTAATTCAATACCTAAAAAGACAAATGTATACGACTATATTTTAAAATAAAACGATTTTAAATTCATTAATGTAATGTAAATAATGTAAAAACTTTTTCGACTGGTTAACGACTTGTTATAAATAATAACAATAAACTTCCACTACGAAAAAATTATAAAAAATATAAAAACGTTTTTGTATATTCTTAAAATCAATATTTATTCTACTTATTTATACTACCTATCTAGATTTTAGTTACATAATTTAGTTTAACAAAATACCTGTAAGATGTTAGAATAACCATTAAAATATTAATTTATTAATATTATTATTATCGTGATTATTAAAGTTACTTATTGGCTATTAATAATTGTTTCGTACAACAGGGTAGAGTTATACAAACGGTCAATATTGGATTTTATACTTATATATGCCAAAAATTGTAATTACTCTGCAAGTTTAATTGTAATTTAACAACCTGCCAAGCGCAACACATATAATTTTGTCATGATATATTCCGTTTAATTTTACTCAAAACCCAATAACAATGCAATCATTTCATATTTGACTATTTCCACTACCCATCATGTACATACCATACCAAAACTATTTAGTTATGTACGCGATTTATACACTCAATCAGTATTTTATAATAATAAAATTAATAATTACATATTATATGATATTCTGTAACAAAAAGTTTTTGATGAAATTGCAATTTATATTATTTCTAAAATCGAGCAAATAAATATGTAATTTATTGTTGTTTTATAAATTGAATTCAATATTTGGTTAAAAAAAATCTGAAAAATTAAATAATTCAACTTAGATCTATTTCACAGCACGCGCGATAATAATTATATATAAATCATAATAAATAATGCCTATAATAAACTCTCAAACTTCATCTTTTAAAATCAAACACTAAAATAAAGACACATAATTTTTAGCATTTATTTATTTATTCAGTTAGTAACTACTTTATCAGAGTAAAACATTCTAAAGATTAATATTTTTCAATTTTAATTGCGTGGACAATTATTTTTTTTTTAAATCTGAGTTGAGTTTTACATGGTATCAGGTGTTTTTGGTGGCGACATAAATTTTAATGCTACCAAAATAATGACCTGATGATAACGTCACGTGCCACTGGGTTTGCTCTAAAGGGATTAAGGATCGTACGAGCAAAGCCTTTTTGGCACGAGACAGGTGCAAAATGATAAAACTAATTTAATTAAACGTTTAGACATTTTAATGTTTACCATTTACTAGAGTCACTAGTAACAGCGCATAATTATTTTGTCGTGGTTTCTATTAAAAAAAAATCAATTCAAGTTGATAAGGACTTTGGACCACACTAAAATATATTAATTTTAAATTAACCAAATATCCATAATACATGTGTGTATTTTAAAAGCATACTAATATACCTGACGGTATATTATATATTTTATTAATTATTACATAAATGAAGAAGTTGTCGCTTCCCTTTTGAAAGAACAGAATTAAAAATAATCAAAACCTTTTTAAGAGTATATATTTAAATTGATTTAAGCTGCAGTTAAAGCAATAATACATATACTACAGTAATACAAAAAAAAAAAAGAATTTTATTAAGTTATATCATTGAGTATAGATAGTACTATCTATACTCAATGGTTATATGAAACAAAGATTTTTTTTCAGTTATCTAATAAAAGTATGCAAAGCGTGCTAATTAGATCTTTCAAAATTAATGTTCGAAATTTTATAAGTTGCAATAAACAGTTATTAATATTTTAAATTATCTACGTGTAATGTGTATGCATTATTGAGTTTATTGTTTTTTTAAGTTTAACATATCAAATAGCTGAAAATAAAAATTTGAAGTGTTTCAACTTTTATACAAAATCTATTATGATTATTTGCTATGAATATAAAAATTTACAAATATAAGAAAAAAAGTATTATAATAATTGTTTTTACAATATAATTTAACGATATTTAAAAAATTTCAAAATTTTCAATAAAAAGTTTTGATTAAATTTCATAACACGTGCATAGTTATAATATGAGCTAGGTATTAAGTAAAATAAAAGTATTCTAATCAAAGAAAAAAAAACGAACCATTTATCAACTATAAAACCTTATTTTTTCTTTCAATGAACTTTTGCATTCAAATGTTAAAGTTCTCTTTTATAATTTTAAAACTTTAAAACTTGTGAATATCGCACAAATGACGTGATAAGAGCAAAGATAAATACAACAATAATATGTTCTAACCTGAATTATACTGGTTAAGTTTATTACATTTTGTCAAGTTTTCTTGACGAGTTTCTGCAAATGTTTTAAGTGCGCGTAATCCAACCCGGGAACCTACGTCAACGTTTATAATTACCCTATTTTTCGTTGGAAAGTGCAAGGGAGAGTAAACAGATAAGATAGGTCGACTGTCAAGTGACGCGCGGAAGACAAAACGAGAAGAACACGATAATCCGATTGCCGAACCCTACCAACGCGGTACTACGTTTTGTTCGTCGGCGGAAGAGGTTACACGCAGAAAATGAGCGCGGAAGAGAGACGGGAGAAAACAAGGTAAATACACTAATGAAATAAGCCATGGGACACTGGCGCACTTTAAAGGCCGTTAATACCAGTAGCTACTGAGCTGTACGGGAAACGAATTCGGTTACCTACGAAAAGACCTCGGGGACCTCACGAGGAAACTGAGTATAAATGATGAAAGAGAGAGAGAAAGAGAATGCTTTTGTTTTCGGTGATTGTAAAACGGTGGATTACTCACCTAAAGCAGAGGTCTAAAAAAGATAACTAAATGTTCAGAAGGAAAGAGGTTAGCAAATCCCAATGTGATATGTAGGTATACGTATATATGTACTATATATTATACAGGAATACTTCAGGGATTTCTACTTGTCCCAAAGACAAATGAGAACAGTTTTTTTCATCAATAAATACCATTATAATATTGATTCGATCCATATTATTATACAAACAATCGTATACGCCCAGTAAACTATTTTGGTCTAATAAAGTATATGATATTATATTATTCCAAAGTCGAATGAATTATTTCCACGATCAAGCCATTAAATAAACTTGCGAATATTATATGGATAAGATTAAACCTACGATTTGGGGAATATGGAGGTGTGCAATTAACAGTACGTAATACAGAAATTCTTGCCACAGCGGGGTAGAAATGGAAAATGTGCTGGGGCATAAACGATGGTGCGTTTGCGTTAGTGATTTATGCGCACGTGGTTTCGCGACTTGTTAAAATTGTTAAAATGTATTCTCTTCGAAGTATTATCATTCCAAAGGCAACTTTTTGCTTTACAAAAAACAATTAAAATATTGCCTTTACATATTTGATCGATGAGAATAAACAAAAACGCCAGAAATTGAATGAATTTATCTTTAAATAATTATTGAAGACACACAATGGCATATATATACTCGTATTTTATATATTTAATCTTTTTTAACACTTAAAATAATTATTAAAATATAACCTATTCAGATTGTTGAAGCGTGATATTTTTATTATTTTTATAATTGTAAGGATATTGTACAAGAGCTATATTAAAGCAACAATATTATACACGAAATTAAAATTATTCACTATTATTATAACTTTTCATTTTATATAATATAATATAAAATAAATAAACTGTTAATTTTTACATAATATTTACCGCCTAAAGCATAAATGCACTCATTCGAATTTTAACAAGTATTATTATAAAAAGTAAACATATGATATCAAATAAAGGCGATTTTAATAATCAAAATATTGATAGTTTCGAATATTTTATTTTTATATACTATGTCGAATAAAACAAATATAGTACAAATGCTTTTCGATTTACGATATTCGGGTGTTTGCGTTTGACAGTAAAATTATTTATTTAAATAAAAAAAAAAAATAGAAAAGCAAGTGAGAACTATGTTAGCCACCAAAAGTATTAACAAACAAATAGGTAAAGGTTTGCTAATTATGAATAAAATATAAATTTTAAGCACAAACAAAAAATTGCCTAATTGATTGTTTTTTCTTCAAATATATTATTAAACATAGCCTATTACAATAAGCCGAGAATGTTAAAATAAAAATAAAAATTACCATTATTAGAAACGTTGTATAATATTTCTCTTTTAGTGACGCTAAAAACTGTTTATTTATGGTTTCACATTCGAGTGCTTTTCGTCGGCGTTCCTGCTAGTGTTTATCAAATAAATATTGGAATGACGAGCTGTCGATTGGATTGGAAAACGCATTTCATACGCTTTTGCATCACTGTGAGTACTCAGTATTTCATTGTTTATATAGGAGGAGAGGACGCATTTATTATTATAACTTTTTTTTTTTTACATCCATAGGGTGTCAGAGAAAATCTATAAGCGAAATATATGCGAAAATAAATCCCTCTAAACTGAATTAAATAAACACATCGGGGCGAAACAAATCATATTATTTCTATATGATGTCATATTTTTATTTTCTATCATGTCACATGCATTTCCATTGAAAAAGTTAAATTAAAGTTGAAACCCTTTTTTTTGGACCGATTATATTAGTGTAGAAATTGTATTGTTTATGAATAACGATGTAACAAATGATATGCAAGACGTGTTAAGTGAGTAGTTATAATTATTACGCGTATCTACACATGATTTTAGACTTAAAATAGCTAATACTAGGTATGTATTTAATTATGTAATAATTTATTAATGCGAGTAGGTACGTGCAATATTTTTTTTAAAAAAAAAAAATTCTGAATTCAAACTAAATCGTTTCAATTTTAATTTAATTTTTATCTATTAGCAGCCTTGCAGATATAATAACATCGATAGTAATACTGATAACTAATACATAGTCAGTACATAAGGATCTAAGTATTAGATATGGTTAAGTGCATAGGTATTTAAACTGCCATTATAATAATATTTCTTTATAAATCAAATCGCCTTTTCATTTATTTATTTTTTCATTTAAAGACATGACTAATTGGATCAATTATAGCGAATAGTATATTGACCGAATTAACCAAAAATACCCTAATAACATTTTTCATTTTTTATTTATATATATATATAATATATTGTGCTGTGTAAACAAGCTCCTAGCCTTAGGGACGATTTCCCAAGGGCCAGAGTGTGTACGGTGTGTTTTGCAATCTACACGTTGTGTAAAGGAACGAGCGAGGGGTTGAAAAAAATAAAATAGAAGACATTGTTGATTTTGTTAACGATATGTATACAATATACATGTATATAGATACACCCGCAGACGTTTCTTTGGGACATTGTACATACGCACCCGCCTCGGCGTACGCCAAGTCAATTCTTTGTGTCGTTAGTCAACTAACGTTAAAGTTAATTTTATTATTGTATGAAATTAGAGACACGACATATTATAATACGCTGTATTGAATTCGTTCTATCTACGAGTCATATATTGTACAAACATGAGATTTTTATAGATTGTACGATAAATTATTAATCTTGCAGTGCTATTTACCATCACCAAATCGATAAAGTATACTATCATGACGTTTTTTAATTTTTGTATTGAATTATTTACTTATATATTGCAGTTATGATTTTATACAGCAGTTTTAATATTAATTATTAACATTTACTTGTTATATTTTTCAATAATACTTTAAAGTATTACAAAAATGTTGAAGTATCTACTATCTACATAATAATATTATAATAAAAACTAAAAACCACTTACTGATGTACGTCATATTATTATATAAATCAAATATTAAATACCCACACGGCTACACATGCCTATTATTCAGTCATTTTGTAACATGTAAAAATATAAGTTATCTGAAATTATTATTATTATAAGCGTTTCAAAAATATTTACATAGTATATATTCTGTATTATAATGGCCTATTAAATTATAATAATATATACAATGTAATAACTATACAATTATTGGTCGTCAAACGAGATTTTCGGTTTTTTTTCTTACATTAAGTAGGTATGTATAATAATATATGTTTTTAGTATCAAAGGCCATGGGACCGGGGATTTCATATTACGTTTACACAGACGGCTACCGACGATAAATTTAGTGTATTTGCCTTCTCGTCTTCAATTTATAACGCACGGTCTTTGAAAGAGCGTACGTCATGTCCGTTTCGTATTCTTTCGTTCCCCGACTATATGAAATTACCAATTCAGATTTGAAATTGCCATCGATTTTTTTCTTTCTACAGGAAAGGAGGTATATACCCTCCGTCTCGTCTCGAGTATAGTCGACTCTTGGGAGACCGTGCGTAGACCAGTCATCCAATAATAAGTAAGCTGTCTCGCGTGATGTACTGAGCTGAAATTTTAAATAAATAAATAACGATGTCCTTATGATCCTATTAAGCAATTTAACTTAAAATATTGTTCAGATGGTATTTTTTATATCCCGTGGTTCTTTTGAGTAGGCTGCAGGGTCCTACAGGTTGTTGTGCGAGAGAAAAGAAAATCCCAGAAATGATCGTTCTCTTTTCAATATTATTGTACTTTGGTTTCTAAAAATATGTTTTCAAGTGTTCCCGTACAAATAAAACCAATAAGAGAGTTATAGAAGAGGCAAAGAGGGTTACGGGAAAAGGCAGAGTAAAAATCCAAACGAATGATAAAATACGATATTAAGTACTTTAGCAGGTAGAAGTGTGGGTTGTAACCGTACTCTGCTGGGTATATACGTTGTCAATAACATTTTTCTAAAGGTCTACGCTACAACTGTCTACATTCTACTACCTTTATTATTTTAGACTATAGAGGGGACTCTATAAAATCCAATTGATTTCAAATTACCTATTTATCATTTATAGTTGTTAAACTACTAAAATTTAGTAAACGATCGTACATCGTAAACTCTAATAGTTAAAACTATAAATACATAAAATAAGTTTAATAAAATCTTGGTTGTTCTAGAAATAATAAGATATTCCTATTTATTTTAAACGATTTTTTTTTCTTATTTTAGATGTAACAACTTTAATTTCATGTTGTCAAAACGGGTAGGTATGTTATAAAATATATTTAATATACATAAAAAAAAAAATTGCATTACTATTAAATATTATATTACAATTTATAGAAAATTAAATTAAATAGTATCACGTAAATTATTATTTAGTTATCTTGATATTTTAATATCTTCTATAATCTTATAATCAGTGATGTATTTTTTATGGCAGAGTGCAAACTATAATATTCCCCTACAGGCTACAGATATACCCACAGGCCACAGTAAAAATAGTTAAATTTTGTAAAAGAAAAAATGCAATAGTGCAATACATTTAACATATAATAATATTATAAGATAAAAATATTATTTTCCTCCAATTATTTCATAAAGTACATTAATTTCACGTTTCTCCTGTTCTATAGGTTATAATAACAATTTATAATCCAAAAAAATATTATTAATGTGTTATTTTCGTGTGCATAGTATATTAGTATTATTTTATTTTATCGCAAACCGTCGATCTTCCAAAATGTTGTCATATCATATTATAAATATAATATTTTAAATTGGTACAATATTATTATAATTTATTATAGTATATCATACTTGATACAACACGACACACCAGTACGGTATATTTTATATTAACGAACCCTAGAAAACGATTTGAGATACACACTAATACACAATATACTAACATTTATATTATAATATGTAAATCATGTAATAAATTATTGCCAGCACGTACGAAATGGACGTTGCGCGAGTTATGGGTATAAGTAAAAAATACATCACTTTACAGAAAACGAAAAAACTTTTTCATTTTAGTATTGCCTGTAGTAATGGATTTTAAATATTATATATATTATTAGGTATTTAGGTAAAATTTTATTAGGATATAAAAAAATAATTCAACAATTGTTTAAATGTTGTCATTAAAAATAATGGTTGTCTACAACAATAATAAATAGTATAATAATCAAAAACAATGCTATGCATCATGACCATGGACATTTGTCTTAAGAATGAATATTTGTTCAAACGATTATTTTATATTTACCTATTTTAATATTTTTAATAATAATGTTTAGAAATCCTTTATATTCCACCCCGGAAGTACAACGGCGCCGTGGCTTAGTTGGTTAAAGCGCCTGTCTAGTAAACAGGAGATCGGGAGTTCGAATCTCCCCGGAGCCTTTTTGCAATTTTTGTAGAGAATATTTTCGACGTTTTTTTTTAATTTTTATTACCTATTTTAAACAATAATTTTTTGTAATGCTTTATACTCCACCCCGAAGTACACCGGCGCCGTGGCTTAGTTGGTTAAAGCGCCTGTCTAGTAAACAGGAGATCGGGAGTTCGAATCTCCCCGGAGCCTTTTAGAAATTTTTATAGAGAATTTTTTCGATGTGTTTTTATTTTATTTTTTTATTTATTAGCTACTAGTATAAAACTATGATAGCTCAACAATTACTCATACATAATAATACATTAAAATGTAAAACCATATAATAAAGCCAGCATCCAATATAAAAGAAATTACGATTTTAATGGTGGTTATGGATTTTGTGTTAGTATTGAGTAAATATTAAAAGAAGTATTAAGGGTTTTTAGTTTTTAGCTGAGCAGTCAAATAAAATATGGGATAAGTCACAAATAGATACATTTAGATGAAGTGTAAAGGAATGAAAAGAAATAATGAAAAGAATGTTTTTTTTTTAAATTTTTCTCGATTTTTATTAATTTATTTTACGGAAAATAATAGTTCTACATTTCTAATACATGTATTATAATACATTTTTAAACTAAAAATTATTGTTAAAAATATCATATAAAAAATAATACATTATTTAAATATGTTATTATAGTATCGTATTCAAAGAAGTAACACATACGATTACGGAAACAAAAATATAAAACAATATTCTTTCAGAAATCATAATAATGTATTGGTCTCCACGCGTAAATAAATCAGTCACCTTCCATAAATTTGCCATTGAACACAAATACAATAGAAATGGTTGTCAAATATTTAAACAAATATAAAAAATGGAAGGTGAGGATTTGAGAAAAATGTATTTTAATATATTAGAAATGTAGAATTATCGTTTTCTGTATAATAAATATCGAAAAAAAACTCTACAAAAATTGCAAAAAGGCTCCGGGGAGATTCGAACTCCCGATCTCCTGTTTACTAGACAGGCGCTTTAACCAACTAAGCCACGGCGCCAGTATACTCACCGGGTGGAATTTAAAGCATATAAAGTGAAAGACTAACCTGATATCTGTGCTTTAAAATAATAGTATTATATTAATATTAATTATTATAATGGTGTATGCAAAGGTTTAGAGAAATTGATCAATTTTGTAATTAAGAAAAAACATAATAATACATAATAATATCTTATTTTTCTTCACACTTATTATACTTCTATAATATAATTGTCTTTTGTTTGTCCAATTTTTTATTATTACATCATTTATTTTTTTTAAATTTAAGTAGTTATCTATATTTTATATAAATTGATGAAAATATAATATAATATAAAATATAATATTGATGATACTCCCTCTAAAAATATCCTAGATACCTATTTAAATACCTATCTGCTTACTCCTTGTTTAACTGAATCCACAACACCATACCGTCCATACCTACGTTATTTTTACCTCTAGGCTATGGATATTGAATAGCGTGAAGTTAACACCCACCTGAATATTTTAAAAATATTGTGCTTAGTGATAAAATATAATAGGTAAACTATAATATTCCACAAAATAGGTCCCTACCTACTCTTTAATTATAGGTATTTAAAAAATTTAAATAGTCTGTTAAGAAAATTTGTCATTTTACGCATGAATATAAGATAAAATAGTTATCATATTATAAACAAATAAAAAACTAACACATCATAAAATTACCTATAATGGCTAATGCATTCATTGTTCCACTCAGAATACCTACCCATCTAAAACAACTAAATTAGTTATACTATATTATTGTAATAATTACTTATAACCAATAAATATTGTTTTTTTTAAAAAAAAAAAATGTTTTTATGTTTTAAATAATTTTACTTGAAACAGTTAAAAACAATTTTAATCTCAAATTAAGATTATAAAAAATAGTTTTGATCACCGTAGTGGCGTAGCTAAGGGGGGGCTAAAGGGGCTATAGCCTCCCCCATTAGCTGTATTTTTTATATTGTTTTTAAGTATTTAAATTTTAATACGGAAATTGTCTTAAAAAATTTACTTATATATTTCTTGTTATTAGTTGTATAATAGAATAATTGATTTAAAAAAGTATTATTAAAAAAGTTTATTAATTTTTTTGTTGTTTTTAATTTTCAATAACTCAAGTTAAAAGTATTCAGCCCTCCCCATAAAAAAATCCTGGCTACGCCTCTGCATCACCAAAAATCATGTTTTTAGACAAAAAAAAAAATGATAATAATAAAATTTCGTTGTTAATTTTTTAAGTAGGTACCTTGTTCTTCCTCCTTATTTACAAAATTAATACTTGTTTCAATAAATTATTGATTTTATTGTAATATATTTAATTATAATTTTTAGTTTTATCGGAGTAGAAAACCTGCAGTAAAAAATTGGTAAGTAAGGTAACCTACCGTATTATTTACTAAAATCTAAATATAAATAAATAATAAAAATCAATTTTATTTTAATATTGTTTAGGTACTTTATCTATACTTTTTAAGTAAAATATATTAGTATAGGTCAATAAGTATGAATTTATGATAATATATTTTAATGTTAGTATAGTCGCCACTCGTCATTGTATTTAATAAAGTGACATACGATTACGGACTGATAAAAATATAAAATATTTAAAATATTGTTATATACTCGTATTATAATAATAATTAATAACATACACGACAAAAATACGTATAATTTGATCCATATCAAAAAAAAAATAGTGAGGAATTGAGAAAAATGTGTAATTATAATATTTGAAACTGTCATTTACTGTACAATAAATACCGAAAAAATTCTCAATAAAAATTGCAAAAAGGCTCCGGGGAGATTCGAACTCCCGATCTCCTGTTTACTAGACAGGCGCTTTAACCAACTAAGCCACGGCGCCACCACGTGAAGTAGGTCGTATTTGGGTGTTTATAAAATTTTGAGTGACTCATTTTATAATCATTTTTAACTAAAGTATTATAATAAAAATAAATATTGACTTATTATCGTTATGAAAAATACTTATATATCTTATATATACTTATGTCTTATGATTTTTATTAAATTTTAAATTCTGAACAAACCAATATTTATTAAATGTAGTTACAACGTATTGGTAATTGGTTTTATAACTTAGATAAAATAATCATAAATTACGATTCACGTTTCAAATAACTCTAAGTATTTAGGTAGGTACATACACAAGTAACAACACCAAAAATCGTGACAAAAGTACATAATATTATTATAGATATTGCCGTATTGGTATTAATAATGGTATTATGTTCGTAAATCGAAATCTGAACTGTTTTCAACTATTTCCAATGTTATATACGTTCTTTCAGATTCGTTTTTTTCTTAAATGGGTACACTTAATTAGTTCGATTCTTTCAAATCTAAACCATAGATCTATGATCTAAACTAATAGGTATCTAAGTCATTGAGTAATTATTACTCTATGATCTAAGTACATAACTGATAACACTATAATATCCTATGACCGTAACTAGCGATGATTAGTGTCTAGTGATTAGTGATTGCGCATTTACGCTCATAAAATAGATTTGTAGGTACAGTAGAGCGCGATTATTCACACACTAATTTGGACTTGACGGATAGGGGTGGGGGTTACAAATAATCGATTTGTGCAGATAATCAAATAATGATTACAAATAATTACAAACATACAATGAACATGAATTTAAATGTATTCGTAGGTATTATATAATTTGGCCGTGGGTGAGTAGCGGTCCTACGTGTCGTTTATGATGCTGTACTGAGCTGTAGACTAGTGAATTCCGGCCCAATAAATTTTTAGCTGTACCTATAATACGAGGTGAATATGCTGCCCGAGTAATTATCATTACCTATACCTCTAGGCTCTAATAGTACCTACTGCTAGCTGCAACCTTGCCACTAACAGCTGTAAACGTTTTAATTCGAAACTGAGCATGTCGTTATACACTAGTCATCCCAACATATACGTTTTTACCATAACAATAATATAAAAAAATAAAAAATAAAAAACCACTAAACAATATTATTTATATACGAACATTTTAAATGCAAAATATTATATTATTATTAATTTAATACCTAACAAATTTAATTAATTTGATTTGAATATTTATGAATACTCGAAAAATACGTAATATTAATAATTAATTTAGTAAATTACTCTATCTAAACACTTTGATCTGATTCTGATGTGTATGTACTATATATACCTATAATATATTGTATTTTTAATGTATACATTATTGTGTGGCTGCAATTCATACGTACCTACTCTAATAGACCCGGCCGCAACTCATATTTTATTTAGGCATCAATTCATCAACACCGTATAATTTAAAATAAAATGAATGTAATGTATACACTATGCGTATAACGCGTATAAGTATATACAAATGTATAAAATAATAAAATGATTATGTGTACGTTGTATAATATGTATTGTTAAAAGTACTTAATATAATTAATTTTAATTTAAAATAATGTATGAAATAAATATACATATTTACATATTTTTGTATGTGTTATTAAGATTTTTGTTTTGATATTTAACTCTATATTTTACTATTATATTATATTGCCATATTGGGCACATTTTATACTCAGTACTAATACTGTCTATGTAATAAGTACTTTGCAAACATAAATTTAATATACAATTTATAGACTATTATAGTATTTTTAAGTAAATTAAATATCTGCAAGATCGATACAAGGTACCAATAATTATACACATCTGAATAATTATTTTTTTTTTTTTATGCATCTAATTATATGAATATTACCATGGTTCTTACTTATTACTTACCTATTAGTTTAAATTAAATTATTATTATTTAATATTTATAGATTGAATTATTTACATTAGATAAATATTTATACATATCAGGTATTTTACCTACACACTTATTAAGTATTAGATATTTATAGTTGCAAAGAGTCCAATAATCACTTATTTCAAATTTTCCAGTATGAAAAATGTATTTATAAAATGTGTACAGTGGACGATAATATTTACTTGACCGTCGACTGTACGTTACACGATGAGCATAATAGAGGTTTCATTATCTTGCCATATGTAACCGTCAGAGAACCTCGTGTGATAAATTCTAAGCCTATTGTGTAGGTTTTTCATTAAGGGTTATGCCATGGACGTAATTTTAGCTATTGAGGTTTGGCCAGAGATCGACGAAATGCCATCAGTATTTCATAGGTTAAGAGGACACCATCCTACCCGCTATTTAAGGGGATTATATAGGCAATTTTAATGACGTTTTGAAAAAAAAATAATTATCTATTTCAATACTACCTAATTCAAAATATTTTAAAAGTAGTCCCATGTCAGTACTCAGTACCAACAAAAGTATGGTTGTGTAATAATACGATTATACAAAAAAACGGTTCGTGTAGGACAAACTTACAATAAATTAATTACGATTAAAAAAAAAGAAATTAATTTTATTTTATTTTATTTTATTTTTATTAATTTTTTATACAAATTTGTATGAAGGAATGATTTTAATTGTTTTAGTTACCGAGAGGTTACGAGATACTATATCCCCCATTGTCTTTTTGTTTTTGATTGACCTACTTATTTGTAACTTACACCAAGTTATTTGTATTGTTGGTTATTATTTATTAGTTATTACCTATTAGGTATATACAATATACATTAAGTATTAACTATACATTATACAAAGTATGTTCAAAAGTGTGACAAATGTGTATCAAGTAAACTTGTGTTATATTGTTATAACTTATTAGTTATCAGCTGCTTCAAACCATGGAAGTAGCATAAATTTAGTAGTATAAATTTACATGGGGGGTGGAGCTATAGCCTATAATGATTCGGTTACACAACATAATATATTTTAAAACTATAACTAAAGGAAAATTTAAAGGTATAAAATATAATAAAGACTAAAGAGCACATATAAATTTTAATATAAATAAATAATAATAATATATCATATCACGTCATATTAAATTATCATATAATAAATAATTTATATTTGAATGAAATATAAGTAAAACAATATTTTAATAAGAAATTATTATAATAGCAAGTTTAAATGCCTAATTTTTTGGGAAATATATTGGCTCATTCGCTAAGCCCCCTCAATATGAAGTAACGACAGATTTGAAAATCTATCGTTAGTCACATATTATAATTTCTAAGCCGTGTTTTTATTCACTTTATTAGGTAGTTATTACCAAAAACGATCTTTCCCGTGCAACTGAAGCTGAACTTATTGATATATTAAGTGCTATTTCAAAGGTTTACTGAAGGATTGATTCGAATTTTAACGTCCTAGTTAATGAGCTTTTCTTTACATTATTATAGGTATACACTAAACATCGGTAAACATAATATTAAATTTGAATTTTGATGTTTAAAATATGCACTTTTATTGCTATTATAAAATAGAACGCATGATCAGAACACAATAAAAACTTATTTTGCCATTATATAATCGGCATATTATAGTATTTACTACTATTTATACTATTATGCCGTGTCTACATGTCTCGCCGATTCGCTATTAACGAGTCACTTCTCAGTATTTACGTATAGTCAACGCCGTGTAATAACAGCCCCGTGTGCCCCCCTCTTATTATTGGATAATTTTTAATTTAAACATTATAAGTATTTTCCCAGAAACATCGATAGACGGCGATAACATTATAGTCCATTGATGATTATATAAGTACCTTTATCACAACCACGATTAATAAAGATCTTTATCGTTTATCTTTAATCGTGATCATCATCAATATTGTTATTGAAATCGATATGATATAAATGATATTATAATGTATAAACAACTGAATAATTTAATATTTGAATTATAGTACATGTTATATAGCAAATAAAATATTCTATAACTATAAACAATAGAAAAACGTTTCAGTTCTCATACATCATAATACATGGACGTATAAAATAGTACATTTTTACATAAGAGGTTAAACAGAATATTCTAACTGGGCTATAGCTACCTTAGACACCCCCCCCTCCAATTATACGCCTATGCTACAAACTTTGTACTATTTATACCAAGGTTAGGTAATACAACTTAGCTGATACAATACGGAAAATTAATGTTACCTACACTCATAATTATTATTGTTGCAAATGCCTAATTGTTCACAGTTTATAACTTGAACTAAGATATTAACAACTTTGGAAGGGTTGACTCCAAAAGCCCACATATTTATGTTTTTGGTTTTATTTTCACTATTTATTAAAATATATTATTAGCATTTATTACTAAATATTTAACTAATATTTAACTTCTATTTAACATCTCTTTCGACCCTTTTATTGAAAATTCGTGGACGGGTCACCGGTTGTATGTACCTATATACTACGCTAAAATGTTTACATAATTATAAGTATTATAAAATATAACAAGTATTTTGTATTTAGGTTCTATTTACAATATTAATAATGTTAATTTATGATATAAATAAAACGGAATAGTATTTACCTACTTTATGAATGTATATTTTACATAGTATATAGTATGATTTTATACATTTAAGTTGTAAGTATACTCAATACGAGTCCTAGGTAAATATATGAGTATAAAATCAGAGACGGATGTAAAAGAAGAGCTGTAGGTCTGTAGTCCTTTCTCGATACTATTTAATAGATTATTCCTAGAATGTATTTGTTTGTTTAGAAAAAGGTATTATAATTGATTATCATTTTTTAATACCACGTAAATATTTTAATAAAAATTGAAATGTTAACAATTTTAAACTTGGCCAGATTTGTTATGTGGTGGCACCTGGAATTGTAATTCTTATAAAGCCTATTTTTATCCCCATTTTTTTCTAAAGTACATATTATTATAGTTGTTTACATTGTTAGTACTTCTCCGTATCATTTTTTTTCTCACTATAAATTATACAAGCATGAATTTAGCAAAAGTTAGTTTGGTTTACCAAATTAAGAAAATACCAATTATATTCAAATTTGACATATAACAGTTATCTTAGGTAACTTACCTATATCATTCAATAATTGCAGTAATATATCATGCTTACTAACTATAAAATATGATAAGGTATATTTATAATTTTATTTTAAACAGAGTGATTTTTTTTTTTTTTTTTTTAGTTTATATTTATTGTACCTATACCTAGTTTATGATACAATAACTATAGACTTGATCTTTTGTTTTTATAAATAATAATAATATATTATTCTAATTATATAAACTTCAAACAACTACATTATTTTAGAAATATTATTCTAAATATTTTTCTTTATTAGAATGAAACTAATTTGAAAATTTTTGTAACTTAATTCAAACGTAATAAATGTTTGTGATTTTTAAAAACTTAATTTTTTTGTACTTATTTTATGCTTCCTTAACTCTTCAAACATTTCAATCGTCATATACATTTTTGATAATATTATTGTATGTTTTATACCTACCCACGATAATGATAATTGACATTTAATACTGTACATATCAGAGGCATACGTATTAATGGGAGGGGGGTATAATGGGTATATATTATATATAGGTACCATAATATAATGTATATATATAAAATGTTATTAATTTTATATTCCATAAAAGAAATCATTATACCTGTTATACTTATAACTGGTTAAACCCTTACCCCCTGTCTATACGTCAATGGTACGTACCTTTTAATCATAATATTACATTTTATCTTTTTTTTTTTAAAAATATTGTTGACACATTGATTTACTTAAAATATATGGGAGAAACTTTCGACTTTATTTTATACTATATCGAAACTTGAAGGGTTGTAAAATCCTCTTTGGAACTTTTTACGACTTAAGTATAACGATTGAAATGACCAGTAGGTATATAATATAAACTTCAAAGTATCTACTCGTATATAGTCGATTTCTTTTGAATACGTTAATATGCTGTAGGAAATTACTGAAATATTTACAATATCTATATAGTAATATTTAATATTAATATATACTAAGTGATATACCTAAGTATTATAAAAGCACCTCAAAATTATAATACACAAAATACATTTGATATCTCAATAGTACGTGTATACCTTAGAATAAATACATATATAGGTACTTAAATAATTTTAAAATAATGTATTTACATGTTTTTCTTTTGAACAAGAACGAAATTAAAAAAACTACTATACGTTAATATTATTTTACACCTAAAAAAGGGTGATTTTTTGTTATTAAAATCGGTCAAAACCTTATATATTTATATTATATTAGTGCATTAAACGTTTAAATCTTATTAAGTAAGCACATTTTTATAAGTTTTTAGTTACATTGTAATATATAGTTATAATTGTTAAATCTTATAACTATACGAAAAACCATACATTTTCTACACAAATCTCTTAGGTAAAAAATAATTTAAAATATAAGAGTATAAATGAAATACCTTAAGGTTTAAATAGGAAGTGTTTAGAAAAAAAAATAGGTAATTGTTGGTTAGTATGCTGCGTTCGATTACACATTGACGCAACGTGCACATAAATAGATGGAAGTGAACATATTGTTTGGACCTCGGAAATTATTATATTACCTATTCATAATTATGGCTTCTACAATTATACCTTATTATATTTTAAGTATTCAAGTATTATTTAACAACATCATCGATCAAATTAATCAATTATGATTCCTCATTTCATTCAGGGAGTTAACCTATTCAATTTTTCTAATCTATACCCGCCTCCAACATTATATTATAATAGGTATACTTTATTCCTCTTTATAGTAAAAGTAATAAATATCGGAATATCGATTAGCTGGTATCGTTATGTTATGTAAATACGTAAAATACAATAGATTAACTACCTACATATAGTATTCATTTTATATTGGATACTGCTGCTACTTGTGTATCTATACGTTTGTCTTTTATACATAATATTGGGTGAATAATGATTTATAACAATTTTAAAATTAAATTTGACAAAAGAACAACCAATTTATGTTGTGATAGTGTTATTTTTTTTTTTAGTTAGATTTTAAAACGCATAGCTGGTAATTGATAATATATTTTTTTATACATAAATATATGGTAGTATACAGTATCTGCTATGTGCAATTCGTATTTGGAAAAATATTATAACAATAATATTTAATTTTTACTATAGAAATATGACCATCACCACGTACTGTCTAACTATATGTAAATATAACCTTACCAACCACAGGCTATTGTAAAATCTAAACAGGAAATAGCCGTATTACCAGTAGTAATAATCAATAAGCACGGATAAATGTGTTTTTCAGTTTTCGGTATATGACATAATGACAAAAAACATAATGGGTTGTTTTGGATTAAATAATGCAGAAGTTCTCAATCTTCTTTAACTTAAGCGGCACCCTAAAGTATTTTCTAAAAATCCAAAGGTACTCTATAACAGTATATCGTGTAGGTATATTTATATTTTATAACTTCGGTTTTCTTTAACTAGGTATCATAAAACAACATAATTTACATGTATTTCATTATATTTTATAAAAAAATGAATTAATTAATTAAGTAAACACACACGCTATATTCTTCAAAAAATCAATTTTTTAAAAATCGTGAAAAATATGTATGATCGCTTTATACTTGAAACAGTTTCACCTCCATTTCAAATTCACAGGATTTTGGTTGAGAACCTTTATTGTACAGAAACCTATGGTATCCGAATTTTTATGATTTAAAATGTGAGGGGGTCGGGGTCGATCACTTCTAGTCGATATACTAATTTTAACAAGTTTAAAGTTATATACCATCATATAAATATATTATACCTAGTGACACAGTATACTTTTACACTAGTATATAAACTAAATCATTTTTTTTTAGAGTTTTGATACATATTTTTCCCCAAGTATTTCACGATATTATTAATATTGTTTTCTATCATAGTATCATTTACAAAAAAGGTATATTCAGAAAGTCAAAAACGTTTTGGTACAGGTGTAGACACAAGCGCAAGCGCACAGCTTAAACTTCCGCCGTCGCAATGCGGTCCCGTTACCGGCAAAACGTTTCGTCGTTTCACTGTAAGATCGTACTCGCTCTAAGAGTCATAGCTGTTGTATGGGTACTTGTGTATGTATGAATTCGTCACGTTGGATTGAACATTTAAACACCTCCCACCCAAATCTGTAAAAATTGTTCTCAATGCACGCCCTTCAGTAAGCCGTATGGAACAGCGATCGTGTAACTGCAGCTGGTGTCGACAGTTCGAATGTTCGATACCGTTATAATATACATATACTATACAATATTATCATATAAATTATAAACTGGCCGGGTCTGTGTTAATGTCATTTAACAATATATTATTATATTATTACAGATAACAGATAATAATCAGTCGGTTTTGTCATGAGATTTCAATCTACATATTAACATAATAATTAATAATAGGTATATTATTGCTCACTATTTCGGTACTTTAATCATTTGCAGTGACATTATATGTTTTTAGATACAAAATGTGTAGTGATTTTGTGCTATATATCCTAAATTTTGAAATTTTGAATGATTATAAATTATTATTACAGTGTGAATATTAATGGTAATTCTATATCACCCATAGGCTTTATGAAAATAAAAAAAATAAAATCTAATTAAATTTAATTAAAGTATTGACTTTTGAATACAACTATACATCTATAATAATATATAATAATATATTAGAACGATCGCTGCAAGGGTGTGAAACTCTAGAAAAATATGTTTTATTGATGGGTGATGATCGCTGTGAGGGGAGGATTTAAGTGTTTAGTCCCTTCAAATAATTCCATCAACGTTATTTAGATATACATTTTGGATATATACATTAGTTTATCAATAAAAAAAATAGGCCTTGTCTCCCGACCAAAAATTCAACTAAAAGCCCATCTAACGGTTCCAATTTCATTGTCATTGTCTTACAGTATTACAGCGTACGTCGATGATCGCACATTATACGACATCGTTGAACGTTATAATATAATTGATATTATATAGGAAACACTTATTTTTAAAAATGGTGTCATGGGTTGAACAATAATGTATTATAACATGACAGTTGGGGGAAACACACCACCGCCTCCGTAGACGGTAGGTCGAGTGATTCTTTTACGACTTTTTCTGTCAACTCAAATTACCAAACCTTCCAGAAAACTATGTTTTGAAGACAACTGATATCAAAATAATGAAAAATGGCCAGTTAAACAACATTGTTGTGGTAGTTGAACATTTTAAAAATTAAATCGCCTGCAACTTGATTAATATTTATTAAAAAAAATATCCAGCTTTATTATAGCTATAATTATAATTATGTCAATAATAAATATTTTAATAATATTATATTTAGCATTTTACGATTTAATTTTAAATATAAAAATATACATAACTAACTAAAATTTTCATCATCGGATCCTAGTGTTAGAGAATATCATAAGAAACTCTATGCTAATTAGATTGGACATTTAAATTATGAATTTAATAAAGCAAATTACCACGTTATGAATAAACTTAACTTTGCAAGTTTTGATTGGCCAAATTTATACAGAGAAAATTACATAAATATTGCGGTAAATTTATTTTATGAAATAATGTTAGATACAATCAGAAAAAATGTTTCTAAAAAATCAAATGATACTTATACATTTTCTGTATGGCGAATTCCATATGGTTCTTGCTTAAATTATTACGTAGGTTGTAGGTATGTTAATAAAAGAAAAACAAGAGGTACATACATTATTTAAGTCATCTGGCCTTAATTTATAATATATCAGGTTCTCTACACTAAGGAAGAAGTGTAATCTGCTTTCTAACATGTATTATGGAAACACAGTAGCGACCATCTCAAAAAATATACAGGTTAATGTACAGGTGCCCACTAAAAAAAACTAGTATCCAGTATCCCCTACCAGTATTTCGGCTTTCTGGTAACACAATAAAATATTTATTTCAAAAAAAACTTTTTAACCTACCAAGATTTAAAGTTTATTTTAATGTGATTTTTTTAGAATTGGCCACATAAAAACTTTTGGTTTTTAAATTGCATCACACATTCACACTTATTATGTACCAAGTCTAGGTATGTGTGAAATGTGAATACATTTACCTAGAACAAATACAAGCTTTCTTTACAAATAACCCAAAATATTTTTAAAAATTTGTAAAACTTAAATAAATGTATGTAAGTTTTAAATATATCCATTTTATTAAAAACAATTAGAATGTAATTGTGTTTCTGAACCTATATAAATTTTAATGGCTTAAATCATACTATTTAATAGAGCTTGTCAAGTTAAATAAATAAATAATTCAATTTCTTTGATTTTTAAAGTCACATTTGGAGTTTCACAGGGTGGACACCTATTACTTATATTCTTCTAAATTCGTATTATTTATGGATGACGTCAAGAATGTCTTTAAATAGTGTAAAGTCTTAATGTTCCGATGATCTAAGCTCTATAATATAAATATTATATTCTATTAATGAAAATGATAAACTAAAATCTGATTTAGATATATTTTATGATTGATGTTCATTAACTGGCTTAA
The DNA here is from genome assembly GCF_020184175.1 of Aphis gossypii. Taxonomy (NCBI): domain Eukaryota; kingdom Metazoa; phylum Arthropoda; class Insecta; order Hemiptera; family Aphididae; genus Aphis; species Aphis gossypii. The sequence goes on along the minus strand of NC_065531.1, from coordinate 58,800,141 downwards.
TTATTATAGTGTAGATAAACACATATAAATGTTTTCAAATCTCTTTTTTTTTATGTCAAAACTCAAACTCGACGTATCAATATAGAATTAAGGGTAGATTAAATAGTAGTATCACAAATTGAAGATATAGGTATTCTATTATCAAGTGATTCATCTATTAGCAATCATATAAATAAAATTTGTAATAAAGTTCTTTGTACATTTGGGTTTATATAACGCAATTGATGGGAATTCAATAATCCAAGTTAGCTTAACAATGTTATATTTCTCTCTAGTTTGTTCTATTTTGGAATATAGCTCAGTTATTTGTAACCCTCATCAAGCTAGCTTAATAAATAAAATTGAACGTGTTCAGAACAGACTTTTACCTATAATAACTTATAAAACAAATAAAATTGATACATATTTTGAGTAACTACAGCATAACATTTTAATATCGAGTCACTTGAAAAGAGAAGACAATTTAATGATATGCTTTGTGTCTATAAATTACTCAATTATCATACCGACTGTCTTGGTTCTAGAACTATTCAGTCAAATACCTTTAAATGACCCTTGTTTAAAACTAGTATAACTCAAATACCTACCACCAAGTACTGTTTTTTGTTTATCCGGTTAATATAATGTTAATTACAAGAAATCCACCAACAGCTTTGATTTTTTGCAACGATAACCCAACTAGGTTAAAATCTGTAATCTAGTCTTAAATAATTTACTATTATTATCTTTTAATAAATTAACTATACCTATACATATTTGCTTATCAGATGTTCTGTAGGTTAAATAACTTTATGTCTTATGAACTATTCTAAGCCCATTAAAGACATTTACCTATTATCATTAGATAAATATACATTAGAATTTAGAATAACACTAAGGGATGAATCATATAATGTTAATTATAGATAATTCATTATAATGGTAGATGTACCATTGTACCACATATTCGTCAATAATTTATTTTAAGCTCTTTGAATTTAAATTTTATACTATTGTTTTAAATTTAAATTATTTAACATGAAAATGAATTAATAATAAATATTATGCTCTGCATACAGTTAAAACTAAGTGAATTTTACACTGTAATAACATAAAAACAATAACAATATAGCATTACCTGTAATAATGTTGTAAGCACAAATAATGAATTTCCACTCAGCAATTTGTTATACACCTGAAATAAAATTAAATAAATATAAGTATGTTATAATAATGTAATTCATCATAAGTCATAATATTGCACTGAAAAAAAATAATGAATACCAGTAATACCACATTGAAATAATCAAAAATAATTGAAAGATTAATATTATTATTATTATTTTTATAATAAACAAATAGTCAATAGATTTCGGAGTATATATATTTTGAAGTGAAAATTTTTCTCGTTTCATATAAAGTAGTAATTATGTTAATAAAATACATTATAAAATAATGTTTTATTTTTCTGTATTGTCGTATTGATATGCGTGTTTGGTTCAATCGATGTTTTTGAAACTTTATTTTATAATTTATTGTAACTGTACCTAAGTCCAAAATTTATTGAGCTTAAAATAAACTGTCAATTAATAGCCACTCCGTTTACGTATATGTTACTATTTTGAGATAGAATTATAATATACAGAGTGATTCTTTTAACAGTTTTACTGAAAATTCTGAACGTTTTTGAAAATATATTTTCAAATTATTTTGATGTCATTAGATAATTCAACGTTTTAAAAAATAAATAAATATTTTTATCATTCTTAAACTGTTTACTTTTTTGATTGGGGCGAAATAGCAATAAGGAAGTAACCTTAAAAATGTTGTTTTATACTAATCCACTTAAAAAAGCTTAAAAATTCTTAGAAGTTAAACTAATTTGACTAATAAACTATTAGTAAACAATTTGATTATACACATGGTTTTTTCTTAAAAAAAATAGTCTACTTTGAAAGATAAAATTTAAAAAGTATATTATCGTTAAAAAAAGTAATTAATTTAAAAAAAAAATAATATATATTAAAAATATAATTTTTTTTCAAAACTATTGTTTTTTTTATGTTTTTAAATATTGTATGTATAAAAAAATATTTTCAAAAATGGTAATATTTTTTGAATAAATGAGTATTATTACTATAAAAAACATAATCACTCAACATAATATAGGTAAGTATTACAAATAAAATGTTTCACTATAGTTTAGAGTAATCATAGTGAGTGGGCGGGAACGGTGCTATATATTATAATATATAGTTATAAGTGTTACAGCAGTGAGTATGAGCTATGTGTACTCGAACCCTAATTGCGCCGATAAAATATTATGCCTAAATATTTAGCTCAGAAAAATGCGTGTAAGTACTTTTAAAACAAGATTTATGGCACGTACGCTGTGCAACAAGTATATACGTATAATATTATAAAGACGTATAGTGTGTGTGTCTGCCGGCATCGTTTCCCCGGTAAAACAAAAACAGTTTAGTAATATAGCTACGGTATTAGGTATATACGCAATTAATGCGTTTTTCCGGAACGATGACAGCTGGCACAGTGTTCTCGGACGAGGTAAGTAATACCGGTCATGTGCAATAATACACAGCACATTATTATACCAATATATAATATGTGTGTGTGTGTGTGTGTTTGTGTGCAATATTACAAGGAAACGAATGACGTCTATAGCAGTAAGAAAAAAGGGGCAGCGGGAAAAATAAGAGCCGCGAGCGTAAAGTTTTGACGAAATTAAACTATAGGTATCATCCCTCGTCCGATGGGCGCTTATATATATTGTATACGGTCTGAGCTACCGATTTGTAACACAAAGAAAACAAGCCATTATTATTATCATCATCTTCGTCGTCGTGGTCGGCTATAGATATAATATATTACACATCCAGCATCCGAGAGTATAGTAGTATACGGGACGAGGCGAGGGGGCGAAATCCTCCGTCCGTTGATATCTCTCACGTCGTAACGACTAACGGAAGACAAAGTGCAAGTGTGCAACAAATATACCGCCCAAGTCGTATACAACAACAACAACAACAACAACAATATATTATTATATACGTATGTATGTATGGGTAACACCGCTGCAACGGATAATGATCTCGTAAATTAATGTCCGTACATCTATAATATATAACTGGAAAACAATTTGTATTAGTGCTAAGGTCCAATATATAGTGACTTTGTAGTTAGTGTATTACAAACAGGCGCGTTACACCTGTGCCACGGATATAGGACCGGCCGAGTTAATAATAAATCTGTAGGTGTGTATAGGATACGTTTTCAAATCGGTAACCACAGAACGTTGGACAGACTTTCAAAAATAAAGCGCCGGATGATAGAACCGTATTGTAAAGTATTGTTTTTTTTTTATCTTCCGATTTTAATTCGACTTAAATATTATAATTTAACGCCGACGGTACGAATACAGAAGCGCACAGATCGACTGGTAAACACTGACTGTTAAGAGCTACATAATATTATAATATTTTACTGAGAAATAAATTGTGTCAACAATTTTTATTAGCGGTTAAAAAGAAGAAAACCACTTAGAGTTATTTACAGTGTTTCCATTCAAATATTATAATATAGTTAATGTTATCACATTAATTCCACATTGCTCGCATAAAAGTAAAATAAACACGATTGATAAATTACGATCATACGTATCAGATGTATAGTATTTGTTAAAAATTGTTATAACTTCTGGTTGACTTTCACAAATATTTGTCCAAATATCTTAAGTATTGTAGAAAATTGTGAATTGCAATCGGGATATAATATATCGTTTAAAATTCAACGATTCAATAAAATACATTCTTTACCTCTCTACTCTAAATTTTACATTCTTCATCGATAAAAATAATTTTGTATAAATATTTTAATTTGGGTTATATACAGACGTACAAACCAATATTTTCATACCCATTTTCTTATAGGTTCGTTTTTAGATTATATTGGATAATGGTAATATAAAACCATATAACACTCCTGCAACTTCGTTCCACGTCAAATTTAAAATAAATACATTATGGAAGGAACTATAGCTATAATACATTATTATGAATATAGTGTTTTACTCGCACGATGATTTGTTGCCTTCGCTTACACAGAACACCTATACATCATATCTATACATTATAATATATACATAAACTTAAGTCTTAGACTTCTATATAAGTACAATGACGTGAAGTGTTTTATTGAAACACGCGTGCGATCGAAAATTATTTATAGCTTTGAATGGCGTTTATTTCAAAATATATATGTACGAGTATATATTATAACAAACAAATGTCTACGGAAAATTCTAAATTACACGTATAATATTAGCAGTGTGCGTAACATATATTATATAGTAGGTATTTTATGATTTATAATAAGAGCGGAGCGTATTGGTTTCAAAAAGAAAATACGCCGACAGCAACGCGTATGTATATTATACATATTATATATTATAATATAAAATGCTATTTGAAAAATGACATAAACACGAGCACTTTTTTTTTGCTAGCAAGTACAAATGTAAACAATACAATATGCGTGTCTAACCTCCAGCAGGTATAATGAGCTGAACAGAAAGAAAACAAAATGGGAAATAGTACTATACGCAAGTGCGCTAGTTCGTATATGTGCGATGTGCGCGTGATTTGTGAGGACAATTTGTTTCAGCGACATTTCTAGGCACTTGATTTTTTTTCACGGTACACGGATCGTAAAATTCATTTTATCCTGCGTGTTATTATTCTAGACCGAATTTAGGTAAGTCTACAAATTGTGTACTTTGGTATAAATATATACAATATATACTTGTATGTATAAGTATGTGACATAATATTTTAGATGCACTTTATTATTTCGCCCTATATGAAAGTATACCTATAGTACAAAGACGTCGTCCAAATTACGTCGGCGTAATGATATCATTTACCTATATATAATGATAAAAGTTGATATAAGTTTATTTGTTTATTAATTATACGCACGTACAAATATACAATAATATGTTTTTGTTGCGGGACAACTAAGAAATGTCGAGCTGTGAATTCAAAATCGATCGTTTTTAGGACACATATCATGAACAATCACCTATTAATAAAGTCGGACAGTTAATGACAGTAATTTTCATCTTATAATATACGATTATAAAGGTGCGGTTTTGTATACCAGATTAATTATTGTCATAACAGTTTTTATAATTCGTAATCGGAAACACCGCGGTGCTGGTATTGCGACGATTTCGCGAACAAAGGATTATTGCAGTATCCGTAAATAATGTTTTATACCCTATGGCCTTAGGGTCGTTTCGAGCCGTGTATCGGTACCGTTCTCGTTGCAGGTGGTGACTTGTAACTTACGAGTAAATATTGTGCCTTACGTATTCCAAAACACCCACTGTCGTAAACAATGCAATATAATAATAATATTATGTTGGCGTTTAAAGTTCGAACGGGATGAAATGCAAATTAGTAAACATCGACGAGCCGCAGATTGTGGTGGTGTTGTGGATGGAACGAGTGAGTGGTGGATAATCCCGTATTGAAAAACATGACCGACGGCACGCACGGCGATGTTTGGCTTGTCGGGAGGGCGAGGTCTGCGACGACAACGGTGATAGCATACAGAGTGAATCATTGCAGATGATTAGTATTTCCGAATTTATCAAATTTTTGTGAATTTTATTCGGTTTTTGAAAAATTTAGCACGGATACACAGAGTTATACATTCGTTGAATTATTTTCGACTTTTAAACAGCAGCCTTAATAATTAATGATTTTATTATTGTAAGCATATATTATAACATTAAATAAAAGAATTGAATACCTACAAGACATTTTTTAACACTTTTAATTTTAAATTTAAAAAGAGGTGTTAGTTATTACTTATTACTTATCAGTATTTAAAGACTTAATAAAATATAGACGAGTGAAATGACACCAAAGTAAGCCTCAAAATGTTGATCCATTACACTCCGCTCAACTTTAAATACTATAATAATACAACTAATTAACTACTCGTTTAAAATTCAATTTTAAAAATTCTCAACAAAATATTCTTCTTCGTAATGTGAAGTTAAAAATAAATGTAATAATCGTTCAAAAAATATAAAACTTTCAAATGTTAAATAAAGCTAAATATATACTTTATTTTCAAAACTATAGTTTAGTAATTAATTTGAATTATGTAAAAAAAAAAAAAAAACTGTTACAATAATCGCTCTGTATAGTATATTTACATCGTGATAGTGTATAGTCGGATAGAGGAGTCAGGAGACCGCACAGGAAGGGCGCAGAGACGTTAAAATAACACGAACGGGAGAAGGACGTCGAATAACAGAGGATAAGCTTCGCGGTTGATGACTGTATATTATATACTTTTATATGCTACGGGGTTCTTTTGGGTCCTTGAGCAACACGGCTGTATTATAGACACACACTTGTAATATTATTGTATTATATAATATCGTATTATTGTGTACGAGCTGCGTGCGACACGTTCGTTTTTCGTCGGTGTACATTTTCCAAAAGAGAGAGAAATATTTTATTAATAATAAAATAAAAAATACCACTTGATCGTTTTAACGGTTTATTTTGACGAGAAGAAAACGTGTATACATAATATTATGTATATAATATATATACAATATACTCGATGTTCAAAGGCGACGACAAAAAAACGAATATAATATATTTTTTGGAATTGTTTTTTTTCAATTTATTTTATTTATTTTTTTTTTTTTGTGACATTTCATCATTAAAATATTATATTATCGTTGGTGAAATAATATATTCGTGGGGTGTCACTGAGATTTTTTTTTCAAATATAATTGAGTGTAATATAAACTATATTTCAATAGTACCTACCTATATATATTGATGTATACATAACTAAATAATAATAATACACCAATAATTGAAGTTTAGATTAAAGAAAACTGTAGGGGAGTCCTTTTGAGTTGTTTTTTTTTTTTTTTTTTTGTAACAAATAATTATAGTGATATCGTATTGCTTTGGTATTTTCAATAAAATTAAAATCGTATTGATTATTTTATTATCTTTGTAATATCGTATATTGTAATAAAATTATATTATTCGTTGTGACTATTATTACCTACGGTTTTGTTAGTCGTTTATTTGAGTTCAGAGTCACGAGAGTCACACAAGACTTCGTGGTCTGCACATACCCTCTGCAGCTTCGGTTTGGTTTAGACGTTCAGGTACGTGCATACATCAACCACTCGGTGTATACTAACGAAGCTCAAACAAGCATGCTAAGTATACGCGTGAACACGAAACAACGCCCCTTCGGTAAACTGTACCAAAGAGCGCACACATAAAATATCGGTAAAGGTAGGGGAGTTCAGGGATAATAAATAATTTATAGCGTTCCTATTGGGAATTCTATAAATCATTGGATCGGGCGTTACAAACGCCCGTCGTCGTCGCGAGTTCTTAAAACGTTTTTAAGATGATTTAAGATTATATATACGTTTTTTTTTTAATTTTTCTTCATATTTTTGTTTCTTTTGAAACAAATTCGTTGGAAGAATATTAATGAGGAGACGAGTTTAAATTTAATATATCAGAATTATTATGACGATAGTATGATGAATTATAGATGTTCGTCATTTGAATAAAAAAAAGTAACATACCAAATACCTATAATTTAATCAAATTACCACAAAAATGTTGTATTTTATAAGCTACATTTATTTTTGATTTAACCTATTGCAGTTTGGTCAAGTGAGTTCGCTTGTATCACAATTTTTATTTTATTGATTTATTTGAAATAGCTCAAATTCAATAATTTGTTCTCAAAGTTTTCTGTTTAACGTCTAGATATTTTAAAAACCAGGAAAAATAATAAGTACGGTCAATATAAGCAGTAAGTTTTACCACTGGAACTCACATTCTTAGCTTTTTTGATAACGAAACATATGATTTAACACAATCATTTCAATAAAACTGATTGCAATATAGGTATCAGATAACATTTTTAAACGATATCGAACATTAGTCGAAATATTCGAAAAGTTCATCATCATTGCTATGGAAAAACATTAAAAATCAACCTTTAAATCAGGTTTTAGTAAAATTGTCGAATAATGATTTTGGATTATAATACATCGAATCAACAAAAATGTTGACTAATAAAGACGTTTACATTTAAGTTTAATACATATTATATATTGCAATTTGTTGACATATTATTTGCTCTGCATCATTGGAATAGGTTTTTATTTATATCTTATTCTTATTTCTTCACCAAAACTATCAACAATTGTAACGATATATCGTCACCGATTAATTAATTGAAAACTAACGTATTAACGTCATATTATATACAGACATTTTGTTGAATTTTGGAGGACAGCCGACGCTAATATTATTATTTAAAGTAAAGTGGAAGCCTGCACTTTAATTACTGTTTACTTGGTCCTCGGATGTATATACAATTCCCTTTTAGGGAGGAGAGGGCTATTGACATTTTTCAGCCTATATATATATACCAATATTCATCTATGATTAACGTTGGAAGTATATCAGAACATTATGTAAACTCTGTACTACGCAATATATATTATTGTGTATAATATATTATGTATATCCACTATAGCGCTCCATTGCACAGAATTACAAATATCGCTTGTATTTGATCAATTAGCTTTCAAGCATTCTGATTTTAATTATCTTAAAATAAACCGGAGACATTATTTTCTCGAAACAACTGCAAATGATGTTTTAAAACTTAACTAATAACAAATAATTATTATACATCAATCAATAATCCTTTCACATTATGGTTCTTTAGATGTTTTTTTTTTTTTTTTGTTTATACAATTGTTTTTATAATACATTTATGAATTCATAATTCATATTATCTGGCATGTGGTCACAACTCACAGGCATATTATAAGATTAAATTATAGAATCAAACAAAAAATAAATAAGTAAAACCTATTACAGTAGAATAGTAGTACTAGCATTTTTTTGTTTTGGTTTGCATGCCAGAAGAAATATTTTATAGTGGGTTAACATGCAACAGTACTCGAGAAATATTTTAGGTAAAATGTTTATAATGTATCGTTTTGTCAGAAAACTGTTGTTTTTTTACTAAAATTTGTATCATTAATTTTACTGGACGAACACAAAAATCTAAAAAAGTTCTGGAAATTAAACTTATTGCGAAAAAAATACAACATTAATATTACGCACTCCATACGAAATAGTTTTAATAAATTAAGGCGAAGAAATTAGTATTAAAAGTAACGATCAGTAAGGAAGATTTTACTAGTTAAAATTATAATAAATATTTTTATAAAATTTAATAACATTAAATTAGTAATTTTAGTAATTTATATCTCCTTATGGAGCCCTGGAGCGCCTGGACACAACCTTCTTCGGTAGATATAATCTATTTTAAACCGAATTAGAACAGGACACTAGATGTGGACATCATATTATACTCATATGCTCTAGTGGGTTTGCTCATAATCTAAGCTGCGACTGGGACAACCTCAACCAAAATATAACGCACATTGCACGAGAATTCCCAAAGCTTTCAACGGAAATCCCGGGAGTATAATCCCCCGTGTGATCTCTAAAGCTAACGAATAGGTAAACAATTTAAATATTAAATCATAAATCATAAATTGATAACATTATTACTCTGTTTGCTAATTATTATTTAATTTTATCGCGATTAAACGTACAGTCTATTATTACCGTTCGCTATTTAAAGACAATTTAATCCATGAATGTTGTACCTATCGTTATCTTTTCGTCTATGGCACACATATAAATGAATAAATAATATTATACGCGATACTGCGGCATTAGTGACGATGAGACTCAGCAAACACGAACGCGTTTAACTCGTTTTAGATTTAATTATTATATATTAGTTTATAGGTACTATAATACATCTATGTACGGCGGTTTTTGTGTTTTATATCGAACGACACTCGAAATGGGTTACATTTACGATGTACTCTCATTATGCAGCTGCAATATAACTCTTATCTAGGCAAGTCTTCACACACGCTGTGCAGAGATATACCTAACCCCGAATGATCTCGAAGACGTGCATAATATTATACAGCTATAGTGATGGCTCGAAACGAGTATAAATAATATAATAATAATGTTATAATCGATTCAGCAAATTGTGCCCCGCGCTAAAATCGTACATCGTTATTAATGTATAGTCGTTGCTATATTATTATTTTATGTTGTCTAATAAAGGGGAAGGTATGAGAACTTTTGTATAAAAATATTTTGATGTTCACGTAGAGCACTACTGAGTGAAATTTAAATGAAAAAAGTTGCGTAGCACTTTACCCCTCCCCGACACCACTCGCCGACCCGTCATCGTGTATACACACACACACACACTCACACACCGATCACGAGTCCTCCGCCACGGCTATTCGTGTATTACTCATCAAAACATTTTATCCACGACATCGGTTGTTTTTGCGGCCGCACAAACTTTCTCGTCTCTCGTTCGTATATAGCCGCTCCCTTTTCCTTATACAGTACCGCGTAGTGATAAATGAAAAAACCCGCCCAACACAAAAGTTCTTTTGCCAGAAAACATGACAGCATTATTCTTCATTTTCAAAAAAAAATAAATAAATAATAATAATAATAATCTTCTCTGTACTCTTAAATACAATTAGGTACGTACTAGCATATCTTAAAATATAATATATTATCGCCTTATATAAATGTATGTCCATTAGCTATAGGTACGTTAATCTCTACCTTTAAAATAAACACATAAAAATCCTAGTTGTAAGTATTATTTTATATTAAATTATGTTATTATATAAATCTAATTAAATTATTTTTGTAGCCGTTTCATCGGTCGATCGTGTACAATCGGTAAAACTTTTAGTATTGTATAAACGATATTTTTCGATTTATCAAATCTAGACATAATAATACGGACCGTGTAGTATGATTATGGGTTTATGTACTTCATAGTCATTCAACCTACTTGAGAAATATCTTACCGATATTGTTAAATCTGTACCTATTATGAATAAATAAATTGTAAAAGTAATTTTTTGTTTTTAATAAATATAAATAAGATGATTTTTTATTTAGACTTTCTTAATGAAATATGGTAGCTAGTTGTTTTACAATGATGTTTATTTTATTTTTAAAAAAAAATCTTTTATTAGAAGACTAGCTGAATCTACTTTGTGTACCATGTGTATTACTTCTCTAGTTCTCTAGTAGAAAATGTTATCTAATGGGTATTTTTGAGAGGTTACTTTACGGTTATTGCTATTTTCTCGTATATTACGTCGACTTCCACTGCTCAGTCTTTTGATTAAATGTAATACATATATTACAATAATGAAGTGACCTACTAAATAAAGAGAGAAATGGGTACCCTCAAACTAATAGCAGAATAAGTTTACTAGTTTTTAATAATGCGTCTTTTTTATGAGTGAACAAACCAACCAAAGTCGGTGCTCATATTTGTTTTTGAATAATTTATCATCCACAATATTTTAAATTGGAAAATTTAAAAACGTGACAAACATATTTTTGAATGACATTTGTATTTGTAGGTTTAAAATTCAAAATCAAGCTTTCTATTTACTTAATTAAAAAATTACTCCAGTGATAATTTATTACTTAAAATTGCAAATTGGTATGTATACTTTGAAATCTTATTGTTGAAATGGTAATAGGTACTTTATTTATTTCTAGTTTACAGTAGCTTAATGTTATTAAATTTTTCTCATGCGCATACAATACATATATAACTAGATTACATATTATATTCTACATTTTTATCATACCTAACCTTTTGATATTTATTATTATGTTTATTGATCTTATACAACTTCAGTAGCTAAGGCCATTAGTTCAAAAATATTTTCATGGGACGTCTAAACATATCCACTCTTAAATTATATATATTTTTCAAAAGAATAGATAAAATATAATAGTTTACTGAATTGTAATTAATGACTTTATTTATCCAATTCAGTATCTTTGAGGAAGGAAATGAGGTTTTTCGATATTTTAGGGCCTATGCCATAGCTCCATGTAGGTTTGAGTGTACTTCACTTCTGTATGTGATAGACAGTCTTTAAAGAAGTGTTTAACTGTTATTGTCACTTTACAGAAAGTGCTTGTTCTTTATTTCACATTCGAATTGTTAGTTAAGCGAATATTGTTGATTTTCAACCTTATCTATCAAATTTGTAATGGTGCATGACTCAAAAAAGCAGTACTTAAATACATTTATAATTTTGCCAGTTTTTGGAGTGTTTGAAAAGACACTGTATATATTATTATATAAATATAAATATTTTTATAAAATAAAATAAATATAATAGTAGTAAGTACATATACATTAGACGATTAGAGTCGACTTTGAATTTAAAACTCTGTTTTTCGGTAAGTCAAGATTTTCTAAAATTTGTCCTCTATTACAATAACTATACTGGTTTTCTCAAAGAGTTGTTGATTCTTGACTCTGTTATATGTGTAAACATGATAATATATTTTATATGATGTGTGATGTGTGTAAAATATAATGATTACAACGCGATTATTGGACGAACATTTGTAGAAGTACGTGAGTAGATAGGATAGAGTAACAGTGGAACGAGAAAGGTATTTATGGCAAAAATGGGAGCACAGAAAGAAAAGACAATGTTCGTAAAGTAATTAAAAATGAAAAAATAAAAAAGATCGTCATTATTATTTCATTAATATTGTTCATTGTAATAATAATTAAAATTAAAAATATTAAAAAAAAAAAACAAAAACAAAAACAGAAAAACAAAGAAGTAAAGAAATACGAGTGGTGAAAAGGCATCTGACAGTAAAATACATCACCTTTACTATATAACAGATATAAATCATAGTAGAATAACGTTATACATAATTTATTATTTCACAAACGGTTTGATAATTTAAATGATCTTCCGATGTTTCTAAGTTTCTAACGAGTGTATAACGTTTTCTAATGATAACAATTTTGTTGGTCGCAATTATGATTTTCGACACATTATAAATGGAAGTTCTGAAAAATTTGCTTTTTGTTTTATTCGTTACGGCTTTGAGCGAAATAGCGAAGGTACTTTACCCTGTACAAAAATAAAATATTCTTATCGCATACGCACAGCGTTTTAATATTTCTCGACATTCGAAGAATATAGGTATACACTATTTAAAATCGTCCACGAATTATTTGTCTTATTTTAAGTAGTTATACAATTCGGTAAAATTTTTTTTTTCATCAGAATTTCGAACAAAATATCTGCCTCGACGCATTTGGCGCGGTGGGTTCGCGAGGTCGCGACACCGACGAGCGAGTGGAGTCGTACGCGATGCGCTGCACATCAAAGGGCTAGCCATTTTAACAAAGTTATGTCGGCGCGGTAAACACAATATCAAATATTTTATAAACAGCGCCGCGTATTGTGCTCGAGCGGTGCACGTCGAACACATTGGTCTCGGTTTGGCTACACATATTATACCGAATATATATATGTGTGTGGTAGAGGTATAGGTACATATATATATATACCACCGCCGCCGGCGGCGCGCGTAAACACTGCCGTGCACGCACGTCGGTGTCATTGATTTTCTGCTTTCTCTCGTTACTACTCCCTCGCGCGGGGGGTACAAATAAAAAGAACCTGTCAAACGGCGGAATTCAATTTGTCAAAATCATCCCGTTAATACCTTCGCCCGCGCCCCCGCGCGTATACGTATGTGTGCGCAGGGGACGCGTCCGACCTATCTCGAGTGTGTCTTTTCGTCAGACCCAGCACACACACACACACAAATCCATAGTATACACACACACATATAGGTATATACACGTTTGCGAGGGTTAACATCGCGTATATACCGGCATATCAATGGCTCTCGTGGCTTTCGTGGGTTTTTTTTTTTATTGTTATCAAATAATAACGTTTTTCGACGGAGAGGCGCATTATCGGCGGTCGGCGACCAGCGGGTAAACGGGGTGGTATCTGCGTGGTGGAAACCGCACACGTGATATATTAATAATAATAATAATATACAAAACGAATAAATAAAACGTCCTTTTGCGGCGACCGACGACATATTGCTCCGGATCTGCGACGTGCGCCCGTAATCCAATATTTCGCCGTGTTGGTATATACGCCGTATGTCGCGGCGTGGGTGGTTGGGTGGTCGGACGGGCGAGCGGGTGACGTGGTGACGATCTCGTAAATACAGGGGTGGATTACCTATGAGAAAAGTTTTGCAGAAAACCCACACATTGCATTATATAACGCGTTTGAATCTCAACCCTATTATTTATGAAATCTCGCCGGTCGGAAATACATATATATACGCGAAGACGACGACGACAAAGTTATTCATCGCGCGCGGACAATAAATGTCATAAAACCATTACACAATACGTTTTTGCTATATAAATATATGTGCGTGTGTGTGTGTGTGTTTATAAAGGACGCGTCGTACATCGACTCGATGTTTTTATATCGAAATCACACATTTGAAATATTACGTCAAATCTTCGCAATGCGTTCTTATACACACACATTACATTACAATGATATTATATTATTATTATTATTATGTTCGTACGATGAGATTCGTTGTAGATGTTATTACTGTTATTACTGTTATTATTATTATTATTATTATTATTATTATACTGCTTGCTTAAAAACGCGTATTATAATACCTTCGGTGCAGTTGTTTCGTTATAACTAACGTTACTCTGTAGAGGATTTGTGATATTATGATATTAAAAAGATATATTATGATATTATTATATCGCGAGAAGAAGAAAAACTCTCCCCAAATATCTCCGTTGCCGATAAATTATTATTCCTTTGTACCACCCTCGCTTTTCCTCGCGTATATAAAAATATATTATTGTGTCTGTATATATAGTTGCTTCTTATTACGTCCTCCTGGTCCTGGTGACCCTGTAGCGAGTTGTAAACATTTCCTTCAATAAATATTATTTCATTGACATCACTGGATAAGTAACGATAGATCAACGTAAATTATAATTTAAAATCAACCATTAGTGATTTAAATAATTTTCCAACAATATTCCTATAACATTTTTTTTTCAATGTACCAGCTAACAAGGCATCGTCCAATTTTTTTCTCATCGATAAAGAATTTTTCTTTCCCTATATATTTAAAAAAAATTCAATGATGCAATTTCAATAAAAATTAATGTGACTGAATCATTATGTTCAAATATTACGTTGCATTGTAAGTATTTTATAAGACTGATGATTTAGTTCATTATTTCTTATTAGAATGAGTACATTCTACTGCGGATCTGAAACTTGTAACTTAATATAGTACTAATTTTGGTAGTTAATCATTAGGTACAATAAAAAAAATAAATTTATTTGGTTACGCGAATAATTCGAAAATAGTGAATTCTATTACAACAATATGTACTTTAAAAATATGTAAAGACTTAGTATTATTATTATCTGCATACAATACAAAATATAGCCCCATATTATAGTTTATGTTGTTTCCCATATAAATTTATATACGCATTATCTGCTTCTCCATACAACAAATATATAATATATTATATTTATCTATATTATATCGTGTAACTAACTATTACAATTTATAATCGAATATAATATTCTTTTGAACTATATAATATATTATAAATGAGGATCGTTTAAGTTTTTCTCTACCAAAACTACAGTATACATGTATATAACATAAAGTATAGGTATGCAAATATTTAACTGTTTATAAATGTATAATATTTATATTAATATATTCTTTTTACATTTCAGAGTAAACGTCAAATGCTAATTTTAGCATAATCTTTGAAACGCATCATGCGTGCATTTCGATAAACACGAGTTAGTGTAGCACTTATAGTACTGTAAAAGGGTTATTGTATATAGTGAATAAAACAAATGTAGCGCAGCTCTAAATTCTCATGTGTGAAATTATAAGTAAACGTTTGGAATTTCTTTGTCTATACAACGCAATAATCGCATTAACCATAAGAGTAAATAAGAGTTATTAAATTGAAAGGGAAACCGTTGGATAACGCACTAAGAAATAGTATAAGGTAAACAAAAGGATGGTAATCCTCTACAGTGTATGAGTACACTGGTACGTAGTATATGGTCTACAGGTATATCCTAAGCACGACAATTTTCGAGTTATTGAAAGCAAAAGAGCACTTGTTTAAAAGGAAAGATAATCTCTTGTACAGTAGGTATATACATATCATCTTCTTATAGGATTACTATATTTATACAACACAACTCAAACAAGCTGTATGAGTAGAAAATAATATTTTCAATGTATATATATATATTGTCATTGTGGTTACGTGACTGTTTGAGAGATATTTCCGATATTACTGGGAATTGCGTTTTAAATTGTACAAGTATTTTTCCGAAAATGTAAGCACAATTATATTTTTTAATAACTACGTACCTATTATACCTTTTAATATTTTTATTTTTATTTTTTCATAATACAACCTAGTAATATGCATTCTAGAGTTTAACAATAGTTAATATTAAATACGAATAGTTCCTGGTATTTATATTATATTTAAAGGCCATGAAGTTTATTCATGTAGTATTCAGATAATGCAAAAATATAAAAGCCAAAAGGGTCACTGTAAATCGTCTTGTCTACAGATATTATCATGCATTTTCATATAAGATTCGAATACCTACATATTTTATATTTATTTATTTAAAATAAAAGATAAAAAATTCATGACAAAGGATCGATTATTTTTTCCACAACCGTATTCACAATGAAACGTTTTATTTATTCTTCATTTATCTTTTTACACGAGCACTAAATATTAGAGTAAGATTCTGTTTTATATTCCAAGCGGAGATATTTGTTTTAAAATAATCGTCTTATTATGTCTGATTTTTAATATTATTCTTTTGGAGCGATACAAAAACTAAACATACGTATACGTAGATTTATCCACTTAATGTGAAGGTGTTTCTTTAAACGTCTTCTTATTTGTTAACGCGTTAATGTTCAATAATCTGTAAGTAAATACGATAGTTTCGTGTCATCTTTGTTAGTGGAACGAAGACAATGACGGAATCATAAAAAAAAATTTTAAGTGATTTACTTTTAAAAATATTCTATTGTAGCATCACTAATCAAAGTGACGTCTGCAGCTAGATTTTTAACGGCGGATCGCTTGAAATTCCAAAATCTACAATCTTACGACGACTGCGAAAATCCGTAAAGGTATGTCGTACACGCGTCATTATAATATTATTACCTTTACCAACCGAAATAAACTCGTGCACGGTGGTGTGCTGCGAATTCAGCGTTTGTGCGTAAGTAATAACAATAATAATACGGTATGCTGAATTCGACCGCCGCCGCCTGCACTGGGCGTTATGATGACAGTGCGCTTGTTTAATTACAACAACACGACTATATACATATAAATCGCTACGCTGTTAATATAATATTATAGGTAAGTGTGTGCTTTTCGATGGGTGTGTGCGCATAATATCATATTATAATATATAGAGATTGAATGCTGTAGTTGCAGTTGTGGGGTCAGATGCATATATATATATATATTATACCGTACCCGCGGTGGCGACGGGTTATAATGATTTAGGTACATGATGTATATACACACGGGTATCGTCGCCGCCGCCATTCCGCAGTGTAGGTAGTTTTGTAAACACGTGACCGGAATCGTATGTATATATATATGACGGTCGCACGATGTGGGCGGGGTGCGTACGTTTTCCCACTACGCGTCCAAAGCGCCAACCCGGTTGTACACACACGTATATGCATTTGGATTTATGACGGTACGCGTCTCAAGAATATCTATGCCCCCCCACGAACGGCGAACGACCCTCACACGACGGCCATCGGTCTACCGCCGCAACGGTATATTGTACGTACAAAATAACATAACGTATTATATTATTATATTTGGCAAGACGACAAAGGGTGGTGGGCACGGATCGGCCGCGAAAGTATATAAACGCTAAAACCTGCTAATGACCCGACCTAATCTCATCGTCGTCCGCCGTAACGACTTGTAATTCATTTATCGTGGCGTATCGTATCTCGGCGGCTACACGACTACGACTACGACTACAACAGTAATCGCCAAAATACTCGCGGGCAAACGTGAAACATTATTGTATTCGGTGAAACGGAAGGATGTACACCGGGATCTCGTAACATGACGTAATAAACCGATAAACCCTGGCTCGGCGGCGCCCGAGCACTGCAATATATAAACGGTTTTTCTTTTTGAAAACGGCAATCGCACGCGCGGGGTCTTTGATTAAATTCTTAGATCTGTCGTACGTACGTACGTATTGGCAGGGCGGATGCGGTATTTCGATGATATTGATGTTGATGTTGATTGACGTGTAGATTCACTTGCTGCAGTATTTCATTACCCTACATAGGTAATAATAGAATTTAAATTAAACGCCAAAGGGAAATAACAAACCAGTGTTGAAACAATTGAAAAAAGAGCCACACGATGTTAACTAATATTATATAAAATGTCTGTCGGTTTGACTTTGATCTATGTACGAGAATTATTATCATAAACCTATAATAGCTGTTGCACCGTAATTTCGATTTAAATGAAGACTCGTTTAAAAAATACAAGTACCTATACGGTTATACGTAACTTTAATGCTCATAATATAATATTAAGACTTTGATGTACATAATGCGGAATTACAGTATTAACACATCAATTTTAATATAAAAATTAAATACATAAAAAAAATAATTATAGCGTATCTTAAACTTCAATAATTTGCGGAAATAATAAAAACGTATACCTACAATTTGATTTTATCTTTTTTTTATTTAATTTTTATTGTAGACAGATAAAAAAAATGTATAATGTTTCACGTTTTATTTAAAAAAAAAACCTACAATATCAGTTTAAAAATACATTAAACGTTGTCATAAGTCATAACCTCGGGGAACTAAATTAAATTTTACCTCGAATGCAAATTTTCTTTTACTGTATAACGCGTGGAAGAATCTCGAGAACAAATTTCTTCGACGGAGAGATCTGCTAACTATTTGTGGGGAGATATAACCTCCGTGTGATTTGTCGTCGAAGAAAATAAACCAAAACTCATCCTCAGGACCGTTCTGTATAACATATTGGTGTATACATTACGCTAATATTATAACAGCATAAAATTTATACACGGTATAAGGTCTGAGGCGGCCTGTGCAGGTCATAACCTCTCCGGTCATCTGTGCAGAGTTGTTGCGCGCGGGCGGAGATTATATTATTGTAATATACGCAGGGAAATAAAATTATACTATACGCACCAGTCGCCTCGGCCGCCGCCGACACCCAGGGGTGTAATAAAACAAACAAAACGCAACGGTGTACCGGCGATGGGGGGGACGGGCAGACTTTTGAATAAACAATCAATTTTTTATTATTATTATTATTCATCGTCTCCGCGCCGCGCCGGCCGGCCATCGATACTGCTGTACATAATAATATAATATATCATAATATAATATCACATATATACGCGGGCGTGTTGTATAATATACGTGACACTCGGCGGCGGATAAATCAAATTCGGTGACAAGTAATACGCGAAGCCTTTATGCTAATAACCGGCGGGGGCGAGTGGGGTTCAAAGTTCAGCAGTCGTATGTTATATTGTGCGCGGGCGCGTTCGTAATAATAATATTATGCGATGTCGTCCCATCACACTGTTGCAGTCGCGGACGGAGGAAAAACGAAAGGAGAACGAAGGAAAATAAAAATACGTCTGTATACGGCGGGGAAACTATATGACTGCAGCGACGCCCTTTTCTCGTATAGTATATCTACATTAACGAACGACCGATGGAGGCTGGACATCGGCCTCACTCCCGCCGCCTAAGTATCGCACTGTTCACGTTTTTTTTTACTCCACATAGGTAGGTATGTTTAATTTATTCCACAAGCAGAAATAAAACTCGAATCGCCCAGGAATACGCGAATCGCAATTTCCATCATCGCGCACGTACCGTCAAGTTTTTTTTTTTCTAACGCACTAGTATTATTAATACGATTTATTTTTAAATTACTTTTTTTTTAAATTTGTAGAAGACATCTGAATCGGATAATATTACAACCGTGTACCCACTACGACATGATACAAGTCACGCTCACTATTCGTATCCGACCTACTGTAATACAGATGATCTTTTACAACAATGTTAAAACGCGTTTGCATACATACAAAAATGTATATAGACACAATTAAATACAAATTTAATGATTATTGTACATGTAACGATTTTTTTTTTTTGTGAATTATCTCCAGAGATTTATTGTGTACATTTAATATATAGGATATAGTGTGGATAATATTATGTAAATGTAAATAAGTAAATAATAAGTAAGTAAGTAATTAAACGAGTAAGCGAGTAAGTAAGTAACGAATATAGCCGTAAGTAAGGAATATAGCCTCGAGGAAGAAACTACGCCATTCACAAAAAAAAAAAAAAGAAGATAAGAGAGAAAATAATTTTTATAAATAAAATGAATTCATCTGGTTTTGGCACAGTACTTTTTATTCTTCAAATAAAAGTTTATTAAACCATTTTGTTAGAGTTGTGCACTAAACCTATATATAATACATAAAGTAATTATTAACTCTTGGGTTATATAATATTATAAATGAAGAAATTCAAAGAAGGTACGTCAAGACAAGCAGACTATAATGTACAGAGTTTTAAAAATGAACATGTAGAAGAAAAACTACAGGAAAAATCTTACTAACCAAATTCATTCCAATCTCGGTTTAAAATATGTATATATATTTTTTTTAACGACATTATTTATTTATTTTATTTGCTGTTTGTTCAAATAACTAATACACTTAAGATCTTTTAATAAGGAAAAGTCGTTTTTGAAACCAAATTTAATATTCAAGAAGTAATACACTGCTGCAGTAGATTTGAAATGAGTATACGATGAATAACATAAAAATATACAGTACAACTGTACAAGTAAACTTTGTTGATTACTTCGCTGCGAAATTATGAATATTTGTAATACAAATTTAAAACGTATTTTATACTTATTCTAACTTATACTAGGTATAATTTCAAATATATTTAAAAGTTAACTTAATACGATTCCGCCGTTTGTAAAATATTGTAAGCTCATACAGTGATATTTAATACTTTTGTATCTATACCTACGTGTAACATTTTATGAATTATTTTAACCTTTAAGGACGTTATTAATATAATATTAAGTCCGGTGCTTACAATTATGTTACAAGAGCTACGCATCAAACGAATAATTATACTCTCGTCCTATACAAGAACAGAGTGCGTCCTGTTATACGCTTCCTCGTAAAGTGGTAAAAAAAAAATGTATATGTATAATATATATTTTACAGTAATTATGAAGGCTGTGTTTTAAATTACTAAAGACTATGGTTAAAATATAATTATAAACTAAAAATGTTATTAATTTTAGTAAAATAATTTTAAAGTTTATAAACTTTTATCATGGACACGCTCTTTTTGCTCTCCACTGTATCATTGGCTATGAAAAACGTGCACATAGTGTAATATTGCAATCGCGTCATCCACACACGAACGGCTTGTTTAATTATTGTTATCGTTATTACATTTTATAAAACATAATAATAATATTATATAAAATAAGTTGTGTATGGAGTATAATATAATATAATATAATATAGTATTCATTCGTTCATTGGAGTAAGAATAATTGCATGTTTGGAATAGGTATATATAATATAATTTAGTCATTTATTTAATTATTTATTTATATTTTAACGAGTATTACCATTTTGCATTTAAGTTACAATTTTAATTTAATAATAGTACAAAATGTGCATTATAAAAGAATGCAGATAGATAACTAAAAATGCTTTAAGGAGATACAAAAAGTGGAATTCAAAATAAAAAGCCTCATTAGTTCGTTTAATAGATATTCGATGGTGCAGGTTGGAATTAAGAATGGAGCGTAAGATCTGATGTGTCTTTGAGGATCTCTTAAGTTCGATAGAGATAAAAAAACAATAGTATAAAGTATTCTCGACCATCAAGTTAACATACTATTGGATCTGTTGTATTAATTACCCTAGTTTTTTTTCGTGACTTTTTTTAAAAATAAAAAAACCCAAACACTTTTCTTCTGTTATGAAACTGCAAAATTTAATTACAAAAACGACGCGAGTAGTGTGTTTGATGCGCAACAAATGCGATCCATTTCATTGTTTTACCATGACGCCGTTAGTACCGCGTAGTGTAGTAGTGGATGGATACTGTACGGAAAGGGTTTAACGACATACGGTGGGGTTATTTTCGAAATGTATAAAATATAGGCAAAAAATATAATATATACTCCGCGGGAACAAATTTCGGATCGATTTGAGTTGTGCACGCGCGCATGTTTATACTCCCATAGGGCACTTTGATTGCGATCTCCGTTTGCTTTCGCGTAAAAGGTTTACTGTATACATGCATAAATAAACTCGATGAACAAATGCAATATATCATTAAGTAATATTGTACGCCCGTCAGCAGTGTCTGAACCGTGTGGTCTGTTTCACTCTCTCTCTTTCTCTCTGACTCTCATTCTCTTCTTTTTTTTTTCTTTCCATACGCACCTCGCCCGCCTGAAACCATGTTTTCCGGACCCTTTTCGGCTGTATTGTAATTACCCGAAAACGATTTCGCCAATGGGCTATAATATATATATATATATATATATATATACACTTGCGTAATGGCCTCCGGAGCCTTTTAAGTAGGTCGGCCAAAGGGTACGAAAAACGCGATTCTATTAATTAATAATGACTCCGTAATAATTATATTTCGGTTAGACCGGGAACGGTATGATCGTGGTTTGAGTTTTATTTATTTAAAATAACGAGAGGATATTATATTTTTTTTCATCCACCCTAAATGTATAATATACGATTTTACGCTGACGAAACAGATTACCGAACAACGGCCATCGGTCTTGCGATCGAAACTGGCCAGTTTCATTATTACTGCTTACACCTTGTCCAATCAAACAACAAACTTGTATGAGTGTTTTAATTTCGTTAGAACGCGATTGTTTCATTTTTGGTTGTTCTTATCAATAACCACTACAAAAACGAATAAACTATATTATCATCGTACCACGCGCAGTTGCAGTACAATAAATCTCCACCTCTGACGACACTTTGATTTTAACAATATTACCAGTAGCTAATTAAAAATAACATTCTATGTAACCACTAATCAAGAATATATTTTTTTTTATATAATTTGTATGTAGAACATGCGTTATAACACAGTTTATCGCATACACAGTTATAAATTTATCATAGTATAATAATGTCGTATGTGTAGAGGTGGTATATTATTATATGACTCAAAATCAATTTTGTCTGCGTACAAAAAGCAAAAATAGTTTAAATGGTGGAAAAATACTATTTTAATGCAATCAGAGAACAAGATTTTTGAAAGCATTGTGTTAGGTATAACAAGGGATACGTTTTTCAGAGATGAAAAGTTTAAGTATTGAATAAAAACAAAAAGTGAAATGTAATGAAAATTTGGCAAGAGTAAGGCCGACCGGAGAATGAAATATAATTGTTCGTTCAGAGTATATATACAAATATACAATATAGATAATATAGTTTAGATTGTCTTCTTTCAACGGACGTTCAAGTGAAACGTTCCGTTGTGTTGTAGAGACAAATTTAAAAAGCTAACTTTTAATCGTCGTTTATTCTTCAACGCACAGACCAAACGGCGTATAGTTTTGATGCTCGAACATTCACGAGATTAAACAAAACGGCTTTTGACAAAAGGTTAGAAATGGTTAAGTATAATTACCATCTAAATGACCGCTATTGGAAATGTAGTACACTCAGCTTAAATTATGTACGTATACATATTATCATACATATTTATGAGCGAAACGGTGGCGCACACGAGAGATGATTTGCATTTGGGCCGTTCTTACAAGAAACCCTTTACCCCCTACGATGTTTTGCTTAGGTTTACAATATTATTAGCACTAACAGTAGTAGTAGATAGTTTTAGTAGTGGTGATGGTAGCAGCAGTGATGATAGTGGTAACGGTTGGTATAGTGGTCGCTGTCGAGGTCTATAGTTGTATAGGAGATGCCTATATATATATATATTATAAATGCTTAACGATTATTACAGGTTATTGGTTAATAATGGCTTACAGCTTGGGCGAGTAGTCGGCAAAAACGAGAGTGATGATCACCGAAAAGCTATTGTGATGCGTTTTGTTTTATTCATTGTGAATTGTTGGTATATTTAAAAAATTTACAGATTACTTTTTTATCAAATCAAAGTCTTATATTATTTTATCGCAGTGAATTCTGAGAATTTTTACATTTTTATTTCTTATTTTTTTTTATATTCAAAATCTAGTGTATCTTGATTTTACAAAAATAATTTTGTGTGATGTTGACCGATATTTTGTTTTAAAAGGTTTTTAAAAGAATACAATACCGCATTTATTGAGACGTATTTGCCGAAAACTCACAAATAAGTAGATTGAACGAGATTTTGACTTTAGAATCTTATTCACATAATTTAAATTGTCATTTTTTATTACGACAGTCAGCTAAGAGACGGCTCGAAAAACATCGCACCACTTCGTACACACTTGCGCGCTTTGATGTGGAAGCGCGGTAAATTTACTAATTCAATGAAATTTAATTTAAACCGTCAAAGTTTTTCGGTGTTTATTTCAAAAACGTACGATGAATTGTTAAGTAGCTGGTATATAACTAGGTGCGCGTGTGGTGTGTTGCAGCAGGTGTTGTAGGTGATCAATTTATATTACAGTCTTCTGAAAATCGAACCAGTGTAGTACAAAAATGATTTTGGCGATAACCATTCTGCCATTGATTAAGTTTATTTAATCAATGGTTCTACGATATAATTATGTTAATAATACATATTATTATTGTTATCATATATACGAAACATCTTATAATATTAAGCTCCAAGCCCGAGTTCGATGTAATAGCTATACAAATAAACACGTCGTGCACATAATATATTTAGGTGGAATTATTGCACTATATTATTATTACATCATTAAAACTACAGAATAATCAAATTTGTTGTTTCGGCAACATTAAATTGGCACCGTGGAATAAAGCTACTTAAAAACCGTTTATAAAGCATGGAAAATGATGGGATATTATATTATACGATGACTACAATACTGTATCTAGTACGTATATAAAACAAAATAAAAATACGAACTACGATTTAGTTTATTGATTCAAAAGTGTAACGGGACAACAATACAAAAAACCACGACGAAATCGACATGCTATTATAATATTACGTTTATTATTATTCAGATTCTTAACAAACGAATAATCGTCGCAACCACTAAACGACTAACAACTCAATTTCTGCAGTGTTCATCAATAGTATGCAGCTCGTACATAGTTTGAAGTACTTTTTATTAATATTTAGTTTTGTTTTATTTATAAGTACTATTAAAGTTTAGACGAGTAGAAAATCATTGTTTTACCAAACGTTGTCAAAACTTTTAGTATTATATTTGAGAATAAGAACTATAATTCTAAAATTTGTATTTAAAATGAAAATCGTGACAAAATGAACTGCTTATCTTATGAAGATTGTATAAAATTTATTATTTTTTTTTTTTAAATTTTTTATTATTTTCAAAATCAAAATATTTTTCTGAGGATTACAAACGAGTAGTTAATTATAAAATAGTTATAAATATTTTAAATTTTGATGAGAGCACATGGATACTTCTTCAAGTGTTATCCACTATTCCAACCATTTCTAATTTAAACTTCTTAACCTTATTTAAACTTATAATTAATTAATTACTCCTTTAAAATATGAATTTTATGTGTTATTCGCATTTAAAAAAATATATTTTGCATCGGATGAATGTGAAATTAAAAAAGTGTGCCATGATACAATTCAAATTATTATCAGATGAACAAATTATGTAAACAAAATATTTACCAAAAATTTTAAAACATATAACGTAATACTTTTAAAAGATTCAACCTATGTACAGTATGTAGGTACATACAAGCACACAACGCCGTTAATCATGTTAACGTAAGGTCGGTGGACAGCACGGTGGTTGATAATAACTATAGTCTATACTGCTGTAGCTGTGTGCCGTCTCTGCTGTCATGTGATGATAATTATATTTTTAATAGGTACATAATATAATATGTGTATGTTTGTCATTATTATCGTTCTCTAAACGACGCCTACCTGTAGTTGACAGTGATTGTTATAGCGACGAATGTGACTGTTACAACGGCTTCCAGTTAAAGCGTTTTAAAAAGATGAAAAAAATTTTCATAAGTACGTGTTTTTACCGACTGATGGCCTAACGGCTTTTTAAGGGGTGACCGGACGGAACGAAAACCAAAAGTGGAATAAACAAAGGTCGTGTTCGAGTGGTGAGTAAAACTTTTCACTTGCAATGAACACAGGAATATTTTAGAATTCCGATGTTTATTTGCCGTGTTTAAAAACGTCGGATGGCCGCTATCTCCATACTTTACATTCAAACGGTTCGTCAAATTTTCACTCTCAAAAACAAATTTTACTTATAATGACGCTTAGGATATGGGTAATTAACTCGTCTAATCGAATTTCTGACAGTCGTCGTCCGATGCCGTAACAAGTGTTAACCCATTTGCATAACGTATTTTATGATGCGTATTATGCTGTAGCATAATTTTGTTTTTTCATAACAGTTGTTTTTTTTCTATTTTTTTGTTTTATTTATAAAAATTAAAAAAAAACACTACACACAGAAATAGTAAGTGATGTGATTTGATTGTTTTCCAAACACAGTGATATGAATAATAATACATAGTTAGATATCTGACATATTACAAGTACTTGTAGGTACTGTGATTTGTTTTTTTTTTTTTTGTAAAAAACTACCGAAATACGAACATATAATATTAAAAAATTACTTTATTGCATGTAGGTACTTATATTTATATTTTTCCTGGTCCGTTCGACGTCTTTTTATGTGCGAAAGGGGTCCGTATGGTATTAAATGGTATAGTTGGTGGCAGATATTACCTATACGAGGGTTGGAAGAAAAATTCGTCTACGAAATTGCGTTCGCAAGACGATTTAAAAAGAAAATATCTTTTCTGCCCATCCCTGGGGTGCTATTATATGATTTCTTAGGAACTTTGTCACTACATCCCTATTTTTTATTTTAAAATGATACGAGAAGTAACGCTATTTTAATTTGTTTCTTTTTAAAAAAAACATTTTGTGAATAATAAATACAATGTTTATTCACCAAATATGATTTTATTTTAAAAATGTTGCACAATTTCAAACATTTTTTTTGTTCGAAAAAACGCTGTACATCTCTATATATATTTAAACATAATTAATTTTATTTGTTCCCAATTGTTACAATTAATAAGAGTCGAATTAATAGAATAATATTTATTTTTCGCTTCTTTCGTTTCGACATTATATAATATTATAAAATATACAATAAAATACAATTCTATCATCACTAAAAGTATTATAACTTCAATAGAATCTAATGACGAATGCAACACAATAATTATTAGTCTGATAAAAGAACAAGTTTTTATTATAAATTTTCAACGAAGCATGCATTATTGTTATTGTTATTATACACAATATTGAATGATAGTAAAGTTGAAACGATAGTTCTACTTTTATAATATAGTTAAAGTTAGGTATTAATTTAGTATCTATACTAAACAATCGATAAACTCAGAATAAGCTTTGTGCCGTTAAGTAAAAAAAAAATATATATATTTATATTTTTAAAATATATTTATTGTAGTGTCGTAGGTGAAAATGTATATATTCTAGAAAACACGAAATAGGTCATTTGTTCGAAATACCATAACAATCCGGCACGGAGTCTTTTATCCCAGTTGCAGCTGCAGCCGCGAAAGCCTTTGAGTCGCTTAAGCTATTTATACACAATAGTAAAAAAAAGAAAGAGAAAAGAAAAAAAGAGTAGAACATTTTTATTGTGCCCTGAAATAATATACTTTTTTAATTGGCTATCGTATAGTATATTTTTGTAAAGAGAATCGCTAACGAGAACGGATTTGGCGTTTGCAGTGTCCTCTGAGGACATGGATGAACGCTTCTCTTGTTCCGTCAGCGTCGGTTTCAGACTTACGCGCGCGTGCGGTCTCTCTGTCAGTCTCTAAATTTAATTGGCCGTATGCGCGCACCCCCGTCCACTACCACCCCGACTACCGAAATTCCCATCTACTACTATCCCTGTAAACAACCACTCCACCACCACCACGCCAACCGATACAAGCGGTTGTAATATCAATCTGGCCGAGTGTTATTCGAACATCGCCGAATCCGGTACGTTGGCGCGCAAACGATTTATCGAGGAGAGACGATTGCGCCCGCCTGAGAACGAAACACTCCGAGGTGGATGTTCGACGAGGGGGTAGAAGCGAGTTAAAATGGAAAAAAAAAACAAAATAAGGAATAGTATACTACCGCGGGTAGACGGGGTGAGCCGTGTTGACGGTTTTCTCGGGACGGGGTTGATTTATGAACGTTCAACGCCATTTCCACACTCGCGTCAGAAAACTCTGTAGGTCGCACCGTCCCTCCCCACCGACAATACAAATACCTTCCTCGCCAACGCCGCACATCCCTTTCCTACCACTAGTCTCCTGACACGAAATTACTGTGCTTCGGCGGCATTGCAGCACAGGAAGACGAAGGCGCCGACGACTACACGACAACCACAAAAAGAGGCAACTGTTGATATTGTGGACGCGGTCGCCGAGGTGTGGAGGGTCATAAGAAAAGACGGAAACATTGTTAGAAGAAATAATGATTTTTCTTGTTTCAAGTGAGTATAGAGGTTTTCAATTTCGTTCTATATATTATAGGGTGGCGTTTTGGAACTAGGCAAAAAAAAAACGCACATACACCACTGCCAAACACACCGGTAATGGGTTTTCGCAAAACTTTAAAACTCTAGACGATTCGTAAAAATAATATCCACATTCAAAAGCCGTGTGCGTTTAACTGAAAAATGGGCTTTTCGCTAGTTTTCATACGTATTTACTTCAGCTATATGTATACACCCGCCTGACGTCATAACCCATGTGTATATAGTGCAGAGAAAAAAAGGAAATGGCACTAAATACGGATATACGTTTAGAGGTACGCGAAATGAGGTTTCCTTATTTAATGTCTTCTTTTTTCTATTATTTCCAGTGAAGGCGTATAAATAATTATCGTTTCACAGCCATAAAAAAAAAAAATGTCTCTTCGTTTAAAATTACAGTTGTGGAGAACATATCATATTATTACATACACGTCATTACAGTACGCGCATTATGATTAACAAACGACTATAGAGGTGTACACAGAAAGTATATTGTCACTCGAGAAAATTAAATTTTGTCAATTATTCTAATTCATCGTCAAATATATTATGTACATACATTATGGTCAAGATTAGAGTGAACGAAACAATAGTTATTCGATGAATTTAACGCTATAATAGATTATCATTAAAAATTGCTTTCAAAAGTAACATCACGAGAATCTCAAAAGAATTTATATTATGTAATGTGTACATTTTATATGCATATTTATTATATTATTATATACAGTGGTGGAACTTATAATATGAAATCCGCAGAGGAATATTTCAGACAAAAGTTTTAGTCGGTAATCATAATAAATATAACTTACCAAAAATAAAATTTAGCTATGTTAAATTTTGAAAGGAAACTTTTCGGAAGCAACAAGGAATATTATATTTGTTTCATTATTATGATGAAAAATGAAAAGTTATGTGTTTTTATCGGGCGTAAGTGGGTTAATGATATTTATATCACGATTTCCGTAATAATAATTTATAATACAAAATAATATAAAATGTTATATATATATATTTATATATTTGTGTGTGTGTGTGTGTGTGTTATATTAGACGTCTATAGTTTAGCTTTAACGATGATATCTTACTAACCGCACTCGTGTGTTAAGCGTATAGCTAAATGAAATCGATTCGAAAAATCTGACTGCACCGTATATCAGTCACTTAAATGAATAGTAATAAATTCGTAGGAATTTCGATCAAAAATATACTCTCTGTTTGTAGAATAAATTCCCAGACCGACGTGTCGTAATTCTATTTTCTAACCGTGAAACCGAAACGGCGGTACGAACCGTCGAACCAACTACTAAACGTACCTCATAACCTACGAACGAGAATGACGACTACGGCATCGGCGGTGGTTTCGATAATAATAATAAATAATAAATTGAAAATGATTCGAATCTCTGAACGTTTTTATCGATAGAAAACACGTGTGACCGTAAATATGGGCGATGATGTAAACTCCAAACTTGCGTATAAATTATCGCGTTTAATTGGCGTTCCAAATTTTTCATATTATATTAATATTATGTAATTTAATGTTATTGCATTTTGTTTTACCATCCGTCGGTCGCGTATAATATGTTTCCGACAAGATATTTTATGCGTTCCCAATGACAAGTGGTGTGTGCATATTATATTGAACGACTGTGGAGACGTGCCGAGTGCTGAGTATATAGTGTTTTAAATCGAACGCGGGAACGCGTAGCGAATAAAATCACGGTCGAGGGGTTTTTGCGCCGACGCGGTATCGAGGTGGCAAGAATCAGCCGGTATTCATATAGGTACCACGACCACGGTAGCAGTACCGAGAGTGGTTGGTAGCGGAAAACGGCAGTAGTTAAAGCATCAACAGCAGTATAACAGGAGCAGCAGTATCAGCATCAGTAGAATATACTAGTGCTATATAGTGTTGTAGGAGTAGTGGTTTAGGACGCCCGCGGGAACTGTTATAATATGTGAGTTCGAAAACCTTATAGCCGACAGGGTCTCTACACCGCCCAGCGGCGATTTTTTTCTCTTTAAAACTGATATAGTTTCTGAGCGTATGCTGACGGTTTTTTATATTTTTATTTAGCATCTCCTCTCCGTATACCGTCTTCATTTAATAAAGTCCTGCTTTAATGTCCCGGAATCCGACGAATGAGTCCTAAAAAAGACGTACGGTTTTCTTCAAGATAATACCCAAAATATATGCTGTGTCTCGGTACCTATCTCTTTCTCATTTTCTCTATCCCTACTCCACTGCAGCGCTGTCTCTCGGTCTCCGTCTCGTAGTATACGTATATAGTATATTATATATAGTAATGTATACTTTCTGCAGCGAGTAGAGAGGGTGGCGCGTCTTATACACATTAAATTACGTATAAACCATATATATATATATACGTATATTATGCCGTGTGTAGTGTATACACCTACACCACATCATAATATGCGCACATGGCGCGAGTTAAATTTTATATCTTCGTACCGAGTTCGTACACGTACTTACGTACTATGCGCATTGTGTACACGGTTCGTATTGCAGTCAAAGCGATTGCTGTAATACGATGCGGCGGCTGTCCTATATGTAGTACAACACCACACAGCACACGCACGAACATACAATATTTTATCAGGTACGTAACGGCCGAGTCGGAGCTGGCAATACAACAAATCTGGTCAAATTGAGCGCAATGGTCACGTAGTCCTACGGCCGCTGCTGTTGCGTAATACGGAATTCCTAGCACAATATTGCCTTTCCTCATCTCCTGACTCCTATACATTATAGTCCTGTGCGCCCTCGATCCTGTTCCCCGGCAATATAATATACCCACCCACCCTTACACCGCGCCGGTGTCGTGTAAGGAGCGCGAGTTATATAGGAAAATCGTAATAACCGTTGTTGTTATTACCGGTCAAAATTGTATTACAGCCGGTCGTAAATATTTATATATATAGTGTATACAGCATAAGACGCGAGATGAGTGGTGGCGAAGGAATCAACGGCGGTGACCTCCTGATGTCCGGGGAAAGGACACGAGTGAAATCAAACTCGACCGCGCGCTTTTAGTCCGTCGTCGTCAGCTGTCATCGTTTTATCTATTGAACTGCGCGGGGTGTATAATACACATTTTATTTCGTTTTATACTCGAAGGGTAAATTATGTCTAAAACTGTCTCGTCGTTCGTATAATCGCCTATTAAAGTAAAATATCGAAACAAATCATTGGTAATTCTATATTATTTCGTTTCCTTATCTTACAACAAGGATAAATAATAATATGCGAATCGATCGTGTTTTCTTTATAATGTACAGGCGCTATTAATGTATACCTATTTAATTCGAGATAAATTCATCGGTGCAAGAGATGTAAGTACATAATTCACATAGTTTATATAAATCGATACAATCAACGAACAATGAACACACAATGTCACAACTCACAATGCAACGGTACAAATAGCATACATATTAGTTATACTTAGATGCACTATATTTGTGTATTTTACACTTCATGTATTTATATTATCGTATAGCACCGTGTAGAACTGAATTCTATGAGTAAAATAAAAATATATCATATCTACAATTTCTAAAATTAGTTTTTAAAAATTTAAAATATAGATTTCATGAGAACATTATATTGTCGAGCAATATTTTTGTTTTGTTTTATAATAGGAATTTTGAACACACATATTTACACACACACAGATATATATATATATAAATTATAATTGAAATGTGGTAGCTATAATATTAATCCTAATATTTTATTTATTTTTATTTTATTTTTACTTTTTAAAGGATATACGATTTTTGACGGTCAACATTGCACTTATATTTGTAGTTTCGACAAAAATAATTTTTTATTGTCTTTTATAGAAATATACAAATAATTCATGTCTAACATTTTTTATATATATTACAAAAAAATTAACAAACATTCAAACTTTTTTATTCGACTTTTTATAAAAATGTGAAAACTTGCGACATTATGAAATTAATGATACAATACGCTGAAAGGGAAGAAATTATTATTTTTTTTACTTATTAAAAAATATTTCAGATGCCACTAAAAATATTTCTGATTGAATTGTTATATAAACGAGATGTTACGAGCATTTATTTGTAATTTTCATCATGAATACATCGTGTGGCTTTATATATATATATCTATTACGTGTAGTGTAAATGCATATGTTTCATTCTAAAAAATTTACGAGGCCCATCCATTGCCAGCGATATGATATTCTCGTGCAACTACTTTAAGATAACAAAGAAAATGAAGTTTAAAAAGATCTATCATACTTATGGTGAAATAGATAAGCTATAACAGGTAATCTATACAAAATAATGAAAGTCATAAATCATAAAATGAATCAACTTTTTTTCAAAAAAAAATATTTATACACAAGTATTAAGAACTTGAGATTGCTGACTTCATTGTTACAGCGAGATGAAAAAAGTTCTGCTGGTAAAGTCTAGCTAACACTATTAATTATTATAACCGTGTACACATTTTGTACATATTATATGTATAATATGTACAAAACTTTTGATTATTTATACAATTTTTTTTAAATGTTTGTTTTTAGACTAAAATCATTTTAAAGTTAAATTTATTAAAGCTTAAAATAAAATAAACATTATTTCTTATCGATTAATTAATTAATTTTCTTTTTTGTCTATTTTTAAAATGATCGAAATATATTAAAAAAAAAATATGATATTATAACATCATATAATCGGTTATCTATGAAATTTTAAAAAAGCAATAAATTATCAAAATATGAAAACGACAATTTTTTTTATTGATACAATGAAAATATCACTTAACTCAATATGACGTCTAAAAAGTGGTGTGATGACGTAATATTATACTTTTTTAAGTGGAAAATATACACATAGAAACGTTTTGTATTTGATACTGAAATTGAAATAAAAATATCATGGGTATTCTAAATAAATTATTAATATAGGTATTTTGTAGAATTTTTTACTGCTATACAAAAATACGGAAATTGTTGATAAATTTAAAATTCCCATGAATCGAGAGACACATATTTTTATAAAAAAATCGAAGCTTGGCCATATTATATACCTTATAAAGTAATATAAAAATACCAATATAATATACACAAAAAGATTTACTCAGAATTCGATACTGCTGGTAACATTATGTTTCTACAAAATTAAGTTTCGGACTGCGACTACCCGAACAAAAATGCATATATGCTCTTGGAACGCTCGAGGCATACTTATATCGGTATCTTGGTACTATCCGACCATCGTGACAGTATTGAGGTTGTATTAGATTTTCAGTAATTCTGGTAAATGAGTATCATAAAGAATTTCGAATTCAAACTTAGGTTCGACAATGGAGTTGTTATAATGAAAACAAACCAATAATAAAATATCAGTTGCAACAATAATATTTGTGTGTTCATTTTATTAAAAACGAATTTTTTCACAAATAGCTGATTATAAGAATTCCCATTTAAAACGAATAACATCTGCATCTTCATCTCAGCGTTCGCTCAAACATAACTTAACGTACCTACGTTGTATTATCATTTTTCTAATAAATTTCCATATAAAATATTAATAAATAATATACATTAAAAAATAAACTCAAGAACCGAAATGGTATGAATATTATATACTTATATTAGTATAACTATTAATAATTATAAAGTAAATTTAATAACGTGTTTACTATTACGTTAACACTGACGTGGGCATGGCGTTTTAAACGTTTTGTGATTATATACTAGCAGTGGAATAAGAGCGTACGTCTTATGTTATTTAATTGACTGCATAGAAATTTAAGATTTCCTGAAATTTCAGGGAGAGAGCTATAGCTCCCTCGGCACCCCCTCGGATAAGCAACTGTATTCTTTAAACCTAATTAAAAAAAAAAAAAAAAAAAAACTCTACGATATTCAACTCTGAAACTCTGCAAGTGGAAGTGACGAACAACCAAACATGTAATCGCATAAACATCCACCGCACACGACGATGCACGTTCGCTGACATAATAATAAATCGCCCCATATTGGTCTGGGACAATATTATATTATGTATACGTTTCCGGTGCGCATAGGTATTATATTATACCTACGTGACGCATTGGTGTATATTATAGACTTCCGAGTTCAGACGATGAAATAACGTACATTCGGATGGGATAACGGCGAGAAAAATATTAAATTATACTCGCGCATAATATGTTATACACATAGCTCTATGTGCGCGCGCAGTGTGTGCAAAGTGCGTATACAGTGCATAATATATTGTTAGATGAATCGTATGCGTGTTTAAGTAGAACGCGTACCACCGACGTGATCGGAGACGTCAATAAGTCGTCTTACGTATATAATAGTAATAATAATATATACCTATACGGTAATAATATGTTTGTACGCTCTCGAGCTTTTGTGATTTCGGTACAATATATATATATATATATAAAATATATGTATACTGCTCGCATTATATACGCATAGTGTGCCTATACATTATAATAATATTATCGTGAATACGTATATATGTCCCGCACGAGTATAATAGACGCCCGTATGAGCGTAATAATAAAAAAATATAAAACCCGAGTGTGTGGCGTGCAGTGGATTTTACTGCAAGTTTTTGGGTCGTTCGACTATTTACAATATTCGTTGCTTGAGCTGTTAAGTATATAGTAACGTAGTTTATGTGTCGTTTTTTTTTTTTTTTTTAACGACTCCGAGATTTATCTTTAGATTTTATTCCGTTTAAAATAATCAGTATATACAACCAGTGGAAGAGGGTTTCGACCCATCCCCCGAGTATTGGATTTATTATCATGTCGCATTAAGCAATGGATAATTGTTTCAGATATACCCATTTATCAGTAGCTCATAAAATATATTCTTATCCTGGAAATTAATATAAAATGTTAAAAAAAATTCAGAACAATATTATTTCTTGAAATATGAAATATCAATATTTTCTTGAAATAATGAACTTTGAACCAAACATTTACTATAAAGTACTAATGTTGTTTAAAATAGCAGATAATATGGTGTGCAGTGTTATTTTATATTACAGTAGTGGTTTTTAGTATATACACTATGATATATAATTACTATACTATAATATACTATATACTATTATATGGTATTATTAAGTATTTAATTATATATTATAATAGCTGAAGAAAAATTGGTTTCAAATTCACCCTTTCCCATCAGAAGTTATTATTGTCTATTGATATAGTTATATAATCTATAACCATATCTAAAAATAATATGACAAATTTTTATTACGATGATTTTTATCCACGATGTTCCGTGGAAAGAAATTTTGATTATTTTTCATCACATTGAACTACCTTTCTTTAACTGAAAAAATGAAAATAAAATGTTTTAAATTATGATTACAGCGATTACGGTACGGAAATAGATTAGATACTTAAATACTAATAAGTAATAACTATTGTAAAATTATTGATTATTTTTTTTTATCAAAGAATCACAGACATATTGACAACATAATAAGAATGTTAGACCTACACGAAATTAAATTTGTTTAAAGTTATGAAGAATTCCAAAAACAGATCGATATTTAATTTTAATGATACAGCATTTTATAGTCCATTTTTAAATTTTAATTTAAACATTAAATTATTAGCATTTCGAGGAAAAAAATTATAAACTTATTACAGTTTTTTACAATATTTATTATTTTATTAATTTTTTTTCCAAGTATTCAGTTTATGGTACAAATTAAATTAATATCTTCAACAGTTAACTAATGATTTATCGTCATTATTTTATGCGTTTAATGTTTTTAATTAAATATTATATACCTATTACTAGCTGTAATAGATAACAGAGATACATAGTAACAACGCTTTACCTGTTGACATTTATAAGTCTTACGTTAATATAGGAACTTATGTGTAATAATATTAACATTTCTTTGTTTTGAAAACAAGTACAATATTACAATATATATTGTGCCCTAAAATGTTTACATAATAGAAATTTGATTATAGTATAAAAATAAAAAATATTAAATTAAATAATAATGAAATAGTATATCATTATCATTTATATAGTGTTACTTATACGTATAAAAAAGCTGCTAAAAATCGTTTAATTTAAGATCACTAACAGCTCCGATCATTTATTTTAACATTATGAAAATTCTTATAATGTTATTGGCATTTTAGAGCATAAAAAACCACCCCTCTCGTCTTAAGGAATTCCAATTCTCTATAATATTGGGGCACATTTTCAAATAACAAATGTTCGAATTTTGATGTTTCCTCGCGTACGTGATTTTTCAACTGCACTTTTTTCGGTTCGGCATTAAATTATTTTTACTTCACTTGAAAAATAACATACAAAAGATTTATACATTTCAATTTGTGTGCAATGAAGCATGAAGTGATCGAATGAAGTTAATTTGAGTAAAACGCATATACCGTAACTCTATCGATTTTGTGTTAGTGTTCAAAATATAATTTTTAATTCACTTTATAACTAATGTGTGGCTTCATATACATATAGATTATTATTTAAATACTTAACTATACTGTTGATAGTGAAACTACTTAAGCAAATATAATATACGCTCAATGACCGATGTGATAAGTAAATATCGTATCTTAAATATATTGTGTATTACGTAAAAAATATATTTTAAAATTCAAAAATAGTTATTCTACAAGTGTGTTTTTACGAACACCAAAGTGTATCTAATTACATATTTCCAGTTTCCACAGCTAAAATTTAAACCATTAAATTAAAAAAAGAATTAGAATTATATTACGTTGTAAAAATATAACAACACTAATAAATATTAAATAGTAATAATTTTTAAAATTATAAAACAACTTTAATAATAAATTAATAACAAAAACTGTTTTATGCGAAAATTAAGTGAATCGGGAATTTCGAAAAGGGCTCATATTTGAAAATTAAAATGAAAAACCGAGATGAGTCTTTTTCAAAATTTTTCTTAAAATAGGATATTTATTTCATCACAATAGAAAACGGATATGGTCCCTATTCGATCATAAAATATCGATCTATATGTGTAAATGGAAAAAATGCAGAAAAACTTATTTTGGTAAAAATTCGAGATGGGCCCTTTCCGAAATTCCCGATTCAAGTAGATTTGATAGAAATATTTTGTTAAATGTATGATCTTGCATTATAAACTTATAAACGGTTTATTCACAATAATAATTAAAAAAAATTAATGAATTTTAAATTATTAACTAAGCACCACATATTGATAAATTAATAAAAAATGCAACTATACTAGTTCGATAATAAGCACACTTGTTATCGATTTGTTTAATTTTTCATAAATTATGTACAAATCTAAAATTTGCTTTTATATATACATCTACATAGCCTCTCATATATTTATACCTTCTCATCGTTAAGATTTAATCATTTTGCACTGAAATTTAACTTTTATGTGATACTACCTAATATGCTGCAGGTATGATGGGTATTTCAGGTTCAGAAAATATGCAGGAAAATATTAGAGTAGGGAGGACTTGGAAGAGTTTTCTGAAAGTTTCAAAAATTAACCTTATTTATTAGATAATTGATCTAGTTGATAAATAAGTTTAAAAAATAAAACTTTTAATGGTCGTTTTCTATTTTCACAGTTATTTCCTTAATTTAAATAAAAAATACCAAAAATCCTCTTAACTTTTTTTTTCATCACAAAATTAATTTCTGTATTGTGTCATAAAAACAAAGTATAATATTACAAGTATATAATATTAAAGATACTCTGCATTTTTCATAAAAATCAATAATGAATAATTTCAACACTATTAAATCATATTTTGATTCTTGAATATTTTTAAAATCGATTGGTGTATCTTGTTTTAATATAATCAGTTTTAAGTGTACGTGCATAAAGACTAACAAATGAATACAAGCTTTTTTCTGAAAACTAAATGTCATTCTAACCATAATTTGGAAACCTCAATGAACGTGACCTCTCGTATCACGTTCAACAGAATGTTGAAAACATATATTTTACTCGACGACTCAGTTCGTGCACAAAAGCCACAATTTCGCATCAAACAGAACATCACCATACACAGACATTATGTAATAGAAACATAATACGTAGTTTAATATTGGAGAACAAAACTTAAACCCAGTCCAAAACGTTGGTTTTAATATATTTTTATACAGAGTGATTTGTCAAGCATGCTCACTACCATTTATTATTTTAACAATGAATTTCTTTAAATGCTAATTTTTGAAAATTTAAATAGTATACTTGGAAATTATGTATTCAATTATTTATATCTAAGGAGTATTTTGTGGTGAAGCGTGTTGTTTTTATAAAATGAGATCTAACCTTTTTTACTGTAAAATGTTAAGTAGATGACTTTTTTTTTTGATAATTTGATGATTCCACTATCTAAATCAAAACTTGAAAGGGTATAGTTTTTAAGTTATTTAAATGTATACAGTTTTACAAAAATATGCTATAGATATATTCTAAATCTATTATCCTTAGAACATTAAATTAAATTTTAAAAAACTACTTGTTCGGTGTTTGATTTAGATTCATCAACATTTTCAAAATATTAATTTGCTTAACAATTTACAAGAAAAAATAAGAATAATCTAGACGAGCACGCTTAGTGAATCACTCTATACATTCCTATCATGTATATATATTTTTTTTTTGTTTCGTTGTCGTTTGGTCGTATCATTTTACGTTTTAAAATTTTTCTCGGTGAAGTGGAAGTCAATAATTGGCGTACAACTAGCGTCGCGAGATCAATTGGCGTTCGGTAGTCGCAGCAGCAGTACTACTACCGCTGGATTGATTCACATTCGATTGTTCGGATTACCCTGCTCCGAAAATATAAAATGTTATCACCCCACTTTGTATGTATAATGCTCATGTACATGGTTTTATTGCTGTATATATAACTACTATCGATATATACCATACGCATTGATATTATATTATTAATGTTTGGTTTGTGTATCTCTGTATATTACGTTAAATGATACATATTATAGCTGTAAACCACCATACGTTTATTTCGATCGGCGGCCTGCAGCGAGAACGAAAAATAATAACCCTTTGATTTTTTTTTTTCGAATATTCGCATAGGTATCGTGTGTTTGTTCAAAGATTTTTCGCGTGTGCTTCTACATGACGATAGGTTAGACACGGTACGATTTAATATTATACTTATAAATACTTTTTTTTTATCGGCAGTCGAGTGTTTCGTGAAAAAAAAAAGGTAGGTAATGGTAACGCGGTCGTTAAAACGCGACCGACTGGATTAGGGAAAAACACCGAGGCTGCAAAGGGTATGGCGGACGGTGGTGGTGGTGGTGGTGGTTGCCATGGAGGGAGTGAGAGACGGATAGCGGACGAGCGTATGATATGAGAGTGGGCGAACGAACGAGTGGGTGAGCTAATCTCTGTGGCCGAATTAATGGCACGTTATCGAACAACACAAACGGACCGCGTGCGCCGCCCGATCCGGACCGATTGTGCTGAAAACCGCTCGCGCCCGCGTCCCGCCTGACTTCGGGTGTCGTTTGTCAACCCCTTGACTAATGGCTATTGTATCAATTTAATAAACGTGCGTGTTATATACGCTGCTGCAGCGGTACGTTATTAGCAGTCCGCACAATGCATATTTGTATACGAAGCGACACCGGGCCTGGGCTCCCAATACTATGTATAGGGGGTGTATATTTGGACGGGGGTGACTGTCGGACGTATACGATATGTTACTAAATTGCACGGCACAAGGCGGTTTTACGCATGAGTGAAGCTCGTTTACTCGGTGAAATTTTGTATTTTTCAGTGATTTAGTACAATATTATTATATTATATAGGTAGGCTATATGCAGGTGGTCTTCGTATAATATGCATAGAAAATAATATTTAGAATGTGAAATTTAAGATAAGGGATGTAATTTAAAAGAAAACAATAACAATTATATTAATCATTAATCACTATAAGATAATAAATCTAATGGCACGCACAAGACGAAATGTATCAATATAATATTATTTCTGTATTTTATTTATTTTCTAAGAGTAGTGAAATAAACGCATAACTTTATAACGTTCAATTTATCGTAAAATTAAAAAAATGTATGTATATTAAATAAAAATTGTAATTTTTCGCAGTTTTTATGGGCAAAAAAATGTGTAGTTGAATTTTTTTTTCTATCTCTCCTGTTCATACTATATTTGGCGTATGTTCAAAGTAATATTATAAGAAAAAAAGCGATAAAATAACTTTTAAACAAAATAGTTAGATAATAATTACCCACTTGTTGGCAGTTAAGAGTTACTCAGCGTATATTATGCTGTGTAGGAGCAGAGTCAGCAACCACTGATGTAAAATGAGATAATAGTATATTACAATGTAAAATGCAGTTTTAAATTAAATTTAAATATGTGTACGGATAATGAATGCGATTGTGTCTCTTTTAGGGCTGCTCATTGTTTACTACGCGTAAACGCCTAATCCAAAATTAAATAATGCGTCGTATTATTATATACTCGAGGAAAACGTAAAAGGAAAAACCCATGTATTATGTTATAATTAAAGTTTATCGACTTTTCGCTGTTTGTCTTTTTTATTTTTTTTTTTATCAACATCAGTTATCGTGTTGTCTTATAGCCCAGATCGCGACAATGTTTTTTTAAGCCGGGGGGTCGAAACCTTTGCTTTGTGTCCGCGCCCGTAGCCGATGTATACAGATAAGAAGCACGGATTACGGTAATACGATTCGCGAAAATCGACCATGTGTGCACCATATCCAAAGGATATGAAAATACGGATACGATGCGCTTTAACGAAGGTGCGTTAATATTATTATTCTACGGACAGTGACCGTGACGCCTGAATGTGCAGCCCTAATCGCCCATTACACGACGGGTGACAAAACGCGAATCTGTGGAAAATCATAGCCTATTTTTTTTTATATACACATATATGCGCATAGGTTTGCGATTTTTCGACGTTTAGTTTTTTGAACATTTTTTTTTTTTTTTTTAATATTTTTATTCCGTTTTAATATATTATTATGTTATTATACGCCGATAAAAAAAATATTGCCCCGTTTAGTGTATTGTTGTCGTGTACATAACAATAATATGTCGGGTTGATATCATCGCGGCGTAGGACGGCGGGTGGCCGAGGAGGACATATTATTGTACGCTGTATAATTTATTATATTATATACCACATCTCTGTGCGAGTGGGGGAAGGGTGTGGAATTAAAAAAAGAAGAAAAAAAAAGGGGTGCGTTTTAATCTATTGTGATGGAAATTTTTACTCGGCCGGCAGCCCGCTCGTCGCATTGTTCGGGTTCGGGCTTACGTTTAAAACGTGGTAATTAGATGTGACGGAAAACTAAAAAGTGAACAAACTTTGCGCGAACAAGTGGCGGCGGATGTTTTGCGGTCGGTAAATCACAATATATAATAATATGATTATTATTATTATTATTACGACGACGTGGAAAACATTTGTACGTCGTATTGTTCTGCAATGATCTCTCTGCAGTTTATGCATCCTCTCGGTGCAGCCGTTTGACTCGGTCGCATCCGTGGTCCGATAGAGAAAATAATAATGAGAATAATCCGTATGTATTATATCTTATTTATTTTTTTTTCTTCAAGAAAAAATAATTCTTGGAACTGCGGCCATTAGGGGTCACATTTATACATATATATAAAGTAAAATACAATAAAGGAGATTCAATAATAATAATAATGGTAATCATAAATATACAAAGTTTATATTATATTATATATTATTAATCTATCTTGAGTGTAAGAAAAATGAGAAAATATTTGGTATTAGATATTCTGGTACTAGGCTTTCGAATAACATTATATCAGCATTATTAAATTATTATTATGTCAGCCTGCAAAAAGTACTCGTCGGTCGTACTTGGAGATAACGCGTGAACGGCGGCGCGGCGGCATTTGAACAGCGACCAAAAGCGGCGTTGGCGAAGAAATGCACCGCGCGCACGCGCACGTTTTGTTGTACATAATATTATAATAATAATACACAACACACAAAATCGCACTGGAGTACAAACGATAAGGATGAGGCTACGCTGATGTTAATCGCCAAAACGTTTTTCGAACGGTTTACAAAACTGCATAAATTACTATTGTGGAAGTACAAAAAAAATAAAAAAAACGTCTGTAGTCGACTGCGACAATGATAATAATAATAATATTATTATTATTATGTACACAATGACAGAGATAATACAAATACTTTGAATAAAATACAAAAACTCTCAATGAAATATTCGTATTCGCGACAACTCTGTGACTAAAATACATACTTTGTAGTGAATCTTTCAAAATAATTATTCTAATTTGTATGGCATTTAATTTCTTTATATGATACCGAGAATAAATAGTTAATTACTTACTTGTCTATCTTAGCTGTATAAATAATACAAATTATATAATTTATAGTAATACACTAATAAATGACAAGATTTAAATATGCAATCCAAGGTATTTATGATATATTTTTATACATTTGGTTTTAGAATAAACTGAAAGTGTTGAAAAGAACACATTGAATTTTATTTATTTCATTTTAGATTCCATTAACAATAAATTCTTGTATTCTTCATGGTTAAGTATGAGGAAAGAAAACCTAAGGGTGTTGAAGTGTTTTGTATCTCATTAGAATATGAATCTTAAATTCTTAAATAATATATGGGATATTTTCGAATTAATTATCGAATTTATGTAAAATATAAGCCATTAAAGAAAGTATTATTTCAATAGTATTATCTTAAATGTTTTCATATGTTTGTAGTTCATGAATTTGCAGAAATAATTTTGTTCCTTTGTATTTATAGACTTTAGTATGTCTTCTAACTGGTACAAATGAAAATTAACTGTACATTAAATTGCTTAAGATTTTACTCCTTACTCTGATTTTGTAATATTAGATTATCACAGGTGTACTGTAATGTTAGTATTTTATTTTAATACCCCAAACATAGAGTTTGATCGTTATGTATGATTAAAAATTAATACAAAACTATTATTTTTCTTATACCTATATAAATTGATAATATAAAAGTTGTATTAATTAATATATTATTATAGTTTATATGGACCAATTATAGATTAAATTTGTCTATAAAATATTATTTCTTTTTCTTTTTGTTTCCCAAGATCAAAGTTATGATTTTTAATTTCTATAAACAAATGATTATGGATGGAGAGAGGGGAACAACGATCTTTGAAATTAATCCTCACACAAAATCATAGATGTGGTTATATTAAACCATATTAGACATATAGTGATTTATAAAATTATAAA
Organism: Aphis gossypii; assembly: GCF_020184175.1. NCBI lineage: Eukaryota > Metazoa > Arthropoda > Insecta > Hemiptera > Aphididae > Aphis > Aphis gossypii. Next base: position 58,755,794 of record NC_065531.1, on the reverse strand, counting down.
TTTAAACATAAAAATAGCACAACAGTTTTCAAAGTATACTTTTTAAAAATAATAAAAATGTCTTGATGTTTAGTTTGAGTGCGGTTTGAGGCTACTTCATATATTTGTCACTATTGTGTAGCCATTATTTTTACAGAACAAACCGGTAACTATTTTTGAAATTGTTTTAATATTAGAAAATATAAAATTATATTATATAATACGATATTATTTTAACATTAAGATCTTGCAGGGGGAGACAGAGGGCTAAATTATCTCTCCTGTAAGCACGCTTATAATTATTGTTATGTTTGTAAGTATTTGTATTCCTTGATTTTTATAAATAAAAATACAAGTCTTAGCTATAATATTGCTTGTTAATTGTAAAAATTTAATTAATAGGAATCGTACTAACGTATAATGAATTATGCTAAAAGTAATATTGTTAAAGGTATATTATAAAAGTTAAGATTGTGATTATTGCAATACATTTAATATTAATATAATATTTTAAGTTAAATTTTTACGATAAATTAAATTAAAATAATTATTCCTTTTTTTTAAGTGGATGGTTGTGAGTTATTCTATCTAATGTATATTGTAGATATTATTATTTATAGTAAAACGTGACGTGAAAGCAGTAAAATAAGTGTCAACATGAAATCCACGAGTAATTATATTAACCATCTATAATACAAGAGGTATAAAAAAAGGTCGACTACAATTTATTCAATCAATATTTATTTTTTATTAAAATGTGAATAACAAAAAATTACCAATACAGACAGTACGAGTACTTACACTTATTTGTAATTAAATTTTAAATTACGGAAAAGGGTTGGAATTAATTAATAGTAATAAATGCACTTAAAAGATTCACGAGAAAATATCTATCAAAAACGAATAAACCATACTGTTAACTATAAAGAGTACAATTAAATGATTACAAATTTTTAAAAACTTTCAAATAATTATTCTAAAATGTACAAATTCATAAATTTAACTTCATAGTAATAAAAAAAGGATTCGATTACTTTATCTATGAAAATCCTTAGATCCTTAAATTAATTTTATACAATACCTACAAAATGTGTACATTTATACATTTTTTATTCATATTCCTGTAAGATCATTCAAATTCCTACCCACACAGCTATTTTAAATGAATTAATAATTGAGTAGGTACTTTACTTCGTTATAAATTGTAATACGCTGTTGTTTAATAATATTTTAGAAGTTTGACAAACATATATTTGTTATAAACCCGAAACCGTGTTGTATAAATTATAATTTATTTTCCTCTTGCACTACATATATTGTATTATTGTATTAAAGTGATCGCGTTAAACGTTAAACTGCATTAAAACAAGCCCAAGCGTTGCTTAAATGAAATGAATCAGCGAATTCATCAGTTGGGAATTGATTTAATAACGGATGGGTTTTACTAATTTAAAAATCCAAACATCGAAATGTGTGTGTATTTTATGCACGAGTTTGGTGCTTGCCGTCAATCGAAAAGTAAATAACTGCGTATTTTATAATTATAATATTATTACACTTGGTTATTTTTTTACTACCTAAGACTCCAGAGGCGCTGAGAAGACGTTAAAATACGGCTTTCATTTGATTTCTTAAAACATTTTATCGAGACGGAATCATGAATTACGCTGAAAACGAACCATCGGGGACCTCTATTAGAACTTTTCGAATAACGAACTTTAGCATAAATGATTTTATTAATCAAAATTAGCGACTGTATACTTCATCAACTAATGAAAAATTAACAATAAAGACGTAGTGCTAGTAATGTTTCTCTTGGGCATATTTAAATAGAAAACATAATATTATATATTATGCAAATTGCGTAGGCATACCTATACATATATAAGTATGTGCGTACTATATTAATTACTGTATGTCAGTATTTTCCACGAATGTAAATTTGTAATGAAAATCAACATTTGCGTTAGCAATCTATTAAAAAATTAACAACAAAAGTATATAAAATAAAGTAATAATAAAGAATATTACACTATATTATTAATTTTTTGATATAAATTCATCAAAAAAATAAAAGCTTTTATAAAATAATAGTATATAATAATATGTAAGTACTGCTATTGTAAATATTTGAGTTACTAATGGCCAACTCAAGAAACGGCAATCAAAAAGTCATGAAAAAAAAAATACCATGATTATAAAATTAAAAATGTAAGCAACTAGAAAAATACGAATTGTAATATTTTAATGTCTTTTTACTGTAGAAAAAAAAACCAATCGGTAAATGTATTTTTTTTTTTATCTTTGTGTTACACGGTTTACCTACCCTACAGATTATTGACATCTGCTATCCTCTCGAAAACCCAAGGTTTTTTCAACGTAGTAAATTATAAAAATAAAATATTTTTCCAAATAAAATATTTGAACAACCTTTATAAAAAATAAATATCAATTATACAGTCCGTCGCTGCATTAGCTAAAAAATTCCCCGTGGCCAAATATTTTTTCAATTATATTTCGTTGTATTAATAAGGTACCTACATCAAGTTTTTTTTTGTTTTTAATCAGAATTCATAATTAATTTTTTTTAGAAAACACTCGTAAATTGATTAAACACAATTTAAATCATTTTAAGAATTTGAATTTCAAATAAAAAATTATAATTTATTATTTTAACTGGCGACTATAATATCAAAGTGCAATTTGTATTAAATTCATCTAAGCTGAAAAGAGTATACACTAAACAAAAAAGTGTTTTAAGTCTTATTCCAGTGTATTTATATAAACTAGAAATTATAATAATGTTATTTGTTCCAATATTTTTATTTTCTATTATTCTTTTATTCAGAAACTATTGTACTACTTCCCGTGATGTTCTTTTTATGAAAATACGTTGTTTTATTTTTATTATTTTTATCAGAATATATAGTAATACATTTATACATTTATTGATCATTTTTATTGTAATATCTAAAAGAGTATAAATTATGTGTCAGTAGGTATTATTGGAACAAATCTTTTGAAACGTCAACAAGTAGGTCATGTAACAAATATTCTGGTTATTTAATAAATATCAATAATAATAAATCAATATCATAATTTTAATATTTTTGGTTAATTGAAAAAAATATTCATTCTTATAATTAAAAGAAAAAATATTTATTAATTTAGTATTGAAAACATTATTATAAAAAGGATATAATTTATTGATAATATTCAGTAACTTAAATTATTTGCAAGTTGTAAATACCAAACAATTTTATAAAGTATGTATATTTTTATTAAGGCTATTTACCAAGTTATATTTTATTACACAATATTAATTTGTAATATTTTTTTTTTTTTGTCAAGATTAAAAATAATATAAAATTAAAATGACATTGTATTAAAAATTCAAAATAATTGAATTCTGATAAATTTTGATTGAATTAAGCTAGTGAAAGAATTATTGCGGAATAATCTAATAGTGGGTTTCCTTCTTTTTTTTTTATTATAGAAAAATAGATCTCAAAGTATCATACAGCATCTCTGTAATTAAATAAATAGAAATTTATCATAGAACATACTTAGGTGTAGAAGAATTAAATTTTTTAAAGCGTTGTAAAAGTTTTAGCTATCTTGATTTATAGCTAAAATTATAATTTTACATAGAATATCTATATAATTTTAAATATATTGACTTGATATACAATGATATTTTATATTATTAAATATTACCAAAACAATCCAACATACCTCCATCATAATTTATTAAATAATTAAATTAATACAAAATAATTTATGATATTGTCTAGACTCTAGACATAATATGAAAAATTATGCTTCTAACAAATAACCCAATTAAGTAATGAAAACAAGAATAACAACTAGAATAATATATAACATTTTTATATTGAAATAAAAATATTAATGTCTGTTTGTAATGTAAATATTTTATTTGTGCAAAACAATAATAAATTAGTTAATTACCTTGTTGATAACGGTTAAAGTTAAATTTTTTATTACGTACTTAAACTACTCACTATTATATACAAATTAAATATTAATATTCTACGAAATAAACTCATATTATAATAATTCGATTAAGTCGTTACTCGTTACTATATCAAATAAAATATTTAATATGGTTATGTTTCCATGAAATGTTTAATTATTAATAACTAGTGTACATTTTTTTAATTGTTTGTTTGAATTTTTCCTCGTCAGTTACAGATATGAGGTGTAATAACACTATAAAATGTAAAATTATTTTTTTTTTATTTGATTATTTTTTTAATGGATAGCATATTTTTTAATATGTGTAATCCATTCTAATCAAATTATTTCGGGAAAAAAAAAAATATAATATAATCGCACAAATATCAATCTATTATTATTAATTTAAATTATGGGATATAACTAACGGATAAATAAAAAAGAACATTTTTTGTCATCGTTAAAATCATTTAAACTTTTATGCTTTGGTGAATCGTTATATTACGATATTGACAAACGAAGAAAGGTTATGAGATAAAACGTAGGTGGTATGAATTTATACGATTTTGTCATACGAGATTTGTTAGTTGTGTAGGTACTTATGTGTAATTACCTACTAGAATATTATTTCACTTTTATAGAATAAGTCCATATAACCAATCAGCAGGGCAACACTTCGAGTAACTATACTATTAAAATTTTTTAAATTCCTATACAATTTAAACAGATAATATAACATTTGGATTGTGTTCTGTAAATTCTGTTGTTTTTTTAGCATTTTTTTTTTTTTTTTTGGAAATTGTCAATAAAAATCTACCTGTATTCAATTTGTTTTAGATCTACACGATATTTACAAACATTGGAGCACTCCTTTTTGTCTCATAATAGTGATTCTTCTATAGTTTAAATTTTAAACTTAAAAAAAATAAACTAAAAATTTACATATCATTGTAAAACAAATATGCACTGTTGCACTGCCTGAGACTCCTCATTATGACAATCCAAGTATACAGTAAATGGCAATGTGAGCAAAAAATAAAATAACGTCAGCATACAAACATACGGTGAAGTGTACACTTAGATAATATTATAATTAGGGCCCAGATGTTGATGTCATTTGTTAGTATGTGATTTTCTCCTTACAAAATCTTATGCCTATAATAAAATGTCCCTAAAAATAAATAATTTGTAAAATTTTGATTTCGTAAGCGTTTATTTTTTTTATATTTTATTCAAAAATCGAAAGTGAGAAAATTCGATATTTAATATTTTAATTTATTATATTATAACACATAATGAACACACATCTAAATTAGATAAAACGTAAAAGTTCCTGGGTCAGTTTTGATAAACCAACTTTAGTTTAAAAAATAATATTTCAACAGGACTCGGACACATAATTATTTAATTAAATCATGATGTATCATGTATCTATGCATTACGCATAATAAATGTTCAGTTAATATTTTCGAACAATCGTATTATTATTTATTAATAGTTTTTATAACTTAAAAAACGTTATATTTCTCTGAATTTTTTAATTTGAAATACATTATATATATGCACGCGAATATAATTATTTTTGTCGGTACTATCAATTTTAGAGCGTACAAGTTATAATAATAATCATATTATGTTATATCTATAGTAATATTATAATCACATTTTCGTCGTAAAGCGCGTCGGATCGATGACCACTTGTAACGCGCGCTACACAATATCGCTCTTACCGGTCAGCGGATAGAAGCGACGTTCGCCAGACAGGCGGCAAATACGTTCCGGACGCTTTTCCTCGCCTTTCGCGTGGCTAGTTATTATAATCGGTCCTATAGTTGTTGACGTTTGACTCGATAACACCACCGCGGAAACTTTATGTTTGCGCACACAAACACACACTGCGCACGTGATCGGCAGGAATTTATAATAAACTATTATAAAATTTTTTTTTAATAATTACGCGATAGTAAAAATTGAGTGAGAAAAAAAAACGGTGACACCCGAAAATAATAAATAAATAACCCGCGACGATAGAGTCCGACGGAATCCGACCTGAACGCGGTCGCGGTATCAGGTTATATAAGCTCCGCACTTGTATTGTAATACGATGTACTATATTATATTATGTATGAGGAGGGCGCGAAAACGACGACGAAGACGACTCTAAACTGCGACGAAACGAGACGAGACGGAACCCGACGGACGCCCGCGATCGACTGGCACACCGGAGACCACGCGCACCACGTAAGCGCCGCAGCATCAAATTCGCCCTTTCGGTGGTCCCCGCCGCCGCTTCCATCGCCCCTCTGCCCTCGTCCGCTTACTATACTTCACTACATATACACCATCATCTCCCCTGCATAACTCCGACCGGTGCCGCCGACGCCACCTCCATCGTTCCTCGTCCGTCGTTACGACCGCCGCCGCGGCGGTGGCTAAATCGAAAATCGCCCGAAACTTATGTCCACGACGGTGCGTAAGGCGTAAATTATGTACGTTTACCTATGTATTACGCGCGTGCCGTTCGGTCACGTGCCCGCACGTTTATGGTCACCTGAGCGTGGATCGTGATGGTTTTTTTTTAAACTCATCTCTACCCCCCCCTCCACCCAAACCGCTGAGGAATAGTTTACCGTTTTCCGTTTTCGTCGGGGTCGTTCGGTTATTAAAATATAATAACTGAACGGGTATCACACTATTTTTTTTTTTTTTTGGAATAGACTACCCGATTCTCGTGTTTGGGCAAACTGTTTTGTCTTAAAATATTCTAATACGATCTATTCGTCGTATTGTGCCAAAAAGTGCAGATATTCATTGTATTGTTTTCGTTTCCAGTTATTTTGCATTATTCATAACAATAGTATGTAATTGATCTATATAATAAATGGTATTTGGATAAAACTATTTTAATTATGTCAAATGTAGAAAATAATAATTATAAAAAAATATTCTATACGTAGATTTTTAAAATAATTTGTTTTTAATACTTTTAGAATTTTCTCTAGCATATTACCAACAATCATATTCAAGTATAATATTGTGATAAAAAAACATATAAACATCCTATTATTTTTTTTTCAACAAACTATTTTCAATTTTTTTAATTAGGATGTTTTTCTTATCTGTTATTTATTTTAACCCCAACTGATATTTTATCCATTGGACATTATGTTTTGAAATTTTAGACTAAAATACAGAATATTTTGAGTTATGACCTAGATTTGTAATTAACATAATATTATATACATTATACATTAATAATTAATATAGATGAACATGAATTCGTGTTATATATTAATATATTATGAATATTTGCAAATAGGAGAGACCTGTGTATAAAGGTAAAGAGAAACAAACATATTTAAATAAATTTAAAAAGTGTGATATTATTGTTTATTATTGGAATATAATATAACACCAATAGTTATTTATAAAAAAAAAAATGTAATTTATATGTTTTCATTAAAATAATTTTGTAAAACAGTTAGGTATGTTCTTTCTTGAAAGTTGTTAAAAAACGTGCATATAGGTCCCAAACATCCATTCGGCTACGTTATATATGATTATTATTATTTTCTTAGCATCAACGCATTTATTTGTGTCCACATAATTAGAATATATAAACCGTTTAAACGTCCCCGGTGCACTGCGGCACACCTGTGATGTCTAAACGGAAAACCGATGAAATTGTTTACCCAGTGAAATCAAATATAGCACCGAAACATTGCATTATCTATCGATTGTTATAACCCAACCGAATGAACTACAGTTATAATATCTGCACAATTTATATAATATTAACTACGGTACCGAAACGGGTTGTTTATAGTTCGTGTAATTCTCATCCTCCAAAGTACCTGAACGGTGAACAGCCATTAAAACAGTTCGATTGGGATCAGACGATCATCGTTTGGTCTACTGGCTGCAACCCACAAGCTATATTATATTGTGACTCAAACGCCATTAAAGGAGTAGAGCAGCTGAATATACCGTTCAATGAATCGTTTTATAAAATTTACAATAACAGCAGTGCACGCAACGAAAATCACGATGGACAGACACACGCGGTGGACGTATATCGTTGCACCTTGTGAGAAACCGTTTTTTAAAATCTAAAAATCTAAATTCTTATGTAATATTTTATTCCCGGTTGTTGTAGTAAATTAATTTCATTTTTATTCACTAACATTTTTTATATGCATAAAGTTCATTTTTTGACCACAATTAAATGTGGTGGTAAACCACAAATGTCTCAACTTGTTTGTATAAATAATTAAAATATGTTTCTCCTTCGCAATATTAAATTTGAAATATTGTTGTTGTTTTATGCATATTTTTTGTAACTTGAAAGTTTTTAATGGAAAAAAGTTCAAAATGTCTTTTTTTGTAAAACAAAAAATGCCTAGGTACATACATGATTAAAAATATGACTTATAACAATATAATATTTACATGAATTTAATATGCAATATGTATAAATATATTTTGTAAGTTAGTTAATTTATATTGTAATTATTAATAGTAAGTATTAATAAATCACTTATAGGTTTTATATTAATGTGTAAATATTTTAAGATTTTTGAGAAATCTGAATATGATGATAACCATTAAAAAAAATTACATTGCCAATCACTTTTCAAAAAATAAATTTGATTTGTAATTAATTTATTAATCTAAAAATTAAATATCTACTTATTTCATACTTTATTTTAGATCTAATAAAATTTAATTAAAAATTACGTTCATTAAAATTTGACTAAAAATTTCTACTTATAAATCTATTTTTTATAAAATAATATTTTTAAATGTTTTATATTATAATTATACTTGAATATACTGTTAAAATAATATTATTTAATATTCGATCATTTTAAATATATTTTTTAGGGAAATTATTTTCACTAATAAGTTAATAATAATTATATTTATAGTCACATTAATCTATGAAATTCAAAAAAAAAATGTTTGTAAAGTTCATGTCATTTACTCAGTTTGTATAAACTATAGTTCAAGGAATACTTAAAAAGGGTCTGTGCACAAGCACTGAGCTTTAATGTTTAAAAAAAGGTTAATAAAAAAAGTATTTTTATTATTATTCAAAAATATTCATAATTTTTAAACAATAAAAGTAAACTATAACATTTTTAATTTAATAATAATATATCTAAGGCGAATACTTATATTGCTTATATTAAGTATATATGTGTTATGAATCATGCTGAAAATAAACAGTATTAAATTAATAATTTAATTTGTAAATTTAAACTTTTTTTCATAATTTTAAAGCAAAGAACGCAATTACTTAGATAATATAGTTTTTAAATTGAATTTGTATTTGAATAGTTCGTTAAACACTATACCCATATTATATGTTTATAACTTATTTATAATATATTCCATTTTTTATTTCAGTTTTTATTATGATGCATAGTGGATTTAATATAATAATTAACGAAACATATAATAGAAAGGCACATGAACCCAAACATAGAATGTTAATATCAGAAAATATTTCGTAATCACGTAACATGCGTTTGAAATAAAGTTTTGACTTATGCTGAATACAAAAAACGTCTAGATTTTATAGGATTGCAAGTTAGTATAAACATTTCGTTGTGTTGCATAACTGTGCATGTGAATATGTTATGGGGAAATTCATTTTTATGAGATATCGTATTTTTCAATTCGCAAAAAATAGCTTTATTTCGATTTGAAGTAATAAAAATATTATGCATGTATACAATTATGAAAGTATGTTAAAAACATTGCTGTGATTCAAAAAAGTTCAAAGTCATAGTTAAAAATTTTATTTTATTTTTTTTTTTTATTAAGTTCATGTTTATTGTTTAAGCGCAAAACACTAGCATTTAAATAGTTCATAAATATTGAATAAAAGCAATAAATAAATATTATGTTAGAAATAAATATTTTGAAGAAATTTAATACGATTTGTACTTTATTGCACAATGGTTTTCTATAATAGTACTTATTATTATGGTTCTAAATGTATATAGCTTATTATATTTACATATTTTCAATTTGATATTATTATCCTATATTACTTATTTATTTCACATCAATATAATATATCTTTAACGTCCAAAATTCAGTTTAAAAGACAAGGAAAATTACCATATCATTTTGATTCAAATAAACCCCTACAAGTTTTATATTTTTCTTTTAATTTCTCATTTAAAGGTTTCTACTTGAAATTATTGTGATTATTAAGCAATTAACTTATACAGATAAGTCAAAGTTTATTTTTGATTTAATCAGTATAGTTGAATATATAGATATAATTGTGCATTTATTTAGGTAAAAAAAAATTATTTCATTAATTTTATCACTCTCTGTGTATATTGTTGACAAAAAAATCATTTAACAGTGATTAATTTAACTATACGAAACATGGTTATCACCAATACAAGTAAATTTATATTGCAATGGATCCAAAACGTTTTATTATTTTTAATTCTAAGTAAAATAAAAAAAATTATTAGTTTTACAATGATGTTTTTTTACGTAAAATCTAAAAAAAATAATATTGTGTCAGGAGCCACTTTTTATAGTGAATATAATACTTCAATATTTAACTTTGTAAGAGGTTTCTGGTAAGAAATTGAATAAAAAAAGGAGATATTATGTATTTATGCAAAACCAGTTTTTAACAAAATCTATTTTGTTTTCTTGTTGTAATTCTAAAACGAATTAATGTAGAAAATTGTATACATATTTTTTTTTTTAATCAAATAATATTAAATTCTTGACTTAGTAATTAATTAAATTGATTAATTTTTTAAATATTATATTGGATTCTTTTGTACTAATAGACATTTAAAATGTTCAACTTTATTTAGTTTTTATTCTAAATTTCTAAATAACTACAACATTTTTGTTTTTTCGTTTTATACTTAAGCCCTGAAAATATTGTACAAGGGTTCTCATTATTTGTTTATAACCCAATATATATATAATATATAATATATAAGTGAAAAGAAAATGTAATTTTCATCATATTTCACTAGTCATTAAGTTTACGCTATTTTATTAACTCGAGTTTTTATTATCATTTTTTTTTTATAGGTCCACAGACGGGATACATATAAGTTCAATGGTGGGTTTGACTTTCGCCAAAGGCTAACCCCCATTATGGTCATTACGGGAATCGCATGTGCACCAAATAACTTCAAATTCCATTTCAACTTCAAATAGTAGTAGAAGTAGCCACTAGCCAGTCAAAAACCATAGGTGAACTGCAATAAAAGTTAATGATGGGTAAAACGTCTTATATAAGAACACTTGAATTAAACTGTTTTTAACAAACATTAAGGTATTTTCTGACCATGTTTGGTGAATTGGATAGGTCGTGAGAATTGTTGGATCCTTCGTAAATGATAAAACAAATTGCTTTAGAACCAATTAGGAGCTTACATGAATAAAGTGGCCAACTTTAAAATATATATATGTTTTGTACTTTTTTGGGTATACGTACATACATGTTGTAGATATAAACGTAAAATACTAAGTATGTTGTTTATATACATAAATATATATATAATATATGAATAATAGCTGTTAATTCTAAGTCAAGGGTAAAATTACAAGAATTGAAAAAAAACTTTAAAACATCTCTTTTGCCGTAAATTATGAAGCTTTACATTTATTTTTGAACGATGTTGGGATAAAAGCCAAAGTACATTTTATGCTATTGAGATAAGAAAACTTTGAGTTCATAAGTCTTTAAAAAGTTACAAAAATAGTTAATGCAACACCAAACTTAAGCAAATTTGAAGTCTCTATCAAATCCAGAAAATTTATTTTTACATTTGTAGGATAAACTTTGTTTAACAAGCATACAAAATATTTTCAAGTAAAATTAAATATATATATATATTAAATCGAGCAAATATTATAACTGTAAAATGCAGCATTTATATTTTTAAGACACAATGAAATCGGTTTTTAACATTGTTATACCGTCAAACGCATGAAAAAATCTAAAAAAATAGTAGTATAATATCAACATTTTTCCGTTCTTACCGCGATAAATACTTGGAAACAATAGGTACATTATTTGAAATTGATCGGTCGACGTACGGTATGTTATTACATGTTATTATAAATACAGTATTGAGTAAAAGAACTGAAGGCTAGTTCAGAGGTGGCAAACCTTTTGAACATTACGTGCCAAAAATTACCTTTTTTTTTTTTAGGGCACGCCATCATTCAATACCTAATTTTAATTTTTAAATATGTATATGTTTACCTATTACCTATAATATTATATAATATAGTATAGTAAAAATCTTCGCATGCCATGAATTTGTCATCCCTGGGCTAGTTCATCACTGATAAAATACATTTAAAGAAAAAAATACGTTAAGAAGTTTAAAGTTATGGACCCTATGGACTTATCAGGTTGTTGTTTGCACCATATTGGTTTTCAGGGTTAATTAATATTAATTAAATTAAATTTACCAACAATTTTAAAATTTTACTTTAAGTTCTATTATAAATTAACAAAACAGTATCTTAAGTTTTAAAATGAGTTATCATAACTCCTGACTCAATTGATTATTGCACAAAAAAAAAGATGAATCTTATTTATTTTCATTATAAAATATACTTATATTTATCGGATTTTCGAATTTAATTGATTGTTGCACCTAAACGTATATAATTTTATCTTACCAAATAATTCATACAAAAAAAATGATTAAAAGTAGATTTATCTGGTTATTGTTAAAACAACTTAAATAACTTTTAGCCTTTGATTAAAATAAGTAAACTTCCCTACATTTAAGATTGATAAATTTCAATCATTGAGTTTTTCAATACTTTAATGTAGGATTAAAGTTTTTGATGTTAAAATAAATAAAATTTGACTATAGAAATATGATTTGGTGAATAATAATTAATGATACGTAGTCCATAATCAAAAATCAATCATTGTCCTCGATGATTAATTTTGTTTAACTTTATTTAAAACGCGTAGGTAAAAGATATTATTTTTTAATTATTTTTATATCGACTCACCAAATTCGAAGTGCATACACACAATACATAAATTGACACATTTAATGAATATAATATTAAAAATATAATATAATACAATATTAATATGGATTTTACATTTTAGATTATAATATTATAATATTTTTAAACATTAACCACACATAAGATTTTCGTTGCTCGACACTAACTAATGCCAATGAATAAATACAGATCGGATCATACGTTCTGTGTCGATAACAATTTCATTATAATCACTTGTCTTTGCTTTAATGAGCCAACAACTTATTATGCACAAGTTCCACTGTCCAGTGTCGGGGGATTTCACGACACTCTCGTAATTTTTACTTTTTAGACAACGAAAAAAAAATTAAATTCCGGTGAGTCGTTTTCGTGCACCATAAATTATCGCTAGATAATATACCAGATACCTACCGTTAATATTATAATACGCGCGACGCAACTTAAACGGAGCAAAGCGTTTTGTCTAACGAAAAACAAATATAATATTACACAGGTACACAAACGGGCCACGGCAAGCGACGTAAAAGCAAACCGTGCCAAACGATAATAATTTACACCGTGTACACACCGCGTTAGACCATCCGGATTAAAATCTGGACATGCGACTATATTATTATTATAATAAAGAGCATTTAAAAATTCGCTCGTACAAGAATTAAAATGTTTTTTTACGAGTGTAATAACGACAACGACGACGGTAATATCATTATACGTGTCGCCTGTACAAATCTAAATGTTATTATATTATTATATTATTATTACACGGTCGACGGTCGTACCATCACAGCACTCCATAGGTATACAGGTGCTGATTGAACATACATTATCATACCCGTTTTGTTTCTTTATTTAATTTATTCAAATTTTCGAAATTTTTAAATACAATAAAATAAGTGCCATACTTTCAATTTCTTGAGAATTTTTTTTACCAATTATGGAGTATCCTGTGACAATACAAACTTCTATTTTTCAAACAACTCTCCCCCCCCCCCCTTCACTGTAAATTATTTCTACAGATAACTTTTTTTAGAATTTACTAATAAGGGTGCTTAAAAATGGTTTCAAAAAAATATAAAACATAATATAATATAATGTTGGATGGGTCTTGTATTTATTATACCTATACTTGGTCCATTTTTAAAAATTACAAATATCGATAGATTAACATCGATTACTGATAGGTATTAATTTCAAAAATCATATTTTTAACGGGTAACTATATTATTGAAGAAAAAATGAGAGAAATAAGAGCATGCTGATAATCTTGTATAGTTTATGTTATTATCGCGGTCTCGTGAACGATTTATAGTTGTAGCCGTCGGCAGCTCGATCTGGAATGTTTTTTGCTTTTTACTGTAGTTGTTCAAATAGAATATCCCGGAATGATATGTACTACGTAAGTCATAATGTTAGTAGGTTACCGCTGTCCATACACAATATAAACATAATAATATATATAATATACACATCGCGCATCGTATATTATGGCTCGTGCAGTATATATACGTATATATAAGTATGGTTGTGCGCACCTCTCATATTCGGCAGGCATTTTTTTTTTTACGACGTCGTTAAACTTCAAGTGTTTGTCACAGTACAATAATAATGTATGCGGGTGCGTGCGCGGGGATATACGAGAAGCGACCGTGTACGCCGTCGGTAGGTTAGGTAGGTACTGCGCTTTTCATTTTGACGAGACCCTTATTGCCGGTAAGGACACTCTGGACGGTAAAAACGAGCGCGACACAAATTGTGTTTTCGCACACACGGGCCACTTGGTTATTCGAGTCGACTCCTGCAGTGTCTTAACCTTTTAACCCTTTATCGTATAATATATTACGACGCGTGTTTTCTGTACGTTCTGGCTGTAAAGTGACGGAAAACCAGAGTGTTGCGTTTGTTGCCCGCGCGAAAAAAAATGTAATAATATCATCTACCCGAACGCGGAAAACGTTCACGTAGTCGCCCACTATTGTTTAGTATTTACCTACCGTCCTGATGGTAACTAATAGTAAATACACGCTAGCCGTAGGAATCTACTAGGAAAATCTGTCGATAAAACTAGGTCAGAAACTTGCCATAGTTTATTTTACTTACACTAGGACATAAAATAATTTTTTATAATTTATTTTTATGGATGAAATCTTATCACTCGTCCACTTTCAAACATCATAGTTTGTCCTGAAGTTTAAAAATCATATTTTTTTCGTAATTTGTACCACACCTAATGATCACCATTCTACGACATACGATCTATAAGGAAAAACTAACTCAATATTATATATCGGAACGATAAACCTATAAAACAATATATACAATCAAAAAAAAAAATGTATAAGCCGGAATAATAATTTTATATTATATTTCATCATTCAATCGAGTAAGTAGGTAATCAACCCAATTATTTTATAATTTATCAAAAAAATATTATTTTTCTATTAGAAATATTTAGTAAAAGACTAAAATATGTCAACATAAATTGTTAAAGTTTAATTCCAGTAAAACTGGTCAACCCCTATCACTTCTTTCGATTCAACAGGACGCTATATTTAGGCTTACCATTCGTCCCGGTTTGACCAGGAAGTCCCAGTGTCCCGGCTGGTCATTAATTTTGTCTCGGTTAATTGAAACCGAGAGAAAAAAATTTAATACAACATTGATATTATTATGTATTATATGATTATCGTATTAATGAAAATTTTTTAAGAGGTCTAATGGTGTGTAAAATTGAATTTTAAGGTTTAATTTGTAATGAATTTTATGAAAAAATTAAGTATAATAGAGCTGTATTTAAAAAAATTCATTCAACAGAAAGATATCAATATTAGATTATTACTAATAATTATTAATAAATGTAAATTAAATAAGTGTAGTTTATGTAAATAAGTTAATGTAAAAAAATTCTATTAGTTAATAGACATTATTCAATAGAATAACGGATATTATCATTTCCATATAACTATACTAAAAAAAAAAAAAAGTTATTCAATATGATGTCCCGGTTTGGTGATTTTCAAATCTGGCAACCCTAGACCTATATTTAAAACCGGTGCAAATCAGACATATATGAAAACTCCAATTCTAAGGCTAAGCCCCCTTCTCAACGGAGCAGCTTTTTTAACCGTACACTTTATTTTTATTTTCTCTATGTTCAGTTCGTCTTTTTAGAACCTACCCTTGTCGTTCTCTTTAATGTTAGTTTATTTGACAATGGCCATCTAAATATAATATAATACAAGATATTAATTACAAAATAATTCACATCAACAATAATATTGTATTTTATTACATGTTAGGGTATATTTTAATAAGTGGTTTCTAAAAGGACTAACAGTTTTATTGACCTATATGACGTTAAGCTAGCTGCAGATGGGATAAAAATATAACAAATTCCAAACACGCCACCCTATTGTATAGAATCTAGTCTTTTCATAAAAATAAAGATTCCTCATGAAGTTTATGACATAAATATGATACAATATTTTATACTTTAACATATTGCACTACAGAACGATTCAACACAACATTTTTATTAACATTTTGATATCGTTATTATTTTTAAAGCTTTTAATTTCATAGTAGGAAACAATATATTTTTTAAATTATTCAATGAATCAAAATTATATTTTACGCGAGTATTAGTTAGTTATGAATTATGATTGTTATGAGTATTAAATATTTATATGAACAAAGTGAAATGTGGTTCAGGGGTTACCCGAAAAATGATAGTCCACAACTCAATTCATTTTAACACTAAATAATAAATATAATTTTCAGTGATATTTTATATATTTTAATATTATGAGATATAATATCTACATAGGAATATAATATTAAGATGTACTCATTTAAAAAAAAAATTAAAGCTTAAGCACCATAACAACAAAAAAATGATCATATTGTAATCCATTATAAATAATATGTAAAAAAAAGTATTTCCAAAAAATGTAATAATTTTCGAGATAATGAATGTTAATTCTAACAAACACCACATAAGAACAACAAACACGATATTATCACGGCCTTATGTACAGCGTAGGTATTTATTAAAATCATTACTATACTTAACCTTAAAAAATCAAAACAATATAGACATATTGGCTTATTGTTATAACACTACAACGTATAAGTTATTTTTTAAAACAATTTATAACTAAACCTAGGTACTTCAATATACCGAACTGTATGCGATAATGAGAAAAGATCATTTATGATAATACATACGTTATAAATAGATAATATTAAATGGAGCTTTAAACGATTCGATAAAAAATAATAATAATGATTACATTATATATTTATATTTTATATCTTATAGGCTCCTATAGCAATTTAAAATATTTAAAACCATGTATTCATTTATTTATTATTTTTGTTAAAGTGTAAATGGTGTTTCAATTACCATGCATTATACTTATTAAAAGAAATAAACTTATTTTTTATTATTATTATTATTTACAAACACGTTTTGGAAAGCACCCGAACCGTTTTTCATGTAGCACTTCAAAAGATTGAAAATCGAGACACAGTAATATAACAATACTTTAAAAGTCATCTTTTGATTTTCTAAATATTTGCTACTAGAAAAAAATACAGCAACAAAGAACGAACGTTTATGAAGAAATTTCGCTAAGTACGGGCAAACCGGATTCCATTTAAAATCGTTTTCGAAATTAATATACATTATTATACAATATTATACAATATGCATATTATAAAATGTAAACGGAACGCCAATTAATTTCGTGCCACGACTATAGGAAACTTGTAATAACCATCTTCTACGTATAATATAGATTCTATATTCTAATTGTTATATATTACATTGTACTTTATTATTATTAAGTTATATTAATTTGGTTTTTTTGATTTTAATTAGAAAATTGCTCATTTACATTTTAAGTACTCGTCATGTAGATACTCTTTTGTTATAATGCAAATTGTAATATTATTTGCATACTTCATTTAGTAACTTTCTTTAAAATATATTTATCATTAATATTATTTATGACGAGTACGAACTGAAAATAAAATGAATGCCATTATTATTGTATTTCGAATTTTTTCAGAGCCAGCGTAACGCAACACTGATTGCGCGTAGTGTACACGCTACTACATATCCAATGTAAACCACTGTACTTCGTTGGCCGACGGGAAGACATCTTTGTAGAAGAAGAAGGATTTTTACGTGTAATGAAATAACATGTCCTTTCATCCGTGTGCGTTGACGTTGATTGCGAATCCGTTTTTGTGCTTGGCCAAACGCCGGTCTAGTTTGTCTCTTTTTTGCACGACGACCTTATCTTTTTGTTCGGTTGCACTTTGTGTACGTGATTTACAGGGGTGGACATTTTTATTTTTTTTACATTTTATTCACATCAAAATCCAAATCTTCTATTGAATTAGGCCTGAAAACGGACAAATATTCCAAACAGCAAAAATACTATTTTACAGATAAAAAAAATAAAAAAATAATTTTATAATGACCTAATCGAGAATAATTTGCAGTCGAAATGATACTAATTTACTGATTTAAAGATGAAATATTTCTGCAATTTAATTACTATGCATATACCTAAATATAATATTGGAAAAAAAAATTTTTTTTAAATTTTTTTTTTTTTGCGAATCGATTTATTTTAAAAATTATACACATTAAACAATGATATAATTATAATAGAATATATCTGATTTAGGAAAAAAATAATTCAACATACCAAATACATAACCTATAGGGCGTGCTCACGAGGGGTATAAGGGTGTCATGTCCTCCCCATGAACTTTTTTCTTGTGAATTTATACTTTTCGTGTCTATGACTATCAACAAAACAAAATACAGTTCATACCCTCACCCCATCCCTCATTGGAAAAAGCTGAGCACGCCCATGAACTTAACCTTATTCTAATAAAAAAACTAATTACTAAGATCAATATTAATAAATTATAAAATATCGTTAGAAATAGAGACTGACATATCGTATCCGTTCATAATTGTTTGTGATTTCATTTTTAAATTCAAATTTAACACATTTATTAGGGTGACCTAATCAATTATAATGTACACTCGAAACATTCTACAGAGCAGAATGACTTCCCTGGTTTTTCGTTTAAATTATTTTTCAATGGTCAATCGTAAATAGGTAATTATATTACTTTTGCAATAATATGTAATATAAGTATATATATATATATGTATATATTTAAATTAAAAAGTGCATTATTATTTATTACTTTAAGCTCCTAACTATTTTTGCAATATTATATTATAATTTATAGACGAGTATATTTGCTATCACAATGAACCGAATGATCGTTTTTATCTATTAACAATCGTTCGACATTAGAATATCATATTATAATTACGATATATAGTATATACCATACGAAACAATTCGATCTCACTATTGAGTGACATTTAGTCGTGAGTCTAATGGCATGCATCATATAACAAATGTATATCCAATAGTGGGTTAACGGCGTTTTCTACAATTTCAAACTGTTATATCTATAGATTTAAATATAATTATTTTAAAATCGTTAAATTGTTGGTTGTATGCCATGAATTTTGATCGAACCGAGGTACCTTCTTCTACCTACCTTTATGCCCATTTCATTGTATGTTTGTTTATTTTAGAGTATGGGAGGTCATTTTTTCCATAATCTTTTAAAACCGACTAAAGCCCACAACATTTCAAGTGTTTTTATTGGACAGTTTGTAGTGTCCTAAAATAACAAATAACACCTTAAAATAAATATCGTGTGTGCTCATGGCGTTTTCACCCTACGCATTTTACCGTACTTAAAAAATTCAGGAATCATCTGATAATTGCTATTGTTATTAATTATTCCAATAGGATGCACCTGCGACCTGTTACGACTACCTAACAGTACTTATATTATATGTTTTTTATACTCTAAACAGTCTAAACTAACAATAAAAATAATATTAATTCAGAAACATAAGTTTCTACCAATATACTGTAGAGTAAAAAATTAAAATAAACTTCCAAGGCTTTTTATTTTTGTTTCGGCTCTCTAATTTAACAGACGTATAAATGTTTGTTTTCTATTTAAAATCTAGTGTTAATACATATTATTATCAACGTTTCAATATAATTATGAGTATGATTATTTAATGTCGATCTATAATTTACAAATTTTTAAATTTACTTAGAAAATAATGCATGATTATTTAATGTTTCGTGGTTCTCTAAACACAATATAATGATATTATATACTCTATACCTAATTGATTATATGTGGCACGTTGAGTACTTAGGTATCGAAAATAACACGTCATTTTAAAGCCATTGAGATATGTTCTTAGTTCGTAGAGAAAATCAACATATATTATCATGTCCAACTTAAAATCGTAATTCTTTTAGGATATCACTTCTAATGTTGTTTTTGGGAATTCCATTCGAATTACTTTAATTTCATGCACGGCCGAGCATTGACGGTATCGTCTGACTTGAGTAATTGATGGTAAAACACTCGATAGTCTTTCAAAATTTGTATTCAGTATACTGTTACTATTGTATCTACATGGCAGCGACAAAAGTGGACTTAAGGGTGGACAAATGGGCAATTATCTCCCCTTGTTTATGTGAATCAGTCTTTCCAATCAGCTTTGAATTAGACAATTTATTTAAAGTTAAGTCAAGCTGAAATCAATTATTTTACCTTAAACTTTTTGTTTTTATTATATTTAAATAAGTAATTAGTAATATTATTTTTATTTATAAAATCGTCCATATTTTGTAAAGTAGTTTTATATTTTATTTTAGACATTTAATTTAAAAAGTAAATAAAAATATTAATTAATTTTCAAGTTTATTGTGCTGGTGTAGCCATATTGTTTCATCAGTATAAAAAAATATATAACATGTATGCCGCGTATTACAATTAATATTATATGTATCTGTTTTTTCATCGATTCCTTTTTTTTATTTTCATTATTCATAACAGAAGTTTGACGAGCCAATAATACTATTGTTGTCATGGCTATAAAAATAAAAAGATATTTTTCTTAATTTTTTTCGATTAAAAATTCAGATCATGTAAACTCTTATTTAAGCTTTAAACAGCTTCTGATTGAATCTGACTTTTGGGAGTTGGGAAGCACCCAAAAATTCAAGTATAAAAATTATACAATTTTTTCAGTCAATATCCATCAGAACAATAACCAATCATCCATGGTAAAATGTTAGTAACTAAACCCTCCATAATGGCTATCCCTGATCAAGTATCTACACTTTAAAAATAATTCCATAAAAACCTACATCATTATTCAAATCTTTTCATTCAGTTATTCCAATAGTATCCCCTTTCTTGATCTAGCTAATACAATCTATAGGATAAAAAGAAAATGGTCTAAAGACCATTTAACCTAATCATTATTTATTCTCAACTTTATTAAAAATTAAAAAAACAATAATTTAACTCAGATAGTCATATATATAGATAACTTGATACAATGTTATTTTTTTTTTGTAGAGCAATGGTTCTTAACCGGTGTTCCGTGAACTTTGAATAACTGTTCCATCAAAATTTAAAATTTTTCAATTATTTTTTTAATTGTCTCAAATTATTTAAAATTTTATTTATTTAATTATTTTTTAATGACTTATGTGTATGTAAACTATTTTGTGGTATATATGAATTGTTTAATATATTAAAATAAAAATAAAAAATGTGTATAAATGCTGTTTTATTTTATGGCTACGTTCCGCAAAAATCCTATAAAATGTTAAGAGCTTCGTCATTCAAAAAAGGTTAAAAACCACTCTTGTAAAGTAATATATATATATATATATTTTTTTTAACCGCGTGAACTTAATTTTATTATTTGTTAATAATATAGATTATTTTAAATTAAATTAATTAATTATAAAAGAAAATTAAGTTTTTAATTCAGTCTATAGTTTCATCTGGTCTGTTCTTTTAATACCATTTTAGAGTCAATACCTAAAAAGAACCACCCCGATCTTAGTGTCTAATAGAAAACTTACCTATTAATGATTTGAAAATGTTGAAAACTAATTTTCAAATATATTTATAAATATTTAAAAATTACAATAAAAATGTATCTGTCTTAAAGGGAGCTGGAGATCAATTTTAGGCACGTATATTCTCTATATAATTACCATTTGTTATGACTCAACAATTTACAATAGTTATTACACATATTTTTTTTTTCAATAGCTTAATATTTTATATTTATTACTTTATTATTCTACAAGTCTTCCATACATATTTTTATACCATTTGTTTATTTAATTATACAGTTCATATGAAAAAAAAACAAATATAAATGTAAATTTTTGCAACCCCAGATTCACTTACATATTACAAAAATAACAATAAAACCAGTCTCGTTTTATACAAATCGCAAAAAAAAAAAATATGGCATTTAAAGACAAGATTTTATTTCGTATCGTTCAATACTGTGTAAGTTCATATTATTATATCTTTTACACAATATAGACTTTTATAAGAAACGATAGTTCGAACGCACATAAAAACCCGCACGTTCGTCTTCCAACAAATTGTTTATTTACATTTCATATAGAAAACAAATTATGTTAATTCGTGAAAACCTTATTACCGGATTTATGATACCAACTCCTTTAGGTAAAAATATTATCATAGTACGTTAAAAATGATTACACATAAAACACCAATATAGATCGTCAATAACGATATTGAATTAATTGGCGTTTTTCAGTAATATTTTACAAGATCGGTAAAATGTCCATTGAGAGTTTTGGCTGAAACCTGAATTATAATTAAAATAATTTTCTACGTGCACGTCTGTTGCCCTTTGTTTTCAACGGCAATAATAATTTATCGGTGTGTATCACATATTGTGCTTAATGGACAAAAGGTCGAACACTTACGAGCTTGGACTTTGATTAGAAATTGAGAAACGATACACTGGAAAAATAATCGTCATTTACCACAGTTGTTTTCTGTCAGACGCACTGAATTATCGGCATCGGACAAATGCACTGCCCAATAGTTGGGACGGTGGCGCAAAGTACCGCTATGTTTTTGTAGGGAACGTTGACTTCGATTAACGAAATTAGATTCAGCCGGCCGTACTAATGTTCCCGAAGTAATTCCCGGTAAGTTTTTGGTAATTCAATAGACGGCGATCTTATCGAGGGTCCATTACACACACGATATTTCGTAATGGGAAACCGCCATTTCAGTCGTATTCCTGAGTGCTCCAGCTTTGTGAATAGACCATTCAGCGAACAAACATTTCCCGTGCACCAAACTTACATCAAACACATTGATATCGTCGTGCTTACGGTGTATAGATGTATATAACGCGTAACGATGATTATGATGATGATAATAATAATAATAATAATAATATAGTTCCTGTATATACTTTTTCCTATAAAAATCGTTACGAAAATTGACGAACAAAAAGTAATTTGAAAGTTATTTGTGAATTATGTACTTTATTACGGTTCTCGGATTAAATCGCGTTGGCGTAGTGGACCATAATAATTCCGTTATTATTGCACACATTGGTATTTTAACCATCTAGTTGTATTATTCAACCCGTTTACCACAGGAACGCAACCTCCGTGAAAAGTTTTGCGTAGAGACTCAAATTGCTGCCAATATTAACCAATCTTTTAGCGACCGACATTAAAACATTACAGCCTATACGCTTTTAAGGATAATATCAAAATATTTAAAACTTCGAAGGGGCACGCCTTACGTACTCCCCGACTCTGTCATACAGACTTTAAATTTGTACTAATAATTAGTGACCTTTCGTGAAACTAATATTGCATGGTTTTTTAAAAAAATAAACAACTGACAAATAACAGTTTACACAAAACAAATTGTGAAGCTATGTCTATAGAATCTATAGGGGCAAAGCGCCCTATTCACTCAGGACTATATCAATATAAAATAGCATCGTATTTCATAAACAAAAATTGAAACTTCTTCCTTTTGGAAGTTGTAACAATGAAAAATGATACTAATTATATATTATAAAGTATGGAGATACCCATCAAGTAGGGACCGGAATATTATTCTAAGACACTAAGATATAGTAACACTAATATCAACACTATTCTAAGTTTTAATAGGATATCTTCAGAATTTTTCAAGGTCCTAAAACTTTGAAATCATCTAATAAACATGACATACGACACTTTATGGAAAATGCTAAAATAATATACAAAAATATTTTTATGAATAGGTATACAATAAATTAATTGGCCATTTTCAGATTTTTCTAAGAACCAAATCATTATCGGAGGAGGTTTCAAATTACATTTATCACAGGACTACCACATTAGATGCTTTCCACTTAAATTCTTCCCTTTTAATTTCAACTTTTATGAAGTCGGCAGAGCACATTAAATAGACTCAATTAGACCTATCTAACAATTTGTCGAACATTGTAGTAAAGCTGTGGAAATAATACGGGTTTTTTGTTTTTTCAATTGACTATCCATGTCAACGTGTTGGTTGGTTCTATTTTCAATCACCTAATTAATAATATAGAATAATATTTATTACGGTTAATAGTTACGGCATTACCATTATTTTATCGGTATGAACTTATTAGTAGGTATTGTAATTCTAACACCAATGCTATCGTATTGGTAAACGATACACAACACACAACACAATAATGTAAACAATATATTGTCCTCATCGTTATAGAACACGATTTCGGGTATTTCTAAAATATGACAATGTTGTTAATTCATAAAATAGTTTATGTAACTGCGATATTATAACTATACTATTAATCTGTAAATTCCATATAAGAGCAAGCGCTGTATTATAATATAATTTTAAATATATTTTATGGTTGATAAAAATACAGGTAAAATAAATTAAAGTTAAATATCAAAAAGGTAACTTAATTTCATTGGATAATTTTTTTTTTCATAATAAAATTATAATGGTTTTAATATCAATAATAAATTATAACGATCTTAATATTGTGTTGACGCATTTAGTGAATATATATTTATCGAAATCAATACATTTCAAATAATATCACAAGCATAATATCTATAGAGATTGGAGGCGTTATTTTTTGCACAACACTGTTGCTCTATCGTGTTGGGACTCTTGTTAATAATATTATATTAACCAACGGTAATGAAACACTTTTAGGTGGCGGACGGTAGATTAAAACAGACTCGAGATTATAATAATAATATGATGATGATGATGATGAGCAGAGTCGTGCTCACGAGGGGGTTATCATACATAATATACAACTTTCCCTTACACAGCACGCGAATAATGATATATTATTATAATTAACTAGCGCCTGCAGGTAAATGCAAGAATATAATATATTATATTATATTATTGTTCTACTGTAACGTGATTTGAGAATAATTAAAAAATTACATCTCCCTGTACTTCAAAAAAATATTTTAATCACGCCATTGCTGAGAATTGAGACGAAGAGCGACGACAGCGACGGTTTCGACGAGTGGATATACCGTGAACGCGGAAATTTCGAAAACAACTTAAGAAGACGTCATACCAGTCACTTGAGTGTAATCGTTTTGAAACGTACATTTTCAAAAAGGTAATTATAACTTACTTAAAAATAATAATATCAATAAAATGCTACTCGGAGTTCTATAGATTATAATCGTATCTTTAAATCGTATAATATTATGTCAATTCGCTATATGACAAAACTATATACCGTCAAAAGCGGTAAACGGAAGTTTGTCGCGTCGTCCGCGTGTAAGACGGAGACGACACGCGGACGTCCTCTTAAACATTATTATGTACAGTTTCGAAACGACACCGCGAAAAATCTCCCGAGGACAACGCAGTCGTTTCTCACCTGGAAACTGCTCGTTTGTACACGCACTAATTTGATGGCCGTTTTTTTTTTTTCTGGTAGGAGGGTTTTCCGTTTCTCCCCGTCGTCGCGGTTTTGTTCATTTCGAAAGTTGTTAATCACGACCCCGGCAAGAATAGCCTGGAAATTATATCTCGTCCAAAGGCTTAAGACTAAACGAAGATTAATGGAAGCCGAACGCGGCGGCACCGGTTCCTGGCGCGGGGCGGTGGTATTACACGAATATAATTAAACTATGACGACTGGAGGGGCGGGCCACTGCGGCGTCGGCGGTACGTATTGTATTATTATACGCGCACTACCTATATACATATTATTATACATTTATAATATATATATGTACATCGCGTTGGGTGGCGTGTTAAAGAAATTAAGATGTTAGGATCCATAAACCTAGGGATTAATATACTTTTTTTTTTTTTTGCCCGCTTGTTTTTTAGTTGATATTTATGTATTTCCCCATTGCAGAAACTCGGCAGGCGCAACGCGAAACAAAGGCTAGTAGTAGTAGAGATTCCTCTTTTATTTATTTATCTTTTTTCATCCTTTTTATTTCTATATACATATATACGTGTTATGTATATAAGTACGTAACAAAAGAATTAACGACCTTCTCGTAAAACTTGTGCGCGGGCTTACGTTACGCGAAAAAGTCTCTACTCCTCTTATAGCCATCGCCGAGCCGTTGATGAAAAAAAAAAAAAAATGTATACATATAGACAAACCATTCCTCGCCCGCCGACGTTTGACTGTTTGAGTACCTGGCCATACCTTTTAATCGAACGGTATACATATATATTATATTTTACTGTATACGGTCGCAAAAAAAATACGTTCACTATCGCAGTGACCGCAAGTGCACGCACTCTCGCTCGTTTATTTCGATCGTATAAAATCATAATACTACACTATGTCTATGTGTGTATACTATACATACACCCCACGATAGGCACTCTGTGTAAACATTTTATTTTCAATTCGTTTAAATGTCCGTCATCGTTTTATACAAGCCGTATACAAACAAATTACGTTTAATGTTCAGTTGAAACACTCGAAACGCGATATCGCATATTATTATACTGCTTTTTACCCGGCCATTATACTGGTTTTTGTACACTCACTTTGATATACATTTTTTAAAAGTTTTCTATACGGTATGCGCCCCATACACACGTCCGCGCCGTAGCAACGCGGCGCAATTGTGTTTTACATTTTCCACAGTTTCCTAAAAACGTTTCTATTTTTAAGTCGTTTTGCAATAAGTAAATACTAGACGCGCACTCTGAAAAACGGTTAGACAGGTACACTATTCACTTTCAACGTCTACATTTGCAAATGTCGTATAAACGTTATAAAGCGATATCGTGCACTAGAGTGGGCACAAAGACGGAGCTTTCGATATTAATAAATAATCCCATCTCGAATGAAGTACAACATTACTATTTTGCATATATACATACATTATACATATTTCCGCACACCTACGCTTATTTGTGAACGGATATACTTTTGATAAACTAAACGGTATGCTTTGGGTACATGCCATAATATGAAAAATACTTAATACGGCGTCGTGTGGTTCTTTTGACATAATTCTGCACAAACTGTTAACTCGTGATCAAAATTTTCGATTTACGAATTTACGAGTGGACGAAGAAAAACGTGTAATATTTGTGATACATACTATTTTCGGAGATAATGGTAGTATAAAACTTTGAATTACATGCATCTCACACTGTCAGAAAAAAACTTTGAAAAATTGGAGTTTTTAAAATTATGAACGCTATAACTATCAATGAATTATGTCTGTATGCGAACAAATAATATTTATTTATTCATTTATTACATATTATATTATTATTATTTACTTTGATAAAATTATTTATAATATGTTTATTATGTATAAGATACAATAATAATACTTTATTGTTAATATAAATTATTATGAAACTGTAGTATAATATTATTTGAATAAGCGTTTCGATGATTTCAAGGAAAATTAATATTGTATCAATTCAAACTATAAGTAGTAACTAAAGTAAATGAAATTTTCTTTTACGCTTTCATCTATTGAACGAAGAGAGATAATTTAAACACTATTTCTACTGTCTAGACATGGTTCTAAAAATCAATGTATTTGTTTGTATAGGGAAAACAGATTAGCTTCCATACATTATACATTTATGAGATTACATTATATGCCAACGGTATTGGTACGTTAATGTTAAAGCAAATTGAACTTGCGCACAATTGCAGTGCACAATGTGTTTACAACTTTCGTTCTAATATATACGCAAAACAATCTTAAAGTTTAAAAGCGTATGGTTTTTGTGTCGAATACATTATTCGTTCGATTGTGAATAGGCACGCATTTGGAAATAAAAAACCACCCCTCTCCCACCAAACCTCTTTCGATAATACGAACTGGCTTCAAATTGACGTTTTAATCATTTACAGCCGTATTTGAATATTGAAAAAGTCGAGTCGGTAAACCATAGAATATATTATTATTCGCTATAGAAAAAAATATTATCATATTATCGGTTATTGCTTATCAGTTTATAATCTGCTATAAAGTAGATAATATTGCGTATAAGTAGATATATTAGGTATGTGTTTTTTTTTTTTTGTACCAATGTAATACAAACTTATAACTTACTTTTACAAATTTATAGTCATGTACCCGTACACAATATAAAGTTATTGATCACAGCAATGATGTCAAACCTTTTTTCTCCGGCATAGGCTACACGGTAGAATTTTTCCTTCGTGTTATCCGCCAATAATATAAATTTAATATTTCATGACAATATTATGAATTTACCAATTTTTATTTGGCACTTTTCGTATGGTTTGGATACCGAAATAATTTATGATGTAATATCTTATTTTTGTTTTATTTGGTACTGATTATGTTAAATCCAAATGATTAGCATAATGATTGTAATAAACTTTAAATGAAAACATTAAGTTTTTATTAAGTATTATACTTTGAGTGGATCTCGAGTAATAGCTAAAATTATTCGTGGTGATTTGTCGAGAATACTAACCTCCATGAGTTTATTCCAAGTTCGGAGTTCCTAGTTTGGAATTTTTAAGTTAACTTAAGGACTATATTTTTAAACAATCAGATTTTTTTTTCATATGGGGGGTATCCGATGGAGAAATTCAAACATTTTGTTTTAATTGATTTTATATAACTATAAAATAGATGTACTATTTAATTAAGTAATAAATTGAGTTCAAATTAGCTAATTAAGAGGTTAATTTTATTCATAGTTAATAACAGATATAGAAATAAAATAGATTAGCGTGTAAGACGAAACATGACTTAGAAAGGGTCAAAGGACTAGAGATAAAAGAGGTGGAGATTAGGTTAGAACGGAGCGCATCGTTGGTGAAGTTATTCAAGAAAAATAATTATATACTCTGTGCAGACCAGTGATCAGCCAGGGACCTTAGCTCAGATGTTTTAGTATAGACGAGTAATCATGAAATGGATGATTAATTTTTAATACGTAACTAATGAACTTTAAAAACATAAGTTAAAAATGTATTTAACAAGGGTTTGTAACGGTAGTGGAATTTTATAAAACAAACCATACTCTATAATTTATTAGTCTTAGGAGTAGGTACTCAATATAAGACGATTTGAAGTTACTTGTAATTATATACTAAACCACAAATACAATATAGTATATAGTATAAAACGTGAATAATATGTATTAATAAACAAATGAATAGTGATTTAAAAACAAAGAATTCGTTTTTTTTTCTATTATATTATTATAATTAATTACTAATATTGTAGGTATACGAGAAAATCAGACAAAATAATAAATTATCATTAAATTCTCAGTATAAAATAAAAATATAATACTACTGTTAATTATTATAATTGGCTTTTTACGAACTATTTAGATCAATCGCCTCCATCCATTCCTCTCATTCGCTAGTTGCTCTTCATCTTCTACTCCAAACAATAATTGGTATTCTATTATGCTATAATCCTATCTCTTCGTCGTTGCCCGAACCGTTTTGTATTTGGTTTCCATCTTGAGGTAATATTATTGTGTACTTACATGTTTCGGTAATTAAAGCTTTTTTATATTTATTGGCGGACTAGTGGGTTGTCGTAAATATAATTTGTGAATTAATTTATTAAAATTAAAAAAAGTTAGTTAGCATCAATTCTTAACTGAATTAGCAAATTTATATTCAATACCTACCTGTATTCATTACCGTTTATTTTAGTGATTCGTAACATTATCAAAATTATAAAAATTTATCGACTCTTATTTTTACAGTTAATTAATATTGCGAACAATCTTTTAATAAATAGTAATAATACTTGAGTTCGAATTTGATATTGAACGAGTTATATATTTTATTTTATATCGTTTTTATTATAATTATTAGAGTAAACTATATTCAATATTAATGTTCCAAATTAAAGACGACAAGCTAGAAAATGTTTTTGCTTTTTAAACACTCAAATTGATCAAATTAATTTACAAATCAAAATTAAATACAATACATTTTACACTTGTTCAAGGAGTAAACAAAAAAAAAACTAACTCATATTGTTTAAAATCCAAATAGAAGGATTATTGTTGCACTTATCTAAGATATTGCCGAAAAACTCTTCCCTAAAAATTATAGGTCACTCAGCTTTTACCATTTTGGCAACATAGAGCACCATTTTATGGTGCCTGCCAAAATACTATGATGTATTTATTTATACTAGAATCGGTATCTATATGATTTATTCATTATTTTTTTTTTTTTTTTTTTAAGAGACTTATCTCTATGTATAGTAGAAACTCGTCTGTTCCAAAAATTAATGAATTTTTCAGTCTTTTTTTTCAATATAACCTACATCAGATTTTTTCAGAAGTCACTACAAAACCCGTCATAGACATAAATATGTTAAATAAATGCTCCATTATTGGCTTTTACCAAAACAACATAATCATTTAGGTTTATTTGGATGGAACCACGACAATAATGACGTTACTAGAGCTCATCGGGTAAATATAAACTCTGATTCATAATGACATTATGTCCAGGATGCTTTACACGAATGCAATATGCGTACGATTAATAATTATAAGCATATTTCGAACAGTTGTCTGAGATCTAAAACAGATACGAAATTTTCTCATAAGTTTATTATACTTGGCATCATTATCAGTTATATCTCGTTTTGAAAAATGACGTCGTCAAAACTTATGTAAGATTATGTGACATTTCAAATTGTTGTGCTAATAATGCAGATATTTTGTAACCACCGTAAGCATTAATTATTTTTATGGAAGGTATAGCAATCGGCAATAAAATATTGTAGACAAATTCGTAATTTTCTTATAATATTTCAGAGCCATTATACAGTATACACCGAAACCAAATCTGAAATATTGTTGTGTTAAATTTTTAAATTAGTAATATATCTATTCCACTGATGAAGGATCTAGAGGTCTTATTTTAATTAATATCGACTTAAGTTATAGTATGATATATATTTTATGCACATACGACATACGTGAAAGTGGATCCATTTAACTTATAACGGAGAATTTTTTGGAAATATTTGTTTTACATAGGTGATTTTAAATCATTGCAAAATAACATTTTTGAAAAAAAATAATACATTCTTACTATTTTCTATCGTTATAAATATTATAATTGTTTAAGTTTTTTCATTTTCAAAAGACACCATACATTTTTAATTTTATAGTTTTAATTAGAGTATTATTCAGAGTATTTCGTCCTAATTTCTGCATAACGAATGGGTAGTTTGTTAGTTATAATAGTGTTTAAAGTTTTCATGAGCGGAATATTGGATCAACATATTTTGCGGGAAACCCCTGTACTACTGCATTCCGCTAATCTATACTTTAAATACTTATAACTCGTTAACTACTCGTTAAAAATTTGATTTTCATACATCAAAGGACTTAAAAAAATATTTAGATTAGAATGAGACATTAAAAATGTATGTTGACATTAAAATAAGTAAAATCTTGAAAGCAAAATATTGGTAGGTATTATTTTAATATTTCAACTCAATATACCTAGGTAAACTGTACTCGGTATGCGAGTGTCTAGTCTAATATTATTAACGTCAAAGTTATTTAGTATTCCCTGGATGCTTTTAATGTATCAATGACACACTGTAATAGACAACACGATTTTTAAGCACTATATTATAAAGTAACAAGAATTTTAAACGTTAATCGTATATACATATTTCATTGGATATCCCTTTCACTGCTATAGATGCATAATATATGCGTCAATTTAATTTAAAATTGATGGGTTATAAATAAATAACAACAAATACTCCATTTTTATGTATGTGTTTCCAGCAGTTCATAACCGTTTTCAGAATTTAATTATCACCAATATCCAAGGAGTTATTAAATGTTATAGTTTATAGAACTCCAAGGGGTTCTCAAAAATATCTATGACTATGGACTATACCTATAGCTCTATATCAATAATTCTAGCCAATAGCCTCTCAGAATAACAAAATAATATAGTGTTTCATTTACCTATTTGTTTTATACCTTTTTTCGTGTTTTTTATTGTTTTATTACACAGTTTTCAATTTGTTATCGTTAATAAAGTGCCGTACTACGTATATTTTGTGCTTTTGAGAACCATAATTGGTCACGAATAAAAAAACCATGACAAAATATATAGGTATGTCAGCAACAATACGAATTTTAATCTAGTCTGCGCATCACCACTTTTTCCTGTGAGTTAGGTTCTCCGCTTCAGAGATGGAGAAAGTAACACATGGTAAAAAGTGGGGGTACTTCCCGTGGATATGCGTAACACAAAGTTGCTGACATACCTTTATACTTTGTCATAAAGAAAACTATCTATAACTTGCTAAGTTTAGAACAAAATTTTTTTTTTTAATTCATAGTGTATATATCTATTAAAATTGGTGATAAAAAAATTAAAATAATTTATGAAATTTAGTCAGCACAGGATAGTTAGGTACATTTAGTTTTAGCCTTCAGCAGCGAAGGGATATTACATTAATATCTCACACAGTCACACTGCAGGGCTAAATAAAATAATGTCATTATGCATGAGCTAATGTGGAAACAATAATAATTATATTTGAGGTTTTATTTTATTCTGTTTGAAACAGAAGAAGCACTGTTATGAGCACAAATTGTACTCGAAATATGCGACAAGGATCTTCAAGCAAGACTCATAAGAGAAGATTTACCATTGGACAAGGTGGTAAAATACTGTTAGTCATTGGAACAGGGTGAAATAAATTTCAAGCTATGACAGTATTGACAGTTATGTACATTATTAGTGTATGCACTTT
Source organism: Aphis gossypii (assembly GCF_020184175.1). NCBI lineage: Eukaryota > Metazoa > Arthropoda > Insecta > Hemiptera > Aphididae > Aphis > Aphis gossypii. The sequence continues at coordinate 58,722,582 of NC_065531.1, read as the reverse complement.
TCGTGTCTCGTTAGTTTTTGTTAGTTTAATAAAATATACCAATAATGAATTGGATTTATATTTTGAATGATTTACATTAACAACAAATAAAACATGGTATTCAGTTACAGGGTTCTGCAAAGCCATCCAATACCAAAACGCTTCAAGTATTTTAATCCATTTGCTTCCAATTGGTACCATAGTCTTCTCCTTGGTATTTCACAAACAATTATCTTCAAAAAAACCTAATTCCTACCCTTAATCAATATTATAGTTACAATACTTTAAATTGTTTACTGACATAAACTCTCGCAGTAAATCATAAATCAAACAACTATCCTCTAGGGTATCTCACTTCCCGGTGATGTATGTAGAAGACACCACAGTAGCCTATAGACCTACTAGAATGAACAAAATAAATAATAATAATACCTAAAAAAAGGATAGATGAATTATTGCACTTATTACCTACCAAGAAATGGTCGAACTGCACTCGGATAAAAATCAGGTATAGTAGTCGTTCAAAAAAAGAGTTTAAAAAAGTACCTGGTTAGTTGGCATTGTTAAGTGCCTGCCTATAAACGCAACCTCTGTCAATAACCATTTATCAAATTTACTCATTATACTAATATTGTATTGTATAGATTTTAAATAACTTTTTTAATAATAAGTATATATATTATTATTACGCAATATAATCAATACAAAAGAAAACCAAACCGCAGCAGGGTGTACAAATAAATCAAAACGGTATTGCGATGTGGATACAGTCAAAGGTAAAAACTAAATTGAAAATTTTTTTGTATGCTTAAGTAGTATATATATTACACTATATTAAAATAATATACGAGTATTTAAGGCCTAAGTAGTATTGGCGTACGGTTGACAATCGTTGTCCCATTCAATGCCAAAGTCAAAGCACTCACTAAAATGTCAGTTGTGACAAAGTCGTAACTAAAATGTAATATGCTCGTAGCATAACTAAATATTTATACAATGATTTATATCATTATACTCACCAATAACATTTCTAGCTTAGAATAATTGTTAATCTTGCAAGTATCGCTAATACAGCGAGAATACGTTTTTTTTTTTTTTTTGTTTCATCCACTCACATTTCACATTGATATTTAAACATATTAATCGTACTTGATTAGGTATAATTTTTGGGTTGATCAAATAGACATAGTTTTTCCTAATGATGTGAGTTATAACTATTTTATAGTTATTTTTACCCAGTTTTGAAGAAGCGCATGAAAAAATCATGCAGGATTTATCTTCATTTGAATATAAAAATAACTAGGTAATTAAATATAATTATCTATGATCACTGAATACAAATATACTAAATTCAACGTCAAATCGATAAAATATAATACAAAATAATTTTTAAAATATATTTCTGTACATACAATGCATTTTAAATTTTAAAGATTTAATACCTACACCTATATTTTTAATTTTAGAGCATTCATAAGTACATTATATTAAATTTATATGGTATTTTTATAAGGAATTTTCTTAGTTTTTATGGACATAAAATTCCTAATTCTAAATATGATTATAATTATGAACATAAATTAAAAAAATTCTAATGTCACGTTTTGATTTAAATGTCGTAGACGGGTTTTCTTTATTTTTAGGAATGTTTGTCGATAAGATGTATACAAATTGATTTATTTAATTAATTTATTCCGCCACGATTTACATGATTTAAACCGTATTAGACACTTGATGTAGGTACTGAATTCCAGATACCCATATGTTGTTGCTTTTTGTGGTGTATACAACAAAATAACTTATTTAGGTACACAAATTTGAAATTCAGCATAACGACTCAATTTTATTGCATGTGCAGTACTATGTTATATGCATAGTACTTGTAAATACAAATGTAATTTTTTTGAATCGCTATTTCTAAAATATTAGGTCATAATAACAATAATAGTATGCAATGGGACAACAATCTTATTAGATAACAAATAGAGACACGACCGCTCATACTCTTATAATGCATAAATGCATAATATATTATATATGACATCTAAAATGTTACACATTTATAATTATTTATTTTTATAAATAGAGACACTATTATCGTAATTTGATACATATTCTAAACCAAAACTTTATTTCCATAAAAAGGTATTCCCTGCTGTACGCCTGTACGTATCATCCCATAATTTTTTTCTCCTCGGTCAGTTTCAGAGAAATCGTTCTGTTGCTACGGGCAACATCGGAGTCAGTTGTTTTTGTTTGTTGAATAATTCAAAGTATAAATTTTGATAATTAGAGTTAAACTAATTAAGACGATTATTATAATTTATGGTTATCTCTTCATTCCTTGTTAACTTCCGTCAAAAAAAAAAAAAACAAAAAAAAAAAAAATAGAAAATTAAAGAAACTCAATAGTTCTGATAAAAATTGTATATTAACTGTACGACGTTTTATACACAATGTTGTGCATAGATATCATTAACTGCTCGTTTTTTAGTCTTTATTATTTGCATATTTTTAAATAAAAATAATCCTAAGAACGAATTTGTGTTCTATTCATATAAAATAAATATAACATTAAACGTACATTTAAATACCTTGGTCTGTTTATATTTCACAATATTTATAATAATTTATAGCTAGTCGAAAATAAAATAAGAAAATAAATAATTACAAAAAATAATGTAATTTATTCTAGTTTAGCTATTATTTTAATCATAGTTGAAAACCCGATAGCGTAAAATCATCAATAGCTAAATGTAAAATTAAGATATTAAATATCATATTTCGAAGTTTTATAAACATTTCATCGAAAAATAAAGTTTATAATATTATATAGTAAATATTAAAGATGCAATTAAAATAGTTTGTTATAGGTACATAAATACATATTAAAAATTGTTTGACAAGTCACACACTTACATGATGATAAAGTTATAAGTTTATAATACAGAACTATTTCAATTTCACGAATGTGGCGTTTATGTCGTTTATGGTTTGATTTCATATAAAATTCTAAAAACAAATTCAAAGAATGAAACGGTCATAACCAGTTCTTATTCATATTTTAACATAGTTTAGTACAAACAAAATAATAGTAGGTACGATCAAATTATAAAAGTTTAAAATTACTTCATGTAAAAAATCTCAATTTCTATAAGTATAAAATAATACATTGACAAAATAGGAAATAGATTATATAAAATGCTAAAATAAATAAGTATCTACTTAATAAACTGTTCAGAAATTAAATCAATTAAAAAATTGAAATTGAAATAATTTGTTAGGTACTTGAGTCAATGTTGGGGTCTACATAATTTTTTATTTTGACTAATTTCCTACTATAAAATGCATGCGTGATTTCCAAAAAATTTAAAAACAACTGCCATAAGTTGAAAAGTTGAAGTTGATATTAAATATTCGTGTCAGTTAAAACACCAATGTGTCCACTTAAATAAATTGCTAGCTTAAGTTATCCATATCAAAAGCAATTTGAATTAACTTAATATTAAAGTTTATCGAAGATGACGTTCCCTTAATGTATAAAGACATTTGAAAAAAATAATATTATTTCTACAAAAATTTTTTTAACAAATATAATATACAAACATAATATATTGTTATTAATCCTTTATTTTTGAAATCCGTACATAAAATGATTGGATTTATAAATAAAAAATTTTAACTTGTGATCTCATATCAATAGTTATGCAACTTTTAGTTAACTGTGTATCATATGCAAATAAAATATCTTCGTTTCTAGTACAATACATTTGCAATCATAAATTTTTACTCAAACGATTTGTGTAAATTTCAAATTGAATAATTTAGATAGGTAAAAGTCTGAAAAAAAAATATTTTATTTTAATATTAATACATAAAAACCATAATTTGATTAAATATTTTTATTTGATTAATTATAATTTAATTTCTTTAAACGTAAAATGTTTAAATTTATATAATATTTAAAATATTCTTTTACGATCAATAATTCATTATTATGTTAAATCCATCACAACCATAAATCACCTCTTATAATGATGAAGCTTACTAATTTCATTACAGTACACTTAAGAAATTAATTTGTTTAACTTGAAAATTATTATTTTTTTAATCTAGATAAAACTGTTAAGCTTTATTTTGTATAAGCTGTAATACGTATAATATTGTATTTGTACACTTGCGCACATTTACATAGATATATCATATTATATCGGATGTTAAAAGTATTATAGGTATTTATCAATTAATAAAAATAGTTACAGTAATTTTCAATCAAAAAAAAAGGCTGAACTATGCCAGTGAAATGTAAAATAATTTATAATTTGAGAGAACGCCATACAGTTATCATTATTTCCAACGAAAAAAAATCAATTCTAAGTGAAAAAAGTTCAGAAGGTTGTAGACATACATACTTAAGACACAACGTTTTTACTCAAGATAGACGACGACTTTATCTGTGCAATAGCAGAATATTTTTTTTTTTTTTTGTAAAACTTGTATCATTACATCATAATGTTTAAAAAGTAAAATTATACCTATATTTAAATATTCTAAAAGAAACTGCACCGATATTGCAAAGATAAAGTCGAGGCGGTCTCGTGTAAGCAATTTGTTTTCTTAATTATATCAACTAAAATGATTCCCAAACTTTTAGATAGTTGGATCCACTTTTTATAGGCGAAATTCAGTCGTGGTACCCAGCTGTAAATACTACGAGGAGAAATAAAAAATAAAAATGTAATTCTCGTTGATAATCAATATAAATATCGTCATCTTGGTATGCATATCAACTTCAAGTTAAAATACAAAGTTTATAAAACTGAACAAAACCGATCTCACACAGTCGTGCGTAAAATGTGATCTGCATTTACGCGGCATATAAAGCACGCGTACTCTAGGAATAAAGTGCGGGGATGAATTTGTGAAATTTGTGAAATGATAAAAATAGTAGGACTCAATTTTATACTAGATAAATAATCTGTTTTATAAGATTATTTTAAGTATTACTAATACACTAATAACTTATAGATACTGGTAATTTATATAACGAATCAAAAATATAATGAAAAATAATTGAAATAAATTGTAAATGTATAAACATTTTATATTCGTATCAAAGTCACTATGGTCCACCTTTAGAACACGCTTGTGGCACATAGTTTAGGAACTGCTGGTCACAATAATATACAATTTCAAAAAAAAAAAAACTAAAAAGTAAATACTTTTCGAATTAATGAGCGTTTGTTGTTAAAAAAAATTAATTCCGGGCACGTTTACCAACTTTTAAACTTGTTTTAATGTAACGTATTAACTGAACAAATTACTATAGAAAAAAGTCAAAAGTTTAACTTTTGACTAATACTCAAAAAAAATATAAAGTTAAAATTTTACCTACATTTTCTAATCCGACATAATAATTAAAAATATTTAATACGAATACGTTTAAACAGTTTTCTATAATGTAATAAAGTAAGTATTAAATTACGTTTATAAAAAATAAATTTAAAACGATGATGCGTAGGATAAAAAAAAAAATAATCAACTCAACTTCAGTGTTTGTGTTTAACTAGACAGTGCCCAATTCCCGATGTACACACTAGGGACACAAAGACAATGACATAAACCCGATTTCCTAGTGGAATTTAAGATTAATCCCATATAAAAATGACTAGTTTTGGTTATCTACCACCGTGAATCGGAGATCAAATGTATACGGTTAGGTTAGTCAGTGATTCGTATTCTTGTCCGGCATTGCCCGGTAATTACCGAAACCGTATTTGGTGCTTGCCGCATCTATCTGGTCTTATATCACCCTGCCCGTCAAGTTTCAGATATCCATCGGTGGCCTTACACGCGCACCTCCCCCGTGTACCACCATCGCCAAGATGTTTCTTGGCCGATATCGTCGCCAATACGACTACGGAGAGAAATAGAGAAACAAACGGTGATCGTATAAAACTTATAGAAATAGTGTATTGGATTCGACGAAAAAGAGGGTTAGAAAAATGGACCTTTTGTTGCCTCGAAACAACGCAAGGTTAACGTCGGACGTCCGGTTTCTCTTTATTTCCGACGGATCGCACGGACATTGGACGCGTCAGACATATTAAATACTCTATTGTGGACTGCGGCCAGTTGATGAAAAATCATTTGACAGGAGTTGAAGGTGTGGGTGTATTGGTGGTTGAGTGGGTGGGATATCCGAAAACGAGTTTCCCGCACCGACTTTAGGTCAAATTTTGATACAATATAACAGAGATAGTGTATATAGATATTAAATCATCATATGCACACCACATCACAATCGTTCGGGACTCTTTGCACGTATGCTGATAGTTGGCCGTCCACCAGTGATCACGATTGACGATGGATTCATCGAAATTCGTTTATATTTATTTACAATGACCAACGCGATTAGACCGTCCGTAAAGTCTTTCGCGCCCAGTCCAGCAACTGGTATATTTTATTTTCTCCACCGATATTTTCGACCGTATTTCAATCGAATTAAAAATACTATTTCGTAAGTACGTCCAGTATATAATCAAACATCGACAATGAAAAAAAAAACCGTTTCAATCATATTAATCAGCATCATACGAGTAATATAAGTTAATCGAATTTTTAATTAACTAAGTTTTTGGAATAACGATTATAATTCCATTGAACAGTATATACACAATAGACAGAAAAAATTATGCTTGTTTTTTTTTTTTTCATTAGAACAAAGTATAATTACATTCATTATTTCATAGAAAACACCTGTTAAGGAGAATGTGTACAATTTTAAATATATAATATTTAATAATAAATAAAAATACAAAAAACTAATAATATTCGAAACTATTTTTAATTATTCAAGTACCTACTTTAGTAAAAACAAACATATCAGTTAAGCATAAGAACTAAATACAAATAATAAATAAGTACATAATACGAAAAAATAATTCATTTAAGTAGGTATCAATACTAATACACACATTTATTGTTTTAACTTTTTAAAAATATTTTTTGATGCCATTACAAACTAACATTTTTGAAAAAATAATTTTGTTTTTAATTTTTTAAATTAATCACTATTTAAACTGAAAAAATAACTTGAATGAGTAGTTAATTAGTTATAAGTACTTTAGTTGAGCTGAGTAGAGTAATACTGAGGTACTTTATAAAATGTTGGTCCACTAGTTATTCGCTCATCTTAACATTAAATTCTTACAACTAATTAACTACTAGTTTGAAATAAAATAAAAAATATAAAATATAAAAATATAATTATTTTCAAAGCAAATAAAACTTTTTGAAATAATGAGTGTATTTATTTGAATAAATCCCCATGTATAATATATTTATAAAAACATATTTATAATTTATAAAAGTATTATAAGTATAAACTTTTTTAAACTCCAACAACAAATTATGAAAATAAGTAACGGTACCGTGTAAAGTCATATTATTACGATGGTATGCAGAAACACTTTCGTTGCTCGAATACCTAACCGTCGACTATACTGATCATCGATCGATAAGTACTTATTGTTAACCGTTAAGTTATTTTAGGGTTGACTCGTGTAATTTCATTGCTATTTCCTACCAAAATATACTATTGTACATTGATTGTCTATTCGTTCTGTGTAGAAAGTTGTTGAAAATCGACGAGGGGGGCTATCCCATTTTAATATTTTATATTATAATTTTATTATCCGTGGAAAAGTACTTAAAATATTGCCATGGCAAGAACGGTACATATTTTCACTGAGAGAAAATTTTCTATTTTCCATTTACGACAAACCACTGGCATGAAAGCAACCATCTGCTATTATTTAAATTCTTATTAAGAACCACTATCGATCTCCATAATATAAGTATACCTACGCAAGATTTATTTAGTTTTTTTTTATTATTGTTGTTGAGAATTAAACAACAGCTGGGCCATTGAACTAAAATTCAAAGTATTTTTTTTTAATCTTTGTATTATTAAATTGTATCGATAAGCTTGAATCATATTTCTTTTTTTTTATAATAGTTTTTACTATTTGGAAATTTTTAAATATTAGTTCTCCTCCCACCACACTCCCGCCAAATAATTTTACTCAATTACTGTCAACGATAATACGCAGAACGTACCTACCTGTATTATAATTCACTGGCATTTTATGATGGTGAAGTGCTCAATATTTTTATATATTTTGATTCAAAAGTTTTGAAACATTCACATAGTAACAATTATGATTTCCACTTTAAACCTGTACCAATATTATAAGCAATATTTTAGAACGCTACGAAAAATTTTTTCGTTCATTTGTTTTTAAATCTATTCCTTATAAAATTATTTTTTCTTTTTTGAACGGGTTCCCGATAAAAATCATTTCGAGTAAGTAAACTGAAAAAAAAATCTTCTTGGAGAATGTCATCGTTATAATTATACCCATTCCGGAAAATGGAAATTGATAGTTTTTTGTATAAAATAATATAATCTCTTGCAGGTCGTTTTGGCTGTTTGAATTTCATCAATCGTGATACTAGAATATTTAACTAGAAATCAGACATCGTTGGAAGGATAATAAGAACCGAACGCAATATACGCAGAGTACCTGCTCTAATTATATTACTTATACAATAATAGTTTTAATAAGTTAAATTATTTAACTATGGCGGTATAGAAGGACGAACAGACAACAGTGGTGGCATGCTGTGTTCTCGTGTATTACACATAGATCACGCTTGTGATGGCGTCGTCGTCGGCATGTTAAAAAAATTAAGACGTCGGAATCTATAAAATATCTAAGAATTAATTTACTTTTTTTCTCGCTCATTTCAGTTGATATTTATGTGCTTTTCTAATACACGAACAATGGAATAAATGCCAATAGATTATTTCTCTTTTTTTAATATACACAATAGGTACATAAAAACATCGAGCTATTCTCATAAATTACATAATAACCTATGAGTAACGCGAAAAAAAATTCCACTCTAACTAAACCTCAGTCTACCAAGACGTACATTTATAATCTCTTTTATTTTATTTTTTAAACATTATGTATCATAAGATATATGATTTTTAATAAAAATTTAATTTCGTTTAAATATTTGAATACGAGTACAACATGCAACAGTGTATAATACATTATAACTTCATCGTAAAATGTTTACGGCAACCTAATTATTTTCAGTTTATTTAAATTAATGTAATTTTATACTTACAGATAAACATACAAAAACATTACACTATTGATTTCTTTGCGTCTAAAATTAATTTAAAAAAAATTAAATTATAGAAACGTATTAAAAAAAAAATAACAATACACGTACAGGTATTATTTTAACAAATATATAAAATGTATAAAATCAGCACATTTCTTCTTCACTTAAAAAAGTTAAAAAGTTATTAGATTCAGGAGTGGAGAGAACACTGGGAGTTTGAATGATTGTCAATAACTTCAAAAGTAACTGTTAGAACTTAGAAATAACTAATGCGTCATGATAATAAGAGGATTGAGAAGACATGAGTAATTGAAGAGTGTACGAGATTTCAATATTGTACCCAAAAAGATTTTTTATAAGTTGCAACTATATTATTAATTATTATACCACATAATATATATATGTATGTATATCAAATGCACGAAATAAAATAAAACAATGTCTAATAATATTACTAAATTTTCAGCTATTTTAAATGTATTGCATTCAATCATTATTCATTAATAACAGGAACGACTTTATGTTATACACTAATTTCACATATTCACTTTGTTGTGCCTACTTACTTGCATAGAATTATATTGTAATATTGAAATATTACTTTCATGTATAACATTATACTTATACCATGCTATGTGTATAATATTATAGTGTAATACTAGAAAAATGTAGTCTCAGTAGTTATGTTACTAAATTTATCATTCATATAATGTTATCCGATCATAATATATTATTATTATTAAGATAAATCAATTTATAATAATTATATAAATGTCCAGCCTAATATTGTTTTCAAATTCACAAAATATTATGTAACTATACAGATGTATATTATTATTATTGTCATAATTATTTGTTTAGTTATTAGAAATACAAAGTAAAAAACATACATTAAGTCAGCGAATCCTATGTAATGTAATATCAAATTTATACAGTTAATTATTATTTGTTATCTATAACACAATATTAAAATATATATTTACCTACATTATGCAGCAAACCAAATAAAAAGTATTAATTTTTAAAAACTGTTTAACCTGGAAAACAATCCAAATATTTATAAATTTATAAAATAGTGGAGAAAAATATTGTATATAAATTGACTAGATAAACTAAGCAATAATCAAACAAAATCATACTCAATAAAAAAAAAAATAAACTCCAATAGGTATATTATTCATGATAATAATAATCTAATCAAATATATTTATACGTTTTTAAAAATTATAAATACTTAAAATTACAGCGGTTGTGCATTATTATTATCACTAACAACTTAGGAGTTGAACTAAGCAGGTTTAGATAATCCATCCATTTAGATATAACATTATGTATTGTTCAACCATCTACTGCACAAACAGCGATTATTGATTCTATGGTGATCATTGACCATTTGCATTGAATTAATTATAATCATATGAGACACTTAAGCTAAAATGTTTAGTTGATACTTATTTACACCCCATCGCGTTAAATCGAATATCGGTAACTCGTCTAACACTTAGTTCAACTAACTAGCTCAATATCTAAAAGGTTAGTGATGTATTCAGTAATACTATTATGAACTATTTGAATACATTAGTAGATGTATTCGAACATCAATTCTAAAAAAAATCTGAGCTATAAGTACTTTATTTACTTTAATGATCATACGACTATTTAAAGATTATAAGAATTTGACTTATGACACGGAACTAATAATTTATTACTGAAAATAAATGTTATTTATTTAAATTATTTGAAGAATATGGAAGATTTACAAGAAAAGGTATGAAACATACCGATATAGATATTCTGTAGTATAGAGTCTATACTTATGTTTAAATTATTAAAACAATATTTTCTTTTGTTTTTGTCTTTATATTTTATGCATATCCTGCTCATTCCTTAGTTCCGCACCATCATTATTGATGTAAAATCAGTTTGTTGCTTATTGACATTATTATTAATTCTTTAGTAAAGTTCGTACAAAAGATCAAATAATATAAAAGTAAAATATTATTAAATGTTTGTAGTTTTAAAAATGTATAACATTCTAATAAGACGAACCAATTACCTATGGCATTGGTACAATTAATTACATAATATTACCTTGAATTATTTCTACATATTATTTATTTTAAAGTTATAAATTTATAACCACGAATTAAAAATTATGTACAGCTCACAAATTTTATTGTAATTTTTTCTATGACTTTTAGGCAAAAAGCTATTGTATTTCAGTGTTAACGAGTTTAAAAAAGTTTGTTTTAAAAAAACTCTAAAGAAAAATTAACCTAAAGTTTAATGAACACTTCGTTAATACTAGTTCAAGAAGCGTCAGTACAAATAGTGAACAATAAAGCATGTTCGTGCAAAAGTAAGCCGAATTTCGTTTTATAATTATTTTATAATTTAATTTAACTGCTTTTAATTTAAAAATAAAATTGCATTTTCTAAAATAATTGTATTTTAAATATTCTTGATATAAATGACTTTACAACATTAACATTTACTTTACATTATTATTATTATTATTATTCACTATAAATTAAACTTGATATAAATAATAAATGTATAAATCAATTTATAATTTACTTCATTAAAATAATTTTCTAAACTAATTTAAAATAAATTCAAACAATATTATTTATACAAAGAAAAATTATTGATATATATATATATGTGTGTGTATACTCGTATTTTATAAATATCTATAAAAAAGGCTTTTTTCACTGCGCAGTAAATTACCAATTTTATCTACAGCACGTGGTGAACATAAGTGAAAACACAGAGGTTTTCTAAGAAATCGTTTACTTATGGATTACTTCATAAATCTCAAATTTAAATGATTAAAAATAAGAAACTATTCATTTAATATTCGATATTTATACATTCTTACCTTAATATTTAAAAAAAAATATCGTTTCTGGATAAAAAAATTGAAAATATTAGTGGCTATTAATAAAAAAAAAAATAGTTAACATTCTTATCCTTTTAAAAAAATAAATTTAAATAAGCTATTGAAAATCTGTTATAACATTTTCTATGAAATCACTAAAAATCGACAGGGATATTAATGAATTTAAAATTATTACACTGACGTCTGCTTTTCATTAAAATTTATTTTCAATTTTCAGTAAATCTAAATTACCCAAGTTATACGAAAGAAAATTAAAACGAAACATTACAAACATTTATGAAATACTTAATAAATTATATTTATGTATCTCCAGTATGATTTTTACAAATGTTTGATTACCAATCTATTGGCTAGTCTTATAATATAATAAAGAATATTTCTATACATACTCTAGGCAACAAATTTTATGAACTAACATTGTGTAGTAGGTATTATCATTTATTTACTATAATATGTATTAAACTGGTGCATCATATTATTTTTGTTCTATTTACAATAAATTACTAGTTTAACTTTTACTGCCTACTAACTTATTGTTTTAATTAAACGTCATTCTAGCATAGGTTAGTATTATCAAGTACGAACTTTAATAACAATTGTAACACTCAACGGCCATATAAAACTATATTATAATATTTTACCTTCAACCCAAAATAGACATTCATAAAATAGATAATCTCTAGTTAAATCGTCAATTGTTTAGTTCTGGTAAAAAAAAAAAAAAAAAAAAAAAACGGAAATTAAAGTTTTTATTTATATATTTAGTGTACTTATACTTTGCTCAGAATAACGCGATCTGTATATATTTTATAAAATAAAAATAATAAAAATAAATAAATAAATTGAAAATATCTCTATACACCTACAGCAGTACGAAACCTGACTGCTGTTATTGCTTCTGCTAACAGGTGCGAATGTAAAATTGTTTTATTTATTCTCACTGCCTGTGCAGCCCACACCGCTGCCGCCATCAACCGTATGCCCGCGAGATTATTATTAAACCAGTAGCGGCGGCGGCTGCAGCCTGCAGGACTTGGGGTGGATCAACAGTGCCACAGTTGAACGGTTCGGTGACTTTGGATTTATTAACCGATCGGATTCGAAAAACTTCAAAAAGCTCTGTCTACCCCCTCCTTCCCGTGGTGCTAGTGGCACTCGGTCGTTCCTATTCAGTCCATCAATCCCCATCTGAACTGTGTTTCTCACGGCAAACCTCTTTATTACGCAACTCGCTAAAATAGGATTTAGTGTACTCGATCAATCGTGTGATTTTCTTCGGTTAAATAACATGGCCAGTCCAAGTTTCTCGTCACACACACTCATAATATTTGTGTATTGTGTCCCATATGGTTCACAATACTCCTGCAGAATCTAAAATCTACATCATATACCTACCGAGAATTATATTATAATAATAATACCTAAGCTATTTTTACGATACTGGTCTAATGTCTATTAGACCTAATAAAGTATAAGGTCTGCGACAATTTGATATAATGTGGTATAGATGATCTGAATAATGATCCAGACTTTTATCCCAAAGAAGGGTTCTTGATTGGACTTCACTTATAAGTACATCCATATCTATATTGAAATTATCGCCTGATAATATTCACAAATTTTCGGCGATGGCGAATTCACTCCGCCAGTGCGACTGCTTTCATCGGAGGATGATATTGCACGTATGTATCCACTGTACTAGTATTATACTACTGTAATAGATTAATTTATTGATGACCACCAAGGACCAGCGTTTCTATGCCATCTCTGACCTGACATTGAAATATAAAGCATGGACGACCAATACCTACTATAGGGATGTTTAATAGCAAATTGTCAAAATGCATTTTAAAAAATATAAATATATTTATATATAATACATTTAAATATATCAAGACCATAACAGTGTATTATAGTAATATAGTCTATTCTATTACATTATAATTATTATTATTTAGGTTTAATTTTAAAATTATTGAATTTTTATTTCATGAATTTTAACGTTACCACATTATAATATTGTATACATATTATAATCATATAATATGATAAATAGTATATGGTATGTTAAACCTTTATAACAGATTATTACTATTTATTTATAATTTTAAAATATGGTTTCTATCTATATTATTTTAATTGTACTTAAAATATATTTTCTTTCGCAGTCGTGTTTACGATGGAGCGATCGAGTGGTACTAGCAAGTTTTTGACTGATGCTATTGTTCTCAAATGGGTGACCACTTGAGAATAATTTAGCAATGCACTATAATAATATCACCCCAAACCTCAACCCGATCATGACAGTGATAATAAATTGTCAGGATGAAATATCACTAAAAGTACAAAAACTCAGACAAATGAAAATCCTGTTTCAAATTTTACCCGACATGTATTTTTGTATATAAATATATAATATTAATCATTATATTGTTGTAAACATATTAAAGAAGAAACTTTTTATTTTCAATATTAATCATTAACTTGGAGATTAAAATAAATTATTATTTTTAGTGTTTTGTTTTGTTTGAAATCGCGTATATTATTTTACCGTAATAATATTATTAACACGGTGTTAAAACAAGCGAGTCGAATATAATAATAATAAATTCCTCAGGGAAAACGAGTTGTAAATCATTTCATTATGCGTTAAGCATAATATATTAAAGCTTTTAGACTGCACTGTTATACTTGTACCTACCGACACGCTGGCCGTAGAAAGCTTTAAAAACCGTAATGAATTTATTGGTATGTTTATATACACGTTCGGTGTCAGCTCGTTACGTATATAATAATATAATACTGATAGCGTAACCTAATTAGAATATGCAATGCGTACAACCTAAATTAGATATTATTTTTCTCTAAAGAAAAATTTGTACCACATAGATATGTTATTATAATATTATATCACTTTAACTGCAATAAGCATAAAAACGTAGATTTATCCTTTTAAAATCATCTCTCCACTTTACACAATATATTATACCGGTTTATATTATAATATTATAATATTGTATTGTATTGTTAAATATAATAGTTAATGCGTTAAACCTATGTATTTTTTCACTTAATTATATATTATTATTTTTTATAAATTCAATATTGATATAATATTATATTGTTATAATGAAAAATATTTAAATATTAAAATTTAAGCAAAAAAAAAACTCGTCACATATAGGCGTAGAATTTTCAAGAACACCGTTTACCGAATAATTATGCTCTTTTATCGCAGATTCGTAGAGTATATCCACAAATAATATATTATAATATTGTACGTACCTATTATAATTTTTTTTTTTTTTTTGTGACAATGTCAAGATTTATCACTATAAATTGCTTGCTGCTGTAGAAACTCAATGCGACGCTCTTCTATAATATTATAATGATGGTGTCCCGTTCAAACGATTTAAATCATGTTCTATCATAACTATTTATAATATAAAAGGGTGGTTTATTTTAATGGCGAACACTCATTATTTCGAAAAATATGGTCTAGGTATTTTCAAATTCATCCGTTTACATAGTGCATATCGATGCAGTTCTATAATATTTTATATTGTACATTATTATTTTCATATTATGCATTTATTGATATTTATACTATTATTTTTGTCGCCTTTTGAAGAGTTATTTTCTTCTTTTGATGCAATTCAAAAACAATAATAACCATAGTAACTAAAAATATTTGACAAATGTTTAAATTATAATTTTATACACAACATGATTTTATTTTCAAAATATTTTCACTATTTTTTTGAACTATTTATAGACATTTAACATTTTCGATTTTTTTTTTCTTTAAAAGTTAATAAAAATAATTTTGCTCGGATCAACAAAATTGAAAAATGTATAGAAAGTTTCTCAGAGGTTTTTATAATAGTTATTTAAAATTATTGAAGATAAAAATCCATTGACATTTTATATGCATTTGAAGTTTAAAATTTTACAAAATTCGTCTTAATCACAAAAATTAGCAATTTATTTAGTACCAAACTAATTAATACTGACACAAAAAAATTTAAAAATTTATAATCATAATGTTTTTCTTATAAACATTTTAAATTTAAATTGGGACGAAACTAGATAATAAATTTAAAAAAAAAAGAATAAAGTTATTTATTAAGTATTGCAATTCAAAAATACTGTTTTGAGGACTTGAAACTTTTTACATAGGTATATATTATATTTTACATGCACAATAATATTTTCAAAAAATTATGATATAGAAATCAGGATATTATTAATTAAATTAACATAAAAACCTAAAATATAAACGATAAGAAAGTGCAATATTATTACACTCAATACTATTAAATAAATATACTATGAAACATTATACGGCTGTTGCTGTTGTCAAATGCTGTCCCTGCAATGACGTCAGTAGTAGTACGGACCAAGAAATTGCTTTGTTTATATAATTGTGAGACAACCTGTTTAATCTATTAACCTTGATTACAATTTAAAAGCTAACGTTAAAAGTAACTCTTCAATTCCCTTTGCTGTAGATTATAGAAATATCTAACTATTTAACTATCAAAAATATGTGTTATGAAAAAGAAAAGAGCCTCAATATATTTCTGGTTGTG
Source organism: Aphis gossypii (assembly GCF_020184175.1). Taxonomy (NCBI): domain Eukaryota; kingdom Metazoa; phylum Arthropoda; class Insecta; order Hemiptera; family Aphididae; genus Aphis; species Aphis gossypii. Next base: position 58,705,908 of record NC_065531.1, on the reverse strand, counting down.
CTACTGGTAGGGCGTGGTTCTTCAAAATTACCGATGCAGTCCCATTCAAAGATTGTGTATATATATTGTCATACTGTTGTATTATACTATGACTGTGAAAGTTCTCTGAATATAATACGATATCAATATTAATAGATATATAATATTATATACGAATATAAACTAATAACTAAGAGCCTCGTACAGAAACCTTTATACGTTGTTCATTCGGCCGAGAACTTAGATACCGGTTAGCCATTATATAATAGTATTGTGTAGTGCGCTAATGCGAGTATACGACTATCCAGTGAACTAGGTAAACCTGAAACCTCCAAATCGTCCTGGGTATATTTGGTGATCCATTTAAGAGTCAACATTTTAGAGACTACTCTCATTATTTTGAAAGTTTTAAAAATACAATTCTTACATAACATTAATTTTTTGATGTCATTACAAAGCATTATTTTTACATTGTTTTATCCTCATCATTTTTTAAGCTTTTCATTTTTTTGAATAACAACATATATTTTAAATTTTATAACCCGAAGTAGAATATTTTTCTTAGTATACTTAATCATATCAGAAATTAGTATTAAATAGAATTTTAAATGATTGCCTTATTATCGTATCAATATTGTCCAAGCTGGTCATTATAAATAATAAAAAAAATTGGAATTTATTTAAAAATGTTATTATTATTACTTATTTCAAATGAATACAAAAATAATTTTTTAAATATACTTAATGGTATAAGTAATAATGTATATGTACGAGTAAAATTATGTGAATTATGTAAACTATGTAATTGTAAAAAAAATTTGTTTTAAATTTTAGTACCTGCCATATTAGTTTTTAGAAAAATTAACATTACGTTCTTAACAGATATTAAATATGTAATTTCATTTATTACTAGTTGAATTATTTTTTTAAATATATAATATGTTAATTGTTTTTTTTTGTCATTAGTCTTATTTTTATGATAACACAAACGCATCCACTGTTGTCTATTATTCAAAGTAATAATATTCAATTTTAATTTTGTACCTATACATTGAATTCGATTTGATAATTTGGTCATCCTACACTATTCGTCTTTACTAACGCACAAACATAACTAACTCTAACTAATAAGGGTTTACTAGTATATAATCGTATTGATCTAGTTCATTATTATATTATATAAACAACTAATTTGTATGTATAAATACATATAAAATACCTACCTCTTACCTATACAGGTTTTTTTTTTTTGTTTGGTTGAAATAAACATATTTTAATGGAAAAATAGTATATATTATATAAATAAATGAGGGGTGAAAAAATGTAGATTTTTCTAGGTGTGTTTAAACGCTTTAACCGAGACTATAGCTATGTGTTTTAAAAGTTTAAAACGCTCTAGCAGAGACTGTATTTGTGAAATGATATAAAATCTGTATACTTTAAAATAATCAGAGTTTCAAAACAATTTTAGTTTTTTAAATTAATAACAATTATTACTTTTTAATAATACAAATATTTTGTAAGCATTAAGTAAATGTTAGAATTTGCAAATGCATAACTCTGATTGATTGTACCTAATTATTTGTTACTAATATTAAAAAGTACAATTCGGTGAAAATATTTTTGTTTATAAGATTCATAAAGTAAACATGAACAGATTTAATACCCGAATGTTGCAGAAAAATACAGAACGTGCATAATAAAATTCAACTATTAGAGAAAAAAATAACTATACATATTGCTTACACTACTTTTAAAAATAAATTATTTTAAAATAATTACACAAAAATTCTTTCAAAATTAAAAATGTGGCAGGGTATTGTAGGTATATTTCGAAGTCTCTAACTAAAAATGTTGATAAATCATTAACGAAAAACATCGATAATCATAGGCAAAGTTAAAATTAATAATATGTAGGAACCTATATTATTATTATATTTGTGTACCTACATAATACTGTCATATTGATGTAATATTATGTATAATAATTTACAAGTTCACAACGTACCGAAATGCAATACCTAGTACCTACCTATTACCTAAATAAATATTTAAAGTACTGATCCTGGTCGGAGAGTCACATCATCCTAATCCCTATATCTAGCGGTTGATTATATATTATTATGTACTGTCATAATTAATTATTATCGTATCTACACAAGCATATTATAAGAGTCACAGTGTCACGAATGTATAACAGCAATAAATTAACAGATCTTTTCCAAAACGTAGTATCTATGAACTATATCTATATGTGTATTATATAAAAATAAGTAATATATAATGTACATAATATATTGTTCACTACAGCCTACAATATAATTTGAAAGCCATTACCTTTATGATGTGGCTATATAGGCTATATGCGCACACATCATTTTAAACTATAAGAACCATGAATAAAGTACAAGATTAATGTTTGACACTTTCATACTGTTCAGCAATTACGAACATGCGTTTATAAGTACATCAATATTATATTATTTAAAAGTTAAAAATTAAAATAAACTCATTTGGATATTGGATATTATTCACACAAAATGTATTCACATATTCACATTAACTTATAATTATTATTCAATATTACCTATGTGGGACAAAATACTATTGTTAACCGTTGATTAAAGAATTATATCTTTAATTTCAAATACATTTCAATAATACGAAACGTAATATAAAATACGTTTATTGAATTTGTCAATTCCAAAATTAAAATGATTCAATATATTATTATAAAATACATTAATAAAACACTACCTGGTGAACACATAGATTATAATGAATAATGGTTATATGACTATCGTATTGATTATTTATTTAACAATGATAACTTTTTTTTAGATTATACGTATTTTAAAATCAATTTAATAAACTAAACAACATTATAACTATGGACAATGATTTTTATTCATTTCACTACATTAGTTTTGATCAATTTTAAGATAAATATTACTTACATAATCTTAATATTTAAATAATGAGTATTTATTGAAATTTATTAATTTTAAATTAAAGATGTAGGTAATCTAATAATTTAATAAACTTTAAATTAAACATCAGGCAATCGTGTTTTTTTTTCAATGTGTTTTGTTGATCAATATTTTATATATGCTATATGGTATTATTATAAATATGAATTAGGTATGAAATGTTATAAAATAAAGACAATACAATAAAATAAGTTTAATTAAAATCATCGATAAAGAATACGAATACATAACGATAACATAATGTACACCTATTGTAATTAACTTTTGTGCCACCATAGGCCATAGCAGTAACTAATGGCCACAGATGCCGGGTTGTATTTAAGATCAATAAAAGAAAAAAAATGCATATAATATTATATAAATTAAACTAAATAGTCTATTTCACAATCAAATTTTACTTTAAAGTCTGAATGATTAAAGCTGAAAGTACTAAAGGATTAGGTTGAAATCTATCAATTTAATAGCAGAATGTACAGTTGGCATACAAATACCTATCATATTATTAAGGCAGGAACCCTAATTGGTATATAGATAGATAGTATATAATATTCAGTAACGGAACAAGTTCGTGCTACGTAACTAAATCACACCATGATGAGTTTGCATTCAATACGTTTCCAATGTATAATAAATATATAAGCACCTATATATGATTTGTACAAACGTACCACCTACCTATATTATGTGCTATAAAATTTAATTATCCGTCTGAATTAAATAGGTGCCTTGGTTAAATAATCCAACTATGGGTGGCAACTGGAAATATTATTATAACGTACTTTGTATATGGATTCGTAGGTGGTTATACTTTATGTACGAATTACTATATTTTATCACATAGAGACAGTATGATACATTCACAGACTTCAAATCCAATTTTATTATTGCACAATAATATTTAATAATATTAAATTACAACAAAGATTATAGAATATCGAATCGTTCGGTATTCAAGTCTTAATAATCTAAACTGCTGTATTTGCTTTGTATTATAAAATTTAGATTTATAGATGTCGTAAAATTTTGCAGGAAAATTTTAAAATTTTATCGAAAATTATCGTAAAAATATATATTGAAGTCAGGTAATTTTACCAGGTTACAAAAACCCCGAGTCTTAATTAGTTATGTGCATAATAAGTTTAGTAACGATAAGAAGCATCGACTAACGACAATGTTATTTGTCTAACAAAACGAAGACGATGAATACATGAGTGCTTCAATAATTCAATGTAGTGGAGAGGAAACGACGTTTTCTTTCACCACAAAATAATTATTATTACAATATAATATAATAATAATACAGTTATAATATTATAATATTTTCACATATTAAAAATTGTTTTTCGCGATATCACTCCCTCCGTATTTATTTCAGAACTACTTTCCTAAATTTGACATTGTATATGGAAGAACTTAGGTATGTACGCGTATATCGTAGCATCATAATGTTTTTACTTTTTTATAACATTGTCCAATTATATTTAATTATTAAATGAAAAAAACCTAATGTAACTAATAAAAAAACCTAATAACTTTAATTGTATGCATGTTATCGAAATAAAAAAACGCTACGATACATATAAAGTTCTTCCTTATATGATGTCAAATTTTAGTTATTCTGATATAAATATATGGTACAAGAAAAGTTATTCCGCTTAAAACAGTTTTTACAATCGAATTATATGGTACATATTAGTGGTTCTCGATCTTTTTAGATTAATGTTTCCATTAATCGAGAGATTTCAATATTATGTCGTCCTAACATCAAAATATTAAACAATTTAAATTTTAAACTGTATATTTTAGAAGAAAAATAAGTGCTTATAAAAATACAATAGGTACGTAGAAAAATAATAATTATACTTTTTATTTTAACTGTAATGTTTAATGAAATTGACATTTCATACCTAAAGAAATACAAAAATAATAGAAATATATGGAGTTTGCGGTAGGTAAGTACTAGCTAGTAGGTATGCTGTAAATAATTATAGCGACGTAGGTGAAGGCGGTCACATGATGGTGATGATTATACAATTTTATTTAAAAAAATTAATAATTCTCTATTTCTTTTTTCTTTTTCCCGTGAATATTTATATTACTACTACTTAACAAGGTCCATAACACCCAAGTTGAAAATCATACATGATAAAAATACATTGTTAAAAAGAATTTTATTTCTGTTACTTATAAATCATGATGATAACACCAACTGACTACCTATACGCGGCACCATGGCGATACCAATCACGAAGTGAGTTTTTCATAGATGCGACAATTTTAAATTTCACATTTTTTTTTCTTGTAATTTTAATTTGAAATATTAAAAGAAGTGTAGCATAAAATACTTTAAGTTTTAAGATCTAAGAATTTATTTTGGTACCTATGACGTAATCGTTACGCAATGTGATCTTCTATAAATTAAAAATCTTCACCTACCTATTTAAGTTTAAGTTTAAACATATTATTTACAAATTTAAAAACTCGATAGAAGTAGATACAATATAGAGAGAAGAGGACGAGAGGTACATCACATTGAAATTTAAAACTTGAGATCAAGTTACCCACTGGCCACTATAATTATTTCACATTATTTTATAATACCTAGTTATAACTTATAACTTGAACTTATGTCTAATAGCCTACAGTCTCTAAGTACATAAAGACATAAAGTCATATAAGTAAATAATAAATGCATTACTGCAGTAATTATTAATGAGCACTTACATTAATTAGCAGGTACCAACTTGCAACGGTCAACGACTAATAATTTAAGTATTAAAAAGCCACCATTACCTAGTTGTCTTTATAAAAAAAAAATGTTTATGAATATAAAATAATTGAAAATTGTGAAATATTTCTGTAGTTCTAAAACTAGCGATAAGTAACTCGTAATAAACCAGGTAAACATTGTACACCAATTAATTAATAATTTTATTTTCCATACTACAAATCCGCTCTACATTTCTACTAGTATTATTCAAATGTCGATATTTTCCGCCAGATGCCGTTGTTGATATCGTCATATATTTTTCATGTTTCACTCCATGAACATAGCGGACGGTTATCAACGTCGCGCGTGGTTACTGGTTTTTTTATTTTTTATCTCAGATTCTCACGTCGTGGACGATGGACGATGGAACTTCGAATCGTGGAATAAGACGTCCTCGTCGCGGTCTTCATTCCGGGCGATCGCACGTCAACAATTATTCATTATAGATACTCATTTATTTTTAACTAATAACTATTATTAAATTAAGTAAGTCGATTATAATATTGCTATTGTATTTTACATTTTTTTTTCGTTTCTCGTTTGTGGGGTGGACGCCGGAACGCTGCATCGACCTTACCTCCGTACTCTTAAGCCCTACGAATACTACGTCGCATGCTGTCGCCAGAATTCTATTAATTTGTAAATTGAAAACCAAATTTACAACCATGGAGGAGCTCGCGTGCGTACGATGCATGAGCTCCAAGTTCCGGAACCCTAACCTCGTGTTCAGCTTCAACGTGTGCGGGCATACCATGTGCGCGAATTGCATCGAAGTGGCGTTTATGAAAGGTAAAAATTGTGTTAATATACGTGTTGATTGTGCCTAGGAAGTGACATCAGTCATTGCCTCTGGTGTATTATTATGATAATAATATTAAATGACTTGCTCACCTAATTAATGTATAAATGTCATAGTTCTTCCGATGGGGGTATACTATTTGTAATTTCTGTAGCTTTTATTCTATTATACTTATTATTGCGACGCGTATCGGTATCTGATTGTACAAATTAAAACAGAAAAATATATTAAATTTTAGATGACATTATTGATTGTTGTCTATTTAAAGCAGTTATATAATGTCTGCTATAAACCTATAAAGAATTTAAATAATCACATTTTCATCATTATCTCTATATTTTTAGTAGTTTAGGAGTCTTTTAAAATTATCGCTTCATCTTTAACATACATATCCCGTTTTCGAGGAAATAGCAAGTCTAAAACAAATTATTTGTGATAATAATGCCATTTGTTTAAAACTTATCAACCCTAGTGTTCTTTTTTTTTTTTATATAAATATTGCAGGACGGTATTGTATTGCTATTATAACATAAGATTTAAAAATCAACCATAATAATTGGCTAGTCGAAGACAGAATTATGATTATTAATAATCTCTGTTCAAAATTAAGCCTATAATAAAAATAGTCGAACACGGTCGCAGAAATTTAATTATCATATTTTTCATGCACTACCAATTTGTCTAACAATTTTTAAGTATATAAATTAGTTGATATACCTACAATTTATTAGTTAAATATTTTATAATCATTATCCTAATCTTAGGCATGACTAGTTTACATTTATATCTTCATCTGGTACTGGTCTTGGCAAGTCGAAGACAGAGAATTGATAATTTTTCATTACTTCTGTTCAAAACTATGCCTATATTAAACATTGACTTATACGGTCGCTGGAATTTTGTTTCTTATATTTTTCAAGCATTACCAATTTGTCTTACAGGAACTCAATCGAATAAATATGATTGTTATTGATGTTATTTTTTTTTATTTAAAAGAATATTAGGTATTTACATTCTGAGACAAGTAAACGCTAGCTTGTGTTTATTTTTTTGTGTTGTTGTGGTCTTGGCAGGTCGAAGACAGAGAATTGATAATTTCTCATTACTTCTGTTCAAAACTATGCCTATATTAAACATTGACTTATACGGTCGCTGGAATTTTGTTTCTTATATTTTTCAAGCATTACCAATTTGTCTTACAGGAACTCAATCGAATAAATATGATTGTTATCAATGTTGATTTTTTTTTTATTCAAGAGAATATTAGGTATTTACATTCTGGGACAAGTAAAAACTAATTTATGTTTTTTGCTTTGTGTTGTTGTGATCTTGGCAGGTCGAAGACAGAGAATTGATAATTTTTCATTACTTCTGTTCAAAACTATGCCTATATTAATAATTGACTTATACGGTCACTGGAATTTTGTTTCTTATATTTTTCAAGCATTACCAATTTGTCTTACAGGAACTCAATCGAATAAATATGATTTTTATTGATGTTGATTTTTTTTTTATTTAAAAGATTATTAGGTATTTACATTCTGAGACAAGTAAAAGCTAGCTTGTGTTTATTTCTTTGTGTTGTTGTGGTCTTGGCAGGTCGAAGACAGAGAATTGATAATTTTTCATTACTTCTGTTCAAAACTATGCCTATATTAATAATTGACTTATACGGTCGCTGGAATTTTGTTTCTTATATTTTTCAAGCATTACCAATTTGTCTTACAGGAACTCAATCAAATAAATATGATAGTTATTTGTGTTGATTTTCTTATTTAGAAGAATATTAAGTACTTAACATACCTAACAAATTAAATACCAAACTAATTTAGTTAATTGTTTTAATATATATATATATTTGAATGTTTTATTGTGGTCTTTAGAAAATTAAATGATTTAGATTTACTTTATGGCTATTCGAAGATCAGGCTATCAAGCTAGATAGCTTTGATTCAAATCTATGCCTAAAGAAATACAACATACACGGTCGCATAAAAGTTATTATACTGTTTATTGCATTACCAATATGTTTTACAATTTTTTTTGTGAAAACTTAAAATATTTTTAGAATTTTCTTGGATGTGCCTTTGTATAAAAATATTTAACTTGGGTATTTAATTAAACATGTTATTTATAATCACGAAAAATATATATTTTCAAAGTAATTTAAAATATTATTTTTATAATGGACATAAATATCTACTCAATCTTATTCTTATTATATGTTAAGGAATGTACCTCTACCAATAGCATCAACAGCACTTTATAAAAGCCAATAGTATTAAATTAATCAAAATTTTTTTATGCATCATTAATAATTATATATTTAGGTTAATAAGCATAAACTGTTGTAACTGCTTGTATTTTTTAAATCAATGCTATTGTTATTCTCAAATTAATTTTGTATACTACATATTATAATTCTTAACTTTTATTATATAACTTCAAAATTACTTATAATGATCATTTTACTGTTTCAGGTTCTGGTCCCTGCCCTAAATGTCTCATTCCTCTACGGCGTAATGGTTTTAAACTTCAACAGTTTGAAGACGCTTCTGTTGATGTTGAAGTAGAAACACGAAAAAGAATATTGCAAGATTACAATAAAACTGAAGATGATTTTGAATCTTTAGATGAATATAATGAATATTTAGTTGAAATTGAAGATATTATTTATAATTTAGTAAGAAATATTAATGTAACTGAAACAAGGGAACGTATTGATCAATATAAAAGAGAAAATAAAGAAATAATTATGAGGAACAGAATGAAGTTGAAGCGTGAAGAACAAGCCTTAGATGAATTAATTGAAGAAGAAAAGATGCATTCTCAGTATAAAAGAGATGAAGTTTTAAGAGATGAAGCTGAACAAAGAAATAAAAAACTTCGTGTAGATTCTGAACTAATTGATAGTTTAGCGCGTTCTAATTCTGATGCTAGGGACATTGTTAACACATATACACATAAAAAGGAAGAGATTCCTGTCTCTAAACCAAAAGCTCTTTCTAAACCACCTATAAACTTCACAAAGTTTTCAACCGGTGTCAAATTCAATCAGTCTTCTATGCCAATTTCAATAAAGGAAGGTCCATTATTCAAGTATGAGCCAATTTCTCATCAACTTAATGGTCCTGCATGTCCAGAAATTACACAATTAGAATCATTAGGATATATGAAATACATCAGAAGAGAAAGTTCTCAAGAACTTGCTGGTGGATTTTTAATAAAAACGTCCTGCTTGCATTATGTACAGGAATGTGTTTCAGCATTGTATGAAAGAAAGACTGGTAAAGTATAATAAGTAAATTTAAGTTCCAATTATGTGTTCATTACCAAAGTTATGCAATTGTATTAATTAATTTATATGTTTAGTTACTAAGTAATTTATGACCTTATTTATATGTGTATTTATTTTTCATGTCAAATGTACCTATGCAGTATACACAAATATATATTTTTTTAATGTATTATAAATATTCATTTGAGTTAACATTTATAATTTTTTTTTGTACTTACCTATTTCATGTTACCAACTAATTGTATATTTTGATTATTCTTAATTGTATATTATGTACATTAATTCAAAAAAGATGGAGTGATTACTAATTTGAATAAAATATTATTTATTTTTATTTATTTATTACAGACAAATCCACTTTTTAATTATATTTTTAAGAACATAATATTTATATTATATATTATGTATTTATAAAGTAGTAGTTTATACTTAATGTTATACAAGTATAACTAATAAGTAATAACAATTACAAATTAAAGTAAAATATCTATGACCGATTATTTGACATAACACCTGTGTTAATTACATAATATTCATAAGTTTAGTATAAACTAATTTATAACTATAAATTATTAATTACTAATTACACTTATTTAAGTATATCTATCCTCTGGAATTACCTACAATTTGGTTTATTGATGTGATATTATTGATTTTTTCACTCCAAGTGCGTAATTAGTAATTACTAATTTAGACATTAAATTAATTTAAGATATTTTAAATTTTAATTGTTATTGGTTATTTTTTACAACAGTTATTATAAATCATAAAATATAATTATTTTACGAGTTTATGACTATCTATATCAGTGTTATAGACATTCAGTAAATCAAAAGCAATTTAAAGAAAAATAAATGTTAAATACTTATAGTTTATACAGATTGTTTCTTTTATTATAAAACGTAATAGCAAATTGTTGTAAAGAATAAATAATTTTACTCTACTATTTTTATGTTCAAACAATATTATCCAAGACAGGGGTGGCCAAACTTTTTTTTGTCATGATCTACTAAAAATATACTTCACCTTTGAGGATCGACTTCCATTAAAATTGTATTTTTATTTTTGAATAATTATAATTACTAAGAAATATAAGGGCGCATAACCCTAAAAATAAATTCTAATCTGATCGACTTTAAAATTGTCCCTGGTCGATTGCGATCAACTGTTTGGTCGCCCCTGATCTAAGGCATCTTTTAAGGTTTTTATATATTTTAATTTTAAAATTGTAAATTATTTTTTCTTAAAACATGACTGAATGAAATTCTCTAAGCTTGTATCACTTCTGAACATTACCCATAAGCCATAATTAGCTATATTATTACATTACCTACTAATAAGTTTATTAGTTCTTTTCTGGAATTAATCAAGGCATATTTTGGAATTAAATAATCAAAATTACATTTATTATAATTCAGATATAATGTAAATAGAACATTTTTCAAAATTGATGACCTGGATCATTCCCTCATTGGTGTTGTATGTATGTTTATAAATTTGTTAACAAAATCAGGTTTTATTAAATAATGTAAAATTTGATTGAAATGAAAGTTAATGTATTAAAGTACTATGGCAACAGATTTAAACTAAATGAAAACAGGGATCTTAAATACTTCATAGGCTAGTTTCTTGGTACAACTTAAGGATTTTTTTTAAATAATCAGCAAATTGGAAAGATTAAAAAAAATTTGAATGTTTCTCCAGAATGAAAACCGCAATATGTAACTCTCTAAGTCAAGTTTTATTGGGACATTGAACGCCACTGGTTCACATTATTTTTTTTTACAAATCAATGAATGATTACAAAATTATTTTAATTGTTTTGGCAATAATAATAATGCCAGTTGGCATATCACATTGATGCATTTACAATTAATTAAATTATTTTATTTTGCTTAATCCTCAATTTTTTGATTCTAGTCTAGTTTTAAATTAAAGTTTAAAATGAGTAATTTATTTAAATTTTAAATTAAAAGTTATTTCAAAGTATTAAAAAAATTGATAAAGTTGAAATATACATTTTTAGAGAACAGCACTGAATTAAATTAAAATTACTCACCCTAATATATTTTGTTGGTAGTATATTATTGCAGATCATATTTTTACAGAAGGGTGTTCAAACTTAAAAAGTATCTAGCTGATTCAAAACAAAATTATCACAGTAGATACACATTAGTAAGTCACAAATTTTACTTTTATGGGAAGGGGCAACTACCTCCGTGAATTTGCGCCACTGTAGATACCTACCTAAAAAAACAGTTGAGTTTTAGCTAAACTAAACAATAGACACATACCGAGTATTCTTTTAAATATTCTACAACTGTACAACATTTTATACAGAAGAAATGTAAATTAAATCAAATGCAAAATTGATAAATAATTAGAAGGAACTGATAATTATTTTTTTTTTTAAATGTATTGTCAGCTGTATACCTATTGAATCTAGCTAAGCAGTTAAGTGATGACTATTTATAGACTATTATAGTACTATAATAGTACCTACAGGTACCTACATTAAACAGTCGCTCTACATATTAAGAATTTGATGGTTCTAACTTTATAACTATAGTTTCTGTCCAGCTTTAATAATATAAAAAGGGATAAAATTAACCATAAATTTCAGCGTTTTATTAATTATTATTTGCCAGTCATTACTATTTACTAACACCCTTACAACCAATATGCATATAAATTAAAATAAAATATTATCAAAAACGATACTGTGTAGGCACAATAAATGCGTATGGAGGTAGGTAATGTATAATAATATATTAATATCTATCCTATAATATAATATAGGTAGTTTATTAATTATTTATAGATGTTAAGGTGCACCTATACTGGGCACTGGCTATATTATTGGTGCTTATGCGGGATAAAAACTATTTCCGACTTTCCATTTTTTTCAATTCCTTAAAATATTAAATTTATAAGACCTGCTCGATTCCATACGTCATATTGTGCCATACATAAACATAAACCTACGTAGTACATAAATAATACATGTATTTACAATAGTTTAAAATGAAAAAAAAATGGCCTGACGATGAAAAACCGATATTAGTATGTTTAACTTTTGGCATTTGGCTCCCTTATCAAAAAAAAAATTCAAACGGCACTAATAAAACTTGACGACCTTGACGTCATATAGTTCCTTAATATTAGTAAAATTCTTAGTCGCTCAAAATTGTAAGAGTGTGAGGGAGAAACCTAGAAATAAGAATCACGGAGAATCATCGTATCTCTCTGGCTCTCTACATTTAATGGACTTAACAGACTCGTACGTTTAGTGAATAACGGAGATAGGAATTCCATATCCATATGTTTAATATCTATGATTTTATTTGAGAACTATATATCATCAATCAAACTTAATTTTATTCTTTATAATTAGGTAAGTATTTACTATTTCTGGATGCCAACCGTCCGTCCGTCCGTTTTGAGTGTTTTATGATTTCATACATATCGTGTGCGCGAGCGTTGTTAAATTTAATGACGTTCCATCCATATGGTCATGGTTATTGTGTAAATGAATGATATTGACTATCGTTATAGATCAATACGAAACACACACGCATTGAAAATATAACGTCGATGTATCATATTTTATTTACGACAGCCGTGTAGGTGCCTCTATTTATTGTTTATATTATTATTGTATCACAATCGGTAAAATATTATCGGCACAATCGTGTTTATTGTGAATAGTGTTTTTTTCTTTTTACAAACACGCGTGGATACCACAATATAGGTTTATTTTTATACCTACGTAAAAGAAAACTATATTGTGTCATCGTCGTATTATAATTATTATAGTTACATTAGTAACTATACATACGATTACGATATTATGTAGTGCTCGATGTGTTCATACATCACTATGTAGGCATTTAAGTAGATATTATAATACATTAATACACTGTATACAATGCTCCGTAATACTAGGGCAGATAGTCGGAGAGCAATAATAGTTCATATTATTATTGAATATTGATTATAGGTAGTATCATCTATAGGTGGATACGGTTTTATTCGAGCTGAGCTAATTACCTTTTAGTTATAGGTATCAGTATATTATTATATGTGGTAAAATCGTTGAAATACGCAACAGAAATAAATAATAATACAGCACAGGTATTATACGTTTAATATGTATAATATTAGCAGATGGGTAGATAAATATCATTTCAGTATTTGCTTTTGCATTTTGATATTTTAATACTAAAATACATAATACAATGTTTAAACATTTTTTATAAATAGTACCCTTATATACACAAATAATATTGAAACATAATATGTATTTTATCTATACATAAAACGGTTATTCATTATTATATACCTAGTTGTTTGAATACGATAGCTCAGGTTAAACTTAATTAAAACAAACAAGTCTTAATTATTTATATACGATCTTACTTTATTTCGTTTTTCGAGCGGCTACGTCGCGTGCTTACTGCAAGTTAAACGTTTCGTTCTCGACTGTACAAAGTCCGATCGATTGTCACCGAAGACCGCTAGCCGGACCTTTCTTATCTCATAACATTTTATATTTATTTCCTAATAATTATATACCTAATATATATGTGTACAAAGATTTATCGTACGCAACATTGTTATTAAATATTAACATAGAATATGTTGTCATATTATGTCTGTGTTAATAACAAAAGTTGACATAAAAATAAGTAGGTAAATTTTGTTTTGTGTTATATTATAATAAAATATTTAGTATTTATATTTATATTTTTTAAGAAGATGGTAACAGATCCAACTGGTCACTGTTGATGATGATTTTGTATAAGTATTAATAATATGTGATGTACGAACGTACGATATATATATATAATATATCATTAATGTGTTATTTCCTCTTTCTCGCTTTCAGAAACCCGCAATGGGCGCAATGATTATCTCCTTTCCACTGACCCACTATATCAAATTGAATAACCCCAGCTCCTCCAGTCCAATAAATTATCCCGCTTCCTGTATTTTGTGCAACGTTGTCAGAAACACGCATTATTATATCCTTTGCGATATAACATAAGTATACACATGCTGAATTCCGACACGTTTTGATTGAGTTTAATTGAAATATATATTGTGTCGCCGTCTATATTTGATATTTTGTTAAAACATAATATTAGGTTTGTATACATATATCGTATCGTAACAAGCGTTCTCGTTTCTTATTTTTATGTACACACACTCGCAGCATCACAAACAACAGCTACCTATCGATAGCCATACACGACTAAGACTGAGTAGAATTTTAGGGGAGATTATTCTTTTAACATAATATACAAAAAAGTGAACGAAACACATTGAATTGGCCATGACCACACTTTTCTATTTGTATATCATTGTTAATCTGCGGAAGCTGAAATATATTATTTTACATAAATAACATTTTTATATTTTAAAACAATTTTTGTTAAACGATCAAATTGATTAGTACCCTTTTAATAAACGTAGCTCTTGTATAGTTTTTTCATACCTACCTGGTTATTGTGCAGGTTTTGTAAATGTTAGTATAAAAATAGGTTAGAACGTAAATAATTATTTATAAATTTGGTTAATATTATTTGATTTTTCTATCATGTTATACCATGTTTAATAATTTATTATAGATGTTAATGTTCATTCAAAAATAATTCTTGTAGTCAGTCTTTTAGGTTGGAAAGCTGGATTTCTATTTTAAAAGATTTAAATGACAATACTTTTTACGTTTGCTAATCCATTCTTTTACCCATCGCTTCATATTAGTTATCCGTTTACTTGGAATAGAAAACGTTAAATAATTTATTGTTATGCACGCTTTACGACGATTTTCGTCTATTATTATAAAATTACTTTTTTCAAATAAATAAAGACACGTTTACAAAGAACAAAGTAATTGACAATCGTTGTTCAACGAAGTTTGCACCTTTACCAGTCGAATGCCAAACAAACTGAGTGATGACAATAACCTACTGACCATGTGAAGAATACACTGTCAGAAATGTAAATACTGTCAACAATCATACTGATCGTGTGATAGCTACTTTATATGTATAAAGTCCGAAAAAGTTTATAGTATTACATTAAATATATAATTAACGTAAATGGAAAAGATACAATATTATTGAATAAACTATAAACCACACAAAAAACTATTGATAAATGATTGAATGAATAATGAATGATAGACCTTTCTAGCTATTTTGTTAGCAAATTTCAGTATTTAAAAAAGCTTTCTATTAGTTTTAAATATATTATTAAAATTATAAATAAATAGTAGGTACTTATAGGTAGGTAGTTATTATTATTTGATATATTATTACAACTGCGGTCTGCGAAACTTTTCCAGTGATTCGGTTTCCTTATTGACATATTGTTAAATCGAAAATACGCATGCATTTTTCCCATGCTGTGCCTTTAAGTTTTACAATTATTTTACGCATAAATGACTGTAAATCGCATCAATCATAAATTTCTGGTGAAATAGGTTAGGAGAGAGAGTTGAAACTCGAAACCACCCCAAAACTCTCCTCTATGACTTTTCGTATATAGGTACGCCTCTGCTACAAACACTACATTAAGCTATATAAGAAAATTAATATTTTACTCGTCGAACATAGTGCCACGGAATCTTAGTAATTATTTCAAGGGAGCAAATGCCTTTTAAACCCGCCTCTCAAATTACATATTATATCACTTATTATAACCGTTATATCGTCGGTTTTTGATTTGGCTAAAATATAGCAGTTAGTTTAAATTTTTTGGAGTAAATTAATCAAAATATATTTTTATGAAATCATTTTTTGTTAGTCATTATATAATAGGTATATTTTATTTGTTTATTTTAAGTGCCTGCCAGAAACGTGAATGAATGAGTGTTTTTAATTAATAAGAGGTTTCTGCAAATCACATCAAAATTAAAATAAATTTGTAACTATAATGTATAACTGCAAAATAATAATTATGGAGTAGGTATAAAATATTAATAATTTGTATCCAAAACCTCGCGGATTATGCCGATTTCCAGATACCTAACATCTTATAAAATCCTTTTTAGATACCTATTTAATAATTATATAAATTCAGATAGGTACACATTGTACATTTTAGTTTTTCATACATTACAATTTATTTCTACATTTTGATACTCATAATACATTATTAAGTCTAAAAAATATAACTTTTTTTTTTTTTTTGATGGATCGTGATGTTTAAAATAAAATAAAAAATTACCATTGCTGGACATTGTTTTTTTCAAAACGTCACAAAACTTGATGGTTTTTTTTCCATATGTACTTGACACTTGTATTTCTTTTGGTTTTTATTATAATATGTATTATACAAACTTCATCACTTTGTTATTCAATTTACATTGCCGTACAACTGTCATTTTGCTATTGTTACGAATTGGTTTGATTATTTTACACTTCGATGTGTCTAGTACACCAATATTCACGTTGTTTGAACAATAGAGAATGTATTCAAGACTCGAGTAGATATTATCATCCATAACATACCTATTTAATATATACACAAGTGTTCCATTTAACTACCGAATACTTCAATTTTTTCAAACAATTTTAACAGAAAACAAGAATATGTACGAAACAAGGTACCAAGTCGCTTTGTTGTATATTGTAATCTGTAGGTGTCTAGCGTAGTAGCGTACTTGAAAAGGTCACTGATGTAATTGATATATTACATTTTAACTCATAGGTATGACAAAACCATTTTGAGAAGACGCGGTCGCGGTCTATCAACATATGTTTATACAGGTATTTTAATATTTAATATTACCTACATATCTATATATTATCCCTATTATAATAGGTTAAGTTAGGTTCTCGGACAACAAGGCCGAAAGCAATTGACCCCCGGGACAGGTTAGACTTAAGATTTGTTTTGATTGTTATCAATTTTTCGATCTGCATTTTGTTTGTTTACGTGTAAACGTTAGTTTTAACAGTTGTGATATTCGCAAAGTTAATTATTATTGTTTGTTCGTAATTATTTTTTATGATTATTATTATTATTATTATTATTACGAACATGACGCTGTTTATCGTTTTCTATGTGGCAGTTTTGTATAATGAGAAAACTGTCGTCTTCTCAATATTCCGCATTAGACCACTATCTGATTAGAGTCAAATTCTGTCGTATATATATATATTATATATACGATATATATATATATATATGTATGAAAAAAAATTTATTATATTTTTCAGTACCTATATATGTAAATTTCAATGTTAAAGCGTGTTTATTTTTTTTCACTTATTATTTTTATTTATTGATTTTGTTCTGTTCTCGAAACATCGTTGAATGTTTTTTTCTGTGTGTAAATATATGAATGGAATGCTTACCGCAAATGTTCAAATAAACACCATCATCCATGTCGTGTGATACTTCCCGAATAAAATGTATTATTATTTAGACGGCGTGGGCGTTAATTGATTAATTTTGATGTATTTTGGTTAAATATTAATTAAATAATAATAAAAAAATAAATAAACAATGCTAAAAAAAAATTTCAAAAAGAAAAAACAATGCATATTGGAAAATGGAAAACCAATTTTTTTTACACATTAAGACGTATAATAATAACTTGAACTAGAAACACAATGTACGAAGGTAAGTAAGAGTATGTTCATAGTTCATAGAGTGAGAGTTCAAAAAGATTTCACATTTATTGAAACAATAATCAAAATTGATACACATTTCGTAGGTATTAAAAAATTTATCTAATTTAAAGTTCTTGTTTTAAAATATTATTTGTAGGTATATAAAGATAAGTGGTCAATTTTTTTATTTCAACTATAAATAACTATAAGGGTTTATTTAAATGACTACAAATATAGGTACTTATTCAATTATTTAGATTAAAGCATTTTATTAGTTCTTTATTATTTTTTTTTCTTATTTAAAAATTTATTTGTAACCTATAAGATTATAGATTTTGCTAGATGGGGCGTCCTTCGCGCACAATATAGTATATATTCTGTACTTTTTGCATTACATTTTAAAATAGGTAGATGATTAAATGATTTAGTTCAATATTTGCATAGGTTGAGGTCGAAGCTTCAAAGGGATTAAGCTTTCAAGGCCACCATTAATATTATAATACACTCAGTAGGTAATTACCAAGCAATTTTACTACAGTCTGACACGATTGAAGGATATAGGTACCTAACATTAGATTATATTATAATGTAGATTGACGACGTATTCCTTTAGGTACTTAATGTGTAATCGCAACAAGTGAAGTAATATATGTAACTAATGTTGCGGCGGGATTCTTAAAAAACTTTTTATGCATGCACGAAAAAATGTAGGTACACAAAATCTTATTATACATAGGTATGTTATACGTATATGCTTTTGTTTTATCGTTATTATAATAATTATGGTTCAACTATGGTAACTACACAATATATAATATAATACGAAACGATATTTACTTCAATTTTTATTTAAATCGAGTTTTTAGCTCGTACTATCGGTAGTTAGGTACCTATAAAAATTGCATATATACTATTATATATTGTATATACGTGTTCTATAATACGACAGTACGATGACACACACGCTATATACTATGATAGTGTATGTGACGTTTACGAAGGTCGAAAGACGAAAGTATGATGTGTCACCCACCTACGACATTTATTTTTCTATTTCGTTTAATACTGAAATTTGTAGTGTTTTAATAACGGTTAGAATTGACGATTCGAACCAAACGAAAAAAGCCGGTCGGTTCAAAAAATAAAAAAAACTATAGGTACGACTGTTACGCTGCTTTTTTTTTTTGCTGTCGTTAAGTTTGCCCGTCATCGATTATTCGTGTATTTAATGACACTAACTGTACATTTTATATTACGTAAGACATTAAGTTTTAAGATCGTCTTCGCTACCACACATATACCACCCCGTCACGGCGTCACCGGTACAGCCACTGCAGGAGATCCCTCCCAAGAGTTTTACTTATGTAATTTCGCACAATAATATAATAATACCGTTCTGGTATATAATCCCTATAGCTATACTATTATTACACGAAGTATCTACATAATATGTATAAACATTTTCCGCTGAAATTAATTATTTGTGCGTTTATTTATAGTTCAGCAATATGAATACTACCGTGTAGCTTATAATTTATCTATATGTAGATAATAAACGGTCATGTATGTTCTTGGGGTGTGTTGGTACAAGAAAACATCTATACTATACATATTAGTAAATATGTGCACTATACGTTTACATATTTACATATAGAACAGAGCGTAGGTGATGTAATTGTGTCAAGTCTCGACGGAAGGTAAATTAACATTGACAATATTCGAGCGTCAAAGCAAGGGGGAAAACGTCGAGTAGGTACGCCACTGAATATATATATATAATACCTAGTATTGGTGCGCGTGGGTTACAGGTTATGTAGGTTTACGTTCACACATACATGATACGTATCTAAGCAGATTCTATATTTATACATATTAAAATGTTTTTGATTAATTTTAAACAACTTTATAGACACACATATACAATATGGTTTAGTATAGTTTATATAGTTTACCACCTTTATGAACTTATAGCAGCGCAACGATATTAATTGGTATAGTTTTTTAAAAACAAATAAATTAACTGATTATTGTATAATATAGAGTGATTTGGGACGGAACCACGGTATCAAACAAAAAGTCAAAAACCCTACAATAACGAATATTTAATAACGGTAGAGACAGTCTAACTAACAAATCAAGCTGCAAGTTGTTTTATAAAACTTGAATTTATTGATGTGTTATTTTTAGTAAAAGTGCTTCAAGGGTTTCATGTAAGTTTTTCAATATTGATTTAGAAAATTCCCATGGGAATTTGTATTGCAATACAGTGATACATTTTTAGTAAATTCAGAAGTATCAAGAACATATTATATCGACACCTTCAAACAGCTCAGTCAAAACCAATTTATTTTAAAATGTATAAATAATTGTAGTGCACACCTCTGTATCCAACATAGAGATAATTAAAACAATATCGTAAGAGTGAGATCAAATAGAAATTGTATAAAATTATAAACGGCACCATATTTTAATGAACAAACAGATTTTTATAATTTGTTGTTATACCTACTGCAGACAAGTTCAGTTTTGATTTCAGGTTTTTTTTTTTAATGAAATGCAATAAATAGGAGGTGTATACTATATCTACGTTTTAATATTTAAAACTCCTTTGTGTGTATTTAACAATGCACTTACCCAACGTCTTGAAGAGAAAACACAGCTATTGTCACTTCGGTGTCTAATAAGTACATACAGATAGTTTTAGAAGGTATACATTATTATTGACGCAAAAATGTGTAATAAATAATAATAATAATAAACCAGCATTTAAATTACGAGAAAAAAAACAATTGAGACTTAATCTTTCATAAAAAGGCAACTTCCCACAGTATTCAAATAATCATAGTCTTGTCAAGTACTCCTGAATACAATGATATTATGCATAGTATACCTACGGGTTACGATTTCGTCTATCCATGCATGTAATTCAATAATGAAGGGTTTATGAGCATTATGTTAATATGTAATCGTAATATATAATATAAAATAGGTATAGGAATCTCAATGGTACTCGGAAAACTTATATAGGTGTTATGTAAAAACAAAAAAAAAACATTTAAAATGAAATTAGAAATATTGATAAATAATTAATATTAATTTAAAAAACATGCTGTAATCAATTAAAAAAAAAAAGAAAAAAATGAGAAGTTTGCAAAATAAAATAATGAATATTTTATTTAAACTATTTATTGTAGTACCTATTGTACAGCTAGTAAACGTTAGCTTATCGTTATTATCCTATTTTAATACTTCATAATGTAATTTAGTTTCTAAAAATAAAAATTATTGAATTTACTTATAAGCTATAACATTCATAATTGTGTTCTAAAGGGATTTTTTACTCTTATTGGGGTGTTAGAGTTTCCTTATTTTATTTTTTTTAAACTGGGACAAAAATTTTTTAGGGAAAATTGTGACACTCCTCTACAATCAGCCACCAGCCTTAGGATGCTAAGATTCTATGATGCACCATAGTTATAGTAATTTTATTACTAAAACTATAATGCTAAGATAAAATGTAAACACAAATTATTAAAGTTTAATTCCAAGACAATTATTTCTCCCAAAATACCCCATTGGGAGTTGGGACATGGGACACCAAAACGCTATATTCAAAACCATGACAATTCAAGCCAACAGGAACGTATGGCAATTATCTATGTTGTGTGACTAATTTTAAAACTTGCATTTGGTGTTCTATACATATAGGTCAAAAGGATATAAAATGATTGGGAACCGCTGACCTAACCTAACCAACAATAGTCTATATTCTAGTTATTATAAAAGTCGACTATAGGTTTATATTATATTATTAAATTAAGCTATAGTATACGTTTATAAATTTATATATATATAAGTGTTTGTATGCATACGGGGAATATTATACTAATAATAATATGAGTATATGACCTAAACGAGCTTCTACAAAGAGTAATGTTTGGTCAATGACTCATTGTTGGTATAATACTTAGTGTAAACAACGTTTACAATATCGATTGATAACCAGTTTTGGTTTGAAAATTAATAACAAACCATAGTAAGTTATTGTAACTATTAATAAACTTTTTCATATGTATATAAGAAAAAATTGTATACACATTACACACCTACTACTTACATGTATTTATATAGTAAACGGAATAAAAATTGCTAAGAAAAAATCCTCAACAAGGAACCTCGGAAAATCCCTGAATTAAAACATTATGTTTCCTAATATTTTAACTATAATTTAAGAATTGTAAATTTTCATTGACAAAAAAAAAAGGTTATTGATGAGTTTACAGTTTAATGTGTATCTTTTACAATATAATGTAAGGTAATATACACACCCACCTTATCTATAATGGGCTTACGAACACGATTTGTATATTCTTTAACTATTTTGTTTAATAATTATTTAGCTTTTAATTTAATTTATCAATCAATCGAAATATATCATATATACTTTTTCTATGGTTTGTTAACTACTAAAGTAAGTAATAGTTTAATTTTTTAATTTTTTGTAAAATGATGGTATAGGTACCTAATGGCTAATGTGTTAAATAAATACTCTATATTCTATTAAGTTAAATTTTTTAAATGTCTCTTAATAGTTGTATTTATTATAGTTGATAAAAATAAAAAATTATACTTCCTACCTATCTATATCTTTATTTTTATATACATATATTTTTTTGTTTTATTCATTATTGTCCGGGTGAAAATCTACTAAAAATTACACACAACATTTTTGTACAATAAGCAGGTTTAATAACAATGAATACAATATGAATGGTGAATAATATAAATTGAGAGTCATCCAGTAGTAACACCCTGCACATATGTTAATTATTGAGATATGCTAAAACAAAAGGTCCCATATTCCTTTTTAGTTTTTAGTCTTCGTCGAGAGTTATCAGTTATCAGATAGTTTATTCATAAATACATTAATAGTTCGATGATTAGTTTGGGAATTTGTGCGTGTGATTGGAGTTTACTACAGCAAGGTAATACATTTTAGAGATTCGATTAAAAGTTTGAACTTTAAGATCTTTCTAAAAATTATTGTTTATACCTATATAGCTGCGTAATTTACCTGTAGTATAATTATGTTTCAAATACAAAACGAGTGATAATGTTTCAATTTTGATATGTTAGTTATACTTTTGTGGCTATAATACTATATTAAGGTTATTTAAAAACGAAAACGTGTTTTACAATTTATGTATCCAATAATTTGTATCCAATTCTATATTATGTGTATTTATTCTTAGTTACACCAACATTTCAGAAACGAAACAAATTATATTTATCTACCTCGAATTTTTTTTTTTATAAAGGCCACAGTCAATAATCATGTTTACATTTATTGTACATGTAATTATAGCTCGGGGAGGGAAGAGAAACGTAATTCAGAAAGGTCACTAAACCTTTTTTTGTAGTGAATAACCTCCTACGACATTAATGTACAATGATAAATCGATAAATTGATTAACTTAAAAAATATGCATATGTATATAGTATTTCATAAATTAATTAAATATTCATATGTATTATTTACGTATTGATAATTATATTGATTACTAAAAGGAATGCATTATTGCACTGTCATATTTTCAAAACATAATTCATTTAAACCGTACGAACCGTTTAAATAGAATTCAAACACAAAAACCTTATATAATATAGTATAGGTAGGTATACATATTATGTATGTACTATGTATAATCTATATACTTATCTACTGGTGACTGGTCTAAAAAATATTCTTTCTTTCAAATTTGATTTTACTTTATTCTTAAAAATAACTAAATAAAATGTACTCCGAAGGTAAAATTTCATACATATTTTATGTTTATACATTAGTAAACAGAGAAAATAACTGACAATACACCCGCGACCCGCATGGTACGCATGTAAAACATTTATAAAATAAATACGTATACTTTAATAAAAAATTTAAAACTTTAATGCGCAAAGATTATAATATAACGCTTTTATCATCAATTTATCACCTATCTTCCAACATTAATCGCTAGATACATATACAATGAAATTTTCAAATATTAATACATGCATCATATCAATGTAATAAATTATAATGTTTGAAAATTTCATAGAATATATTATTTTGAAGTAGGTTAATTATTTACATTTTTATTTTTATTATTGTTTTTTGTCTAGTAAAATAATATAATATTTCATTTTCAGTTTATAATATTTTTGTATTAGGTATAATGTTTCAAAATGTAAAATAAATAATAAATATGTACCCAATTTAATGTGTAATATGTAATTATCACCTAAATTGGCACCTAACTTATACTCGTAACGCAAGTAGAACTAAATAGTGAAATAATTAATGGAATCCAATATTTCAAAATAATATGGTGAAATATTACAAATTTCCAACAAAAAATAAATGAATTTATAATGTCATATAATTATACTATTATAATTGTCGTGTTTATTTTGATGTTAATTTATTTTGCGTAGTTTTATTAAAATAATATAATAATATAATATAGTGTAGGAACATCGTATACATGAATAATAAAATACAATATTGTATTTTTTTTATAAATTCGAAGGGCAAGTCGAAACACAGCAGGAAAATAAGATAAAACTATGAAGTGACCTAGGTCCTATAATACGTGCCATATTTTATTTACAATATTTTTCTTCCTATTGTCAAAATCTGATACAATAAGTGTATGTTTCACTGTAAGTATATAAGTATATTTATAATATCTATTACACAAAAGATATATTAGGTATTGTATAGGTACCGGTACCACTACCAGTTACAATTTAGTGTGACCATATTATAAAATCTGAATATTTCTCCGAAAACTGTAATTTTGAAACATTTTTTCCCTGTATAATAATATATCTACCGTGATTAAAAAACAGAACATATCTTAGAATACATCATGGGTAACTCTTAACAGAAAAAAATAAAATTATCGTATTGTTTATTCTTAATATATTTTGATGATTGTTTTTTGTAGTTATTTATTTTTTGGATAATAAAATTTATATTATTTAGTACTTGAATTAATAATACACCTAATGCATTGCACTAAAATTCGAAACGTTATAAATTGTCAACCGTATTTCCTTCGAATGACAAATAAAATGATTTGAACACAATATATATAGTACCTATATACCTAACGGTTTATTTTATTTGCGTTCTATGTTTCATTATGTCTATTGTCTATATAATATGTATATGAACATAAAATAATAGATATATTGACATAAATGATAAATATACAATAGGTACTTTAAATTTATGGGAATAACATAAAACACATTTAATATTTTTAAAAGACACATTTATAACGTTCTTGATGTCTTTAGTTTAGTCTTAACCCTCAAATAAAACAAAAAATGAAATAGTCTGCCGAAAATGTTGATGTTGAATATTATGATAAAAACATTTTTTTTTTTAACGTATTTTTATAAACCATTCTCATATAGTTCCAATTTTACAAAGCTTTAAAAGATTTAATGTAAAAGTAAAAACTGTCCATTTGAATTTGAGGGTAAAATGTAAGTCAAATTAGCTAATCAAAAAATAATAAAAAGAAATAATAATTCAGATAAAAAAAAAACACCCAACTTACACCATAATATAAATTCTAGTTATATAGTTAATCATAAAATAGCAATCTCAAATTATATTATATAAAAGCAATGATACAAATGTCTTAAGTTCAATTGAAAAATTAAAAATTACTTGATATTTGTCTTAAATAATTGTAGTTTACCAATTTAAAATTTTCTATAGCCTTGGCTATTAATATACTCACCATTTAATCAAAAAACTCGATTCAAGTTTATATAGGTACTATAATGCCTATTAATGTAGTTCGTAAGTATATTTTATAATTATATGTTTTAGTGTCAATTTTATAGTGCTTAATAAGTTAATAAGCTATCACTTATCACTTATCATTGACTATTTTTTAATTGGAAATTTAACTGCAGTTGCTCATTTCAATTTGTAGTTTCTCGTAAGTTTATATGTACTACAACTACAATAACTCATTCATCTACCTACATATAAATATATGTATATAATATTATGCCTCAATATAATTACAATGATTATTGCTTCAATATGAAGAGATATACCAAATATTTAATAATCAGCTAAAACGCAACTATATCACAAGGTTAAATCAAAAGAACGTTAGAACAAAAACTAATACGTCTAAACTTAAGCCTCAATGAAATGGATAATTGATGATGCATGAAAAAGTTTGCAAAGAAAAATAGCGCTGAAATGGCTAAGACTCATATAGAAACCAAACCGGACTCTTTAAACATAATATTAATTGAAATAAATAAACCTGTTATACTACACACTGTAGATAATCTACTTAACTGATGACATAAAAAAATTAAATTGTGTTTCAGAACCATTATTGTCTCACTGAAGTGCTGAATATAAAAATCATCGAGTTAATCCAATATTTCGAATATATTTTATAACTATAATAATTTAATATTTATACCTAGATACATAGTTATTATTTATATTTTGTTTAAATATAAATATGTACCAAGATTACTAATAAACATCTAAAATTCGAATCATCAACTGTACAACACATATTACAAAGCATATAATATACTCTGTCTTGAGTTTGTTTAACAAGAGAAAAAGTCGACTCTGTGCATCCCCATGCGACATCCGACCTTTTAGATTGGTTCCACTATAACTACATACTGCAAAGTGTCACATAAAGTGTTTTGTCACAGGGAAAAATATACACATATATAATATTATATATTATGGACACTATATTATACACTCATAGTTCATTTAGGTGCTTGATACGTTATTATTACGATTCAAATAGTTGTTTGCTTCCAAGCATTTATAGTGTTAATTTTCAAATCCATCTACGTTATTCCGTGCAGAGACTTATTTAAAACCTTATTATTGTAGATGTGGAACACGTAATAATATAGTCGTTTTATAATAATATGTGTGTAGAGCAAAGATGAACTAGGTGAATATATTGTGTAGTCTATTTGCCTATATGATACCTATTTAGCATAATAGCATACAATAATATATGAATATGTTATAATGTACAATAAAGGCATTACTACATGATAAACGCAGAACTTCTCACCCCATTACCCTAATAACAATTATTATTTATCCACTTCAAGATATCAAGTAATATTCACCCTGATATAGTATACCAATGCAATACATATAGTTTATTTTATATAAAACTGTTTGATTTCATTAACTCTATAAAAATTATAAACAGAGGTTAAACTATTGCATTTGAGCGTTTTTCAAATCTGAAGGTACGGTTTTAAAGCATACACATCAAACACATTCATTGTTGTTCATTGTTCAACACCCCACTCTATTATCTATCATGCCTTCACTCTTCAGTACGCATCAACTACTAAATTACTAAATTACAAAACTACTAAATATGAATTACTAACTATATAATATTATGCATTTTAAAAATTATTAATTTATATAATATAATACTATACTATAAATAAAAACTGAAGATTTACTTGATAATGATCAATAAAAAATTGACTTTCTTCAAATTTTAGTATTTTATGGTATAATAATTATTATATTGACATTTATTTTGACAACATTTCGGGAAAAAAAATATTTTGTAAAGTTCCAAGATTTTGTCAATCGTTGTAAAATAAGTACCTTTTTTAATATTATATACTATGAAAAATGTTTGATAATTTTGGGGGGCTTTCGATATTTTTGGGGGGGCTAAGCCCCCCCAAGCACCCCCCAATCTCCGCCTAGAATCCGTACCTAGTCAATAGTCTACAATACTGAGTTTTGCTAGTATACACATACTTTTATTTATGACTATTAAATTGGTACATAATATTATTTTTATCATAATTATGAATATACTTAATTCTGTATCATAAATACTAATTACATATTTATATTATTGTTATAGGTATAGCCGTATAGGTATGTATAATATCTATGTATATACCTATGACCTACCTAATTAAATTATTATGAGATTTAAATAATCTATCTGTGATCTAATTTTGCATTTTCTTTCATTACCTATATAATATTGGTACTCATTACATTACTGACAATTGACCCTGCAGGTACTTACAATATTACTATTAAGATTCAGCATTAAAACTTAAAAGATTATACAAGGTAACCGATAAAAAACAAACGGAAA
Source organism: Aphis gossypii (assembly GCF_020184175.1). NCBI lineage: Eukaryota > Metazoa > Arthropoda > Insecta > Hemiptera > Aphididae > Aphis > Aphis gossypii. The sequence continues at coordinate 58,677,246 of NC_065531.1, read as the reverse complement.
AATAAAGCACACGTACAATTATATATAGTTCATTAATTTTAATGACATTTGATAAAACTAAGAATTGTTTTATGTCATTATTATTTCAAATATAAATTTAAAAAACCCAATATAATTATTATTCTTAACCGATTTTAGCTAGAAACAATACTGTTGTCATTGCTTATAAATCGTTTTACCCATAACTACCTACTCTATATACTAGGATGACTAAAAAATTTTTAGCAACCTAATTATTTTTAATTTTTTCCAAATACATTGTTATACAATTTTTTTAATAGATTCTTATACTGCAACAGCTTGCATTACTAAATATATTCGTAAAAAGTCATAATAACATTATTTTAAATTCTTGTTTTCTTAGGGCCTTGAAATTTGAACGGTAATCTGAACCCGAAATCGTTCTTTAAATCTAACCAATAGCGGCAATAGGTATATATTTATAGTATTAATATAATAAAAGTGTATTAAAAAAGTGTATACTATGATTTATTAATTATTTTACTATAGTTGTACGATTGTATGAGTATTTTACAAACCAATGGAGGTTCCCTGATTATGTTGTCCCTCTGAACTAAACTCTAAAATACTAATTAGTAATTACTGATTACTAATATGATATAGTATAGTAAAATTATATATTTTTTTCATTAAAGAAACATAACAATATGTCATGATATTTTTTTTTTAGGTAATCAGAAACGGAATACGTCACATACATATGGCATTAGCGACTTATATTTATTTTATAGAAAAATAATATATGACAAAAATTAAAACTAAATATTAAATTAATTTAAAATCACACTTACGATAAACCTTTATTAGTCTTACATTTTTATACGCAAAAGAAACATTTATGAAAAATGATTTATTAAAATACCTATTAACAATATGCAAAATTTTTTTTAACAAAAGAAATAATTATTAATTAATAACCATGTATCAGAAATATAGGAAAAAAGTACTTTATCTCCAGAAATTCACATCGTGTTGGGTATTCATTGAGTTTAGTTTTTGAGTTACTATAATATATAAGTATAGATAGGCCACTCCAAAAAGTTACATCAAGGTTCAAGATATTTCTATACCTCATGCGCTCTCGAACTCACTATACTTGAATTATAATTAAATCGAAGGACCTCAGCGAAATTTTGTACTGTAGAAATAGAACGGGCTCATTAAAAAAATGTTTATTATTATTATTTAAGTTTTTTTTCTTTTTCTTTTGTTATTACAGTCATAGAGATTATATTGTTATAAATTTTAAAGAATTCTAAAACGTATTTGTATCTATAATCTATACATTACATACCTACAACCTACCTAATATAATACATTACTATAGAATATAAAATAGATATTTTTATATTATGTTATAATTTATACACATAATATATTTATGTTATGAGTGAAAGTGAGTGATGAAGATGCCTATATAATATAATCTTATAGCCTATATTATATAGTATATAAGTGTATATATTTAACGTGTTTGTGTTTATTATTTAAAAGAATTATACAATTAATTAAATTGATTCAAATTTCTGTGAAAGTAGTATAATTAGGTACCTACCACATTCTTCGATGAGAGACGTTTGAATTCTATAAGATCGATAAAATATCAAATGTTAACTCGAGTATTTACCCTAGTATTTTGTAAAGAAAATAAATAGTTGATGTATTCGGGATTACAGCAGCCAAGTTAGCCAACCATTGTGTTTCTGTAACAATACAATTCACGATGTACATACAATTTTAAAGTAACTAACTAGATTATACTTAAGTTAGAGTTCAAAATATTTAATTACGTTTTTGTCAACAAATTATCGACTTGGAATAATATTATCAAAACATGCCACAATATGGATTTGTTAGGTATATTAAAATTAAAAAAGTTTCATACAACTTAAATTAGATTATTTACTAATTAGGTAATGTATTTTGTTTATTATTTTTACGTAAAATTTTAAATATTATAATATTACAATTTACATAACAAGTAGGTACCTATAATTTTATATTATAATTTACCAATTTATTTACGTAATAGTTTATTTTTTAACCTTATTTTCTAAAGACGCCAATAATGGATATGGTATTACCTATAATATGGTCTCTTAAAATTCAGATAACAATTATTATTCGAATGGCAATACGAGTACAAATTAAATTAAAATATAAAAACTCGTATTATTTGATTTAAAAAAAAAAAAAAAAGTGGTTTTGCCGTGAATCACGGCGTCTTCTATTATGAATGCTTACACGGGTAATGTATATGTTATGTATGATAATAATACACTATAAACGACGTAGGTATAACTGGTATAAGGTAACATATAATAATAAAAATAATAACGAAATGTTGTGTTTTGTGGAGCGCGACCTACTGCAGCTGCCGTTCGGCCGCTTTGGCAAATTTTTCTTTTTTTCAATATTACTACTATTATTATACACAACGACGACGACAGCCGGTCGGTCGAGTCGGCAGTGTTCCGATTGCGCGTTGGAGGGCGTGTTTTGCGCGTTTTACTGCTCGTACAACGACTGAACGACCAAATGCTGATTACGCGACGGACGGCGGAGTGATAACGATCAGACCGATCAGTAGGCAAGCACCGCACTCGTGTGTGTCGCCCGTCGTGCGCGCTCGAACTTATTTATTATTATTATTATTATCACTGTTGTGTGTTTATCATAATATTATTTAATAATAATAAAATATTTTAACGTTATAAATTACAATAATATAATATCGTTATTACATACAACAACAACCACCGGTGACGGACGTTCAGTACGCCGTGAAACGACGACAGACGTTTATTCCGGGCCCGTTGGCCACTACAGGTAAACAGTGCGGTCGAGTCCGGACCTTTCGGAGCCGTTTTTTTTTCTAGTTAAAACGTTCGGTTTTTTCTTTCTCACTGTGCACTCGTTTTGTTGGCTCCGATTTTGCGGTTTTCGATAGGCTACGACGCCTTGGTACGAGTTCTCAAGTCATTATTATTGTATTGTTTTCCTCAGGATCGCGTCTCGTCGTTTTTCGATTCTCCCCTGTGAGAAAACGTCCGTCCGACTGGCAGTCGACTTCAACGAAAATATTTGACCGCTTCGACCAATTAAAAACGAGTACAGCAGAACACACCTGTCGTCGCGGTTTTCCTTTTGTCCACGACATTGTTCACCACACTTCTCAACAACTACCCTTGGATACCAAGCGACCCCCGCTCTGGCATTTCATTCTTTATCAACCGCGTAAGTATTTTATATTCTTGTTTTATACTACCACTCCTTGTAAGATTTTTGTGTTTATATATTATAATATATTTGTATGTGTTGTATAGTGTGAATAGTATATTATACCTATATTTCCCATATGCTTACAATACCCACCACATAATATATTATTACCAATTACTTATCTATATTTGTTCTGGTTTAAGCTGACAATCACAGGAGAACTGCTTTTGCAGTGCTTCCCCATAATCATCTGCTTAATGCTAAAATTTATGTTAGATTAGACGAGGTCTTATACCTCGTCTTATACTTACCTACCTATTATTTACTGAACTACCTATCTACCTAATTTGAATATTTCTAATTACTATGCATTTTATTTTATGGGTCGTACAAATATTGGACTAGATAACAAAACAAAACCTTAACAATATAAACTAATCAAACTTATACCATACTAGGTAGTTATATTAGTGTTATGTTCTGTAACTATTTATTTAGGTAGATATCGTTATTCATTACCTGATACTTACCCTAGTATAATATTATTTTAGAATGTAATGTATAATTTGTAGCTTTTATTATACTAGGTAGTATGTTGTTCATTTTAATTTATGGTTTTATTTCATCATGGGCACCCATTGGGAGGGGCAATACAGGGCACTTGCCCCCCCCCTCCCTGGACAAAAAATATTAAAAACTTGTAGCTCAATAAATATTACCATAATATTATTATTATCTTTAATAATATTTATATTATATTTAAAATATTGAATTTTTTTATTTTGACCCCCCTAAAATTTTACTTATGGGCTCCCATGCATTTCATGGTTACACACAAATATAAAACTAGAATTTAAGTGTTAATTTTGTTTTTTTTTGTAAACAGAAATAATACCCATCATAAATTATAGGTACCCAACTACATAATATTAATCATAATCATTTTTTATTGAATTATGTATAAATAGATGGTTACTTGTTTTGTCGTATTTAAAAGAAATAAAATGTCTCTCTTAGTTGATATTATGAAGTGTATGTATTAATAAATCATCTAAACATGTATATTTAATTTAAGTACTTCACTAATTACACTTTATCTTAGAATGTTCGGATATATTTAATGTTATTTTGTCTTTTACTAATTATTTCTAATAGGTACCTGGCCTATGCTACTTTATCATAACTATTAAGCACAACCAGAATTACTAGGTACCTAATAAAGTATAACTATCATTATACATAAGATCTTCCAACGTCAATATTGTGTTTTCTATTAAATGTGTTTTTCTATTTTATTATATTGTCTTAAAATGTTAGTACAGACTACTATGATATCTACTACTCACTATTTATACCTATTAATTAATATAATATTGTGATTTGTCAAAATATGAGTACATTTTTTTATGTAAATCATATTTTTGTAGGTATACCTAGTTTGTATATTTTAATATTCAGATAAATTAATAATTTATCTTATTGGTTATACCTACTTATAAATACTTCCATCTTTATATATCAGTCTCATATTTACAATTTTAAGCATGAAAAATATTAATTACCAAAGTTTATTTAAAGTAACTACTTATTACTTATTTTAGATAGACTACTTACCTTGATACTTATAAGTAATGGAATATTATCAAATTTAAAAATTGGAACTAAGAAAAAATAATTCTAATCAGATAGATAAATGAATTCTGGGTTGCATGAAAAATTGATTAATACAATAATAATAATAATAATATTTAATGGACCAATCGCTGGTCACTAAATCTTGTTTAAGGAGTCCGTTTTGCTCATTATTGATTCATTAAATATTAGTGTTTGCTTGACGCATACGTTTTATATTTTACTATTGATCTATCTAGGCATTTATCAATAAAAAAATAAATCAATATTTAAGGCAGCAAATAACATGAAAACATGGCTATAGACGTCTGAGGTTGATATTAATCATGACTAATGTGACTTTATTACTTTAAGAACACTATTAAACTCTCATAAACTTTAAATATTATTACAGATATTATTTAAAATACTTAAGGTACTTCATGGTTAATACTAATAATACCAAGTAGTAAGTATTAACCTACCCTAATTCAAATTATTCGAGTTACATGCTAAAAATAATAGCTAACTACTAAATTATGCTATAGGTAATAACTAAGTACTACCTACTATCATCATAAGACAATTTTTTTTTAAATTTGTAAAATTATATAATAATTAAATCTTTTTTTTAATAACTAAAGTTGTGGTAGGTATATATTTATATTTTCTTACTGTGATAATGTAAACTTATGTTGCTTTTAACATATTTTTTATTTTTATGTATTCTGAGTATAAGTCCATTATTTTATCAATGAAGAAATAAGTATTTAATCCAAGAATACCTACATGTTTTATACTTATATGTTTATGTCATAAACTTTGGAAACTAGATTGATTAGGTACCACACATTTTATAAAGTTTAAGTTAATGATTAGCTGAACTGTTTGTACAGTACAATTCAATCTAATATCAAATACTCTAGCATTAGAATAAGAAGTTGATGACATTTTAGAAATTGAGTTTTTGACAAGTAGTTTTAATGGCGACGAGTGCCGATAGCAGATACCTTAATACAACTTGGCACTGGCATACATAAGAACATTTAGTTCCATTTTGTTTTAGTTCATTATAGCCTGTACTGTTTTTATAATAGTAATATAATGTAAATGTTTAAAAAAATGCAATCATGACAAAAAAATAGCTATTTAAGTGTTTAAAAACAGAGTATCCATGGGTCTACCGGTTGGGTATGTTACTGTATGTATATTATATTTTAAATTATGTTATAATATACTATTTAAATTTTAAATAGATATTATTTATTAAAAATGAACACCTAGGTATATAATGATTATTGCATTACATCATATTATCGTCTTCTATAGTTCTATTGTTTATTAAGTAGGCTTGATTAAAGTAATTAATTTAATATTTTATCACTATATAAATTTTCATTTTGTTAAAATTAGATATTTAGATATACATAACATCTATCTATTTATATTTTTTACAATTGTAAAAAAAAAATAAGTATTATATTATATTACCTACATTATAACATTAATTAATATATTATTATTTTAAACTATGTTTTAAACTTTACATATTTGTCACGTTATGTTAATATGTTATCTTGTTATTTTAATTTTAATGTACTTAAAAGTTTATACTTATATGTAAATTAAAATTACAAGGTTTTTATTACAATGAGGATATGAAATAAATTATCATATTATTCTATATTTATTACATGTTAATTTTATCACTCAGATAAGTATACAAATAAATATATTATTATGCAAGTGTTTGCATAAACAAAACAGCAAAGTAATAATAATGTGTAAAATATTTTTTATAATTTAATAGGTAAATAAATAATTACGATCATTGTTTTTAATTTATACTTTTCTATTGATTATTGGTTAAAAGTACAATAATATTATGTTCAATTTTTAAGAACATATATTTATAGTTGTTTTATAAGAATCGATCATATAATTTTATCTCATCACATCGTATTTGTTGCAAATCGTTTACAGATCAAATAACAGTATTGACATCAGAAAGGAAATGATTACTATTATGGGTTATTGACCGTACGTGAATGAAGAACTATTAATGAATTTGACATTACTGTTTTATCTATAACTATAAGATGGTTATCCAAGTATTTTTGTTAGTAATATTTATACACGTGAATTGAAAATACGAGTTCTGGAAGATAGAAATAATTTAAAACAATATATTAAGTAAATAACAAATTAAAATATATCCTAATACATGTTAGGTGTTTGGACCTTGGGAACTATGCACTAATACATTTATACTTTATACTGTATAAACTATAAAGTATATTTTTGGGGAAAAAGTGTGTACGAGTACCTATCATATTGTATAATTTATAAAATTGTATTTTAGAATGGAGTGTATAATAAATAAATCACGGGATCAAAAAAATATGAATATGGCCTTGATCTTAATTTTATAAAATAAACTAAAATAATTCAATTTTAAGTTTTAAAAAATATCGTATTTATTTGTATTTCTACTTATATTATGTTGTGTTAAATCTAAGAAAAATTTTTACTTTAAAAACTTGGTAATGTACTAATGTGTTTATTTTAGAATGTATTATTTCGGCTTTTTTTTGTACATGAAACATTTTTACTGTACTATGTTTTCACTAAAAATTGAGGAAAACTAGAAAAGTCTATTATTATTAGAGTCGATGTAATACAATTATTGAAAGTTATTTATATCGAATTGGTTTAGTTAGACAAAATAATTTAATTGGCTGGATTCCAAACGAGATTAAATACGTGGAAATTATTATCCATTAGTTTATAGTTATTAAGAAATTAAAATTTTTTTTCTTCAATGGAATCTGAGTTAATAATAACATAAAAAAAAATACAGTTTTTATGTACACATTATAATATTGATTATACAACAGTTTCATATGACATTAATGTTGACAACATAGGCATAGGCGACGGTTGAATAAATTTGACCAATGCTGAATGACCGGATGTAGTTCGTTCATTATCTTATTTGGTTTGACATAAATAATACGAAAAATAAGTTATTATAATAATAATTTAATATGTAAATAAATAAAATGATAATAATTGTAAAGTATCAAAGCACTTTTTATTTTTAGTAAATTTGATTTTTACGAGTTTTTGTGACAATGCATCACCATCGTAAAAAAAATGAATTAAAATAAAATAAGGGATTAAGAGAGCGTCATAGGTACTCCGGTACTCGAAAGTGTTGTTTCAATTTAACGCATCATAACAGTACATTTTCCTCTCAAAATAAACCATTTTACTGTTATTTTTATTAATAAAGTGGATTTATAATTTTAAAATGCTCATAACTTTTGTTAAAATGAAAATCTTTAAATCTGACCATAAGTTAATTTACTGTAATAATTTAGATTGGGCTAATATACAATGTAATAATTATAATTATTTGTAATTATTAAAATACATTTAATTTAGTTATTTATTTTTGCATTCTATTGAAAAAATAATATTTTAGTTTATATAGATACACGTAAATTACATCGTATATCACATGCCCGTTAGTTCAATTTATTTTAATAGAAACAATAATTGTAGTATATATACTTCCTTTGCGTTCTCGTGTCAATAAAAAAAAACTGTCCAGCTTCTAGTTAGAATTGTAAGTTAAATTGTTAGATAACTGAAGGTTAAAATAACCTACATGAAATTTTCGACTACTTTTTTATGAATAACAATTCATATTATAGGTAATTGTAACTTATATTATATGTAATATAGTCGTTCGACCTTTGGCACTCCTATTCATACTTCATTATGATGTATTGATGTGGATTATTAATATACAATATTTAGTATAAAGTATTTTTTTTCAAATACTACACCGGTTTAGTTTCCTGTTATCATTATACTGTGTATACCATGTTTTTGTATATTATCTAAGGTGTTTACACTTTCCTTTATAGTTTATAGTGTTAATGCTTTATACTATATGTGATTATATTTTTATCGAACACTTTCCCCCTAAAATATACCTATGAACTTCGCTATGAACTAAATAAAACAATTACTTTTTTGCTTTTATGAATCAATTAAATAAACTGAAATGTTAAATCGAATATTTTACCTCATAACATATTATGTACATAATTTATCCAAATAAAAATGTATTTAATCAATCAGTTTTAAGTATTTTTAGAAATTATACATGGTTCAATACTGAGCAAACCTCTGTGCAAGTATTTCCCTTATAATTTGATCAACAAGATTTAATAAATAATATTTTTAAAACACCGTTTTAATTTTCTCTCAGTTTATAAGAAAATTAAACCTTAATTATTATGATTTATATGCGATTTTGAATATTTCTTGTAAATAATAAATAATTGAAATATGTTTATTTTAAGTTAATTTATTTATAGTTTTATATTGGAATGATATGTTTTTGTTTACAGACTGTATAATGAATATTAGTTATCTATGGCAAAGATGAGGTATGCAGATATGCCCAGAGATATTTCTATTGACAATTTCCCTTCGCTCAATGTATCTGAGGTAACGCTTTCACAAATTTAATAGAATATATTAACCTACCTACCTATTATTTTAAGTTTCGTGTTTTTTAATATTTTTAAAATTTTATCTATTTTGTTTGTATACTGGATACCTACGTTTATGTTATAGGATAGAAATACTTAAATGTATAAAAATATAAACCATATTATTGTACTTCTATACCTATATTTCTTTTTTTAAAACAAAAATGAAAAAAATAGGTGAATCGAGAAGAAATATATAAAAATCAAAAAATATCATTTTTATTCTTAGATTTTTTTTGGATATTGTTTTGTCAATGAGAAGAGATTTATAATATATTTTTTAAAGTAGGCATAAAACATTCTAGGTTTGAAGGACTAAAAAAAATTAAAAAATAAAACAAATATGTCTGAGGAAGATTTCCATTTGTTAATTATCATTTCAGTATGGCTTTTAAAACGATGTGTGTTTTATAATTTAATTAATTAGTAATTTTTTTATTACTTATTTGTTTATTATTTAAATATGTTACTATAAAAAAATAATAATAAACTTGAAACTTTATACAATTACATATTTGAAAGAAATGGGTAAACTTAAAATCTAGTTTGAAACAAAATGTGTTTTATTGGTATGAAAGTTCGAACTTCCAAAAATGTTTGTATATTTTGATATTTTTATTCAAATCATATTATTATTTTATGGCTATAATGAGCGAATGGAAGTCGCGTATAAACTTTTAACGAAGTCAAGATAACAATATAAGATTAAAACGTAAAAAAGCCTAGTGGCTTGTGGAATCAATAGTAGTATGTTGTGTTATTTTTAACCGATACGGCACCTTATAAGATAAAATGTGGGAAATTATTTGTTGAAATGTGTATTTGTGCATATTTATATTATTATTTTATAGCAGTAATTTAGTACACTTTGGTATAGTAATAGTTAGATAATAGGCTTTTCATTCCCTTATTTAAAGATTTTATACTTATACTTTTTGGATTTTAATTTAAAAAAATTTATTTCAGCATACTACTACTAATAATAATAATAATAAAATGTTTTAAGGTATATTTTTAAAATAATAATGAGTAGTACTTAAGTTTAGTTGGTATCTAAATAATGCTAAACTAGCATTGCTAGGTAGTGTCTTTCATTATTTACATGTATAATAATTATTCGTTTATACAAATGGTGGATACAGGATACTGCAAACATTGTTTTAAAATTATAGTATCTACTAGCGTATTAAAGTTCAATGTATCTTGTTTAATTCATCAAGAATTACTTTATAAACATCAAAATTTAATTCAACATTAGTGTAGGTACACAATTACAAATTATATTAATGTGGTTGTGTTTATTTTAATTCAATGGTTAGCCATTGCCTTAAATTAATTTTAACGTTTTAGACTTACTAACGATTAATAATAATAATTTATTATCGGCTAGCGTTACGGAAATTCAGACTTTGGTAATTGGTGTCATAAAACGATAAAATGTATATAGTTTTTATTTTATGCCGGGTATTCAGAATTATTTTCTAAAAAAAGTCAATTGTTTAAATATTATGATGTTCTTTAAGCGTGAAGTAATGCATATTTTTTGTCGTGTCAGCTGTATTCATAATTTATAGTTTCACTCGGTTTATAAAAACCAGTTATAAAGAAAAATACCCTCGGTCATAATAATATTATATATTTATATTTTTCTTCCGTTGTTTTATGCACCTATATTGGCTATATTGTTGTTATTCATTCGCTTAGCTCTTATCTATATAATATGATGGATTGTATAAAAATGATTTTCAATTTCATATAATAATAAGTAATAGGGTCAGTATTCATATAATTTCGAATTAATTAATTATATGTATATAATATAATATATTAATATATATACAATGTATATAAACGTTTACTTAAGTGGTGGATCGGAAAAAATCAAGATTATACAGGTGACTCCCAAGCCACACTCACCATTTTTTTCAAAAGTATTTTTTTTTTAATTTTTTTACTTCTAAGGTATCATATTTTCAAACACTTAATTTTTATATCATTTAAGAAGCGTAGTGTGATGAACATTTATTTTTTTTTTTTTAAATTAAAATTACTTTTATTAAAAATTATTGTTTATTTGTTTGATGAAAATGGTTTTTTTGAAAATGTTGATGTAAGTAGGCATATACCTATTTATAAATTGAAATGTGAACTATTATTGTTTCTGATTTATTGAATTTTAAGCAAGTACTAAGTAGGTACTAAGGTATAAGGATATTAGATTATTGTTCATGATAATATAGGTTTGTATATTAGAAAATATTGAGGCTCTAATGATTGAAAATATAATAGTTGAAAATTTATTTATTACATTTTATAATTAATAAACGTTGGCCAAACTTAAAATAGAACAGTAATAAACTAAATTACTAAAATTTCTATGTGTAATAATATCCTAAAATCATCTTTTTCAGATTTGTATTGCAATATTTTTAAAAAAACTCACTTGATAAATAGTAAAACAAATAAATAACTTAAGTAAAAGAATAATATGGTTCTTATTTTAAAAAGATAAGCTAAGTTTGTCTTGTTGCAGAATAAATAAAGAATAGTACTTATTGTTTAATATCGATCCGCTACCACGTTATGTTGTTCGTTGTTCTATGATATTTTTTATATACCGTTACATAACTTTCAAATAATTGTAATTAATAATTATTAATTAATATTTCATAACTATACGGACAAAAATATGGACTTTTTTAAAAGATTTTTTAATGTCACATTTTATAATAATAATAGTTTAAATTTTGTTTTAACGATAATTTTATTGTAAAAATTGATTATCAATATTAAATATTGCTGAATATTACTTTCTAAAATATTTTGGCTTTTTTTTTAGCTATTTATAGACAAATAAAATTTTCGATTTTTGTAAGTATTTTTTTTAAAATGTCAATAAAAATTTTTTTTCTCCAAAAAAAACTTGCAAATTTAAAACAAAGTGTTTCTTATAAGTTTTTCTTATTGTTGTTAAAAATTCAAAAACCGTTAGTCATAATTTTTTTTATAAGTGTTTAAAGTTCAAATTTTTACGAAATATGTCAAAATTGCTAAAATATGCCTGTAGGTAGATTAATACGGGTTGATAATTATTAATAAGTACCTAAAAAATATTCTTTAAATGGTATAGAAAATCTAAGTGTTTAATAATAAAATGGTCCTTAAGTATACATAGAAGTTCTAATAAAATATATTCCAAAAAAATAAAAATTTTAATAAATGTGTTCTTAAAGAATAAAAGGCTACAACCCTTTTGCCCCCCCTCCCAAAAAAATGGACCCATATGTTTAGCTCTTTGTTAACATTGCGCCAATGTCGTTATTATTCTATAATATGTGTACTTATTTTAAAATAACGTAGAACGTGTATATAAAATATAAAATAAGGATAATTATATATATAAACTTTATAATCCGACAATAGAAGTAGTAATGTAATGTTTAAATGCATTTATAAATGTATGCAACCTTGACATTAGTCATTAGATGGGTGCAATGAATGATGTGGCAATTGAAGTGTTAGGTAAGTCATGATTTTTAAATTTGGTGCTTGGAACGAATATTTAAATTTATTATAATAGGTAAATATAAAAATTATAGTTATTTTTAAAGGTCAACAGTTCGTTGATCGATTCTTAAATTTTATACAACTATATAACTTAGAGTACCCTTTAGCTTCTACGTCACTGCAGGCGTATACAAAAAAAAAAAATTTAATTTTTTTGTAAGATGGTGGTTAGACTATTGTGCATTTTTATATTTATAATATAACAAAATGTTCTTTGACAGAAACCACTTTTATTCTATAAAAATATGCTTAATAATTTTTATGATATTTCTTGGTAGGGGTGGGGGGTATGAACCCTTGACTCCGCTTGTGTTCGTGCGTGGTCATTTTTAAGTTGTAAGATGTTTACATATTAAATGCATTATATCTAACTTAAAATACGAAGTAATAAAATACTAGTAGTTATAAGACACACACATACATATTATATATAAGGTGCATAATACAAAATTTTAAGTTTACGAAAATGTTACGTTCATTTTGAATTCCATATTATAAATAGTTTTTTTATATTATTTTTTTGAGAATCTTTGATTTTATGTTGTGTTGCTTATTTTTTTTGTCTAAACTAGTTGAGTACTTACCTATTACCTACAATCTACATACATGGCTTATTGTAGGTTTAAGTACTATTAATAATTCACGGATATTCTGTACTATCTTTGTTTCCAGAATGTTATAATACATAGGAATGTGGCTATTAAAAAATATCAGTGTCGTAAAATAATTATGGATTTATCTTTTGTTGATGATTACTTATTAGTTATTACTATTAAACTTTATAATAATCGGTCTAATTTACTGACATATATTATGTTTTAAGCTTACAGATTTAATGTAAAACACAATAATTTTTTTTTAAATTAGATAAACATAAACGTTTTCTCTATTTAATAAATAATGAAATTGCAAAAGAATCCATTTAATATCGTTGACCTTGCACTGAATTTAATTTGTATTATTATTAGGTACCTAAGTTAAAAAGGTTTGTTATAATAATAAGATAATAAATACTTTTAGTTCTATGACCAATATGTAACATATCATTATACATACCCAGTTTTATTATCATTAATTGATATGAAATATGTTAACTATACTTAACATAGTAATTTTATTGTAAAGATATGCATTCAAACGGTGTACATTTATTTTATTATTCAGTATTCTAATTCATCTCGTATTGAATTGTCTTATAATCAGCAATTAAAATATATTTTTTTAACCGTATTACAAAAAAAAAAAAAAAATAATAATAATAATTGTGGTTTATTTATTATATTATTTTTACAAATTGTACCAAATTTTTTTAATACATTTTTTATAAAAGTTCTTAAAATGCTGTGTTGTATACAGAAAGTAAAGTCAAAGGCATACGATGATGATGATAAATTAGAACACTTAGTTTCCAACACAGAGTATAGAAAATTAACCACATACAACTCTCTGAAAAAACATCCATCAAATCTTTCAACTCCGTCGTGTGAACAAAGACATAGAAGACGTCTTTCAGAAACATTAACATGGTAAGTAGACATGATTGTTTGTAAATATAAAATGTATAAGATTTTATATTTTTAATAGTTACTATTTATAATAATTGTATAGGGTAATAGGGTATAAATGATTATGTTTTAAAAAAATATTATAATTTATTACTATTACTCTTATAGAATATAGTATATTTGTAATATGTTTCACTATTTTAATAGATTTATACCTTATTTTAAACACATAATTTTTATTTTTATTTTCAAATAAACACAATTATATTTAAAACAAAATTCTTTTATTGAACATTTTATTAAAGTGATTTTTAATATTTAAATTATAACAATATAATTCGATTATGAGATATAAAAACAATAAAGTATCCAATGAAATAGAAAACTTGCAGCCGTCACAGGTTAACTTGTTTTAACATTATAAAATATAAATAAAAGGTTTGTAAAAAAAAATTATATTTTATATAATTAAATGCGTTAATGTATGAGGACAGCAAATTTTACACAGTCACTGTATTTGGTATTTTATTGCAAGTACCGGGATGATGTCATGGTAAATAAATAATACATTTAAAAAATTATTATTATAAATAAGTGATTTGATATCATAATACTTGGGGACACTCTAGTTTTGTGTATCATCTAAACGTTCTTACATTACCTATAATATAATATAACATATTAAGGGGATAGCCAAATTGCAGCTTGCGAGTCACATGTGGCCCTTGTCAAAGTCAGATGTGACTCGCATCTTCATTATCAAATCAAAATTTACTTACTATTGTTATAAATTTTAATTTTTTGGTAAGCGTTAATTAATATTTATCAAAGTATAAAAAATGTGTAAATATTTTGGCTCTTGGCATAATAATTGCATCTGCCCATGTGGCTTGCGAATACGTTCATATTTGCCACCCCTGATAAAATATATTGTTAATTTATGAGTACTTAAACGTTGAGAAATAATTTTGTGTAAAATAGAGTACTAATATGATTTTTATTTATTTTTTTGTAGTGGTTTGGCAAGACAATGTAAAACTCACAGTCTTCCTTGTAATATGACATTAAAACATCCTTATAGTGTTTCACCGGTCGATGAAAAAGATGTTGATAAGGCTAAAGGTGTTTTGTCTCCTGGTATACTTCCAGAAGATTGGGCTGCCCAACTCACATTATTAGATTTAAGTATATTCAGTCAAATATCCCCAGAAGAGTTGTCTTCATGTTCTTGGAACAAAAAGCAAAAATTAGAAGTTGCACCAAATGTAGTAGCATTTACTAGGCAATTCAATCATGTAAGTAAAAAATTGAACAAAGAATATTGGATTGAATTTAAAAACATATTCAATTTTCAGGTATCATTTTGGGTTGTTCAAGAAATATTGAAAGGCACCACTCCAAAACTGCGTGCTGATCTGATAACTCAGTTTATAAAGATCTCCAAAAAATTATATGACCTTAATAATTTTCATTCATTATTTGCTGTTATTTCCTCCCTTCAAAGTGCATCAGTTTATAGGTGAGTTTTTAATTCATTAAGTGATTGAATTCCAATTTCCAAATGTGTTGTATTGTTGATTAGATTATCTAAATCCTGGAATAATGTGTCGAAGAAAGATCGGCAATCATTTGATAAATTAGCCAATGTTTTCTCAGAATGTAATAACTGGAGGAATCTTCGGGATCATCTCGAAACCTTACGTTTACCATGTATACCTTATTTAGGTAAATAATAAATGTATAATATAATATATTAATATGTAAGGTATATTTATATACATTAATTTTTCTACAAATATTTGTATATGTTTAGGTGTATTTTTGACTGATTTGGTGTATGTTGATATGGCGCATCCTCATAAAAGTACTGGCTTGTTAGAATCTGAAGCAAGGCGACTGAAAATGAATAACATTTTAAGAGTAATATCACATATGCAGCAGAGCCGATATGATCATTTGATTCGGTCTTCTAGGATAAATGATTATTTAAATTCAATTAGATATATAGAAGAACTGCATAAGTTTGTTCAAGATGACCAATACAAGTATGTGCTACAGTGTACTAAATTATGTTTTAATTTGTTTTTAACTTTTCTACTTCATGTTGTCATGTTGTGTTTAGATTATCATTAAAGCTAGAACCTTTATCCTGCCAAACAGAAAACTCTAGAGGTTCTAAGGAATCTGTCAATCAAGTGTTGTTAGATTCATTGAGTTTATCACCAGCAAAATCAACAGACTTAATGAGAATAAGAAAATTTTCTTTGTGCAAGCAACAGCCACAGAAAACAAATTGTTCAAAGTAAGCATACCCGGATATTTAGATATAATACTTAAATCTTACTACTTTATATTTTTGGCCTCTAAATATGGGATTAAATATTATTATCAACACTCAATTATAAGTTAAAAAAAAATTAATAATTAAAATCCACTGTTCATGTGTTGTTAATGACTATTCTAGTCATTTTAAAAATACATTTATTTTTTAATCAGATATCGCAGTGCAAGTTTACCGCGTAGTTTTCTTAAAAAACCTGTGAATCAATCTGCAGTGTGTAATAATAATAGGTAAGCAGTGAGGTTTTGGAGTGTTGATTTTTTACACATATTTTTTTATTTGACTTATCAGTTATCACAATTTATAGTTATTGCTTTTATTTATTTTTGCTTTTGGCTGAAAAACATAATTAATGTGCTTTTAAACTATTTTATATTTTGTGTGGTTGCATATTTTTTTTTTGTATAACTAAAATTATAACATATTTAGGCGTTTTTAATAAAACAATATTTTTAATTGATTAGATTTTCTTTTTTTTCTAAACAAATATTTCTATCATTGTGTAGCTTAAATTATAGTTTCATAGTTGATGTTTATTAGTTTCTGTTTGTCTGTATAAATGGAAATAGTCCACCAATTTTTATTTAGTTGAGTCCCTCTTAAATAATTGTAGATTATTAAGCTATTGATTGGTGTTAAGAGTTAAATAGCTATATTTTACAATGTGTGTTATTGACAGTTGACACTGATACATTAATTCATATTATATGTATGTCAATAAATTAAATGTATGGTATCAAATATAAATTAATGTATAACTCCTATTGTAATGACTATTCAATTTACACATCATGAACTATTTTATTTCTTTGTTCAGAATTATCCTGTTTTATTGCAGACAATAATCTTTAAACATTTACAGTACATATTTATATTTTTTAAAACTCAATGTCAATACAATATTATTATTTCTAATTTATTAAAAAGTAATATTGACTCAAACTTGTCATATTTAATGTTCAATATAAAGGTGAAATTAAATTTAAAAGTGTTTAATTTGTGTTTAATTATGAATTGATTACACAATATTAACATTCCATTAGAACTGATTATATATGTATAGACATTCAGTCACATTTCATATTTCATTGATATAATTTTGCCAATTGATAAGAAAAACAGTATTTACTATATTATCAATATTATATTTTTATTTCTATATTAATAAAAATTATTAATCATAATAGATATTGTCACTAATTATGTGCAAATTAATTTCCTACATTACTAAAATAAACAAATAAATTAAGAATCAGTTGTCCATATTAACTATTTTATTTAGGTATAAGCATCAAAATAATTTTAATATATATCTTATATGTAAAATAATAATTTAATGTTTATTAAAATACTTTTCAATGTGTAATTTTTAGTTAAACACTAGATATTTTTTAAAAAGTAAAATAAATAAATAAAATAGTCTACTACTTTAAATTCTTAGTTTATCATTATTTTATTTATATATTACAATGTACATGTATTTATGATATAGTATTCATAATATAACATCAATAATAGTAATTACTTAATTATTTTATGTTTTTGATGTGACAGTGTATTTTTAACTGTTTTAAAGTATTTAAAAAATTAATGTATTAAACTATTAACTTTATAATATGTTAGTTGTTTAATATTAGCAGTAAAAAAAAAAAAACTGTTAAGCTTATATGCTATAAAGTGATTATAATAAATGTTACTTTATAAATATCTAACTTTTAATGACTAATAATTTATTAGTAATAAGTTATTTTTAATTTTATTGAGGCTTATGAATTTATTACTTAACTACCTTATTAATGCACTTTTTTCTTGTAAAAATCTTATAATATTAGATATTTTTATTGGATATGTTATCTTTATACTCTAATAAAGTACTGAGTTAATGGGTTTACTTTTATATCTTCTTAATTCAAACTTTTTTTTTTAGCTTGATCCACAAGTCTGATGAAGGAATATTGTCAACTGTAAACTCAAGGAATTTACTCGATGACTCGCTTATTGAAGAGAATACATTAGATCTGTCTAACTTAAATCTATCACCTTCTCAGTAAGTAACATAAATTATTGCGATAATGAATAAAATGTATATTTGAGATGTAATTAAATTTATGTTTAAATAGAACATTGAAAGGAGCGCATAAAATAAGTTTAGAAAGTTGTTTAAGGCGTAAAGTGGTTTTGAAAAATGGACGAAAACCAGCTGTAACAACTTGGCAGCGATATTGGATACAACTATGGGCATCGGTATTAATTTATTATTCACCCAAGTCATTTAAAGGGTAAGTGTATGATTACAAAATATTTACATGTGTGTATAATATTTTCTATTGTACAGTTGTAATAGAAATGATTTTAAACGAGAGCCATGCAAGCTTTGTCCGTTAAAAGGTTGTACTATAAGTCTTGGTGATAATCCAGATACGTTTTTAATCAAGCATCCTGATCAAAGTAAATATTTCAACTTGATTTATTTGTACATTCAAGTAATATATTTAACTTACTAAATGTATTATTGTTTTAGGAAATACTTATAAGTTTCGAGCTGAGAGTGACAATACAGCTTTACAATGGTATAGACGATTGTATCATGCAGCACAGTCAGTACACCAACCTGATACTAAACTACCCGATAACCTTATAAGTTTTGACTGATTAGTTTTAAAATTTCATGTGAGTTTTTTACTTAAAAATAGAAAAAACAACTTAAAAAAATAAGATTATTTTATGAACACAACCTTTGGGGTTATTAAAATACATTATAATATAAATAATATCTATATGAGATTTAAATTGTACTAAAAGTGATAATCGTTACCAAAGATGATTTTTAGATAGAATAATATACATATAAACATAAAATATTAAGATTAAATTAGGTTAGCTTAAGTTTAATATAAATTGAAATTGCAATAAATTAAAAAATACATAATATTTTAAAACACATATCAGATGTTTTAAAATTAAAGACTTTATCTTTTTTGAAAAACATACAATAATTTCTATAAGAAATATTTTATTTTTTTTACATTTTTTGTCTCCTTTGTCTAAAAATAAAATTGAAACAACTATAAATTATAATATATCTTGCCATACAATTAATTGTGTTGGAGTTATAACATACTTGTTTTGAGTTAATTTACAACTTCAAGTGCTTGTTTACCAACATTTTATATTTTAATTTCTTAATTACTTTATTATTTTATATTATATTTAAGTTTAGTATGGTGTTTTATACTTTTTGTTACTCTTCTTAAGTCTGACTTTGTTTTAAACATTTAATTTAATTAATTAGCTTAAATACTATTTTATTTCATATTTCAGTTAAATTTGATTGCAGTTGCTTTTTGTAAAAAAAAAATATTATTATATTTAATAATATAATATAATAATAAATTAATATGATTTAAATATTTTAGTTTAAAAATTGATAACTATTTTATCATAATATATTTAAAATGTGTGCATAAGTTCTGTTACATATTCTACAAGATTACAAACAGTGTGTTTAGTAGACACCTATCAGAAAATTTGAATAACATATCTCTGAATATTGTAATTATTAAGTTTTGTATAACTAATGTTATTAATCTATTAATTGTTTAAAATTATTTTATTTTTTACACCCGCTGTTGTTTATATAATTATGTATGTATTTAGTTAAGCCTAATATTATCCAGAAATGCTTAAATTAAGTTGTGAACATGCACATAGTCCTAAAATAAAATAAAAATGGCCAAAGCCTAAGTTCCTTACACAAAAATGTTTAGATAGTTATTAGTTATTATGAACTAAAACCATTAATAAATTATTGTTTTAGAGATTTAATTGAAAAAAAAACATGTTTTGTTAATGTATTTTCTCAAGTTAACTTTATTTTTCTTTTGCCAAAAATATAATGAAGTAGAAAATATGTTTTATGATATCTTAAAACATACCTTTATTATTAAAAACATCTTAATAATCAAGTAAAAATAGCAATTTCATAAAATATTAATTAATATTTTTTTATCATAAATAATCAATTATAATGTAATTTATGGAGTAGGTTGTGACAGACCTTAAATATTTAAGTAGATGAAAAATTTTGGGTATAATATAAAACAATTCCGAATAACCATGAATCTTTATTAAGTATTATATTTTTGTACGCTCTTGTTCTAACCATTTAATTGAATTGTTGAGTATTATTTTTGAAGAGATAAATAAGTTTATCAATCATCTGGTAATTATTCATTAACTCATGATTCATATTTATCGAAGTAAATATATGTTTACTAAAATTGTAAATTATTTTACTTAGAAATGATAAAATATTATGCTTAAAAAGTGTTTGTTTTTAAAACTATAATTTATTTGTCACTGTCATAGATCTATAATTATCCAATATAGTTAAAGATCTCTAATAGCAAGTAAGATGTGATTAAATAAATAGTAATACAATTAAAAAAACATTAATAATGTGAGTGATACTAAATGAGTTTCATAGATAAATAAGATTTATTAATAGATTTCATAATTACACAATGTGCTAATATTTTGGTTTTCCTATATAATTCAAGTTAAATATGATTTGTTGTAACCAATTATATTAGCGATTATGTTTTATTTCTGTTATAAATTTATTCAGATTTTGTTGTGTTCATTTTTAATTTAACTGTTTTATTGATATCAGTATTATACTGAAACATATTTTTAAAAAGGTTGATCTACAATAATATTATGATTTTATTTCTCAACCAGGAGTTTAATAATAGGAAATAATTATTGTATTAAATTAATAAAATCTGATTGTTTTAAAAGTAATTAATTTTTTTTAATGAGACAACATTGTTGTCAAAAGACATACAATGTGTATACTAATGTTATAGCTAGTGATTTGTTGTGCTAAATGCTTAAATTATTTAGATTTATAAATTTGAGATTGTATTATACCAATTGTTTAGTCTTTAATATAATGCTGAATTAGTAATTTTCCTGTGGTCTTACAATATTATACATTTACCTAATCGATCTCAATTTAAAGAATACAATGATGTCTTTAATTAAAATAATTTAAAAATATTGTAATGTTTTTTTTTTAATAAATGCAAATAAACAAGTCAAATTTCAAAAATCTATTTACCAAATACCAAGTATAGTATATAATATATATTTAATATATTAACAAATGATTTAAAGAAACAAATTGTTCTCATTACCTAATTTAATCCATTTTAAAATTATTTTCTATCTGTTGACTTGTAAAATGAATAACAAATGTATACTTACAACATCCTTTTCTGCCAGCATTTAATTTTAATTACTATTTTTGTTATTATACATGCCTGATGCTTTTATTTCAAAACAGTGATGAATTATAAATTATAATAGGTGTGTAATTGGCGCCTTTGTGTTTGTTTTGTTTAATTGTTGTGTTTCAAATCGAATATAATTTGTTGATTATTATTGATTAGTAATATGATGATACAATATGTAGAGATACCTGTGTGTTTATTTATTGATGTTCGAAAATGTTAATATTCACCTATTCTGATGGTCAATATGGTACTTTTTTATATATTATTTAGTTATGTACTTGCGTATAATACATATTATATTTTATTCTTTTAGATGTATAAAAGCAATAATTAAACGCTTAAGATTATTTATTTGTACAATACTTATGTATATTGTTCACATATATGTCAAAATAATAAAACGTCCTATATAATATTCGTGTCTATGTTTTGTGTTATAATTAAATTTATTTCCAGACAATTTGATGTTATACTGGCTAAATTCTGTATAATGCCTCATTAAAAATTTAAAATTTGGTCTACAAAAAAATTGTTAACATTTCAGTGAAACAATCAATGATAAAAATTTGTAAAAGATATATTCTAAGACTTTAAACTATTTAAAACGATTTTTTTGTTTCAGTTTATAAATTTGATAAATCATTTGTCAGAAAATAATTTAAAATAAACTGCCTTGGGAGTTGGGACTAGAATAACACATTAATTGATTCTAAATGAATGAATTTAAAATTAGAGAAGATTAAGTAGGTATTTATTTTATATATTAAAATTTTAAATCATAAACTTTTACAATTTAGAATTGTGTCTTAAAAAGCCCCATTACCTAGTGGAGGAAAACGGTATCTCGTTTTTGGAGGAAAATGGATCCGGCCAAATCATCATAATATCATATTATTCACAAAGAGCTTACGATTCTTAGAACTCATACAATATATTACAGGGCCAGATTTAGAGGAGTGGAGGCCTAGGGGCATCAAAGGAGTGGGGGCCCCCGAGTCCCACATTATTTTCCAAATAAAATGAACAATTTTTTTTCAAAGTAAATTCAAGGTTATATACAAACATGCTAGCTTTATAAAATTTCACGGAATTGCTCATCGGGAATCAGTGTTAAATTTATTTTAATCCTATTGGCCACTTTCGACGGGACGGCGGGGTGACAGTACATTTGTAATTTGAAAGATTTTTTTTTTTCCGAAGTCACTATTGTGGATGCCCCTCTTTTGTGGAAGCCCAGGGGATGTTGCCCCTGTTGCCCTCCCCTAAATCCGGCCCTGAATATATAATTTTATAATAATAAGTGCTAGTACTCTGACACCCAAACCTAACAACACCCAACCTTAAGGTCCTGCACTCCTGCCAAATATTGTATCATGAATAACAAATAATAAACTGCGTTTAGATTATATAGTTGTATAAGTATTGTATAATACTATATTATAAAATATAATAATTATCATTATGTTACAATTTACTGAATAAATTTCGTTATGAAATATTAAATAACTGTATAATATTACTATAACATAAATAGCATAATGTTTATTAATAATAAAAACCTTTGGGAAAAAAATTGAAAATTAGTTTTTTACTAACATATTTAATAAAGAATCAACTGACTATACGTCTTTATTTCCTATTCTCAGAATTAATTTAATATGGTCATAAATAATTTCTACACAAACGAATTATTATAGAGTTTAAATCAATATATTAATACTTTTTCAAATATTATTTTACAGATTTTAAATTAGACTGTTGATTATTTACTATTTTTCGATGTTCTGCATTAATATTATGAATTTCTTAGCTGCTAATTTTTTAGTACATTAGCCGTGTCTGTGGCCCATGAAGGTCATATTAGCAACAAAAAATAATCTAAAATCTTTATATATTATATACAATATCACAGTCCAACAACTAACGACGGAACGATGTCTACCGAAAATGATGAACATGCGTGAATGTGTCACATGATATAATATAGAATATTAAATAATTAGAAATAAGAAGGCAGAACTGCAGAAGTAACTATTATATTGTGAGTAAATTGATGACGGATAGACGTTATTTAAATTTAATAAATTAACCGTCCTTTGATTTCAATTTCCATAGAGATATGTATGGAAATCAAATTATTTTACAACTTTTTAAACTATTTAATAATTATTTAAACATTTAATGTATTTTTGGAAAGTAATAGAAGCCGAATCCTTGCAGATCTCTCTGGGTTATGCTTAAAAGTTTTATTAAACTAATTTTATTTGAGCTAGCACTCCTCAAAACGTTAACATTCCAGTTTGAAACAGTGGATGAAAATATTGTATTTATGTTTATGCGAAAAGAGAAAACTACTTAATCATATAATATGGTAGAAAAGTAAACGTGGGCGTACAGTGGAAGGTCTCAAAAAATATTGCCTAAAATTACCGAACTGAATTTACAATCGACATTTTTTATTGCCTTTTATTTCTGGATCGAGTTTATAACAATAAAAGTTAATGCGGACTTATAACTTTAGTTATTTGTCTAAGTTAAGTGTACCTGGTCATTGAGAAGGAAGTTACTATACATTTTAATGTATTTATTGAATTTGAATTCAATGATAAAACATGGCATACAAAAAATGATTATAATCGAAGAAGGTTTGTCTCTGTTGGCTGTCAGGCGTCAGCTAATATTACTCTAGATATTTTATGATATATTTATATTATGTAAATACAATTAATATATTTTAAATCGTAAAAATTTAAAATTCAGATGCTCATAACGCTTTTAGTTTTCTCTATAGTTGTTTCAAGGAAAACTTATGGAAAACTTTGTGTTGGATTTTTTAACCATAATTATAAATACAAAAAATTGTATGAATTTTAGATTCTGAACGAAGTGATGAATGTATTGATTTTAAAATGATGTCGGTTTTTTTTTTGTGTCTGTGTACAGCATAACTAGTCGAAATAATGCTTCAATTTTAAACTTTGGTGGTGGTTTCCAATGGCAAAGTTAATATCCTCGGTGCATTATAGAGGTCGAAAGTAAATATTTTCAAACAGTTTTCAAAAAAATCGAGAAAAACAAAAAAAAAAGAAGTGACGGAAAAACGGGAATTTTTACGCAAAACCAGTTTTCGACCAAATCGATTTTTTTATATGGTTGTAATTCAAAAACTAATCACTGTAAATACTTTAAATTTTCACCAAATGTTTATGTTAGTGTTATCTGTATACAGTTAAATTTTCAAAAAATTTTGACTTTTTTTAAGTTATTTATAGACCACTGAAATTTTTGATTTTTATGAGATTTTTTTTTGAAGTGTCGATAAAAAAAATTTGGATGACCAAAAAAACTTGGAAATTTAATACAAGGTTCTTTACGAGTTGTTCTTATTGTAGTTAAAAAAATTAAAAATCGTGCATTACAATTTTTTTTATAAGCGTTTATAGTTTAAATTTTTACGAAATCTGTCGAAAACGCGAAAATGTGCAAGTAATTTTGAAGTTAAAAAATCATAAAATTTTTTGTGTTAATAACTAAGGATTAAAAATGCAACACTAAGTTTTCCATAAGTTTTTCTTCAAGTATCTAAAATATTTTATATTCTTAAAAAAAATCGAAAATTTTAGTTGTCTATAAATAATTATAAAAAAGTTAAAGTATTTTGAACATTTTTACTGTGTGTAGATAACTAATATAGGTACACATTTTGTGAAAATTTTAAGTATTTACAGTTATTTTTTTTTTGAGATACAGATTATAACTATATAAAAAAAACCATTTTATCAGAAACTGGTTTTGCATAAAAATTTCAGTTTTTCGTCACTTTTTTGTGGTTTTCCAGATATTTTTTAAAACTGTAAGAAGCTTCTTACTTTTGACTTTTATAATGTAACAAAAATATTCAATTTGCACTGGAAATCACTTGTTTACCATTTCGTTTCAAATCGAAGCATTATTTCGACAAGTTATGGTGTACACAGACAAAAAAAAATCACTCCGCTCAGAATTTAAAATTAATATAATTAATACAAACATGAATATAAAGTATTTACGGTTATTTACTATAATATACAATACGCTTAAGTTTCAAAATGTATTATTAAAAAGCACCTTGTAAGTGTATTATAACAATATGTTCTTCTTTCCTGTGCGTGTTGATCGAAACGAGATGATTTAAAATATCCAACAAAGTATTGCTACATTCTATCTTGCTTTTTTAAATTTTTTTTCGATAGTTAACAATTCTATTCTAGTCAATTACTTAACTATACCAAAGTGGTTATTTAAATTATAATTAATAATATACAAGTAGTATCTATGATTATAGTGGTTTTTAAAATTTTCGTAGACACTGTGGAACTAAAATTGTATACTAGAAACTTCCATCGAACTGTGTACTAATAACAGGTTTGGTTTTTATTTCAATCAGTCATTGAATATCAAAAAAACTTTGTATTACATGACCTTAAAGCTTAAAATAATATTAAATTCACGATTCTAAATATTATGATGATTATAATGTTTAAGGTCATGAGATATAATATTTATATTGTGAATATTTTGTTGACAATCGCGTGTCAGCTAATTGTGAGTACAAGTGATCATTAAAATCCCCTCTATAATAAATTATTACTTACTTACCTATTAGTCTACACAATACTTATACCCCTACTCATATGCTTACAAAAATAATAAATACGGTTGTTCATAGTGAAGACTCAATTGTAATTTAGACGTTGATAAGCACCGGTGTAGTTTTTTTAGCTGAAAAATAAAATTTATCACGAAAATGGAAAAGTGGAATGGAAAAGTTGCTGTAGTAACTGGTGCTTCTTCTGGAATTGGAGAGGAAACTTGTCGACAACTGGTTAAAAAGGGAATGATTGTGGTTGGTTTTGCTAGAAGAGAAGATAAACTTCAGGTACGTTGTAATTATAAATTAAAATATTCCATTTTTATTAAAGCAAATTTAATACATTTAATTAAATATTTCTATTTATAAATTATGATGGTTCATATTGTTTGATGAAATAGGTCGATGCGTTTCATTTTAACCTGACTGGTTAAAACTGAGTTCATTTAACCATAACTGCTGAATTATAGATATACCTAGAGAACCTATATAACAATATTATTTTTAAAATAATATATAATATATTATTATATAGGCTCTCTAGATATACCTATACCGGGCTATACCTACTAATTTTTAGTTTAATTTTTTTATATAATTCTAATTAGTCAAGGCTTCTATACATTTCTCTTATATTTATGAATGCTTTGAAAACATTTTAACAGCTTTAAGCGGCTTTTAATATTTCAGACTAATACTAATCTTATTTAGAATAATTTATACCTATCGAACTATATTACTTATGGATAAATAAATAATTGTTATCATAATAAATATATTTATATTATTTACTTATTAATTTCGATTTTATAATATAATAATTGATAAAATGTTATTTGGAAATATGGTGGATATACCAACTTCGCTCAAAATCGTTTTTTTTTTTCATACAATGATTTTTCATAGAACATTCCCCTACAGTCTACATAGTAACTAACTTAATAATACGTTACAATCGGCAGCTATAATATACGTACCTACATTAAGTTACTTATCCAAATGTTTAAATTGGCATTTTTTCGTTTATAATATTAGTATATTGTATCCTGTATTTAATACTATTTTTTTTTTTAGGAGTTAGAAAAGAGTTTAAAAGGAAAACTGGGTAAATTTTTTTACGTTAAAGTGGATTTATGTTCGGAAGAAAACATTTTGGAAGCTTTTAATTGGGTAAAGAGAACATTAAAATCTATCGATGTACTGATTAACAATGCAGGTGTTATGAAACAAAGTGATTTATTAGGTAAATTGAAGTACAATTATACAATGATTAAATATATCTACAGATATTTCAGTCATCATAAGCTAAGTTATAGTAGATATTTATTGTTACAAAAATTCAAAATAATATCATTTAATTATTTATATGAATTTTATTATCATAAAATAAATAACAAATCATGATATCTGATATAATTTGATTAAATACGTATTTGCAATACTTATAATATAAATACAATATAATAAATAATTATATTTTGAAATAATTTTTAATTTATTTATAAGTTATTTAATATTTAAATATTTGTTGAGAAGTAGATATCAGTTATAAATTTATGATCGGTAGTTTTGTATGACCAGTATCAATGAACTAATTAATTATAAAGTTAATAAAAATTGTAACCACCATAAAAATTTTCAGGAAAAACAAATGATTGGAAGCAAATGTTTGATACTAATGTCATAGGTCTCAACATTTGCAGCAGGGAAGCCATAAAAATTATGGAAGAACTCAAAACCAAAGAGGGCCACATAATAAATATTAACAGGTAAATTTAATATAATCTCAGAGGCGGGCTAATAGGTGAACAACCGCCCCAGAGAAAATTGTTAAAGTAACCAGTATTAATCTTGTTCATTTGTACAATAAACGTATAGGTATGTAATCTTATACGTATATGAGTGACCTATACTCATTTACTTATAAAAATAAAAAATAATTACATTTAAAAATAATAATTTATTGATTTATTTTTATTTAATATCATTATTTATTCTTAACATAAAATATTTTTCATCAATGAATAACTTTCTTTTACTTCATTTAGTATTTCATCAAAATCTACATCTTTTAGAAGTTCTTTTATAAAACTCATCGTCAATAGAAATGCTTCTAATTTTTTTTGTTCAATAGAAGAACATAATTATTTTTAATTTGCTGAAGCTTCTTTCACAGTTTACAGTTATATTTACGCCACTGTATGTATTATTAATAATTACTTACCTTTATTGGCGTTGTAGTTAAAGAAAACTCAACTGACAACTTTTGATCTTTAAAATACAGTTTTTTTTTTGGTTTCGGATCATTTCCAATCATTTTAAGTTCTGCTGCACGTTTTGATTTAATTTGTTCGGCACCACTTTTCACTTTTTTAATACTAATTTATTTATATTAGGTAAAGAGTAAAAAAATCAGAAATTAAAAACATTACAATGGTACTTATCATTGGATTCAAATTTAGCACTCCTATATATTATAATAGTGATCCGTACGGCACATAATGTACAGTTGAGACACTTGACCTCGCTTTTTTTATTTATGTCATTGTAATTTCCCTAATATTATATGTATATCATTTCGATATTTCTTTTTTTTTTTTTTAATATTAGGATCTATGAGACTCAGAAAGATACCTAAACCTCCCTAACTCTCGTGACCAATTCGCCTCTGTATAATCTTATGCATTAATGAATATATAATCGTATAAATGTTAATATTTTTTATAATAAACAAAATCAAGATTTATATGTATTACTCATATAATTCAGAATTTTAGTGTTATTAGTTATTATAGTTTACATTTAGTTTCAAAACAATAATATATGTATTATTAACTTATGTTATAGTATTGGAGGTCATTACCAATTTCCATTTATGAAAGACATTGCAATTTATACCGCTACCAAACATGCCGTTACTGAAATTACAGAGTCTTTAAGAGAATTGTTAGGCATGAAAAATTTGCCCATCAGAGTCACGGTAATTTCTTAGTTTTTAAGCTTATTTACGCTGTATAAATCGTTATACGTATCTTATATCCCAAATATTATGTCTATCTATTTAATCTTAATTATTAAAATTTAAAACTCAATGCTATATAATCGATATAAATAGACTATATTATTGTCTATATTCATTAATTGGTTGTAAATTATTTATTGGATACATTCGTTAGTTAGATAATATTTTATAGGTTGCGAGTGGTGAAATTAATTATTATTTCGTGATGGGCCATATTTATGATAGATATGTAGATGTATAATATTTTTTTTTAATAACCATTAGAAAAATATGAAAGTAATATACATAACTTTATTACATCTAAATCATTTTAAATTTAAAAGTAGCATATTCAATTCCCACAGTATTTTTTTTTATTGTTTTAATTTTAATATAATATCTGTAAAAATTACCAATAATATAAAATATTCTATTTAAATTCAAAGTGAAAAATTAATATAAAAAATAATATTATACATTTTTAAATACATAGTTTTAGTTGAAAATGTTTCTTTCCAGAGTATCAGTCCGGGTGCAGTAGAAACCGAAATGATTGAAGAAGTGAGACATTTAAAAGAACAGAATATGTTGAAATCTACTGACATCGCTGAAGCTATCATGTATGCGTTGAGTGTACCACAACGTGTTAACGTAAGTCGAATATAATTGTTTTTTTTTTTTTTTTAATTGTTAGTACATAAAATATTACAATAGATACTATATTTTTCGTTCATCAACTAATCAGTGTGGTTAAATTATTAATTTTGAAATACTTTTAATTCTATTAGCCCATTTTATTCACCTATATATTTAACTTAACTTATTATGAATATTAAAGTTAATAGTTTTGAATTTATTATTTATTATTATTATTTAATATTAGGTACCAGCACCTACTTATTAAATTGTATTGTTTTATGTAATCTTCAAAAATAATTTCCATTATATTATTATTCGAATTACACGGAGTATGTATATGTGACATCACCATCTCAACCCCACTCATTTGAAAAGCTAGAAAACTTTATTCACAAATATTTGGAAGAAAACCAGAGAATTTGTTTGGAGTGATATTATCTCAGTTCATTCATGGTTAATTATTTTACATTCATAAGATATAACTATTTCATCTACAACATACTCGTAACTTAGCACTTAATTTGTATGTATTTGTACAACAATGTTCATGATATTATATTATACGAATATATTTCAGTAGAAATTACGTTTTATAAAAAAAGACAGTCATATCACTCCCAGTCATATTTTAGTGTATAATTTTTATGAATTTACCGATCCTGATATTTGTATTCCACATCTTCGGTTGTAAATATTCGAACCCCCACCAGCATGGATGTTTTATTCTAGTTTTTTGTTTCCATAATTTAGTATAAAAAGTACAGATAAGTGATAAGTAATTATACCGAATATTATGACCATAAATTAACATTTGATGACATCTTTTCTCCGCTCAAATGAATACTCTTATACATCTAATAATTTTCTTAGCTCCTATACTAAATGGAACCAACTATAATAGGTTGTTTTATTCAGTCCCAATATTTAATACATATTTTCATATTTATATGTTTTGATTTTTATAGATCGCTGAAATCATCATACGACCAACAAAAGAAAATACATTAGCTTTCATGAAGAGCACCATGTAAATATGATTGATAAACATCTATATATATATATATATTATGAATAAACAATACAATATGTAGTATGTATTTATCGTATGTATAATTATAGTTATAATTATATGTACTTATCTTCTTTATGGATATGCTTTAATACACCTGGAAATTTTATAAATGCCGAATTTCTATCATACTAACTTCACTTATGCCAGCTATAATATCTATTATAACACTTATCACACATTTTTATTGTATGTAATAACTTTGTGCAACAGATTTTTGTCTGTCAAAATAAAAATAAATATGATATAAATATATTCAATATAATATTATTATATTATTTAAGAAACCTATTAGACTAAACAAAATATTGTAAACAATAAAATATATTTCAAACAAAATAATTAAAATTGTTATTTTTTGTTCATTTAAGTGCCTACCCGATTTTGTCATTATTTAAACATTAAACTAGAAATATCTATAAACAATTTGTGATTACCTGTGTATTTTTGACATATTTATCTTTCTGTGAGTTAAAATTATTAGAAGTCTTGCATTACATTTTCAATCTTTTACTAATTATTATATTAAAATTGAAAAATTGTATGAATTAACTCCAGAATAAATTGGGAATTTTCGAGATTTTGAATAACTTTGAATTAAAATATTAAATTATGTCTTTAAAGTTTAGACTTGAATCTGTTATAGAATTGGTAACTACAACTACAGAATATAGTTTGATTATGTGTCGTGTTTCAAAGAATGTGTATAGTAAGTAGTGACTAGATAACTCTAGTGAGAGTTATTATATGCAATATTATATTACATTATAAAAAAGATTTTATTAAACAATATTGAACTCAAATTGCTCCAAAAATACACTTATTTGTTAAATATATTTAATTTGTCTTGAAATGTTAACATTTTATTTTAAGCTCTTGATACAACTGCAAATTTTCCATTCTACTTTTTTATTCCAGTTTTAAAATTTGTTCTTAATTATAAAAGTGTTAGAGCAATACTTATTGATGGCCAAACAACGACTGAATATCAATTCTGAATAAATCTTATTGCTCATAATTGAACTAATTCAATGTCAACCCAACATTTATAGTTATTTATTGGTCGTAATTAATTTATAGAACGATTATTGATGTTCCTGTTATAGGTACATACTTATTGTTTTGCGTATAACGATCTAGCAGAATCTGTGGTGTCAAGTCACGTCCGTTAAGAAAGGCATAGGTTAGAGCCATAAAATGTGCCCAAATGTTCAAAGCAAAACCGTTTAAATCTATCATCGTGATTTATGATTGATATCACATTTAAAGTACCATGTAGATACTAATAATCAGGTAATATTCAGGAGAGTAAAATTGGTTTGAAATAATAAATAGATCTTTTTAATTATTAAATACAGCTAATGTTTTACAACAATATTTTATATAATAAAGGTTATATGATATTAAATATAATATAATATTTAAAATCATTGTAATATTCCACCCAATTTTTTAAATTATAAATTTACTATTAATTAATTAATTAAATGTACCAATTAAAATACTTCCATTTGAAACATATGCATTGATAACTAATACGCGAATAGATTTAAATGTTTTCTTTGCTTAATTAAAAACTTCTAAAATATTTTGTTCTTAGCATACATCAACTTTAATATAATAAAATATATTCAGTTTCATTTTAAATCGTTTTCTAATTTTTGTAAAAATATATTAGATCACTTACACAAATTACATGTATAGGTACTTAATTATAAATTTAGTCGTTAGTTCTAAAATATTATTAATTTATTAATTTGGAGAAGTTACTCTAATATATACGAGTATTATAGCTGTTGACTGTAACTTATCATTGAGTTAGTGAATTATAAGGGAAGAGTTATATTTTAATTTAATGATAAATTATTGTATACAACATTACAACAGTATCTATTGCTATTATAGTAATTTATTTTCCACGGGTACCTAATATGCTAAGTTTAATTCATTTAAATAAATAAAAAAAATATAACATAACTACTGTATATATAACTATATATAACTGTTTACTAATATTTTATACAATATAACTATAAGTTGCCATGAACTTATAATTAGTACGTACTATGTATACAAGGTAAAAATAGTTTTAAATACATTTTTATAATTTTAAAATGATTATAGTACCTAATGTAACCCATTGTAATAATTAAAAGACTCAAATTACGTAGAGAACGTATTACATTTTTTTTTGATTAAAATTCAAGTAAAATATCTAAAATCTTTATACTTCGATTAATAAGAATTTTGTCAAATATTATTTTGTGTAATTTAAACATAAAATATCTTTACAGAATTTATGATAACGTATGCATTTTGACATAATTTATTTCTCTGAGATAAAATTATGAGGAATTTTGTATTACATTTTCAAAGTTTTGCTATTTTAAAATTGAAAAAACTATATTTTCAACAGCAAAATAATTTGCGAATTTTTATGATTTTAAATAATTTTGTCAGCATTAAAATGCAAACCCTTGTGAAAAATTGTGTTTATCAATTATCAATTTAATTTATCAATAAATAAAAATAATAAAAATTATCAATTATACATATTATTCATTATCAAACATTTTACCCAGTTAGGTTAATGGATTTTATCAAAATTGAAAAAGCTTTCATTGGCTTTAAGAAATTTAAAATTAAGTAAAAAAAAACTGTATTAAGTTTTTTTACTGCTTTTTCAAAACACTAAGTTATTATTATTTTTTTTTAATTGCAAAATCTATGTTACTCATAAGTTATTTTTAAAACTGGTTTAAAAGCATATTTTTAAAAATAAATTGTTTTTTAATTTACAGGTTTTTATAAAATATAAAATACATAGTATATGATATATTGTGCAGCATGAACTGGAATTGTGCTATTACCAGTGACAGGTCACAGGTAATTGCTGTATTTCACCAAAGCTAATTTAAATGCATTCTCTCACGAGCTATATGCATACTTTTTGATATCACGCATCTGCCTCGTATCGATATCATCGTGGTAATGGTTATATAATTACGAACTTGGTAATTAGTGTCTAATTATTGCAATTAGTAACACACTTATCATGACACTATACGTTCATATATATTAATCCGTTTTGGACATTAACTTTTAGCATCCATTGAATAAAGGACGGAAAACACGTTTCTTAGAAAAAATATTTACTATTCGATGGATGAAAAAAGATCAGTCATCGCATGTTCCAACGCTTCGACCGACATCAAAATTTACAATTTTTATGCACTCTTGACACATATAGGTACAACTAGAACTTATCATTAAATAGTAATAAATACCTACATAATTTTACATTAGCCAAAGTATCCAGTTACGTACACACATTATTATTGCACTCAGTAAGTTAATCAAAAATGTCCATTCATTTGCATCCAGTGAAAATTCAACTTTAAATCCAATACACAAATTATGTTATGTATAACATGCGGTGACATAAAATCTGGTATACACATCCATTATACATTAAATCGTGATCATATTATACTTTTTATAAAACGCCATTATATTCGGTCGTATGCGGTTAAATAACATTTATTTTATTTTTTGGAAATGGGACAAAAAAGACAAAAAAATACCAAATACCGTCGAGTCAACAGTTATAAATCCATACGATTCGACAAAATCGGGTGACCTGTCATTGGCATATTTGTTTATCCGCCAAAACGTTCAGCATATTTTTACATATTATTGTCGGCGACGAGAGGCTGGACAAAAAAATTATAATAAAACTAGAATTTTTTGACCATTTGCCGGGTCCGATCACTATATATTATTGTTATGGTATCTAGCGTTCAGACTGTGTGGCTGACGTCGAGGACTCGCGGTAAAGGGGGTGTCCGAAAAATGACCCTTTTTGTCACGTTCACAACCCTTTGCGATATTTCTGAACACTATAATATATATATGTATATAAATAATAATAATAAAAATACACACGCGAGCGTCGCGTCAACTATAAATCGGTTGTCATCGACAGCGTGGGGAATTTCGGAGAAAAAACACTATACAAAATACTATATATTATGTATATATAAATTATAATCTATGTACGATAAAGTGTATTAAAATGTCAAATGTCAAAATATAAAATGCATAACATATTAATCATCGATTTAATGTAGCGTGCAATACCTACATATTATGTTTGCAGACTCGAGTTAAATTATGTACATTTAGTTTTGTTACACCCTTCTAAACGTCGTAATTAGTATTTTTCAGAATCGTGTAAGTGCTGTTTTATTTAATGTTTGTTTACAAAGATAAATGTTTTCAACATATTTTATTAACTTTATTAATATTTCAATCTAAATTTCAGCTAAACATTAGAGAACAAACTGGATTCTCAATAATTATCACTTATCTATTATCAATTAATTAAATTCATAATCATAAGCTATAGCTATTTCATTATTGCCTGCTAAAACATTATATTATGTATAAATAATTGGCCTTAAAATTTTAAAAAAACTCAATACACTATGTATAAAATAAAACACTATAATAATGACTAATTTTAAATTACCTACTATGTAGGTAATGTGTGACAAATCTTAATTATAACAAATTCACTTGCAGTATACAATATACATGTTTTAGTAGCAATACAAATATTATATTAGAAGCGATTAAACAGCTATTATGTGATCCAAATTTATTTTTTCAAACCGGCATTTTAATATTACAATCTAACCAATGGCTGAAATTGATTAATTTAGGTAAGTATGAATTTCTATGAAAAAAAATATATATTAGTGCAATAAATTAATCAACTAATTTTAATCAAAGTAATAAAATTAGTAGAGTCTTTCCTCAAAGATCATACTTTTGCATAGAAGATGAACAATATTAAATCGTCTCCACTTAATGTCTAAAACCCCTCAAGGATCTTGCATAATTATCTCCATTTCTTTTTAGTATCTACAGCAAAGAAATTTGGAGGTACAACAATTGATATACAAATAACCTATATTTTTATGATACCAATTGTTCTTTTATTCCAACAAAAGGAAAACCAGATAAACATTAACATATCTTGTTGGTTAACTTCAAAAATTTGTGGCGGTACTGCAGTTTAGTTAAAATTTAAGTGTAACACACCCATTTTATTGCCACTTCTATAATAGTAGTGTCACAATTTGTATTTTGATGAATTGGCCATAAATATTTGGAAAGCCCTTGCACTATCGACATAAAGGCAAAATAGTGTGAGTCTTATATTATAGCCTCTAGTTGAAAATAAAGTTTCTTCTTCAGATATTATTCTATATCAATAACTTTCAATTTTTTATTTATTAATACTAACACATATAATATAATTATTGTTTTGATTTAGAAAAATCAAATTCAAATCGATAAATTATTTTTGCTTTCTATTGGCAGATTCATCAGTAGTAAAATATAAATATATTATATTGTTAGATATTTATTACCTACACTAATATTTTTTTTTATTTTTCTCAGTTGAAAATTCATGAAAAAAAATTAAAATCAAAAAATGCAAGGCGAACAAGATGGCACTGGACGGGTAATTAAAGTGAGTATACTCTGCAGGGCTATTATAATAATAATATTATATACCTATTACCTATTTTACACATTACGAGTAGTGTCGTTTTAGAACATTATAATTTGTCGAGGCACCGGGATATTTGATTCGAATATCGAACGTATCACGTGATCCCTAAGTATATTATATATCTACGTTCTATACATAATATCGTAATATATGCAGACATAATATTACGATATTAACAATAATAATAGGTACCTATATAGTATTATTATACTGTATACCTAGTTAGCGGCCGGGTGTTTTACATGCGGTTTAGCAGTGCAGCAGGATATAGCGCGCGGCGTAGGGATCGTGGGTATGCATAGCAGGAGATCTCTTGGCGGGACTATTACAATACACATATATTATTATATAGTCGCAATGCACATATTAATATATACGTATATTCATCGTACGATAATATAATATACATGTATATAATAGGTACCTATATAGCCCTATGCGCGGGATCGAACAATAACCGACAAAAATGTATATATATATATACCAACTGCAGATATACCTATATAATAATCTATTTAACATTATACATTATATATACATATACGCATAATATCGCACGCGTATACATGTCGCCTCGTCGGGGGATATATTATAACTATATAATAATAATAATAATATATTATGTCCATATACATATACACGTAATGTGTGTGTGTATAGGCATATACTATACTTATATATGTATATATAATATTATGTACAGTATATGAGGTATATGTATACAATATATATAATATACTTACACCGGTGCACCGCAGGGGGGAACTGGGTGGAGTTTGGCCGGGTAAACGCGGTCGGTGATTCGACGTGGCCCCCGCCGCCGACTTACTACCCCGCTAGACGTGTATACGTGTTACGGTTATTATTATTATTATTATTATTATATCATTTCAGTTTAATAGTCGCGTATATATATAGAATAGAGGTGCGTGCTTTACATTATACGCCTATGCAATATATATATATATATGTACTGCTCACCTGAAAATTATTTTATATTATGTACGGCCCGCGAGCGTGTGCGTTATTGTTCCGCCAAAATACAAAATACGAATATTATATACGTATATAAAGTAATACAATGATAATAATAATAATATATAAAATTATATTTACAGTGTGTGTGTGTGCGTGTTTGTGTTTGTAGAGCCGCCGCGGAAGAGGTATATATGTATACTGTGTAAGAATAAAATATACGCGTGCTGGCGGGGCGGGACTTTGCGGCGTTTCGAGAGGAGGAGCTCCGGGCCCGTCGCCGCGCCCGCCCGACCGACGACGACCGCGGGTCGGGCCCGAGAGACTCGACGTCGCCGTCCGGGTGCTGTGTGCGCGCGTATCCGCCGGCAGTAACGATGAGTTTGCCCAGCGGTGTGGACATGACTGCTGCCCTCATGTCGCAGCATCCCGCCGTACTCGGAGGCCTGTCTCCCGCGTTCTTCTTGCAGCGAGCGTCCGAGCGGTACCAGCGAACGCCCAAGTGTGCCCGGTGCAGAAACCACGGTGTCGTGTCCGCCCTCAAGGTGAGTGTTGTCGCTTGTACGCCTACGTCTAACAAAATAACCGTATAACGTTAAACATGAAGTGCTATACTTTGTGCGGGGCGAACGCAGCAAAAAAAAAAAAATTTTCGAAGGGGGTAGAATGTAGACGGTGGTCTGAATCCCCCCCGCGTTTAACGCGGACTATGTGTTATAACGTTAAGAGTGCATTTTTTATTTCCCCAAAAACGAGTGTATTCTTTAATTCGTATATTATATAGGTAGAAGGTACACGACATTAAACTCACTTCATGTTTTTGAACACGCGTTGCTCCTCGCACAGTCGCACGTGTTTACGTTTGTTACAATATATTTTCAAATAATTGTTTTCGACATTTAAATTATTATACCTAATAATTTACGAACAAAAAAAAGACTATTTGAGTTTTAATAAAAATGAAATACAAATTGTATTTAATGTGTGTAGACACCGAATTAAAAGTCAGGATTGATAATGAATTATACGATACCACTGTATATAACTCGCATATTGTATATATATATTATGTCATGCGTCCGATTATACCTTCATTACAAATAGTACTTTATATTTTTTAAATATATGTGATTATAGTTGCGCCAATAATTATATTATATACTTCTTATGCGAACAAAATTTTTGATCATGTTGGTGGTCTTCACTAATTTATAAGAGAATTCTTTCTCATCCACCGTTTTTTTATAATAATACATTTAAATAAATTTTAATGATTGGATTTTTAATCATACTAAAATGGCAAATAGTATACCTATTATTACTTAGTTTTTTTATGATGTTGAAAGAGTGTTCAAACAAAATAGTAAAATAGTATATGATGTACAATAATTTTTTCAAATGAAAACTGATTATTACAAATTGTTAAGAATATGATTTTATTGAATATTTTGATATTTATAATCGAAATCCATATAAGTATTTTCTGAAATGTTAAACTTCAAGTACTTAAGATAATTAGCCATGACATATCGACATAATACAGATTAAAAGGTATGTTTAATAGATTTAGGTGTTTATAATATAATGGTATATTAATATTAGTATTTCATGAATATATATATATATATATAATATAACCACTACTGTCTAAGGGCTATTATACCTATTACACTTAGTACATAAAGTTTAATAACACAGAAATTGTTGTAATTAATCTTTTTTTAAGTGAGAAGTAATTGAAATGTACTAATATTTATCTATGTATATATATATATATATATATGTATAAAATCCTTATAATAATATTATTGTAGAAAACATCATAATTATATATAAGAACATAAATGTACTTTTAAAAAATATAAAAGTAATCTTTTCAGAGCTAAACTTTGAGTTAATTTATTTTTATTTTATTATTGTTACTCGTTATTCGACTAATAGCAGTTAGTCTTTTGGCAAGTTTAACCGTTTATTGATAATTTACTCAATATCGATATGTATTGGTTACATTGTTGCATATTTGCATAAATTAAAACAATTAATTTTGTAAAGCTATCCATTGAGGTT
Organism: Aphis gossypii; assembly: GCF_020184175.1. Lineage (NCBI taxonomy): Eukaryota > Metazoa > Arthropoda > Insecta > Hemiptera > Aphididae > Aphis > Aphis gossypii. The sequence continues at coordinate 58,637,149 of NC_065531.1, read as the reverse complement.
GGTAGTTGAGTTATTAGTGCACGTGATATAAGGTGCACACCACACTTGCGTTTTGTTATCATTCAGTAATTAATACTCATAATTAATAAAATAATAAATAAGATTATTATTAACGAATAGTATATAATATCGTATATATATATATATATATATATATGCATACATATATATATATATATAATATATATATATATATATATATAATATAACCACTACTGTCTAAGGGCTATTATACCTATTACACTTAGTACATAAAGTTTAATAACACAGAAATTGTTGTAATTAATCTTTTTTTAAGTGAGAAGTAATTGAAATGTACTAATATTTATCTATGTATATATATATATGTATAAAATCCTTATAATATTATTATTGTAGAAAACATCATAATTATATATAAGAACATAAATGTACTTTTAAAAAATATAAAAGTAATCTTTTCAGAGCTAAACTTTGAGTTAATTTATTTTTATTTTATTATTGTAACTCGTTATTCGACTAATAGCAGTTAGTCTTTTGGCAAGTTTAACCGTTTATTGATAATTTACTCAATATCGATATGTATTGGTTACATTGTTGCATATTTGCATAAATTAAAACAATTAATTTTGTAAAGCTATCCATTGAGGTTGGTAGTTGAGTTATTAGTGCACGTGATATAAGGTGCACACCACACTTGCGTTTTGTTATCATTCAGTAATTAATACTCATAATTAATAAAATAATAAATAAGATTATTATTAACGAATAGTATATAATATCGTATATATATATATATATATATATATGCATACATATATAATATATATATATATATTTATTTTATATTATATTAGTAATTTATTATTAAATTATAAGTATAATTACTAAAATAAAACTGAATGTAATTTATATGAATTGTCCATGTTTTATTACTGATGATACACGATATAACATAATATACATATGCATATTATATAAATCACTTAAAGTTATAAAACATACAACTTATGTAGGTACTCATATACTTTTATACTCTATAAGTGTGTATAAGAGAAAAATATAAAAACAACTCTTCAGTGTGAATACGATTCTAGGAACATAAATTAGAATATTTTTATCTCACTTTTATTAGTGCACATTTAATTAACTTCAAAGAACCACCTATTTATTTAATTGTATTGAAACTAAATTTATAATGTTCTGTGTTTTTTTTTCTTTTTTATTAGCTTTTAGTTATACTATTACAGCTCAACAATTATAAACAAAAAAAAAAACATATCTAGATAACAATAAAATATTTAGAAACAAATTTTTTTATTTAATTGTATAATAATTTGCAATTATAAATCATTTGCTTTTTTTTATATGTACATTTAATTATACTGACAAAACATATTTTGGTTAATTCATTTAATATGCATAAAACGTATGGCAATTTGACGTAACACAACTTGTAAGATTACATGTTTTATAAAATTATCATGATTTTGTACATTTATGTTTTTAAAAAACTACGAGTTGTCTTTATAATAAAAAAAAGTTTATAAATTACAATATTTGTAAGTTTAGGTTTTATTAAATAATTATAAACTTACTTATTTGCGTAGGTACCTACTGATAAAAATTTAATTATTCTTGATATTTTAAATATATAAGCAGAATCATTAATTTAAATAATGTATACAGGTATTAATTTTATAATAATGATATACTTTTACTATAAAATATGGTAAAAAGTTATATTAAAAATATATGTAGATTACTATGCTCAAATATTCTTTACAAGAGGTAAAATCCTTTGATGTAAAAGTATAACTTAGTTGATAATAAAAAGGTTTAGGTAGTCTCTTGAATATTTAGATATTAATCTATCTGTTGATCTTTCTTTTTCTGAACACATTTAATTTATTTATGCCAACCGATGCGTATCATACTAGGGTTTTTATCAGGTTATGGCGATTTAGTGAGTAGTGACTTACGTTGAATGTTCGATAACTAAAAACGTTTCATTGTTCATTAATGAGTTAGAATCTAGAGTATATGAGTCTATAATCTATCCATCTGACCTCGGTCAAATTAGTCATTTAAAAATTACTTATACAGATTTATATTTTGATATCTCACTTATAAATTTGAAATGGGATTTTCTGTAAATACTAAAGGAACTTATTTTGAAACTAGGTATAGGTACACATAAATTTAATTATGCGAAATTCATTTTTAACATTTTAAATGACAATGCTAAAACCCCAGAGAATAGGATGGTGAGTTATTACTTTTTACGCTAGGTTTTAGACTATTGTATAGTCATTTCTTTTACAGATTATAATTTAAATGAAACAAAAAGTTGAATGTTTCGGATGTGTAATAATGTCATAATGTAACTTAAATAATTTTGACTTCAGTTATTGTAATGAATTAAACTTCGGCGCTTATATTTAAATGTTTAATAATAAATATTAAATTATCTACTTATAGTTATTTATAAATATTAGTGACAAATATATCAAAATAATTATTTATTGTATAATGTTCAAACTCCCAAAAGTGCATTGACAATCATATTATTATTATTTATTAGGTATTCACGCTAAAATCTATTGATAATAAAAATAACACTTATGAATTCGTTAATCGTTTGATCTATAATATTTAACATGCATATTCATAATAATAGGTATGGAAATAAAGTAATACCTATAGAATCAAAAAATACAAATTACAAATACTATATTTCATTAAATTTATAATACTACAATATTATTACTTATATACGATATATGTATTTTATTTTATTAAATGCATGTTTTCATGTATATGAATGACTATTGGTTTTTAACCAAAAATGAGGGGTTACAAAACAAGATGGAAATATGGAAATATAATTGGTGATTGCTATTTTTTAAGTTTCTCACATTGGTGATAATTTCAAATCATTAACTACTGGTGTTATGTTTAATAAAATATATTATTACACGTCATTACTTAGTGGACTAATATTGGTTCAACTTTCCATACAACTATTTAAATACTAAATGTATATAATAATATTGCATAACTAATGTTTACTTGTAAATATAGAAAAAAAGTGTTTGCATATTAATATAGTATAGACAATTTGATTATCTATTATTTATAAATTCTGTTTAAAATAATGTAATTACTAAGTATATAAATATGCTTTGAAAAAATTCTTGCATATTATTATATAGATAAATTGTTTTATTACTAGCGGTATATTTTGTACACGTTTAAAGTATCTATACCTATTATATTAAAAGATATATAGATGAATAAAATTGTATTTTTTGAAATTCGATCAATCCTGTGTTTTATTAGTGTTAGAAGTATTACACATTATTGATACTATCTTACTTTAAAATTAAAAGTAATTCGATTTTTAAACATCAACGCATATTATTATGTCTATATGAATTATAATGTTAATACATACTATTATTTTATTATTTAGGGACATAAACGCTACTGTCGTTGGAGAGATTGTGCCTGCGCAAAATGTACTTTGATAGCAGAAAGACAGAGAGTTATGGCTGCCCAAGTAGCTCTAAGACGACAACAGGCTCAAGAGGAAAACGAGGCCAGGGAACTTGGATTGATATACCCACCACCATCGTCGTCATCTTCAGCTGCTGCTAGATCAAGTCCAGGTAAAATCATACAATCTTACCATATTCCTAAACTAATTTCATACTTGTTAGTCGGTAGAAATTTATTGATTATTAAGCTATTGTATATATTATATTCTTAACTTATCCAGTAATATTTTTTATTTTATACACACTTTATGGTATATTTCTAATAACCCATCTTTTATATAATATAATATAGTCGTCATTATCAGTTTATTTTGATAAAAAATTACATATCAAGCTAATAATATAGTATACTAAGTAATTGCCACACATAGTTTTTATAGAAATTAGCAAAGGATATTATACTATTTAATCATAGGTTATCATACTTAGTAAAATAGAAAATAAAGAAAACAATTATACGTAATGTATTATGTTTCATTCATTTATATGCTTAACATTATTTAAAAATAAATATTTACGTGGAAAAATAAGTCAATATCAATGGTCCATAACTATATTGGCCATAAATTTTGTTTAGAAATTTACTACAAATGACAAAATGATAAAAAGAGTGAGAGTCCATGAACCATAATTTTATATTATGGCGTATTATGTGCAGTTTTCGGCTATTCGAAATTTCTAATTACATTACATTTACATACCTATATACGCATTACGCACAATGGTATACAGGATAAAGGAATATATTACTGTTTAATTGACGTCTGCGATAATATTTTATGTTGCCAACCGAAGGAAGTATATAATAATAATTATGGGCTCCGTCGATAGCGAGGGTGGCGCGAGGAAAACAGAAGACCCTGTTTATGACTGTGGGTGATGTATATGGATGTACACACGCCGCACACATAATAACCACTAGTAACATTATCCGAATTCCTCTTTTATTGCCGCAGAATTCTTCTTGACCTCAATTGCTTGCATTATTATATTAAGTATATTATTATATACGATTTTAACTCACCCCTAATCGTCTTCATTGTTTAGGGCATATTATTATATAGGTGTGTGTACGTATATATTATATTTATTTATGTATGTATGTATGTGTGTATATTATATTATTTATAGGGAAGGGTGTTTCTTATTAAGAGGCGCGTTGTATGTGTACGTTCACAATGGTGGCTAAGAGGTTATTATAAAACAACGCACACACAACTTAAACACAACTACCAATTAACCTCTACTCTTTACCCTCCTTAACTCACTTTAAACTTTTTGTTAAACAGATAACATTGTATGGATATTCCAAAGACGTGGTTTTACACAATGTTATCTTAGGAGTTTAAATGCTTGAGCAGTTATTTGTGGGGTGGAAAGGATTTGCAAAAAGTGGTAGCTAAGTAATTGCTTTTACAGACTCAAATTTTGGCTTTCCGCAGATATTACATGATAAAACAATAATATCATTTGAAATGCACTTGGTCACAATATTTACCCACTGTATTCTTCGCCGAGATAGTGTTTTTTATTAAAACTAAAAATAAACGAATTTAAACCGTAAATTTAAACAAAAGATGGGGAAATTATAAACGTATATATTATATTAATTGAGTAGTTGAATATGCCAAGGGTGGCGTTACGTTTTTTTAACATTAAAAGAGCAGTTATTTAGGGTTAAAAATCGCAGATTAATAGAAATGTTTACGACTACGCAAACGCTATCTCGATTTATTATTTTTGTTAAAAATTATTACTTAAAGAACACTTGAAAACGAAACATAATATATTGTAATTAAAATAAAATACCTAATAACTAATATAATAAGCTAGTTTAAGTATGTATAAACATATAAAGTTTTAAATAAAAGTTGTACGCAATTATATTTGTGATAATTCTATGCAACCATGTTATATTTTGTTAATCCGTATTTCGTATAACTATGATATATACCTAAAGTTTCAATAGAAGAACTACACGTAAAGTTTATTATTTTAATTATCAGCATTGGTATCTCTGAAATTAATTTAAGAGAATATTTAATTAAGAAATAGTTCAAAATTAATTAAGTATAAAGTCGTGATTTTTACTTAACTTTTGGAAAATAACGTATTAAAGTATACTTTTATTTTAGTCATTTTATTTTTTTTTGCAAATTGTTTTCGCTGATAAATAAAAAAATACATATATAATAGGCATATACATAACAATAATGTATAATGTAAGTTTTCTAATAAATTGTGTTTTATATTTTAATGCACTTTTTTCGTTTTAACTTGGTTCTGTAAACACTAAGGTACATAGCAGTGGTAATAATAACGGTATAATATTATAAGAACCGTTTTTAAAAAAAAATAATAACTTTCAAGGGTGCGTTAAACTCGTTAAAGTGCCGTTAAATTTAAAGTTAGGTATATGTATATATATGTATATAATAATATAATAATAACAATATTGTAGTCTCGATGGTACAGTATATTATATAATGTACTAAAATACGGTAGGATTGAAGGAAGTTGGGTAATTGGTTGTGATTGTAATGTATTATAATTTATATAGTTTTGCGTAAACAATTGTATACCGCCGTCGAGTGTCCCCGCAAACGACTGCACCACCGTATATATACATGTATATAGTTATATATATATGCAAATTGTACATGAGCTGTTGTGACTTAGTGACTTATGCATATGTTTATAATATTATATATAAACGTGTACATGGTGGTAATTCACCTTTGCAATTAATATACTTAACTATGTATACATAATAGTATATATACATGTATATGGTTGTGCGGAAAACAACTGCAGCGCAGGTACCTATTTAAACGTTTCAATAATAACGAAATCCCGCAGGCGAGTTTGTACAATAGAGATTTTGTATATTATGATGTACTCGGGCGATTCACTCCGCACTTATGCGGTATACTGCACCCGCGGTAAAGAGGGTTGTCGGGCTTTTAAGAGCGCGATCGCCATACTAGACATATTATATTATAATCCAGCCACCCCCGCGTGTTTAAATTGATCTCCCTCACTCTCTCTCACTCTCTCCTTTCTCTCACTTGTGCCTCCGTCCATCCATTTCGCGCACTATTCGCCCTCATATAGCCCTTCCGTTATACCTCGTCGATGTGTTATTTTTTCAGCCGTAAAAAAATAATTGCCGCATTTTATACATGGCCTATATATATACATATAAATACAATATACATACATATATATACATGATTATACACTCGAATATCTTCGACGAACGTTGTATTATTTAAAATTTTATTTTCCACCACGTACGCACGCATAATATATAAGCCTCGAAACGATACGTATTATTATTATTAATTTTTTTTTACCATTTTCCAATAATATAGTGTATATAGGTACACGTTATATTATATAAATACAAATGCTACGAACACGTGATTAATGATTCGTCAGTAATAATTATTATTTTTAACCACATGTATTATAATATACGAGTACCTATGTGCACATAAATGTTGTACTCGTCCGTATAGACATTATTGCATGTTATGTGTATACACTTTGTTTTTTTAAAGTGTACGTGTACGGGTCGATTAAGTCGTACTCTATTATATATAAGTATTTGTTAACACAGGAAAATTAAATAGAAGTAATAATATAATTTTATGACCGCTGTTTGTACAGTACGCCATATTATGGTCTTGTCACATAATGATATTGCACTTTTCATATGATTCTTTCCTTAACCTTTTATACTCACTTCCGAACTCATACACCACCGAATTAATTAATTGAGCGATTTAAATATTATGCCGATTTTAGACGAGAAAAGAGCACGTCTCAGTTCGGAAGAATCCATTACTGCAAAACACGACCAAACGATTGGAACACAAGATCAAAACACTCGAAGCCGGTCGTCCAGCGTGTCTCCGAACGCCCCTACCCAAGTAACATCTACACAGTTTGCCGCAAAATTCAACAGTCCAACGAGATCGGAGGTAAGTTTCGATTTTTGTTTATAGTATAATATCTTACATATAATAGTAATAAGTTATTATTAATAACTATACACTATGTGGTAGTTGCGTTATGACATCATGTCCTTGTATAAATATAGATAATTATTATTTATTGTGATTATATATGTATAACATATGTTCCTTTCATTGGGATAAAATTTATACGATAAAGTGACAAAACTTATGTTAATGTGTGAAAGGCGGTTATTTAGAATGAGTATTTTAAAATAACAGATTATGTTTAATTATTGATAATCATTCATCATTTTTACTTAAGCTTTTTATCGAAAAATATTTTTTATTTGAATTAAAATGTCCTTATATTAAATACGGTCATTTAAGTATCCTTATCCTTCTATGAGGGTTTGAAACAAAATCATAGTAATCTTAGACAGAAAACTGCTGTCTCAATTTTTTTAATATAACTACACATTATTATTTAAAAAATAAAATTATAAGTGTTGTGTTTATGAATATTCTAAAATTTAATATTTAATTACCCCGTCTATATCACTATAATATGTTATCTATATACTTAAATATGATTTAATAGGTGGAAAGCAACGAGAGCAGCAATGAAGCTGCACCGGAAAATCTGTCGTTGCCCAAACGAAGAGATTCCAGTTCACCGACCGAACCCGACCGTTCTCGGTTGCCATCGAACTATCCAAATTTTTCCAGTTTCCTGGAAACGAGCGCCGCAGCTGCCGCAGCAGCAGCCGCCGGAGTTAACTCCGCTGGACGGTCGGCCGTCGATGTCCTCAGGCGCGTTTTTCCGTACAAGAGACGAGTGGACATCGAAAACGTGCTTCAGAGGTGCAACGGCGACGTATTACACGCAATAGAACTCATGGTAAGTACCGTACTCATAGTATATTATATTGTAGGCAGCCGTTATAAATGACACTGAAATTCTACTTTAAATTTTGGGTTAAATAAGTGTTGTATATTGCATAATCAGATAGAAATTATTTGAAAATCAACACCCTATACCGGCAAAACGAATATTAAATTATTTGAGCGGTAATCCATAACTGACCGTCCACAATGCACGTCCTGTGAATACTTTCTAAGCATATACACAACATAAGATAATATGTGCTCAAAGGCACAATTAAGTTTTAAATGCATAACAAATTAAGAGGGAAATATTATAAACTGCAGTATAATAGAGTCATGCGTAAAATAGAAATTTACTAGTTTTAAAATATTTACTCATTATATATTAAATTAAACACATAATGTTATTGATATTATTATTACTCTTTTAACAATAATTTTACGAATTTTTTAATACACTTAGAAATAATATAAATCGCCGAAATTCCACATTTAATGTCAAATAACTCCTATTTTGTTTTCAAACCCTTTATAAAATTCATTCACGATCGTTAAACATTTATGTTTCGGCATAATAGAAAAATATGATTATGGAAAACGTTTAGGCGTTGTTCAAATTTCATTCGGAGTTGTAGAGTCGACCATAATATCAGTAGCTGACACATAAGTATTATAATAGTAAAGAAATTATGGGTTTGTAATACAATAAATAGTTTTATCGTCATCGCACAGTAAAAGAAATAAATCTATACGAAAATATAAAAAATGGAATTGATCGAATTTGTTGGTTTGTGGACAAGGGCAATAATAATAATTTTACCAACTTTTATTCTGCGTGAAAGATTTGCTGTACGGTAAAATAATAAACGTTTTCTAATTTTTAACATTTAATTTATCATAATTTTATCCGAGAGATAGTCCATTCAAACATTTTAAATATTATTTAAAATTCATATCATAGATAGGTATAATGTCCTTTGCAGTTGCATCAGCGTTATATTTTTTGATGATCTGTTATAAACTACAACTTACAATGTCATTTAATTGAAGTAGAATTATAATAATAAGTCAAATGTCTGATGACGCGCCCATAATAATATTGGCAATTATCGTGTTTTACCATTCTAATAGCTTTCGTCCTATAGTGATGTAAATGCTCACAAGAACCCGATTTTTGTCGCTTACTCGAGCAGTCGAACATAATATTATATTATTTCATTTTTATTTACGGTGTTTTCGAGAAGTTCCCGCTCGTACCCTTTATATTGTACACGTCACATTATGATATATTATTTACATTGTCAATTCTTACATATGCGTACCTATCCCATACGGTTTATTTTTTTTTTTATACACGACACAATAATATTATAATGATGTTAAAAAAGAAAACGCATTTGGGGTCGATCCCTTTTAACTCGAGGCCATATTGTAAAAAATATCAGTTCCTAAGTTTAATGTGTACACACTATACATGGTGTATTATATTATTGTCGTCGTATTCGCTCGTACACAGTTTTACTCGTGTAAAACTGCACGTTAGGTTAGGTTAGGTTTTTTAAGAGATGGAGGATGGATAGATAATAATTTAATATCTACTACGGCCAATCATAAAAAATGTGACAGCCTTTTTCGGGCCTTATAGGTGAGTGGGTGAAATATTAAACTCGTCTATAATCTCCTCTTAAAAATCATTAAGGTCGCCATATTACCATTGTGGTTAATGGCGGAAACCATTGTGTTGACTTACAGATTTCCATACGAAATCGCATCTTTTAGTACAGTGTTTTTCAAACTTTTTGCAATGGCGATCCATAAATTTGATCGAAAAAAAAATCAAGTATGCCATAAATAATTTAAGGCTAAAATAACCGTAATCGTAACCACGAGTCGCGACCCATCAAAAATATTCAGCTTACGGTTTGGGAATCGCTTAGTTAGTTTAACATCGACTGTTAGGACTTTCTAATCACTCTTTGTCTGTCTGTCTCAACTTTCCACCCACAGACAGTACCGATAGGCGCTTACCGATATGTCGATATGTCACGCATAACACACCACCCGTACGTCGCGTGTTTCAGATGTGTTCTTCGGATCAGCTGCCGTCCATGGCGCATCCGTCCCTCATGGACTCGCACTCGGCGTTCTCGCCCATGTCCGCAGCCGCAGCCACGGTGTGCACGGCCGCGGCCGCGATGACGTCGTTTCACCACCACCACCATCAGCAACAGCAACAGCAGCAGCAACAGCAACAGCAGCAACAGCAGACGCCGCGTTTCCTCGCCGCGCCGATTCACCACTATCTACAACCGCAACTACACCACCTCACCACCGTTCACCCGCACGCCATGACCTACCAGTCGCATCACCTGAACCAAGCGGCGACGTCACCGCGGTCGCCGTCACCAGGTTCCGACAAGACGTCGTACTCGGACTGATGCTAAACGCACATGTAGCAGCGCAGAGTCCGCATCGTCGTCACCCATCCACACACACACACACATCCATAAATTTATCCATCCGACCGATCCACTAAAGCGTACGTTAATGTTACGACTGAGGGCACGTAAGTTTTTGACGAGAAAAAAATCCGATAACAATAATAATGTTGTTATTTCCGGGGCGTGAAGGCGATGGTAGAGTCTCCGGAAATCTACTTCCTCCTTCTCATTCGCCTTGTCTACATCGATGCGTATACGACGTAAGTACGTCATTTAACAACGCGAATAATATTCATCTATTTTATTTAAAGATATATCATTCGTGTATTTTCGAAATCACTTCCTTACGTTGCGTATAAAATCGAACGCGTATACTCCGAAAGCGTTATAAACGACGAACTGCTGCCGTAGGGATGAATGCATTATTCCGAGTCGTTCGAGTATCGCGTAAAACCAATTACGGTCTCTGAATAATTTCAACGCGTGCAAATCTTCCTCGAGTACCTACCTTTTATATATATATATACATGTATATTACAGTACTTATATTACGCGTTTTGTAAAATACATTTTTAACAAAAGTTATTACATTTTTATAACAATTACGTCGTGTACCTTATACCTAAATTGCATTACATATAGGTATATGATTGCTTTAAGAAAATCGTTTTTATAGTTTTAGTGTAACTATATATATTTATATAATATATAATGTATAAAGAAATAAAAATCAGCTAAATGTTTGTTGTACATGTGTACGTAATATTATAGAAAACCAGTTGTAGCGTTCAATTGAAATATATTTGAATAATTTAAAATGTTCGCCATCTCATTATATAAGATAATTCTTTCAAACAATATTATTATCAAATATATTATAGCTATATGTAATATAAAATAAAATAATATGTACATTTATATATTATTATATTGTATGCTGCCACACACACACACACACGCTTGAAGTTAATTGTTCAAGTCCGCAGTGTTGTGCCCTGTGTTGTGCGTATACCGACGACATCATAATAAACTGTGTATTGACGTATTACTAATATAAATGCACAAAATATAGCAATATCAATATTATGTCGAATGTAAATAATTACATTATATAAAACTCAATATAATTAATATTATATACATTTATAAATTTAATATTATTTTAAGCGCCTATTATTATTAAAAATCGTGTTCGGAATTTAGCCGTAGCACTTAAAAAATATTATTATTATTATAGGATTCTACTATTTCTACGTTATTTTTTATTTTATTTAATGAATACAAATGTTTGCTTATACTGTGTTTAAAAACTGTTTTAAAATTTAAATAAAATGTAGTATTGACTATTGACGTTTTTTTATATTCGTCCCCGTCCCATTTGAAATCCGATTCCGCTGGAGTGCAACACTGGTCGAAATCGACGTTGTTATTTTTATATTGGTTTACTACCCCGTCGTTCATGTCTACACATCATATTATTATTTAGTATGTTTCGTATATAAGTAATTGTACACCGACATTTTGAGTGTGTCACAAATCATCAAATATATTAAGCACTCAAATACGAAAGCGACGTTATTAAACAGTATAACTGATACAGAAAACTTTTTTTTATTGCAAACATTCAAATATCAATTTAAACAACAAAAAAAGTCAGTGTAACAAAATATCGAGAAGGTGTCGATTAAATTTTAAAATCGAAAAAAACGGATGATCAAATACGGTGAGTTTAAAAGTTTATTTTCAGTTGATTATAATATAGCGTGTGCGTTATTCGTCTGAATTCTGAACAAAACGTTCAGAACAAAAGTCGAGTGAAAATAATTCAGTGACGTTTCCAAAGAACGGGGCAGCCGTATTATTGTATTATATAATATATAATGAGGACACGTGCTCATTTAAAATTTTAGGTTTTCATCAGTCATCACAATTTCATATCTTCGCACAATGATTTGTATTAAATTCAAAAATCCAAATGAATATATAATATAATTATTATATTATAGTTGTATTATAACGAGAACCCTATAGTCATAAATCGTGTGTAAACTGTCATATCTTATATTAACGATATTAACAGAAAACCATTTGCGATAAATTTTATAGTGTTTTATTATAAATTTTAAATTTTAAAGAGTAATCATAAAATAGCGCGCAGGTTGTTAGGGTAAGAATGTTGACTGCTATGTGAACTTTTTCCAGGTGTACACAATTATATTGATAATACATATTATGTAAAAAAAAAAATAGCATTGTGCGTAGTGCGTACAACGATATAATATGTATACTTAATTTTACCATTAACATTTGGTGCTAAAACAAATATGACAGTTATAAATCATAATATACATTCAGATATCCTTTGCGTAAAGACTTCGAAGTACATCTAGTCATTAAAGTATTATGATTCGTATAATAATTCAAAATTTATAAACAAAATTATTTGTTTTATATTGTGACATTATATAAAGTGATTTACGCGTGCGTTCTAAACTGATGTACTTATGCATTTTATGGTAAGATCAATTAAATAAATGTTACCACCTCGATCTGTCTTGAATGATTTTCAGAACAGAACTTTATAGTTTAAATAATAAAGTAGTAAAGTTTAAATGTGAAGGTACTTGAAATGTTCTCTGACTACTCTACCGATATGTCTGCGCATTCTGTTTAAGTGTCTTATCCAATTTGCGTAAAATTGAATACCCCATGAACAGTATAAGTTGGTTGGACTAAAATGTTCAATATCGACACTTTTTAGTACAATTTTTTTTTTTTTTTTTTGGAGGGGGGAGAACTATTAGAACTGTCGTAACACGTAGGTGGTAGGTGTATGTGTGGCATAGATTTGTTTCTATAACTCCCCGGTGGTCAGCTATTTGGAACTAGCAACACTGGTCGTTGCTTACACGCAAAGCGTGGGCACAACGATAAGTGTAGACATCGCGCCACACCAAGTCACTAATACACATATATTTAAAGAAATTATAATTATATATATATATTATTAAATATTTGGCAAAATATTAATATATATATAATATATAAATATTTTTACAAAAAAAAAAAAAAAAAACGATTTGAAAGATAACAAAATCGTAAATATTTAAAAAATAATAATTTTTATTAAGTTGTTGGATTCCTGTAAAATTTTGAACAGTTATTGAGTTAATATAACTATATATTAATATATTATGCTCTGCGAATAAAATATAAAACGTATAATTTTACAACAGTTTTGTTTCATAACGCTTCAAACACAACCAAAAATATTGTACATATTTTTGAAATCTATTATTATACTGGAAATAGTTATTACTTTATTATAAACTAATAAAATAAAAATGTTTAAAATTTGATTTAAAATTTTGGAAATGTAATACAAGATTCAAAATAAGTTGTTTTTATCGGCATTTAAAAATATTAAAAGCACATGGGTACAGTTTTAATTCATATTTTTTCAAAATCATCAAAATTTTGAAAATATTTTGTAATTAAAAATGTATAAAACGTTCAATTTTTATAGTTAAGGCTTAAAAATGTAATACAGTGTGTTTCTAAATTCAGCGGGGACTTGAAATTTGTAGGTATATTGTATCATTATTATGTTTTACTATACTAAAAGACATTTTCAAAATACATAGATTCATTTTAAATTATTTCTTATTTATACCGTATTAATAATATTAAAATAAATTACTTTAAAAGTAATGATCATTGCATTTAAATGCATCACATCTATTACAATGACTTACTCGATAACGATGTACACTCGACATAAATTGTGCAGCAGAGAGGTTATCTAGTTTTCCATTTTTTTTTCAGTTTTAAAGATGACCAATAAAAACAGCCAATTTGATTGTTACACTGTATGCTGCAATGAAACATAAATTTGATCATTTGAGTATCATCTGTTTACGTTAAACCACATTTTAGTATAATAAATATTATTTTAGGTTCCGACTTCTTTTACTGATGTTCACACTGATGTCTTTTTCTCTACAAACTAACCATAATTATTAAGTCATTTTACACACCGTTCTCCCTGTAAATTTTAAAATTTTAAATGTATGCGACTCATGTTTCATTTGTTTTTACCGTGTACGTGATAATGGTTGAGATATATAATACGTTTTTTTTTACATTACGTATATATATACAACCAAACTAGTATATATTATTCTGTTAAACAGTATTGTTAAATTACTGAGTATATATAGTGGTAGTGTGAAAAGGGGGCGAGACATTACACGTTTGCAAAAGCGAAAATTGATAATGACAGGGTGGAAAAACCGGAGGTGTTATCTGCCAAATTAATAAGGTTTCTACCTTGCGGCGCGGTCTATGAACTGGATGTTCCAATTACACCACAGCAGACTTGTCAAAGAGTATCCACAGACCCTACCCTGCGGGGCAAATAGACGTGTCAACCGCAGTGGAATATCAATTTTCTGGGTACATGCGATTCAATTTAAATCTGATTAACTCGTGCACCTCTCCCCCGTCCTCCGTGAAATACATTTTGAAAATACCCAATGTACTATATATATTATATATTATACTATATCGGTGACGAAGCAACTTCTCTTATTTTTTTCCTCGCGATTTCCATTGTTATCGTGATACCGTTTTTCAATTTTCCTCGACACCTCTTTTGTCAACATTATACAATCTCGCACCAATGATGAAATGTTTAAGTGGTAAATGCGAACTTATCCCGACTTATACATATTGTAAAATAAATTTTAATATATATATATACATATTTCTCGGTCCGTGGGTTTATTTTTGAGTTTGTCAAAAAATAAATTAATAAATTAATATAGGACTAACCCATCGTCGGGAGCTAAATGGGAATCGAAAAGACAAATACCTAATATTTTCTAAGTGTATTTCGTATTATATGTATTTTCTAAATACTGGTTTAAAATTTAATATTTATAAGGTATTTAACTGTATACAACTTATAACAATATATATTATACATATATAGATACTATACATGTATTTAAAAGTGCCATGATATCGATATTTGTTTAATATTTATTTAAAATCATATTTCCCAAATAAAAAAGGTACTTTTTTTCTACAAACAACAAATGCACAATATTTTTTATGTAAGCTGAATATATCATAAATAATAAATTATGTTTAAAAACTCAATTCTATAAAAGCCTGCATTATACGCTGTTCGTTTGTTCAAAATAAATAACATTTTTTCAGAGTCCATCGGAAAGTATACACATAGTTATAGTAATATCACTTGACTAAAACAATTGACTAATGGATGGTTATAACTCCTATATTACCTGTTATACTTGAATAGATGCCTCGTTGTTATTACATAATCCTACCATTGTGCTTTGGTTCCGTTATTATAGAATCTCACTGAAGTGTATTTAAAACTAACATTGAACCATTCAATTTATTTATAGAACGTATATACTATTTAGAGAAACTTAATGTGGCCGATATATAGGTCATAATCCACCAAAAGTGTAGGTTGTAGATACCTTCTCTTTACCAGCGATTGAGATACCGAGTGATAGTATAGATTCCACCAAAACAATAATTATAATATTAAACATTATGTTTAGTATATCTACTACTTAACTACACAGTTAAATATTCTATTTTTTATTATACTTTTATGTGTGAGTATAAAAAAAATATTTTCATAAATAATTTCGGTACTAAGATACTGTACATTTATGTTCAATGATATAGTTTTAAATTATGACACAGTTAACTCAATTATATCGTTTTTGTTTTTAATAATTTATTTTATAATTGATGAGCTATAATAGTTTTTACTGAAAGGTAGTAAAGAATATAAAACATATACGAGTATATGCTTATTAAAGATTCATAAAATGTAGGTTACCTATACTTAATTAAAATAATTATTTTACCATGCAATGTTTTATTTTATTGATTTAAATTACACAATTTCTAATTTATTATCATTTTTATGACCTCACAATTTAATACAACGTTTTATTCAAAGTATTCTTCAATATTTAGTTATTTTAACTATGGCTAAAAATCAAAAATTCACAAATTATAACAATCATTCTAAGTATTATATTTGTAAAATGTATTTTAAACATGGTTTTTACTATGTTTTAATATTTTATTTCTCAGACACTATTACACGAAATTCATAATATGTATTTATGTCGTAATAGTTGACATTTTTATAGCTACTAATTATTATTTATGTGAATCTGAGTCGTTTCAAACCAATATTAATTATGTGTTATCAAAGTATCAAATATATGATGAAAATAAAGGATTTGCTTTATGAATCTGATATTACTAAATTATTTAACTTATAAAAGGAAAAATAAGTTAAAAATTCCAAGAAAAGTGTATCATTTAATATATATCATATATTATTATAATGTAAATATATACAAATATTTAGACTATCGTGGGAAAGATTAGAATCAGATTATTTCGATAGTTCAATAAACACATTAATAATTAATAAGTACCATAATGTAATAATTAAATAAACATAAAATCATAGTAAGATTTAAAAAGAAACAAATGAATCATCATTATTATATCTTATTTGAAAAAAGTTATGTACTTATGTTCTGTCGACAACTATTTTGACCGTTTCAATTAAATATAAATGATAATACAATAAAAAACTCTACCTAGAATATTCAACTCTATTCAACTCTCTGCTCCACTCATGAGAGTTTAAGAATTGAGTTCAAGAATGAATTTATGAATAATTATCTAATTTTATTGACATAATTACTTTATCTTATATAAAAATACAACATGATATTTTGATTAAACTTGTAACAAAACATAAATATATTAGTATATGACTATGTATTAATTAATTAATTAGAGTCAAGTATGAACTCTGAACGAGTTCTTTTTAACTTTTCCTAGTAAATATACTAATTTGTTCATGAGTTAGAACTGCATAGCCAAGGATCTATAACTGTAGCTTCACAATACAGATACGTAGTAGGTTTTCAATTTAAGTGGTTGTTTTTCATAAAAAAACGTATTGCAGAACAAATACAAAATTGATGTCGGTAAATTATCTCTCTTAAATAACCTATAAATAATTTATTTAATAAAACAAAAACAACAAAAATATGGGATGGGATGGAAACCCGATTTATGTGGGATAAACATGGTGTTTCTGGACAAACAATAAAATATATATATATTATATTTGCGCGTGCATTAATAGTGCTCGTACACCAGAAACTTCAATAGCAGGACAATGGATTTAAAAAAAAGATCGGTTGAGACGATAAATCAGAATTTAATTAATCTTAGATTTGTGTTCACAATAATGTAGTGTTATTGTTTGTTGTGTCGGCCACGTGGCATGGGTATAACAACGTAACTGCGACGGACGTTAAGTCGCATTTAAATCTATCCTTTACTACTTGAAAAATTCCTATTCAAAATCAAATCACTCTGCGTGTGTCCTGTGTCACAGACATTCACCCTTCCCTTATTTCATCGTGGCAACGGTCTCCAATTAAAACTAATT
The DNA here is from genome assembly GCF_020184175.1 of Aphis gossypii. Classification (NCBI taxonomy): domain Eukaryota; kingdom Metazoa; phylum Arthropoda; class Insecta; order Hemiptera; family Aphididae; genus Aphis; species Aphis gossypii. The sequence continues at coordinate 58,618,791 of NC_065531.1, read as the reverse complement.
TTAACCCCTTTCGGTCGGTTTCGTTTGTAATAAGGTCGAAGCGTATATAGATACAATGGTGATAGGTGATATAGGAGTGATCATCCCCCCTCCTCCAAAATTCAAAAATAAAACTTAGTATAAACTCATATAACGCATATAAACAAATACGCCGTTACTATTGTCGAAAATCTTATTTATCATATAAATTTATCTTTCTTTAAAATGCTATTTTCGGATGAAATATCTACTGCGTTTTTTGTACGAAATCGCTACTATACACAATATAATATACTCACTTTTAAAATACACTACACAGTATGGAGAGTTACATTCATATTATGTGTTTCATCATACAGTCTAAACATTATGGACTATAGAGGAACATGATTATGCGTTAATAAACAGTTGTAGACTGCTGTATGCAGCTATAGTGCGCTACTTAATAATACTTAACATAATATATATTAATATATTAATATAGATATATACATTGTTTGTCTTCTACAGTACGCCGCTCATGGGTAGGCACGGGTAGGTACACGCCTTAATAGTGTCTAACTTTCCTTAAAAGACCACGGGAATAAATTAAAAATGATTATGTATACATGTTTTGTTTTTTAATACACTGTTTGCTCGCCACTTGGTTACACTTGGTTACTCTGCAGCGGACGGCGTTAATGGCTGCGCAAACACGCGCGGTCCAGCGCTGTTTACTCAGGTATATACACACACACGGCGAGGTTTAGAAAATGTGTTCATTTTTAAGCAAACGCGGTACCTACATAGAAGCAGCAACGGGTTTTTTTTTTTTGTAATTTTTTTTCTCCTCAAACAATACAAGCAGCATCCGTATGGAGATCGATCGGGGCTTATTACGTACAGCAGTCGAAGACCATCGAAGATTTTCACAGTTGTAAGCGTGCGTTAGAATAACTTTAACTGCGCCTTGTACGTCATTACTTTTCTGAAATACTTTACGTATCGTTTGAATAAGTGTAATGATTCATACCTAGTCATAATAAATACAGATGCATTTTCTCGTTCGACAATATACAGTGTAGTATAACCAGTGCGATTTTTTAAGTCTAAGTAAATTATGATATATATTTATTATCTTATACGACCACGAGCTACACGACCATTGTACGTGTTGTTATATTATTCATATTATACCAAACACATTTTAAACATTTGCAATAATATGTATCTTTATTCGTTCCAGTATTAATTAGCGTCGACTTGAAAACTAGAAATAATTATTAACAATACCACTCGTATAAGTTTCGAGTCATAGAACTAATAATTGTAGGTTTATTTTATACAAAAATAAAATAAAATGTGCATGCGTCATATTAAATTAATAACCATAAAATGTACGTGTGTAATGTGTATAATAAAACTTCTGACGTTTTTCAACTTTGAAATTGCATTAGTCCCAGAGAAGGAAATAGCGACAACCGTAGAATACATATATTATATTGTAAATAAAACATTTAAGTATCTGTACAGTTGCATACACGAACAATGAGGAAACTTGTTATTTTTTTTTTTCAAATGTTTTCTATAGGGGACAAAAGGCTTGTCGTCGTGTATATTTGTGGGTAGGTACACCTCCTTATAGACTATGGTTAAACGTCTCAAACATATATGCACGCGATATAATATTTTATATCATAAAGCATTTTACAGAGGGCAAAAAAGAAATCTCCGGCACAATAAAATGAACACACTTGAAATGTTATGGATCGCTTGTATAATATATTATATACGTGTATACTGTGCATCGTATGTGTATATGTGTCATCGCTAACAACCAAGATAGATCTTTTTGAGTTCTTTTTTTCCTCCCCTCGTCCAAAATGTAATTGGAGAATGTACTACATCGCATACGTCTACTAAACATGCAATAAACGTCGGCGGTCCTTTTGGTAACTTATACGCCGAAAAACACAATATTAAACCATTTGTACTCAAATTTTGGAAAAATATATTATATTGTGACTGAACGTATTTTCCTTCTGCCGCTTCGTTTATTTCCTTCTCGTCATGTGGAATCATTTTTTTCTCGGTTTGAACACATTTACCCTATATACGAGCATATCATTATATGTTCATAAGAACATCTGATAATTCCATATTATGCACACATATTTTATTTGTATACGTCTGTATATTATATAGTTATGAATATATAAAAAAAAAAATGAGTGGCAGATGAACTGACGAAGGTCATTGTGAAACAAGCAAAGTTTTAACCCCTTTATTTAGAGTGGACAAAAAAAAAAGTACAACGTAAAAAGGGTGCACTGTGTGTACACATATCAAATTATATCGTGTATGTAGTTATGGTTTCTAATGGTCAGATATCATCTATTTTGTAGTGAGTCGGTACTGCCGACGTTCGTTTCAATGAGTATCTGGATAAATATTTAAAAAAAATTACCTTTCTTATTTTCAACTAAACCATTGTGGTTTACCTATAGAAATCGATTTACCCAGTGTCACAATAATTATGATATGCACTAGTTAATCGGGTGAGAAAAATTCTTATGATTAAATATTAGGGTTTGTGATTATTTCTAAACAAAAGCGGATAATAATATAATATAATATGTGTGTTGTAGTTAAATTATAGACAATTAACTATATTATTCAGTGTAAGAATGTTTTATTCGTTTTCAACCAGTTATGACGTGTTACATGTCTAATCGTACGTATAATCTCCAAGATGGAACTAAACGTCTTTGTTCGTGTGCGGTTGGTTGAATAAATTTTGTAAACAAAAAATAACGAAATAACAAAAAAAAACATTTCTATAAAAGTCTATCAGCAAACGGTATCCAGATAATGAATTTCGTAAAGTAACAACAATATTTAACTACTTGTTATTTATTTGTGCAAGATAGAAAATTTATATAATTTATTGCTACAACATACTGTTTGTCAATATACATTAAATTTAAGAAAAATCGCCTCATATTACGTATGTATCGTTGACCACAATGCAATGAAAATTGAGCTACAAAATCGTGTAAAGTGTAAACCTTAAAAGTAGTATTATAATTAAAGAAGAAGATTTTCACTTATAATCTAGACAAAAACTGAGCTTTAATTATAATTATCAACATCGATCGGATTGTACGCTCGTACTATACTTTACTCTTAACAAAATTTGTTGAATATGGCAAAAAATAAAAATAAAAACTGAACAGAATATTTTAAGCTATATTAATAATTGCGCGTTCTATAAGATCTATACAGTTTTGACGGTAATGCCACGCATAACAATATGATCACGAGCTATAATAATAATATTATAGCTTAACATTTGATTGACATACGCGAAAACGAATAAACAAGAATTAACGTTTGCCAACTGTTTAAATTCGTCGATTACACAACGAACATCGAGAGTCACAATAATAATTATAATAAGTATGATGCCAATACGCGAATTTAAATACAGTGCATGTGTTTGTACTGTGTAAAGGGGTAACTCTCGGGGATGATAATATAGCTCCACCGCATACGATTATATATATTATATCATTATTATTACTATTAGCAGTAGTGATGATCGTTAATTTATTGTACTTGTATATAATAATATTATATACTCGCAGAACAGCTGCTCGTTATATCATCCCTCTGCTGCGGCGTGCCGTCAGCTCGCCTACCCGCCACAGTGACATCGGCAACTGGAAATGTTTCATTTGGATTTTTTTTTTAAATTTTTTACACACCGTCTTTGCGCTGCGATCGCGGGGCAGAGCGGGAGGAGCAGAGACACTCGAAAGAGCAATCACGCGTATGTGGGCACGTTTTTTTTTTTTTTTTTGATACTCGGACAGAAACTTTTATAACGAGCGCACTTGAACCCGCGCACACCACATTATACTTGTATCTCGCCTTCACGTATATATTATATATACGCACACACAAAACGTATATAATAATACAACGTGATATTATAATGGTTGTGATGCGTGTAGTATTTATTTATATATGTTTGTGTGTTCGTATAATATCTGACCCTCAGCGTAATCTGTCCTATATATTATTATGATATTATATTATAAAATAGTGTGTACGTCACGAGTACCCATAGGAGCGCAACAATATTATAATATATAATATTTATATTATTATTGTTATTGAAATGTTCGTTGCTGGCCCGAGTCGACGGCGGCGGTGGAAGGGTCACTGCGTATATGTATGTGTATTATGCGACTGTCGGTGGCGGGGATACGATGTATATAATATCGGTAGGAGGAAACACGCCAATTCAAAAATCCGCGGTGGTTTGTGTGTGTATTGTCGAGTGTCCCAATAAAACGAGATGATGATGATGAATTGCGGTCGTGGATGACAAGCGGATAGGTACTTAAATATGTATAGAGGTAAAAGGGTCTCGTTATAAATATGTGTGAGTGTGGTGTGTGTGTGTGTGTGTGTGTGTGTGTGTGTGTTTTACTTCCAAAAGACACAGACCCGCTAATTTTTACACGACTGTATAATATAATATTTTATAAGTACCTTAAAAAATTAGAAGCTTTTCGACTAAGAAGATAAGTGAATTTTAAGAACCGGAAAATCGTCTTAGCCACGAGTAGCCACCACTACTATATAACGTAAGACTTTGTGCTCTGTAATGATCTGTGACGACGTTTTCAGTAAGGAGAGAGGTAAAATAACTTTAACGATTTGTAGAAAAATCGTAAATACTATACACTAAACTGTTAGCCCGACTTTACATAAAATTAGCGACTACCTTTAGGTACTAAAGTTTAAAATTATGTTGTGAATTGTATACCATATAATAATATCATTCATGTAATATTTTACAGATAAAAATTCCACATAAGCGACCATGCAGTATAGTAAATATTAATAGTACATAAAACTAATTTCCAAAGTTAAATTATAATATTTATTTTTGCGCTCTATTCTCGTAATTTGTATAAATACCAAAATGTTTCGATTTTGTAGTAGTTAATAAATTGTTTTTAACAGTTTTATGTGTTTGACGGTTAACCTTTTTAACATTTTAACCTGACTTTTTACTTAAAAAACGTTATAATGCTTAAGTCAAGAGTGAAAATATCAAAGCTAAATAGGGATAAATTACAATAATATTGTATAATAGACGCTACGAACCTTTAGTTGTTACCATGTGTAGCCCGATTCAATTTCATTTGATAATAATATTTACTCGGAACTTCATAAAAGCGTTCTTAAGTAGCCATTAAAGTTTTAAAATATTTTCTTTTACCGAATCAAAGTAATTTGAAGAAAACCGTTCTTTTGTTCAACGCTACATAAACAGGTTTAATTGCACAATAAATGCCACTCTATAAAAGTTACACGGAAACGTTTATCGGTGGAAAGCGTCTCAATTGAAAAATGAAAATAATAATTATATTCAAGTATACTAATGTACCTACTCACGTACTGTAAATGGTTTATTACAAATACAATATTATATGCACATATAATTATTTAAGCGGCACGCAGTAGCAAAGTAAAAATGGCGAAAACCCGTTTGATATTTCTTGCGATAAATTAACAGACTTCCACTCTGTGAAGGCGGGAGCAGGGATTATATTTATAATTTAAGGCTCCAGTTACTCATGTGAACGGTATATATGAACAATATTATATTTATATAAATATACATGGATGGCCATTGTGTTTTTCGGTTTATATATATATAATAACCTGACACAGAAAACTAAAAAAAATACTGTAATTTTCACCCCATGTAGAGCGAACACAAGAAGGTTTGGAAAATATGAAGATAATATAAAGCAGGAGAATCCTAATCCTAAAATAATAATCCAACCGTTGAGAAGATCTCATTTGCTTTGGTAGTAGGTATAGTGTGCAAAGAAAAAAGTCTCAAAAATGCATCCAACGAAAGTTTAGCAAGGAGGAATGAGATGGACAGAGGAAAATATATTTGAATGTTTGGTTTAAAGGCCGTAATAAAAAAGGGAAGAAAGTAGGTGAACGCTCTGTTATTGTTCTTAGAGTATCGAGTAAATCTCGTCATTAGAAGTAAGACTAACATACTCACTGCTTTATAATAATATATGTGTTAAATTTGTATGAAATTTGTATGAAATGATTTAAATGATAAATCGTTGCATACGAAATACGGTTCTGGGAAAAAAGGGTCTGTCATCACTCATCATCTAGTACTGTAGTATATAGTATATAGTTATGATATATGTTTATATTGTTATTTAAGTTATTTATTTTATTTAGTACAATACAGTTAATACAATTTTTCCGAAAAAAATGCATTTTAAAATGTCATTGTTGTGTATATAACATTATATGTTAAAACTTAAAAGTTTTATCAAATTCATATGAATATTTATAAATCATAACAAAATAACTAAAATCCTCATTCTTCGTTTAAGACAAAATCTTTAAAAAATTATTCCTTGATTTTTAGGAAATATTGAAATAAATTTTTTGTGAAAATTGCATGTATCCCCCGTTATTTGTTTTTAAATTTAAACAAAATATCAAAAATCAAAATTTGATTGATGATAAATAGTTATTTTAGAGTTATATAATATATTCAATATCGTAACTTCAAATGCTAAAAAAAATTATTATAATTTTCTAATAAACTATTTTTTTATTATTATTATAGGTAGAAAACTTATAAAATCTTATATTAACTTTTCAAATTTTAGATATAAAAAGAAAAATTGTTATGAATTTCGATTTACAAATAAATTTGTAATTGTTCTTATTGTTTATTTATTTATATTTTAAATACTTCATTAGGTCTAAAAATACAAAATAAAGCTCTAAGTGATGTAATCTCTAACAAAAGTTAACCTTGAATAATTTGAAACCTTTTCAAGTTTTTTCATCTTTAACGACCGATTTAAATAAAAGATCAAGTAATAATGGTCTTGTAACAAAGTATTCAATCAATATTTTATATGACGTGGTACGAAAAATACCAACTTTACCTTAATTCTTCCTACCAAAATCGACTATTAGAGGCCATTGATCATTGATAAAAACTGAGCATACAACAAAAATTTAAATCATACAAATACAGGACTCGATTCCTTAAGGATTATTTTTATGAAATTTGTTTTGTGATAGGTACGGTTTTATTCTATAAGGCTCATTGTACAACTTGATGCATTACTTACATAGTATAATGTATGTACAATAATAATCCAGTCCTACTTTTGGCGGTGACATAAGCAGACCACATGTAAATGACCCCGGACCGCCACCCCCTCGTCTTATATAATATATAATAATATGTACGTAACGCACCAATAATAATAATAATAATATAAGCTCGGTTCTCTGTGTCCGCGGTGCAGTGTATATATTTATACACCACGGCGTTAAGTGGATGCATCCTTTCGGAGAGGACGAGAGAATCGCGGTGTACGTATATACGTATATATATATATTTACATAAACACAATAATATATTATATATACATATAATTTAATACACACATATACATATAACATAATAATATATATAATATGCATATATATTATTTGTGCACGCGCGCACGCGTGTGTGTGTGTGTGTGCACGCACGGGAACAAAGGCCAATAGGAAACCGTTTAGAGAGAGGAACACAGTTTAATATAATACAAAACACAATGCTGCTGCTGCTGCGGCGGCGCATTCAATAGAGTCGAACACACACTATGCTCCTGGCAGCCACTGTTATGAATCACTCCATATATACAAAATTTATACCCTGGTCCTGGTTCACGGGCGGGTATTATATAGTTTAATTCTAAAACAATCCGAGACAATGGCAGACCTAAAACTGGCTATATGTTCTTGGCACAATAGCCCTCCCTCGCCACACCGCCGTCACCGCGCTCCCGTTTCTGTGCATATGTATATAATATAATATATATATATATTATTATATTATTATTATTATTATAACCACTAATGCCCAGACCCGCTACATAACACTCCCACGATACGCACATCACAACCCCTTCGAGTTTCGTTTCTTTTCGTTTTATTATATTATTTTTCTGTTATCCGCCGCCGCAGAAAAAAAAATAATTTTAAAAAAACTGTATCGTTGTCAATAGCAGCAGCGAATATGTCCCGAGGAGACGTGACCGATTCCGTCGAACAGGTGAGTTTACGGTACCCCTATACGTATACGTATGGCTATGAAGCCGCATCGCAGAGGTATTATATTATCATGTATAACGCAATCAATTCATTTTGGATTTATCGTGTTATTATATGTTTGATTAAAATAATAAAGGTTCGTACAAAAGGACTGACAATTGTCGTCGAAATGTTTTTGTCCCGTGTGAATATTGGTCGCTTACAATAACAACTGCACTGCTGTTGTACGAACTACGTTTCATTTTCTGAAGACGGTTTTTTGATTTCAGTATATTACATAAATGTATTTTATTTTTGTTGGACGATGTGTAATGACTTTGATAGTTTGATTGCCTATATTATAATATTATGTTTGGACGATAGACGTGTCTAGTTAAAAATAGGCACATCTGCGGATGTAAATGTTCACAAATATGAACAATTATTCAACAGAACGAAAACATACCTATAAAAGGTAACTGATGTGATTAAACGAACAGAAAATTATTATTTTATTTTAGTGCCTGTTTTGCTCTCCATAATATTGTTTGGGCGATATGCCACATGATATTTACCTACACGTCCTTATATCGAATAATTGAATTTTCAATATCTTATTTACAAATGATGACTGAACGAAACGTTATAATAATGGAGGAGGACTGCAGAAGGGTTGAGCGTTATTAATGTTCAATAATCTTTTATGAGATGTGCGATTTTAAATAATTTTAAAAGCACGTAGAGGAACGTCTTAGATACGACACTGAATTATAATAATTTTAATTAAAACCAGTGACAGGTTTTTGTTCATTAAAAACTGCCCAACATGGTGAAACTCCGGAATGAGACCGATATTAATTGGAAATAGATTGCAATAATCATTCCGCTCTGGAACGGTATTATATATCCTCATTTTTGATCGCATTCCCCAGCCGTCATTAGAAAACCCCCATTACGATTCTTGGTGCTTTTAAAACGTGTTTTTAATGATTTCTTTCTCCGACTAAAGTTTAACAATATTTTTTTCTACACCCGAGAGCCAGATCGTGTCAGACACGTGATCCACTTCACCACCCCTTACCACCGCAAAACTTAACCTGTACCTTATTTTAATTGTTTTCATTTAAGGGTCCCTCAAACCCTTGGAAACTGCGCATATAAACAGTCTTACCACAAAAATATCGACAGTATACGATGTACTCATTATAAAGGATTATAAGAGCGTTTTTCACGAAACATCAACTATATAAGTACTTTGAATTTTTTTTTTATCGTTAATATATATATATATATGTTTACATGGGTGTGTATTTTATAACACTATTATAATTTCACTGATTTTGATCACAACCTTAAATATTTTATTTTATTTCAATAATAACACATATAAAAATTCTAAAATCAATATAAACGGTCGTGTATTTTAAGCATGTATATTGACATTTATACTTGAGTATTTCATATTAATTTATTTATTTATGCTGTTTTTAAATTTATATTTAAAGCAACTTATATAAATATTTTTACTTAAAATGTTTAATATGTTTTGTTTCATTTTTTAAATTTCATTTTTTTATCACCTATAAATGAAAAAAAAATTTATTTTAATTTTATTTATGGTATGATTTAAATATATTTATCCAAAATTAATAATACAAAAAATATCTGTAAAACAATGAATTTACAGTAATTAATTGATATTAATAAAATATTCATCGATTGTAAATTGATGGTATTATTTTCTATTTAAATTATTATATTTATTACATAGAAAATATTTAACATACAATATTATGTATTAAAAAAATGTATATTCTTACCTCTTTATTACAATACGGGTTTTACAGTATTTTCATAAATAACTTTTTGAAAATAATACATAAACAGATTATAGATACAAGTGCATAAGGAGACTTAATCCCCCTCTGGCAGTCTAGAAATTTCAAACTTAATCAGTTGTTATAAGTTTGGTTAAATGTTTTAAATGTTTAACCTAATCCTCTGAGAGACTAATGATGACCATTTCTATAAATCATTTTAATGATTATCGTTACTTTAATAACCATTATAAAAATTGAAATTAATTGTTTCATTAATGACAATAACTTACATTGATATATTATTTTATATTTATACTTAATTTGAATTCTAAAATATTAGTACACCAATCTAATAATATCATATTATACCTACATTTAATCCCAACAATCGGAATTCAAAAATTCCCTGCACTAGTATTTTTTTTTTTTACTAGGGATTAAGGCTTTTTGGAATTTAAAAAAAAAATAGAATAATTTATTTTATTCAAATAAATTTTTGACTTAACTTCGTATTATTTCAATAGCAGATTGTTAGAATCACGAAATTAATCATAAATAACTAAACATTTTTTTTTATTTTAATTTTAAACAATTTACTCAGATAATAAAATATAAACATATACATAATTATTTTCATTACCTGAATTTTAAGTATAGGTACATATTATATAACTAATACGTGTTATAACTAGATATACTAGGTATATCAAAATATATAAAATAAAAAAAATAATATCGAAATATATTATTTTAAATTTTACTAGTTTTACTTAGAAAATAATTGTACAAACGAAATGTATCTATCATCTAATAGCAATAGTAGATTGTAAGTACTAAAGCTAAAAAACTAGGATTCGACCACGTTAAACTTAACGAGGATCTTACTGAAAATTTTGATTGTACATCATGTATTGAGAGAGTATTTGGTATCTTTTATTTAGATAACTTTTAATTTTTTTAGGCGCCTATCTTATTCATGCATGAACACATGCATGTAATTTTCATACACATTTTATAAATATATTAAATTTCATCTTGATTGGAGTATGATTTTAGTAAAATACTAATATTATTTATGCAATGAAAACTGTCATACATTTCATACAAATAGTTAATATTTTTAAAATGGGTAAAAGTAGTAATAAGTATAGTAGGTATATATAAATAACTATATAAGAAATAATAACACCAATAATTTTTACTATAAATATTACCAACTATTAGACGTGATTTTTTATTCAAAACAACTTCAAGAAAATTTCTTTACTGTTACTATAATATTATATAATATTGTATTGACAAATAAATTCGTTTTTAAAATTGTTCTATACAAATTCAGCTTGACTATAATTTAATAACTAAACAAACAATAAGGGTTCGATCGTCCGGACAACCCTTCGATATAAATGTTTATTACAACAAGAAGATCATAAACAATTAAGTTATTAGACCATCTAATTGTATATTGTTTATGTATATATATATATATATTACTCACCAGTCAACAGTGACGACAGCGTATGTACTACCTATGTTAAAGTCATTGAATTCATACCAGCTGTATGGCCGTACTATATTGTGCTTGAGCTAAATGATTACAACCGTGTTTTGGAGTGGGTAGGTCTAAATTTTTCTCTGCTCTCAATCATTATTGAAAATGTCTGCCACTTAAAACGTCGTATATTTTTCAAAAATAATTATATATAATATATAGATATACATTTAATTTTATTAAAAAAAAAAAACATGTCAGTTTGTAAATGCTGACATTCCACAGATTTTATGGACGAATTACGAGTGTCCATATTTTTATTGATTTTTATTATTTGATTTCTTTTGAATTGAGAAATCATAATAGAACATTTGAGTTCCACTGATTTTTGGTGAATTTAAGGAATGTTAACGGAATCGGCGATGATGCTCTATTACTCTTAACAGCTGATGTCTAGTACAATTTTTCTGTTGAGTTTAATTCTAAAGAATTATCAAGATTTAATAATGTAATTGTTGAAGTACGAGTATAATGTTTAAAAAAATAAAGTATTGCAAATATTTGTATACATACTAATTTTTCAGTTAACATTTAGAAAGATTTTCGTTGAGAAAGTTTAGCAAATATTGAATACATAAACTATAGTAGGTGTTAGAATGTTAGATAATACATTGGTAATAAGAAAAATAGTAAATTATTCCCAAACAATTTAAAAAAATAAAAATTGATAAAGCATTTATATATAATTTGTATGTTAAATGTTATTAATTAATATCTTAGGATAATATCTATAGGATAATATCTTCGTTTGACGTTTTCATGGACCAACTAGATGGGCGTTTAAGCGCCCGCCCATTTCGGAGCATTGAATTTAAAAAAAAAAAAAAACAACAATTTAAAAAAACGTAGCTCGTTGGCTATTATTAAAACATTATACCGTATTAAATAAAGACGTAGTTAAATATAATTGTGTAATGTGTATGTATAATATGTGAAATCCCGATGGGGTATCTTTGTGTCCGATTCGTGTTCGGATACAATGGGATAATTGATATGTTTGCTGCTAGTGCTGCTGTTTCTGTGGTTTTTCCAGTTGGCAGTTATATTGTTTAAATTGAAGGAAAAAAAAACAGAGCTGCCGGAAACGCCTACCGAATAATAATAAAAATTATATTGTACCGTCAGACCATATTTTTGAATGGAGTTTATGAAATAGAACAAAAAGTACACGTTTTATTGTTTTTTTCTCTTTTTTTTTTCTGTAAAATAAAATATCCGATTTACCATCGTGTATCGTCTTACCGCGATTGTAATAGTCCCCGTGAAACAGTTCTGTTTTAATCGATACGTCCGGTATGAATAGAGAATATTATTTCTTTTTTTTTTTTTTTTGTACCCAGATTTTCGACAGCGATTAACGATTGACAGTTTTGTTACCACAGTCCACTCGGCCGCAGATAATAATCGTACAATGACAATATTATTTTATAGTATATAATTCAACGCGGTGACACGATAATAATATAATATAATATATAAAAGTGGAACAACTGTCATCGATGTGGGCGCATCGGTGAAAATCATATCGATTCCATCCGTGCTCTGAACCTTTTGACTCTGCAACCATTCAGTTTCCATTTTTTCTATTCTATTTATTTCATTTTTCGAGTGTATAATATAATATATCGACTGCGATCAAATTACGCGTGCACCCAACGATACATACACATAATACGCTGTTCATTCACAGACAGAAATCATTTAATCGTTAACAAATTTCGCGTATATATATAGGCATACACAATGCGAATTCTTGCGGTTATTTAGTAATATAATATGTACATCAGTATTCGCTTAGACACCTACATTAATAAATTATTATACGAAAAAAAATATAATACAATTAAACTATCTAAACTATAAAAATCACTTGACCTACTATTTTTTTTTAAATATTTGGGGTTTCTGCGCAGTGCGCATAACAATTGATTTTTTTTTTTTTTTTGTTAATACAATTAAACGATTGTTTATAACAAATACATTCGAATCATTATTACACATCGGTAATAAGAGATTTACTTAAAACTCAAAGTCTTCTTAAAACTTATTAGACTTATTTAAGATATAAAGTATAATGCTTATTAAAACTTAAGTAGTTTCGCAAGTTCCGTTACTTCTATTGAATTTGTTAACATATCGCAGCTTATTATTATTCGTTTAAAATTAATCGTGCGCTAGCAGTATGTAAAATCAAATAACACAATTCACATAATGCAGTCCTCTCAAGTAATGGAAGAGAGGAGTCTTCATAAATAAAAAAAACTTACTTTAATCGATCACAGAAACATTAAGTGCATCGTACATGGACAATGGACATATGTGTATCTTACATTCTTACATACATTATAATATGTGTGTAGACATACTCAGAAATATAGTTATCAATAGTTCATCTTTAAGATTAAAGAAATTATTCAGATAATCAAAAAAATCTTCAAAGCTTTTTTAGGTACAATTAATTATCTATTAAATATTACATAACTTAGCAATTATATTTTATTCAAAAATAGCATTGACGAAAAAAATAATATAAATGAAAATAAAAATATCATTGAAAACATACATTTCTTATTTCACTCAGATATTATGTATTTACGAGTAGGCAGTAGAAATACATGAATTAGTCATTATTTTATTTTTATTAGGATATAATTCCGTACCATCTATAAATGCTTAAATAGTTTTGACAATACTAAAGGAGAAAATATAAAATGTTAAGGAAATAAAAATAGTATAAATACAATATTATACTATAAAATATACTATATTTCAATATAATATTTAATAGAAAATATCAAATAATAATTATTATTTTAATTACAATAATTATGTAGGTGTATTATACCTTGCATTAAAATTGAAAAATATTTAGTATAAATCCAAAAAAAATAAATTATGTTCATCAATTTAGAGGTAAAAATACATTTATTTTTGTATCGCTTATAGATATATTACATCTTGTGTTTATATAAATAGAATCCAAAAAACAAATAAACATGGCAAATTGAATTTGATTACCGCACCGGTGAACTCGAAAGAGTAAACAAATGTCACTGGCAGATAGCCGCTCCGAAACGTTTTCAAACACAGTTTATTTAATAATTGAAAACTTACTACAGTAGAAGGAATAAACTAAAGGGAAAAAATGTTGTGTCAAGTATTCACGTTTGCGATTCATTCAATTCAGGTCCAACAAAAGACCCAATTACAGACGGCCGGCCACCTTAAAATGTTTAAGTGTATAAACAACTCCCGTTATACAGCGCAGTAAATCAAATATATTATTTGCGGGGTGTTTCTTTCAGACGAATCGATGAGGATGATAATTAATCATGATGACGAGGAGAGCCACCCTCCCAGAGACGAACGACGGCACAGCAAGTGTTATAAGCCAACGACAAAATGTCATAATAGTCAGTAATTTATCAAACAGAGATCGTGACAAGTTATAAAAGTCTAATATTTTAAATCGACGATGACTTTTTTTCATTCATATATATTAAATGAAACATTTGTAAGAAAATATTCTAAGCCTAAATTAAACTTGAACTGTAAAATATTTTCCGTGATTGAACGTAGATAAGTTATAATAATCTAATCTAAATATAATTCTTGTATTTTAAACTCGAAATATTTTAGCTTGTTCGATTAAATGTATTTTGTGGAGTTATTATAATATATTTAATCCCTCGTTTTTTTTTTTTTTAATCCGCATTTATTATTTGTATGCGAATCACGAGGAACGCATTTATTCTTCAACCTGTCAATCAAATATTACTTACTATAACGGAACACTAATTTGCTAACCACATTTTTTTTCCTATGTATTACTTTAACAGATGATCGGATAACAATAAGAGGTCGATTTAAACGCTCTTATCGTTTTACAAGATCATCCAAAAACTGTTTGTCTAAATAAACGTAATATTTTTGTTATGTATAGCGGTAAAAATGAAATTTAATCTCATTTTAAAAACATCAACAATAACATATTTCTTATATCGATACTGGTGAGAACATATTTTATCAATGAATTGATTTAATGGCTACGCGTGTACGTATAAATAAATGCTAATAAATCCTTACATTTAAAAAATGTGAAAAAAGGTTTCAAATTAAATAATTATAAATTATATAATAACTAGCTGTCATCCGCGTGCTCCGCTCCTGTGGATAGTTGTTTGCAAATTGTGGGGCTGTTTCTTTGTCTTATAGTTATTTCAATCATAAAGTGTTCATACCTTATACCTACCTAAAATAATAATAATTTAAGGTGTTTATAAATTTTCATAAATACCATTACTTATAGATAATAATATAGAAAAATTCTCACATTAATATCATTATGCTTACACTCGGGCAATATATTATATAATAATATTATAACGTCGTTAAATGAATAGGTAACAATAATTATAATTATTATTAAACAACAACATTATTCTTGTGGATTTTCGCATCATACAGCCAATCAACACGCTATTGAATTACCATACTACTTTTCTGTTGGCTATTATTATTACTGGATGCGTTTTAACCTATCTTAACTACTCGAGTCTCAAGATTAAGTACACCAGTCGTAGTTAAAACGCAATGATCTATACTTCAAACCCCGCAGGACCGTTTAAAGCACCGGCCCGTTGTCACATCTCATATACATCGACAATAATAATTGATTCATCGTCGATTATGTATACATATTCTGAAGTGGATCATGGGCAATTGCTTAACTAGGTACGCTTTAAAAAATTATTTTAATATATTATAATATACATACATACGTCAAAATTCAAATTTTACAGGAGAGACACAAAACTTATTTTGTATAACTTATTATGTTTTCTTTTCGAAATAAATGAAACAAATACACACATACTGTTACTACAGGAACACGTAGATATGTTTTGTTTTCACACCAAACAGTGTGTTTAGACACAAATAACATGTTTCTGTAAAAATCTGAAAATGTCAAAAAATTGGACATGTTCCCTAACAAAAGTGGTACTAAAACCTCCAGTAAACCGTCGAGTATAATGGTAAAAAATTTGGTAATGATACATTGAACGGTGTGGATTTGTATGCATAATATAAAATCGGGATTTTATAGTATAGATTATATCAATATTTTTCTTCTAAGGTATGCTCAGAGGTTATTATTTGGAATATTACTTATGAATTAGACTTAATCAAACTATTACATAGTAATCACTTCATCAATTATCGAAAAACTACTACTGACAATAATAATAATAATAATAAGATCAACAAAATTGATCAGTTCATGATGTCACCTGTCATTTAATAGTGTAATAAAAGAATTAATATTTACTTATTTTATTATAAAATATGTATTATCAAAATTACAATATTTATTATGTAAATTTAAAATTTATATCTTTATTTATTATTTTCCCTATTTACAATTTACTTATGAGTTTTTTGTAATTTATGTTGTAAATAAATATTAAACACTATATTATTATTTATTAAACATAGTTACAGTTCCTAGCATGTTTAAAAATGCTGCGGTGTATACTGTATAATGTAAATCTATTGAATAATATATATAGTACGAGTATAATAGATTTTAGTTTTAGTAAATTTCGTTAATATTGTACAACAAATAATACTATAAATAACAATTTTAACCTGAATTTTTATTTAATTAAATATAGTGTATATTATTGTAATTTTATTTTATTTAGTAATTTAAATACTGTAAAATTATATCAATGCTTTCAAATATTTTTCAGTCACAAATTACAATTAGTTTTGTATACGACCATCTATTGTGTGTATACATGTTTTTCGTTTGGTATACTTTTGTAATATAATAATGTATATATTTGAATATTTTCATTAGATAAATATACTCGTATAATATATGCTTTTAATATACCTTATATATTATTATACTTTCTTAACTACTGTAGGTATTTACTGAAAATGTCCAATAAAAAAAAAAAAACATATTCGCCAAAAGAAAGCATAATAAAGATAGTTTACGGTGTATAATAAACCAATGTATTATATAAGTGCATATTGTTTATATCTATTTTGTAAAATAGGTACATTCATTTTATTCATTAAATCGTTGTGCGATTAGTGAATGACAATTAATGTCCCCCTTATTGCCAGCTATGTAAGTATTTATAAATCATTAAATCTTATATTATAAAACGAAGTAAGTAATATATAAAGAGTATATTACTGGTACGCGACTACGAGCTATGTGCGCTTTTATACGTCACTGGTCACTATACAGTGATGGTGAATCCATAAACAATGTATTGGAAGATTCAGCGACAATAAAGTGCATCGAGAATTCTGGATGAATGGCTTAATAAAGCTTAAACATTATTATTTGTCTTGGTATCTTCGACCCTCCACGGAGTATTATCGCCCGATGTGTGCGTGTGTACAATATATTATATACATACATTATACACTCTCGCACACTCACCAATGACCCTGCAGTAGGTGTTAAATTGAAATTAGTAATAATAGGAGAAGGTGGACGGCGGAGAGGGTGTCTTATATTGGTCGAGGGTGACAAAGCGTAAATATCTCTCCGGGTGCGTCGTCGTATTAATAATAATAATTTGGAACGGACGCCGCCACAGCAGGACACGAGACTTGGAGACAATGGGAGAAACAGCAGACTACCACTACTATATACAGAGGGAGCTTTTGTCAAAAAGGGACAAAGTAGGTATTCTTCCCTCTAACCTTCCACTCGCTCTAACTCACTCTCTCCTGCGCTATTTTGCACTCTTTCTCTCTCGCTCTCTCTAACTCTTCGAACTTTATATAAAAGCTTTCGACAAAATTTATAATAATATATTTGCTGCGAAATTAATTCTCTCCGCGGCGGTGGAAAACAAGGACAATAATAAGACTCAGTACGTGGGAGGCGGAGAGGCAAGGGCAAATGTCTCCTTTTAAACGGGTGTATATAAATTAATTGAAAATTCTTCCCTGCCACGATGATTCTGATCTCTATTGAGACATTTAAATAACAATAGCTCTGCCCTGGTTGTCGAGTCCTCGAATAACTTTACTGCTGCACCCTCACCGTCACCAATATAAAATACGAATTCTATTCCCTCTTATATAAAACGTTTCGCTCTCTTTTCTTCACCCTTTCTCCTGCCCCACTCACACACTGTCTCTTTCTCCTATTCTTACCCTTTTGCTATTGCTTCTTCCCATAATACCTACACATCGAAAATCAACTCTTTTTCAGCGCGTACTTTATTTTACTTGTCACCACATAATATAACCATATTATACAATATATTTACTAATATACCTACCTTTGATCAATTCATAAATCATACACTACTCTATATTTTATTTGTGTAAATATAATTACTATTATTACTTATTGTATTCTACTCTAGTACAAAAAAATAGTTTTAAATGTATCTGAAATAATTTGGTTGGATTTTCAAAAAAATTTTTAATTTTTTAATAATTCAAATGCAATAATAGTAAAACATATATATATATTAATGGGTATTGTGATAATTTAGTACATGAGATTTCCTAAAGATACTGAAAGAATAATTCTTACATCAATATTATTTTTTGCTATGAATTAAATGAAATATTTATGTATAATGAAATAGCTATATAGTACTTACACAGACTATCATGTATCCAATATAAGAATGTATCATTCATCAGTTTATTAATTAATGATATGATATAATATATATGTACTCGTATAATAGTATATATGTAATTCTTTAGAAATTAGCTCCCTAAGTCAATTAAGCTAATTTATACAAGTAACTCGATTCCTGTGTATTTAATATTAAAATCTCAAATATTTAGTACCTAAAGAATTACAGGTCAACTTATATTTTTTTATTTTTTAAATTGACAAAAAAAAAAAACCTTTCAAGTTTTTTCAATGTCTTAAAATTATAAATAATAATATAAACATATAATATAGTGTTTAAATATACTGTTTTTTATTTCGCATAAATTTGGTTTGGATTCCACAATAAAATGTCGTTCTATTTAAAGCAAGAATATAAAATATTAATATGTCATTTTATCGGTCTGTTCTGGAAAGAACGAGTTATAAGTGTAATAGAATGAATTTCTAGAAAATGTGTAAATTTGCATATATATTTGTACGGAGTATATGTTTCAAACGCGAACCTATTTTTTTTTTTTTTTTTTATTACTGTGACGGGTTATAAAAAGCAGAGGGTCGGATATTTAAAGGGTTCGCCAGACAGTATCATTGCAGTGGTAATGGTCTGCAGGCAATAAAAAACACTCTTGGTGATATTGAATCAAATATCGTGGTGAATATTTCTCGGTAAGTCGTGTTTCGAGTTCGGGAAAGTTTTACAGCGTTCATTTCTTGGCAAAATATCAATTTTTCAACTGAAAATTCAGTTGAAAATGTTTCCAAACAACAACTTTGCCTATAAAATAACTTTATTGAAAAGTATTACCATTTATATTTGTATTATTTATACTTAAAGTTTTAGTACTAAGTATTTAGTACACCAATGGTAAAATAATGCAAAAAAATTTTCACAACAAAATGATACTATATAAGTTTTCACAGTATTTTATGAAAGTTTTCTTTAATAAATAAGCTGAGAGAAAAAAACAATTATTAAAAAAAAGTAGAAGAAGCCTGGACACATTATTTCCAGATACTTTCATATTTAGTCGAAAGTTGGATAATTTCGAAATGATAATAAATTATCGAGCTGTTATAGCGATAATATAAATTATATACTAAATATAAGCGCTATATTAATATTATAATGGCCTCATAATTGGTATTAAACGATCAATGACTATTAATTTATAAATTTATTGATATTTATGGCTTATGAGCAAATATAAGGTAAAATTAATAGTCTATAAACTAAAAGGATTTATAAAAGTGTTTATATTTCACTCCTTAATGTCGTATTATAAGATATATTTATGTATATATTATAATATACTATATATGTACACCACAGCGGATAACGTGCTTAGTTATACGCTTATACGTAATACATACATTCGAACCATTCGATATTTAACGGTTTTACTTTTTCAAGACAAGATTATTAACATTAAAATACGTATACTAGTTTAAACCCTCAGCGGAAGTTTATGGGTGTATAATGATATTGTATCAAGTTTGTATGCTCTCTGTATACATGACAGTGTCAATGAAAGGGTATAATGAGTGTTTGCTACAGAAACGCCTAATTTTCACACCCTCCAAAACACGTCGTCATTATCCGGTTTGCCTGATGGTTTTTGGTTACATTTCGAGCACGCTCTCGAGTCTCGACAACCTCCGCAGTACTTAACACTCACGCATACAGTAGTTGAACGAGCGAAAAATTACGTATTCATAAACGAAATGGTATACATAATATCACATCGAATAATAAAAATGTAATATATATTTTAGGTAGCATTATTGTGATTGCAGCTGTACTCGTACCCGTATACTGACCAACATAATGATAGATAATATTTTCAGATAGAAATTTACAATTCGATAAATTTCGAGTATAGTAATATATATATTTTTTTTAAATGTTTGAAACCTATTGATAAAAATAAATTTGAAAATTTAAAAATTTTCAATTTTAATATGTACCTATAATTTTTTTTTTTTTTATTCTAAACGTGCCACATGTTTGATTAAACATAGTAAATGTAGCTTATTTATTATTGTTATCTTATAAATTGTGTTAGAATCAGTTCGATTTTAACTGAGAATTGTTTTATTTTTCAGAACACTTAGAATATAGAAATTATAGTGTATACGTGTATATCTTACACTTTGAACGTATTGTCTACAATATCTATAGTAAAATATAATTAAAAATTTTAATATTTTATACGCGAACAATGAACATCGTTTAAAATTTCACATTTTCACCGCGTGTACTGATAAACTTCGCCTAAAACGAGTGATGATTAATCAAAAATTACGTTAGATTGTACAAAACGAAAAAACCACCCGTAATCCACCCTCTTTATTCAATAATTCGTTTACAATTACTCGGCGCAGGGCCCGCGGGTCCAGCGCAGCTTATTGGGGAGGGTCGTGATGGTTTTAACCGCGGGGCCGTCGTCGGAGCAATAAATATTATAAACGCAATACAATATTATATAGTAACAACGTTGTATCTCGCGGGCGGGGAAAACAAAAATTCAAACATAAATTATAAAATATAAATAGTACGACAATAATAATAACGACTCTTAATGCGCGTCTGCGCGTGATCACTGTCCTCTGCAGTAGATTTACCGATCTCGGATTAAAAAACTGTACACACGCACACACATATATATGACATAAGCTGGCCCGTATACTACCGTCGTTGTCCTTCGCGAGGGGATGATGACGACGACACGTTACTGTAAGTGCGGCGGGCTTTTAGGAATTCTGCGTCGACGCCTCCGGACGCACCGTATTATATTATAATTTATAATACACAATATTTATCGATGTATAGGTACTATATTTTTTTTATTATTATAATTATGACGGTGCCTATGGCACATGTATAATATTTTTATTAATAACGTGGCCATTGTTGTGTATAATATGTATGTATATATATATAATGTGTGTGTACTCCACACTCAGTCGTATTACAATGTATACGTACACTGCTGCGTGCTAATATGTTACGGGCTCACTTTTTTTTTTCCATAATAGCTTTTGTACTCTGCGAGATTATTTGCACGCGACCGTCGCGGTGCATGCCGCCGCGGGCGGGGCGCGTAATCCCTTAGCGTTCATTATATTATTATTATTATCGTATGTACGCGTAGGTATGATTGTGTGTTGTATAGTATATACGTAGCGTCGACCCCGTAAATGCCTATTTAATCGCAATAGTTTATTATTCCATTACGATGTATAAACCTATAGTGCGATATGACTAAATCGAAGTAACGACGGTACGAATCAAAAGTCATATTTTAACGATAAACATATCGAATAAAATATTCGCGTGATATTATTAAATCGGTATACAGACGGGTCTTATTGTATGAGATGTACTGGCAAACTTTCGAGATGTTAAAATATTTATAACCGTATCAATCGTCATCGTATTATCCGCGACTAAATACGTCAATAATTATTCCACGTGTTTATTACTATAAATATGATTTTATTACGTAATGTCGTAAACATTGTAGTGGAGGTAGATAATTTATTTAAAAATATTAATGCGCTCATATTGTTCTTGTATTATCTTAGTTTACCTTTATAATTTTATTACATTACACACCCACTTTTGCTCATGGGCCAGATACTAATAAAATAACGTATTATTGTGCATAACGAAAACAGTTGAAACGAGTGGTCACTCAATTTTATGAACGGTAAAATAATATCGATAAAAATTATATAAATGTACCTTGCCAGTACAAATTATTGGGTAAATTTACCGAAATTCAACCTCTACATTATTTGAATAATAAAAATAATAATATAATCATAGTTATTAAGTAACAACTGGCAAAACAAATGTACATAAGCGCCCGCAGAAATTTTTCTAGGAGGGGGCAATGTTAGAATTTGTTATATGATACGTAGTAATTTATCTTGAAACATTCAATTTAAAACATATTTTTGAAAAGACAGGGGGGGCAAATGCCCCAGCTTTCCTGCCTTCCGGGCGCCTATGCAAATATATCGTTAAAACTTAAGTTTGTATATAATATGTTATATCCTATCAAAACACTTTCTTTTCTTAAAGTTTCTAAATAGTTTAGATATTATTTTTTATTTTTATGAAAATTCATTGCGAACAATTTTCAGAAGCAACAAAACATTATGTTAATATATGAAATAAGATTAAAATAAAGTAGGCGTATTTTCTATATACTATTATATTAGATATTCCAAAAGTGTCATAAATGATAAGTCTATCTGCTTCCTCTGATTAAATATGTCTCATATTTACCTTATATTTTATAAAATATGTCATATTTTATAAAAAAATATACACTTACAATATTCCAAACAAATTCTCACTGTAAACTATAAATTGCAATTACACATTTTTCTTCAATGCTATTTATTGTACAATCGGTACCTAATAAAGTAATAAATAACATTAACAATAATCAACTTACTGAAAAAGTTTATAAACCCCTTAAATAATACAATGAAAACATATCAACGTATGAGTTTTAGTTGCTTATTATAAATACTAAATAATAAATGATACTTATTTTCAAAGTAATATATTTTTTAATTATAAAAAAAAATTGTTTTATCTATTGAGAGAACGCAACACCCACATGTGTTGTCTCCATCTTACAGGTGCGTATCATAGCCAATTTGCGTTAAGCAAATTACATTTAGCTCCGTTAGTTTAAAAATTAAATTAAATCGACTTCTTATGAAACTTGATGGTAAGAACATTATCTGTATTTGTATGTTGAGTTTTTTTAATTTGTTATCATGTTATGCGTATATAATACAGCGTAAATTAAAAATGCTCATAACTCACTTAAAAGCTGAATAATCGTAAAAAAAATCAACATACAAATACAGATAATGTTTTTACCATCAAGTTTCATAATAGATCTATTCATTCTAATTTTTAAACTAACGTAGCTAAACATTATTTTATGAGTATAATTTACTAGGTATGTTACGCATTTATAGGACAAAGACAACACATGCGGATGTTGCGTCCTCTTAAGTATATTATTTATTACAAAATACAAATGTCTGACTAAAACTATATTTTAATATTATTGTACAATATCATTGTTGAGTGTATTATATATAGGTATGTACATACCTAAAGAGTGTCATGATAATATAATATACATATGTTTTTTTCTATAAAAGAATATAAGTTTGACATTCATTCAAATAATGATTAGCTATTTTTAAATTACATAAGATATTTGGGCAGATGTTTATCAAGATTTTAAACGGAAGTACCAGATTAAACCGACTATGAAATCACAAAATATCATAAAAGGCCAGTTTTAATCGAATGTAGGGGGAAATTATAGTTTCGAAAGAACTACTCTCTGCGGGACGTTCACTCTTGTACCAAGTACCCTATTTTTTGTACTATATATCGACTAAACGTTATTTTCTCTCCATTGACATACATTTTTTTCTGTTAGAATATAATTTCTGATGGTTAAAAATAGGGGGAGTTAAAAGTTCCACGCTGGGCACAACAAAATGGCGGGTATTACACTCTTTTGTCTTGTATGCTCGGTTGAAACAATAGATTTGTTTTTTAGCATTGTGAATATATTCAATTTTAGTGAGAATAAAAAAAAAATACCCGTTAAAAACACACCCTCCAAATTTGTATGGAAACAATTGGAAAGTTATGTTGATCAGAAACTCCATAAACACTTTAACTTGAACGTCGTTTGAAAGTTTTGAAATTTACCCGGAAAAGTTAACAAAACACTTCTAATTATAATTAAAACTTAAAATCGTATACTCGAATTGTACTGTAGAAACAATAGATATTTGAATTTTCCAACTCATTCGTAGATTGTAAAATATAATAAATAACTCATCAAGAGTTTTATAAATAATACATACTAACATACTTATAAGCACATATCTATTTATAATTTATGTAAATTATACAAATAACTATTTTGTACATATTTTATGTATACAATTTAAAGCTATAGGTACTATAAACTATATCAAGTCGATATTATATTATGTCAGCTATCTGTGCATATTAGAAAAAAAATGTTGCACTTATTTTTAGTAGTAGATACTTATACATAATATATGAAAGTGAAATGAAATAAAATATACAGTCGTTTAAAAAAAATTAGTCCTGCATTTAAATTAAAAAAAAATCTAATACTATTTTGTAATTTTGTAATAGGTTAGTAACACTATTGATGTTTTGTTGCAAAATGTATGATGTAATTTTTTTGGTCTGCATAAGTAGTAAACATGAATGGGACAATTGAAAAGAGAACAATAATATAGTCAATTTGGTTGCTAGGTATATACCGAACTTATTCTGTATAAACAATAAATTAAACTTTGAAGTGAAAAATACTATTATACGATATCTTAACAGATACGTTTAAAAAAAAGATGTAGGAACAGAGTAAATAATTATTGTAAACAAAATATTTGACATTTAGTATTTGATAAGATTTAAAAAAGATAATTAATATTATTAATCTATTTTTCCCCTATCAAATAAAGTTCTTTATAATATTACAGTACAAGCAAAGAAATAATTAACTATTATTTTAAAATATTATGGAATTATGCATTCGACTTACCAAAATAATTATTTTAAATGATATCTGAATTTGATTTGAATTTCAATGAGGAATACAAATTTGAAAGAAAATAGTACCCAATACCTATACACGAGTATATCTAAATTTTACATATTTTATAGAAATTTCAAGAATTTCTATAGAACTTAATCAAAGAAAAAATTAGATTATAAATTATAATTTTTAACTATTGTCCGTTATTATGAACGACGTAGTTTTAAAGATAATTTATTTAAAGTATAAATAAGACAAGGAAATTAAATATGACACTACAGCAGTCTATAATAAAGTAATTAATTATTACTTACTGATATTATATAGGTACTACAATGTACTTCATAAATATCTTCTATTTAGAAAAATATTTTTGCTAGTTTAATTTATACGATTTCATAAACTCTGTATTCTGTTAAAACTGTTTTTTATCTTGTAAGAATGTATAATGCTGCACAGTCATCCTTATTCATTATTATTCGCGGTATCCGGTTTAACTATTTATTTTATTATTCGGCACATACTTACAAAAGTTTCAACTTGACCGCATATAATACCAACGAGTATAATATAATTATGTATTATTCAAAAGGTAAATAATGTATTGCAATAAACAAAATATCTGCATTGGGATATTATACGTCTGAATGCGCAACTCGGGTTTTCATAATATATACCTATATATACTTATACTAACTGTAACTGTTATTATATGAAAATCCCGCCATGTGCGCTTGTGCGACCCGCACGCGCCTTCCTCTCGATTAACGCTACACTGTAACGTTCTCCATTTTGTTGCCGTTCATTGGTCGGATTTATCCCCTCGCGGACTATATCATAAAATAAACCAACCCCTTTCAAACAACTTTGGGTCATTGCATAAAACAAAATCATCGTACAAACTACGGTGCACCAGAACGCGAATGCCAAGTAATGATATTCACGAATAACAAATTAATACTTCACATTGTAATGTATATGCCGACCAGTGCCGCAAGTACCATAGTAGGTGCAATCAGTGCAGTGACATACTGCTCGATGTACCTCAAATGTCTATAATTTTATCTCTAAGGATTTAATATCGTATACGTTTAAAAAAATATATGTATACCTCACTCTATCAACAAAAAAAACTTAAAATATGTATATTTTAAAAGTAATTATAATATTTTCCAGCAATTTCTATAATATTGTTATTAAATATTATAAGACTACTCACTTTATAATTTTTAATAGTTTAAAACTTAGAAAAAATTCACGAATTCGTAATAAAAGATATACCTTCCGACCCGCTGTACAACGTCTTATTTAGGTCAGAAAAATGTTGACACAATAATATAATACGTAGTACTACTTGCCTGTATATCATTTTAGTTTGCTCGTTAAACGCTGTTTGCCGAAGTTGCCATGAACGACAGCCGACAATAAAAAAAAATACTAGACGATATACCCGATTCGGGGTGGCCCATATGCTTGCAAAACGTCGATTTCAAACAGTGCATTGCCATCCCTATGCAAAACCGTCATCGGTAAGCCACGAATCATTATTACTGCAAAATAAAAACGATGTAATATACATTTATACAATAGAAATAATGATTATGTTATAAGTTCGTTCCTAATATATGAGTTTGATTCCGCTTATACGATCGTTTTAATTGTCTTTGATGATCATCTTGGACTAAATGTGCAATTACAACATATAAATATTATAAAAAACGATCGTAAGACAAAGAACTACATTGAGCCCTCGAGAAACTGGTGACGCGTTTCGTCGGACTTAAAAATATGATAAACCTCACTTAGTTGCAAACGTACAATTCCAAATTCGATTCACCGTGATACTATCATACCGTACAACATGCGTCTAAACACTACACACGTGGTCAGCAATGCGAAAATCGTTTAAAAGTACGACGAAAATCACATTTTTATCGGACTGAATGACTACAAATGTGATTTATGAACATGCCCACCCACGACCATAGTATAAGTCCACATTAGTGGACATAAGTATATAGTGCTTTTTAATAGCTCGCGGTAATATTTTCGTTATCGACTTTGTATCCACTTATCATATCCTATACCTAGTGGTGTGTCCCTCGGAGGAAAATTAAGAGTTATATTCATATCGATTGTGCATTTTTTTTTTTTTTTTAGCAACCTATAGTTTTTATGTTAGAGTTGTTATTGCGGATTATAGTTAATACCTCCATCTCAGGCAAAATCAAAATTATATTAAGCAGTTAGAAGTATATATTAATTTTCTTTTCTAGTGAACATTAAGATTATCTATAGTTTTTTTTTTTTTTACAAATACAACGTATACTCTTTATCCGTGAACATGTAATCTGAGTTTTTAAATATTAACAAGAAAATCCTTTCTCCATAAAATGATGTATAATGAAAAATATATGGAAACTGCTATCAACAGGTCTTGACAGACCCCATTGATTTTAAAAATTAATTTTTTCAAA
The DNA here is from genome assembly GCF_020184175.1 of Aphis gossypii. NCBI lineage: Eukaryota > Metazoa > Arthropoda > Insecta > Hemiptera > Aphididae > Aphis > Aphis gossypii. The sequence continues at coordinate 58,590,535 of NC_065531.1, read as the reverse complement.
ATGCTTTTTATGAGTATAAATCATACCCATGAACATACAAGTTAAGTTTTGAAATTCATACAACAATCCTTCGCTTGTAAAACAGAACAAATACAAAGAATGAACAGCAACAGGTCTATAATAAAAATTGACTTTTTCGAAATTTTCTGTTTACGAGTGATAATATAAACTATAAATTACGCCATTCTATAATCTAGGTTTGAAATTTGCAAAATACTCCTTCCGTCTCAAAATTAAAATTACATAGAGCGGAAATCAATGAGTATTATAATTCTACCATTATGTTTTCTAAAATATTTCTAAAACTAAAATGGTTTGACTTAAAAATTTAAGAAAATGGAAGTATGCAATTATTGTCCTTCCTATCTAATTTTTATGATTAGGTTGATATTTTGAGAATATCTGACTAATTGGATTTTTTGATAGAAATCATTTTTTGTTATTCATGAAATCGTCATCCAATTATAAATTATAATACTTTTACTTAATCTTTTTTCACTTATCCGTCTTGGTACAAAATAAAATCACCACCCACTGTGCAATAGAATATTTCGGCGATGTTTTTACAATGTTAATTTGGACGGGTCAAGTTTAAATCTGAGTTGTTAAAGTATTACTGTAATATTTAGAAAACACCATTTCAAGCTGATGAAAAAATCCCGGTAGCTGGAGCCGCCGAGATGACTAAGTCGACAAATAATGTAGTAGATGATGAGTCGTCGCTGAAGACGAATTTCTATGGCAAATTGCGAAACTACAACGTAGGTAACTGATGTATGTTTGGTTAATGAAGTGAATGCGAGGTCGTAATTGAGTCACAAATGATTAGGTCTATTAATAATGAAATTATGAACAACTATACAACTAAAAATTGATTTTGTATTCTAATTAATCTGGTTTTTTTCAATAATTTTTATATTTATTTTGTAGTTATACGTGTACAGAAAATATCAGAATAGACAACAACTCGTATGCTTCGAGTGTTCCATCGATCATAATTGTTTGTTAAAAACTCGAACTCTTAAGTCTAATAGTTTGAAAAATCTACCAAGTGTACATATGTACTGTTGCAATTGGTGTCTTGTTGGTCTGATTCTCACATTTCATTATATTGGTTTATAATTTGTAATTTAACTAAAACAGAAATGAAACTAAAATCTATAATATGCTTCTATTATTTATAAAATTATTATTTTTCAGCCAACAAAACCTATATTTTACGGGAAATATAAACAAGCGTTAAACAAATTTTAAAATATTGAATTTCAATTATGAATTTTGTTGCTTTTAGATACTTAATAGGTAGGTGACAACGGAAAGTGCATCAGCATACTGCATAATCTTATATAGGCTATAACATAATATCTTTTATATGATATATTAATGTGTAGGTTAGGTATATAAAAATAACTGAACCTAACATACAGTTTGGGAGCTGGTCGACAATGATTATAAACACTTATAAGTAATAAACACATTTTACGTAAATATATTAATATTATCGTTTAATGAGCGTATTTAATATGTACATGAATGTATATTATACGAGTAATATACAGTAATATAATATAACATTATATAGTACTGTTTTATGGAAATAAATAATAAAACCATAACGTTCAAATGCGTTGCCGTGCGCGCGTTTACGGTATACTTATATTATAATATAGTATATTGTGATGCTGATGGTTTGCCGATGTGCCGTTTGTTCTGTTGGAAGTCACACGAGCGCATATTATACGTGTATAATAATATAAAATAGATAGATATATATATACGAGTATATATAGGTATATGTGCGAGGAACAGTCCGGACGTAGTGAAAGACGAATAGGATTCCGGATATATGCACGCGACTGCGGTGTATGTATATATAATATATATTATAATATATGTATACGTACACACACTTTATATACACATATTATATATTCCTTACCGTCCAAAGGTGATATATTAAAATCGTTTCGGTCCAAGAATCTCCAGAATGTTTGAATAACTCGCAAATATAATAATATATATATGTGTTATATAGGTATTAGTGGGGGCGCATGTGTTCGCGAAACCGAACTTTGGATATAATACACATCATATATTGCGCATTTTATTGCCACCTATGCGAGCGACGAGACACATCGTTTAATCAAACTCCGCCGCCTTTAGACGTACTCTACGTGTACGTATATATGTGTAAAACAGCAGACAACTTTATAAAATATATAATATGTGTGTGACTGTGTGAGGACTACAACCGCGTGGTTAGACGATATTTGCATGCACGGCAGTACGCACGGAAAATGCTGTACTTATACGTGTTTCAGACTACCGCCGACGACTTCTTTAAAAAAAAATATATATATCCTTACTCCTGACTGAGACTAATATATAATAATTCATGTAGATCCTTATAGCACGCGTTAATCATAATGAAAGTATATTCCTTTGAGTGACGCCTATTCACTCTATTATAGCTCGACCAGGAAAAATAATTAAAATATTATATGATGTTCAATTGCTTAGTACACTGCATATTGTCTTTTGCGAGTGTGTGTGTATGTCTTAATTTATTCTAATGTATTCAAAAACATGAATATTTGAAAGAATTAAAAAAATCGATTATATTGATAAAAAAAAAATGATCATTACTGACTTCAAAAATTCAAAGGGACTTCAACAGGTAATTTTTCCAACAAATTAAGAATAAAGAAGACGTTAACAAGTGGTTCCACTACCAGTACAACCCTTTTAGTCAATTACATAAGCATGAAACGTATTAAAAATATTTTTTTAAATTTAATTATTGATGATAAGTTTGTTATTACTGTACGTCAATAGTTTTCATTTTTATCTAAAAAAAAAAAGGTGACATTTTAAAAGTTAATTAGTTAAAAAAAAAGCTTAAAATATTGTAACTTATTAGTTATTAGTAGGGTTTGGATTTTAAAGCTTCTTTTTTATATATGAGATAGAAATCTAATATTTATACATAATGTATTCGGTTGCGTTATTCTGATTCCAAATAAACCAATTTATTTTTGCTTTTTTTATGTAAATGTTTTTTTCAATTATTCTAGCTGTGAATTTATTATATATTTATTATGCTATTGTAATAAAAAAAAATAATTAATAAGAAATGTAAAAACCCAGAATACGGATTTTTAATTATTATTGTTTTCGTTATCGGATTGTTTATTAAATGTATTAAACGTATAGATTATCGATCTACATAATATAGCCCGCAGTTCCTATACGGTCAGTATACCTATAACATCGATATCAACCATTTCAAAATTTGAGATTTAGTGTTTTAATTTGAAACCTCTAATATGAAGTATGCACCGATCACCTCATTGAATGCAGAGAGTTAGTTTTTTATGTATAAAAATATTCTGTTGGACAATAGTCAGCTTCACTGCTGAAAATCTAGGAAAATACACGGTATTCTTTTTTTAATTTAAATTAATATTCAAATTTTTTTTTAATCCATTTTTATAACTGTTGATATTAATTCTTGGTCATGTTTTTTTTTTTTTTTTTAAACATAAATATGCTTCTTTTTTAAAACAATCGTGTCCTTTTTTAATTGCTTATTATGCTTTAAAATCCGAGCCCTAGTTATTAGCGTTATTAATTATTATAAAGGCACCATTATAGATTCAGATTAAATTATTCTATAGTAAAATTTGTATGAATTAAACAACAATTATTTTTAAAAGTTTTAAAAAATATATATATAATTTTATGATTAAACCATACAGGACAATAATTAATAATTATTTATTACATTTATTGTGATATTAGATTTAAAAATAGTCATAAGTTTAATTAATTTGAATTGTTTCTTTTCTTATTATTATTGATGAGCTTTTTAAGTTTGTATGAGAGAAAAAATGTATACAAATGTATGCAAAGTATCCCCTGCCATGATTAACTGTTAGGCATCACTTCAATCGTAATATTAATATATTATACTAACCACTGACCAATAATCATAATAATTTATTTTAAAAACTTAAAAACGTTTAATTTTCAAATTAGACCAAATTTGGTTTTTCAATTTGAAATAACAACAATTGATGTATTAAATTGTATGTCATTGATGAATTTTGATTTTTTAGAATTATATTAACTTTATGTTAATTCGTAAGTTTAAATAATATGCAATTATTCAATAAATATTTAAAATGTTTAATCACAATTAATTTTATAAGTGACTCGCGTTTTTAAGTAGTCCTATAAATATTAACTAGGTATACATCATAAGGAGTATGAAGGAATAGCACGTGCATAAATCTATACCCTAACTATAAAAAACTAAATTTGCTGAAAATTAATTTTTTTATTTAATTTAATAACGTCTACCTAATCATAGTATTCTAAATTTTAATAATCATAAAATAAATTACTATCCTGTGTCATGTGACGCAAGTGAGGCGAGTGTCCAACAATTATTAGGTATTAATCTAAGACCGTGATTATTAGTCTTCGTATAGGTACTATTTTGCTTTTCATTGGTATCATAGAAGATAATGAAATATTATTATCTACGGTTGGAGTCTCATTTCATTTAAAATAAATTTATGTGGCGCCATCTATCACTGGTTAATACTACTTTCGTTTTTTTTTTATATTATGTTTGTTCGTTTGCCTATATTTGTACTTCTAGGATTACAATATGCATCAACAATTAATGCATAATTCAATTTCTTTGTAACCTAGGTATTAAATTTTATTTTATTCATTGCAATGTATTGCATTGTACCTAATACATAATTTAACGTTTACTATTCTACCGTTAATTTTTATTTTTATTAATTTTAATATTTATTCTACTACACACGATACTATATAATAATAACTGTCAATAATTATTTTTCACTATTAAAGATTAATAAATATTATCGAGCCCCGTTTGTTGAAACGGAAATTCATGCATGTTTAACATGATTTTATTGTAATAAATTGTTTTTTATAGTTTTTGAATGAGCATATCTGTAATGTCTGCAAGTTCACTAGAAACCTTAATAATATAACACCTGGAAATATTACGTTTCATCTAGTCGACTACAATTCACTCTCTAACCTAACCTATACGGATTTTCCACATTATCCACGTCAAAGCACGGCCCAACAGCTTACCATTTTATATTTTGTACGAACGAGTTTCGTTTTTTGACTCGATCTGTCCGCACACAATACCGTGGTCTCGCGACCGAGGTCCCACGACTGGTCCCAGATTAATTTTTTCTGGTTTTTTTTTGTCAAACTATATATAACACTATGTCCGATTAGATGAAATCAGCTGAATCCCCCTCCGCCCACCCACACGGCGTGGAGTGGAATATAAATTGGTCCTGCGGTTACCGGCCGTGATTGTGACCGTTTAAAACGATTATAATATATACGGACACGATCGCTAGACAATCCCGCCGCAGTCGCGAATATTATCCGTGCCCGTTCGCATTGATGCGATACGACGGAGGAGCAGCAAGTCCGACGCACGTACAGCGATGGCCGATTTCGCTTCGGTTATGCAAACAGTCGACAAGCCGGGGCCGCAACACTCGCGTCCGTCGGCCGACCCCCGGGCGACGGAGAGCCTCCAGCACGACGACCTGAGGCTGTACAAGGCCCGATGGGTAATACTGGTCGTGTACATGCTGTACTCGATGGCCAACGCCGTGCACTGGATACAGTACAGCATCATATCCAACATCACGGTGAAGTTCTACGGCGTGTCAAACTTCGCCATAGACACCACGTCCACCATATACATGATCGTGTACGTGCCCCTGGTCGTGCCCGCGTCCTGGGTCCTCGACCGACTGGTTAGTGTCGTATATTGCGGTCATTCGTCGTAACCTTACCTGCAGGTGGCGGTAAAAGGTCGTCTAGAGTCTGCTCTTGCACAGGTGGTCGTTAGTTTTATCGTTGACTGTTTTGTTACTGGCAACGATTGAAATGTACGTTAAAATACTGCAGTCGTCGGTGCAGACGACGTAGACGTCGAAATCAAAAACTCTGTTACCGTCGTCCGGGTATTACAATAGTAATAATAGTTGATAATATGCTGCGAGTTATCATAATATACATATAGATTATAGATATACTATATTATATCGATAGAAATCTGACGATCGATTATAACCGTAGAGACAGTTGACGACATTTCCACCCCCTCCCACAAATTGGTTTTAGATCCTGCAGGGGTGAATGTGCAATGAAACGCGTGTTTCATATCCGTCAATAAATATTATAATTTATTGGCAAATAGACCAGGAGCAGATTTAGGTATGTGGTGGCCTGTGAGCGGAATGCATTGTGAGGGTCTTTTATACATAAACAAGAAAATATATTTTTTTACTTATTAAAATATCATGTGGGGGCCCCTGGGCTTCAGCCCACTCAGCCATCCCCTAAATCCGGCCCTGTGATATAATATCCGAGGAAGCACCATCGCTGTTGGAAATTACACATTTGTCAAAATAAATAATAAATATTGTACTACCTATTAATGTGTTGCAATTTAAAGTTATTCTAATCATAGAAAAATACTCAATATACACGCATGTACACATTTAAAAGCTATATTTTTGTCATGCCACTAACAGCAGTATATAATATGTATCATTTTAGTATAAGTCATGGGCGCCCATTGAGGAGGGCAAGATAGAGCACTTGCCCCCCCCCTGGACAAAAAGTATTATGAACTTGTAGCTCAATAAATATTACCATAATATTATTATTATCTTTATTATCTTACATTTGAGAATTTTTTTATTTTGACCCCCCCCCCTAAAATGTTACCTATGGGCGCCCTTGGTGTAAGTTTGTATTTGTATTCCATTACTCCCTCGTTATTTACAGTGCAAATATCACATTCTCGGTTTTTAAGAGTTCGGTGTACGTTTTAATAGATAAATCTGCCTTATTGGTATATTTTTGAAATCTTGGAGGTAGATATAAATAAAAACTGATTTAGTTTCTGGATAGATCATCGATATTGATATCGATATATGTATATAGAAGTGTAGTCCAAATATTGGAGCTTTATACATGCATCATACTATTATATACTCGTGCACAGGTGTAAATATAGTAGCTTTCTCTTTCAAAAAAGTTAGTCAAGTATTTTTGCTACGTGTATACCAAACTTTAAATTTAATGACAATCAATTTAAAATTAAAGTACTACACTTTTGACAATTTATTCATTACAAATGCTTGTAAATTTTGAAAAAAAAAATGCTAATATAGACTTATATATATGATACTGTAATATAGCAAAACTCTTAATGTATATAATAACCTCATAATATGCAAAATATCTACTATTATAATTAAATAAATAATTATTGTTAAATAGTTGTAATTGTTGTATATAAATCAAGTAAGAAATCTTTAACTTGACATAAACACGAACTAACTGTAGACCCTTTTTAATGATGGCCTTTCTATAAGAACAATAAATTATGGGCGCACATTAAATAGAATCAAAAACTATGTGATATCACGTGGCTTGCTGCACGTAGGTACCTTGTAAATATAGACTATAGTCCAAATTTCACAAGGACAATAAAATAATTTAAATTAATAAATTAAATGATGTCAGGATTATCAATTGACTACACAATATAATTATTAAATTACAAACGTTAATTTAATTCTACGTATTATTTGATAATTGTATTAGTTTATACCTACTTGTTTTCAGCTCAAAAATAATTTAAGTTAAAAATACATTAACGTAATTTTATTATTTAAATAATCCTATGGATATAAAAGTACACCAATCCCTATGTAATAATGAATTATCTTTAACAATCTCTACATTGGAATTTAGATTCATATTATCTTATATTAAATTATAAGTACATTAAAATATGTTATACAATCAGTTCAAATTTTACTTAGGCGTTTGCTGTTATGCCTTTTACACCCGATATTGTATTTAGTAGAAATCTGAAAAATTGAAAGTATTTCAAAATCATAAAATAGTTTGATCAATAACAAATAAACGCAAAACAGATTGTCACACATTTGCTTGTAAGTTATAATTATATTTTAGGGTCTTAAAGTAACGATGGTGTTGGGAGCTGCTGGCACGTGTCTGGGCGCATGGATTAAAGTTCTTTCTGCTGTGCCGGGTCGATTTTTGATAACGCTGCTGGGACAAGGTTTGGTGGCGTGTTCACAAGCATTCATACTGAGTTTACCTTCCAGATTAGCAGCGGTTTGGTTTGGTTCAACCGAAGTCTCCACCGCTTGTTCTTTAGGAGTTTTCGGAAACCAGGTAAATGTCTTCATCTATTTAAAGACAGATATAAATGTGTAAAATAGATATTAATAAAAACCCATGAATAAATGTATAGTACTTAAATTTAAAAATATTTTATTTTATCATAAAATATATTATTTGTGTAGTATCATGGATTGTAATTTTATTACAAACTAAATAAAAAATGTTTAAAACATATTTAGAATACTGACAGCTTAAATAAATATTTATAGTTGTTGTGGTATAATTATTACTACGATAACGTACATCAATCACTCTTGACTTGTCAAATATTCATAAATATAGGGTGGTGTGAATCTTCGTGTTTTAGTGAAGTTGATAATATACAAACACAGTGAAAAATATAGTAACTTCACACCCTATAAATACTAGGTACCTATTGTATTAGGTACTATATTATAATACAATTCATATAACAATAATATAGGGTATAACATAGACACATAGTTACCTCGTATGCTCAATAAAAATGTGTCATTAATATAAAACATGTAAACATATGGTTATTTCGTCGGGATCAATAACCTTTTTTACATCTAAACTGGTTAAATATCTACAAAACATATCAAAATCACTTTTTTTTATGTATATAATAAAATTATATGATGAAATAATAAAATGACAAAGTCGGCCATAAACAATTAATTTTACATTTATTATTAATCTATAATTCAACAAATTTAATTTTTGGAAGTAGTGGACGTAGCCCATTCGGTTCCCTTTTTACAAAAAAAAAAGTCAATTTCCAAACGGCTCACGTCGAAAAAGGTTTTACGAACAGTTTAAATTACAAACGGCTCCGGTTTTTTACAACATAAATTCATTCTCATTCCATACAGACTTAGGAATATCTCAAAAGAGGTATGATTAAAAATGTATTGGTGTACACTAAGTAAATTATAAAAATTATATAAAAAACCATATAGTAAATTTTAGCGTTAAAAATATATGTATATATGTAAAAGTATAAAAATCATAAACTGAGTAGATTTTTTAAGCACAAATTCTCATATAATCCATTACCTACGTGTTATTTAATTTGATGAAAATTTGTCAATGATGTTTCTAATGATCTTCTGCAGTTTTCGATTTAAGTGTATTGACATGACTTCAAACTTTAATTTAATTTTTTACTTTTTTCGATGAGAGACCTTTGTGAATAAGCAAACAATGAACGAGAACCGTTTAGGATACACTGAAATTTTTGAGTGAATTAAAATAACAAATATCTACCGTGCAAGAATTAAATTTAAAAAATGTTCATTATTGTTCGAATTGGACAAAAATATTTAAAATAATAATTAATTATTAACAATATAATAATGTTTAATAAAATGGTTAAGTATACAAGAATTAATACCATCACCTTATTGGAAATATTAAAAACATAATGAAGCTTGGTCTAACCTTTGTCAAGTAATAAAAAAAATTATTTAAATCATAAAAAATTTTGGGATGTTGTACTGCTGTATATATATATAAAGGTAGGTGTTGTATATATCTCATCATTGAGTAGGTCACTGTTGTACGATCACATAGAAAAAATGATGATAATCGCGGCCAAGTAAAATTATTATAGTTATTATAGGTTATGAAAACAGTCAATATAGAGGACAGTTTGTACAATTTCAGGTAGACAAAATTTTGCATTTTACATGATTTATTATTGCACATTTAAGTAAATAGATAACTCTATAGGTGTTATTGTAAATTTCTAACAAAAATAAACAAATAGTTATTTTTTTTTTTTTTTTATTTATTCTTCAAGAAGTTCCGTAAGGGTTAGCATGAAATAAGGTAATACATAAGTACCTATATATTATAAATACTTAAAATTATTGGTTTTTAAAAATAATGAGTTTGTGTGAACAACTGTGAGTTATATAAACTTAAAATACAATTGATTTTGTAATAGCTTTATTTTTGTAATTTTATATTTTTGAAATATTCACTGTCAACTGTAAGTCATGTATAAATTTGAAAGTTAAACGTATGAAAAATTACTTGAAGTAATTGTGTACATGTTATTATTTTATTTCCATATAGTGTACTGTGTACAGACTTCGTGAATTTTTTCAGTGTCCATGTCATAAAAATCAAACAACAAATAGTACAGTGTCCGTTTACCGTAATGGATGCTTAAATTTGAATTCAATTATGATAAATCATTGTAAACGATGACAGATGATTCTGAACGGAGACGGACTATTCGTTTATAGTTTTTAATACATTTATATTCCTATTAGGTTAAATTAATTTTAAAAAAATAGCACATCATAAATATTGAATAATAATTATTATAATATTAAATTATAAGTTAATACTTAAGTCCAGTAGAACAGAGTGATTTTGTGAAGAAGTTCATGAAATAAATTGCCTAAAATTAATTAATAAATATTTTACAATATTTTATATTGTTTTCTAGTAAATAATATTTTAAACAATGGCAAAATGTTTCTAGTCCCTGATACGAATTGTAATTTTATTATTATTTTTTGTTTAAATATCTATACTTTAATCGAAATATTAACAAATAAAAAATTGCGCATAACTGCATAAGTACTTAACAGGGTGTACATTTTTTGTAAGGACAACTTATGAAAAATCTTGTATTTAACTTTTAATTAAAAAATAATTTGTAAATTGTTGTGATATTGTCAAAAACATCAAAAAATTAATTTTTCAAATTTTAAATATTATATATTATATACAGCGTTATGATTTAAAAAATCGTAGAAATAGTTTTAATTTTTTTATTATGACTTTGATAACAATTATATGTTATTCTAAAATGAAAAATGTTTGTCACCTATTAAATAACTTTAATTTAATCTTAAATTTATAGAACTTTGAAGATCCGAAATTTCTGATCATCCAATTTCAATTTAACAATTAAAACAAGTACCTAGTATAGTGATTATAATAATAACCCAAGTGGTCCGACTTTTTTTAATTAATTGAATATAAATTTTGTCTCAATTTAATTGATTTTTTTAATATTCTATAGTATAAAAATATATTTTTTATCAATTACTTTTTTAATAAGAATTACATTCATAGATTAAAAAAAATAAATTATCTATTGCCGCCAAATGGCTAAATAATATTGGTAACTAATTAGTACCTTCCTGATTTATAATAATTTATAATACTTCTAATAATAATACGTGTGTAATTTAATCGTCAAAATAGTCCATTTATTTTTAATAAATATATATTACTAAGTATAAAGGTCCAATATGAAATAAAAATAAAATATCTTGTTTATTCTATTATAAACCTTTAACATATACACAACAATTATGCTGCGATTACAAGCCAGACAACATCCTGTTTATCTAATCTAGTAAATATTTAATTAATTACTCTAAAAATTATAACAAATTGAAAGTATAGGTACCTACCATTTGCTATTTACATTACTTCTTAACTTTACTGCATAATCTTCCAGTACCGTTATATAGTTATATTTTCATAAAGGAAACTTTGACAGGATGTTACCAATATCAATAATTTATGTTAACGACATTGCCCTCGTAACGGTAATGTATATCTGGTTAAATTAGGTCCATTTATATTAAGCCATGAATAGGGGGACAGTTTATAGAAATGGATCCACATAACTATAAAAGGTACACCTAAGCCGCACTACCGTATATCAATAACAAAACCATAAAATATGAAAAGCAATACATTTATATTGAATGCATGTATGGTTGCCTATTAAAATTTAATTTTGTCATCGATTTAAAATTATATGAAAATATTATTAAAGTAAAGCAATTCAAAATATTTTTTAACTGTTTTAAATTTATCGATAAAACCTGTAGCATATGCATTTTTATAATATCACATAAAATTACAACTTTTAAATAGATAATTTAGAGTATTGATCTCATAGACATTTGATTTATTTGCTTATTAAACTCACGTTAGTCACACATCATGTAAATCTTGGGTAAAAGAACAACTAAACAATTAACTTTTAAAATTTTTTATTACACTATGGAATAATAGATATGGTAAATAACAATTATTATCATTTCATATTTGTACCATGTATGTATGTTTCATCAAATTGTTATTGTGTTTTTTAAAATGAGCAGGACAATGGTTTTTTATTTATTTATTGTGTCAGAAGAGAGAAACACTTTTTAAAGCAATAGTTTTAATCATTAACTTCAAGGTGAGGAGGAGGTGACTTCATTTAGTAACGAATAACAATAAAGATTTTTCACAAAATATTTTGACTCTTGTTTTTTTTTTATAGACCTTTGGAATTCACAATTATTTTTAGTTTTTTTCAATTTATTTATGATCACATTTTTATTTGTAAGTAAAATTTAATCTTCATAAATCGTAATTTGCTCTTACGTATCTTATGATGGAAAACATCAAAAATACAAAGTTTCAAAATTGTATAAAACCATTTTAAACATACATATCGTAACCATCGTTCACAAAATATATTGAAAATCCATACGCACATTTTTCTATTAAAGACATTTGAAATTCAAATTTGACAAAATTGTATGTATAGACAAAAGTTGACAATTTATCTTTAACAGTTATTGGTATATCAATATAATTATATTACATATATCAAATATTATATTATATATTTTTACTAATTTTAAACTTTTTATACTAAGGCGTTATTTAGGTATTTATTTATGTTTTAATATAAATAAATATTGCAGTTTTAAGAGTAATATTAACTGTAATGTAAATAATATTATATACCTACGTCCTACATACAACTTTTGTATTATTTATATTATAATATAATAATAACTAAACAACTAAAATTATTGGTCAAAATTTAATCTATTCAATTTTTTTTAGCTAGGAGCAGCTCTTGGATTTTTAATTCCGCCAATGATAGTGCAAGATAGCGATAACTTAGATGAAATAGGATATGATTTATGGAAAATGTTTTTATCATTTGCTATTTTGAATACTGTTGTATTCTTTTTAGTTATTTGGAGTAAGTAGTATACTAGTATTATACACTGATATGTGAGAATTTAAAACTAAAAAAAAATGTTTTGTTCGTTTAGAGTTATTGTTGAGTAAAATTTTTCAAATTGAATAATTTATTTAAATTGTCTCAATACAATTGTTATACTATTTTAGTCATACAAGCCGAACCACAAATAGCGCCAAGTAATGCTCAAGTTGTACAAAGAAAAAAAAGAGATGACCCGTCAATATTACAAGATGTATTCATGAGCTCAGTTAAAGAATTGTTAAAAAATAATGGTTACGTTTTATTACTTATATCTTACGGAATTAATGTTGGTGCGTTTTTTGCTATATCAACTTTGCTCAACCAATTTATTTTACTTTATTTTCCGGTAAGTAAACTAAACATAAAGATAACTCATATTAATATGGTGCATTTATCATTTAATTTTAGGGCCACGAAGAAGATGTCGGACGAATTGGCCTCACGTTAGTGTTATGTGGCCTAGGTGGTTCGATTATATGTGGATACATTCTAGATAAAACACATCTCTATAAGTAAGGCACCTATTATATAAAGTAAATGTAGGTAACATTTTATCTAATATACACTTTACATCATTTAATAGTGTTGAAACGTTTACAATTAATAATGTTGATATTAAGTACCTAGTATAATAATTACTCGATAAAATTTAATCATAAATTAACCTCGTAATACATGCTCTAACCTCACGTTATGATAATTTATCAGTAAAACTCAACAACTCCCAAGAAATCAAAATATTGAAAATAATTAATCATAATAATTAATTATTAATATTTGTACTTATACAACGACCGGCTTTGGATAGTAAATAATCCTTAAAAAGAGCACGTATTAATGAGCAATTAAAAACTTATCTCATTCGGGGAATCGGAAAAATTATACAAATAATATTTGAAAATGATCATATTTTATTTAAAAATAGTAATTTAAAATTGAACACAAAACGATTACAAATTTCATGATTTTATAAAAATTATATAAAAACAAAACTATAAAATAGTTAACTTTTCTATTTTGTCTGTACGATGTTGAAAAATTGATTAATTAAAAAATATAATTATTATTAGTATTATAATATAGTTATAAATTTATAATATACATGGTATAATTTAAATATATATTCAAATAAAAATGTCATAAGTAGCCATTACTCCAAAAAAAAACATCATTGTAAAACCAATACTTGACAATTTACATTCTTCACCTGACTCATAATCTAAAAGTACTTACTTATTATTATCGCATATTTTAAGTAGGTAGATACTTATTGCCATTTTTATCTTGTACCTATGTATTGAACAATATTTAATTTTTTTTTAATATTTAATATTTTATGTTTACATAAACTAAATAATATTCGAAATTTATACCTTAAAATTAAGTAGGTACAATGCATTTTTATTTACAAAATTAATATTAAATTTAAACTTAAAGTAATATGATTAGAATTGTAATTATTTAAATAATAGTAAAATAACATTGATTTATGTTTTTAATTTTTAATAACTTTACTATGGCTATTTTTCTAAAAGAATATCTGTAGTACTTTTATACCGTATCTACTACATGTCAATTGTCATTTAAAAATTACTTTATTATTATTCAATTTTCATAGATTTTAATAAAAGAAGATAGACCAATTTCTATGTATTCAACTGTTACACAAACGATTAACAGAATAAATTAAATAAATTGTTTTATTGATATTTGATTGTTATCTTTTTTAATTTAATTTTAATTAATAATCAGTAATATAAATTAATTATCATAACATTTGTAATTTAAAATATTTCATTTATTCAAATATTAATAAAAACTATAAATAAATATTTATCAGTAAATCGTTATAGCAATGTACCTATACTTTTCACACGTTGACAAATTAATGAATATTTTACATTTTTACGGTAAATATTTGACAAATGGTCACTTTAAACGATTAAAATGATCACCCAAGTAACCTAAAGTAAAACAATAATATATTTAAAATATATTTTTTTTTAAATCTCTTATCTTTGACTTTTGTGGATTTATTTATAGATGTTTGGCGCCATAGTATATCTGGCATAATTGACATATCTATAGTGCATACTGCATACCTACCTGATCTTAACATTGCTAATCCAACATGGATGTTACCTACCTATATATTTTATTAATTGCGCTGTACATTTTAATCGACGATTCGTGTTTACAGAGAGACGACCCTGATGGTTTACGGCAGTACTTTGATATCTATGTTGATCTATACGTTCAGTCTGTCGCATGGTCAATCTATTTGGATAATATACATTACAGCTTCATTATTGGGGTGAGTTTGGCTGCCTAGTATAATATATCGCCATATTATGTCGTATCTTAAACAATAAAGCAATATCAATACTCTGCAATAAGGATACTGTGTAACAGTATATTGAAGAGTGACGTAGTGTTCAGAAATCCCCTGCAAGTTTTTTATTTTTCTACTATAGTCTATAATATACTAATATATAATATCTAATACTAATATGTATACTTAATATTTGATTGGATTTTAGTGATTTTATAAGAATATTAAATATTATGCGTATCATTAAAATGCAAATTATATAAATGTATAATTACAAAATAAAATATGATAAAGCTAAAGCTAAAGAGCAAAACTGTTTTAGAGGGATATAAAAAATTAAAACTTGCAAACTTTTTTCTTCTTAAAATAGGTATGCAGATAATTATTATTTTAAATACTGCTTTATTATAATATAAACTACAGAGCAAAGGTATCTGATGCCAAAAATAAATATTAATCAATAGATAATTAAGTAACTGTGATTGTTCCAATGTTTGAATATTAGATAGTAATGTTATTGAAATATTATTAATCTTCATTCATTCGTTTGTTGATAGGTAAGGAATTCGGTTCAAAGCATGTGTGAGGTCTTATCTTACATATTTAATTTGTATGATAGAAAATAGCTATAAGTATAAAACATTACAACATTGTTACACGGTATATTACTCAGTGGTATTACCGCTGTGATAATTACCAAGTGGTCTCATGGAGTTTGATGTTACATTTTAACTAAATATTTTAAACTCACACTTAAAATCTATAAAAAAATTGTATATCTAAACAGTAAACATTTGGTGTAGGTTAAGAGCTACCTGTATCTCAATTCAATAAAATTAAATAATTTTTCGTCATTTTATCTTCATAATATTTTTTATGGTTTTTATAATTTTAATAATTTAGATTTAATATAAAATTTTAATATTTCTGTTCATTTTTAATAAACAAAGCTCGTAACATTACTACTTATACTTATAACTAGGACTCGAATCTAAAGAAAAATACTTTATTCCCATTTTTTAATAATGATTAAAAAATTTTTTATAAAAATGTATTCCATTTAATTTCTAAAGTAATATTATATTTGCTATTTATTTTATTTATTATCAATTTTTTATTTTTATTATTGATCATATAAACTCGTCAACCATAGTTATTAGTAACAATTTAAATTGGGTAATTTATTATTTTTACAAGTATTTTTTTTTTTAAATACTACAACATTAAAGAAAATAATGGTTACATTGTAATTGTATACATATACTCGTACAACTAGTTTTCATATTATTATTGGATTAAATTTTTAAGAAATTGTATCACCTTAGTGTTCTCTTCGGTTTTGGATCCCAATGCAATTTCAAGGTTTAAATAATCATTTTATCATAAAAGTTTTATAGATATCGATATGTAGATACAGTACAAATTGATAAAAGCTTGCAGAGATAGAAACACGTTGTCGAAAATATGGTTAAAATTACATTTAATGGGCATACTTTATTATCGCTGTTAGGCGTAATCGATAAAGTTAATTTAGCGTTTATCAAAGTACCTATGTATTAAAATGTATTCTTGATGAGTAGATCGTAGATTTAAGATTGTTCGTCAGTCCGCATTCGTCAACAACCGTTTGGTTATTTTAGTGTTTTACCACGTTTTTTTATATTATGGTTTAAATAAAAGATAGGAAAATATCAAATGAATCACCAACATTTTAGTTAAAAAAATAACAGTCGATGATGATTAAAAAAAATATTAATTTATATAATATGTATATTATATTTGCATAAAATACGCACTAATTATCCATTGATGTCAAAATACAATTTTCTGTGTACAAAAATATTTTAAGCCCAAAAAGTTAACGGTTTTCCAAGTGCAGTATAATATGTCAGTGATTTTTTTTTTAATATACAAATTATGTAGTTAAGTTTGCGAAAACCTATACATTTGTTTAATACATTTTTAATTTTTTTATTTTCTTTTTTCTCATTTCACGTGCTTTATCTTTTGTTTATGTTGTCTTCAAACCCGAAACTTACTTGTAAGTTTACAACTGCAAAATATTAGAGAAAACGCTGGCCTATTATCCGATTAAATAATATTATACATTTTGATAATTATACATTTTACCTATACAAAATAAAATATTTGTATAATATATAAATGTTCATGGTACGATGTATATTATAAATCTTTTCGACCATATAATATGATATACTTGATATAGGTTGTTTATGACTGGATATCTACCCGTCGGTTACGAATTAGCCATCGAGTTGACGTACCCAATTCCCGAAGGCACGTCCAGCGGTCTATTGAACGGTGGCACCCAACTGATCGGCTTCATCCTGACATCGACTTACAGCTGGGTGTTCAGCACCATGGGTGATTTGGCGGCCAACATGATGATCGTCGGATTATTGACTTTCGGGTTCTTGTTGACTATATTCATACCGACTGACCTGAAGAGGCAGGCCGCACACAAAGCGATCGAAGACAAACAAAAATTGGGATTTGGACTTTGAATAATATAATATGTTATTTTATAAGTAAAATATTCCATCGATTCTTCTATTGTTACCGGATTCATTTATTGATGTATTCTATTTATTTTTAATTCGTTTTAATTATATTTTATTATTATACTATAATACTGTGTACATATATGATATATTCTTATTATTATGAATTTATGACGAATAAACATGCATACAAACGTGCCCGTGGTCACAGACAACCATCATGGTTTCCCGTACCGAATTCATCGAGCAGATAATATTATAATACATAGTATTCATAATGATTTTATGTATAGATCAATAAATATATTAT
The DNA here is from genome assembly GCF_020184175.1 of Aphis gossypii. Classification (NCBI taxonomy): domain Eukaryota; kingdom Metazoa; phylum Arthropoda; class Insecta; order Hemiptera; family Aphididae; genus Aphis; species Aphis gossypii. Next base: position 58,572,062 of record NC_065531.1, on the reverse strand, counting down.
TTTATAGAGATCTGATACCTATACTCATACTATTCGTGGCACTAAGTATTGTTTCGTTTTCAGTTGCTCCCCTCCATTCGCTTTATATCGTCCTACACACTACTCGTTTATACGACCTCTAAATCCAAAAATTACTGAAATTCTTCGAATTGTTAACATCTTTAATCTTCAAACATGTTTTTGGATAACCCGATCAGAGGGTAAAGATTTTATTTTGAATTGAAAAAGTGAAACTATGTGTTTTAAAAATTAAATAACACTTATAATATTGTGCATTATATTTATTTTATTACGAGTCCGAATAGTTTATTAACACGACTTATTCTACTGTATGATGGATTAGTTAAGGCTTTTTGACTCTATAAAAAAATAACAAGCATACTAAATCTCTTGGTAAATAATGATAATTGATTTATAATTTAATATTTTGTATAATGAAGGTATATTTAAAACTTAAATATGTACATACATCCGGTAAAACAAACAATATTATTTATCATTTACCTTTAATTGTTTAAAAAAACCATTTATTTACAATATTACATAGTAGGTACACACATATTGCTATAAGTAGGTTTGTATCTTCTACCTACATTATTATTTATTATTTTCAATATTGAAATAAATAATTAATATACCTATAGTTTTTTATCATATTATTGTCATGTTTAATAATATTAATTTAACCATATCTGATGGCTGATTATAATAAACTGTAAGTAATTTCTTACTAATAATTATTTTTAATTATTTGTGTTTAAAAATGAGGAAATATAAAATAATAAGACAGTTTTATTTTTATTGCAAAACTGCATTTATTTAAAGTACAGATTAAATATTATATATTTTAAATGTTTATAAAGAATAAAATAATTAACTAATATATTTTTTATTAATTCGGCAATGAACTGTAAATACATTTTTATAATTATTAATTAATGCATAATTATTTTACAAATATTTTCAGAATATATTTTGTAACAGAATATTATACATTAAAAATAAATAATATTTATACGATCAAATATTATCAGAAGAAACAAATCATAAATTTCTTAAGTTTGAAAATATTGCATTTTAATTTTTAAGAACTATAATAAATAATAATTATTAAAAAAAAAAATATAATTTCTAAATTTATTAAACATTTAAGAAAAAAATTATTGATATGATTAAAATAAACTCGTAATCATTATTCAATATTACTTAATTTATAGATATTTTACGACTCATGAGTCAAAAGCATTATTTTATCTAAAATTTAGATGTATAATTGGTAACATTAAAGATTTCACTATGCTATATTTTTTATTTTTTATAATTTTAAATAACTTATTCTTTGGACCTATCTACTATTATATTCTTTCTAGTTCCTTTGTATAACTTGTATAAGTATAATGTACTTACGTTAAAAGTATAAAGGAGGGAATAAATTAGTGTTTTTTACATATTGAATATAAAACAATTTTCCATTAATTTAAAGATCAGTTTTATAACCATAATAATTATTATTTATATTTTGTTCAGAACACAAAAGTGTTCATTAGCAGTTAGGTATTTCTTTCTTGGGATTCTTTAATGCGATAATGCAATAAAAATGATGACAATTTATAAAAATAGTTGTTCTTAAAAATCGATTTTTTTTTAATAGCTGCTAAAGTGCCAATTTGTTAATATGTTTTTGTAGTAGCATATCAACATTCTATTTTAATGCATCCTTTGTTTAAACCACAAGTTTAAAAAACGACGAAATTCTTGAGGTTTTGGCATCTTGTAGTTTATACACTACAAAATAAGGATCTATACCTATAATATCGTAACCACGTAGATATTCAATAAAAAGTATACCTATACCATTTATAAGATACGTAAAAACTAAGTTCTACAAACAAATTAATAAATTTATCACAACTTGCAAATAAAAATTTTTAAAAAAATTAATATATAAATTGTACAAAATTGTTATACAAAATCAGTAACTTATAAATGAGGATAGATTAGTACTTAGTAGCGTTAAAGACGATAAATTTATGTTTCACTTTAACTGGCATTTTTATATTATAAACAATTACTCGTATATATTAATATTTTAGTTTTAAACTTAGTCAAGCTCAAGTATATAATATTTTTGATTATTAATAAGAATTGTTTTTTATTTTTCGAATTATTACACAAAAAATAATTGCTTTAAATAATAATTTAGTAATAAATAATCTTAGATGATTTCGAAAGTAGTAGTCGATTTTCAATTTTGAGGGTGCTTTTAAATAGTAAATTGAATCTAGTATTTTAATTTAAAGTTAACAAAAACTCCCATTATTTTATTTTTTATAGTTGGCAAAAATTTAAGGTAAACGAGAGTTTTTAAGCAAATTCAATATTATTATTGAAATAATTGTTTTGTAATTCATGGTTACCTTAAAGCTTAAAACAATCAAATTTAATTTTTAACTAGTTTAATACGGTTCTTAATAGCCAAGGTTGACGAAGTATAAGGTTATATAGACTGACAGATCGTTTTCGCTAAGAATCGTTTTTCTTATACAATGATGTATCATTGAATTCAAATTTAATAAATTTAACACACCCATAATAATAACCCATTCTACATCTAATGCATAGAAAAACGGTACCCACTTGCCTACCTTTTTTTTTTATAAATTATAATATTAATTAAATCAAATTAAATAAAATGTAACTTGTTTAATATATAGAAAATGAACCAAAAATTTAAAAATTTAAATTTAGGATTTGATTTAATTATTTATTATAAGTTATAAATTATAACTTATAAGATCATTTAGATCCTAGGTAATAAATAATAACTAATAAGTTATACCTAATAACTTATTATCAATTATAAAATATAAACCACAACAAAACTATATATTCACATACAAATATAATACGAGTACAGCTGCAGAGTATATGGATATATATGTATACTGATTAGTGATTACTGATTACTGATTAATGATAATTAGACAATTATAGACATTACTGTTACTGCATAAAATATGCATAATAATGCATGTGTGCATATTGAACAAATATTATGAACTTGTGAACCGTGCCATAATTCACTTTTTTCTTTTTTTTGAGCTAATGATAATCAGAAATTAACACTATGTAAACACCTACAAATACATCACTATATATAGTATTAGGTATATACATCGCTACGATTTATATAGTATTAAAATAGGTGCCTTTACAACAAAAATTATTTACAACTTTTAAAAAAGTACTAGGAATTTTCAACATTCAACTCCTTAAAGTATCATCTAGAATCTAGATTCTAGATGATTCACTTTCTTGACAAAAAATATATATTTATGTTGAAAATTTAAGCATTTTTATTGCTCCAAACAGTAATAAAATTTTTAAAAATATATACAATTGTCGCTCTAATCAATATCTAAAGTTTAGGGAGTAAACGATAATCTTTATGCAAGATTGTTTTTTGAAAAAAAAATCATTTTGGGTTTTTTATTGATATTAAAAAATAAATAACTGAAAACAAACTTAAATTTTACATCAAATAATTAAATTAAAAATGTTTACATGTGGTACGAATTTAATACCTAATTTAAATTAAATCAATCCAGTGTTTAAAATGTGTATATAGACACTCGCTATATTCTATTATACTGCACAGTACACACACGTTTTATTATAAATTATAATTATACCCTACCCATCTCTCAAATAAAAACTAATGAATTTATTAAGTATGTTCAATATAAAAATTTACTTATTCACGTTTCTATTTTACTACCTCAAATCTTTATTAAATTCATTTAAACACTTTAATATTTATTTTTTATAACAGGAACAATTATATATAATATAACACATAAGTTCTAAATCTAAACACTGCTTACTACAAAAATATGTATGAGCTAAAGGCTAAAAATCAAAATTGAAAACAGTATTCAAATTTTAGGAGTAGTTTTAATCATAAACCATAGTAATAGTGTCAATGAACAAAATAACTTCACATATTTCTATTAATATAGTTAAAAATTGGATAAATAATACTAAAATTTCGTTATTACTCCATGGTTGTAATGTGTTTTCAAAAAATTATTTTAAATATGTGCTTAAAAAGTTTTAATTAACTTTTAAAAAACCATACAATTATATCGTTGTTTTTTTTGATTTTTTCAATGAATTATACATTTTGGGTTTAGATCACGGTATATAAAACCTATAAATAGATATATAATTTGCAAGCAATATTTTTAATTTTATTAATCCTTTAGGATAGAATTTAAATTGAATTTGTCTTTAAACTACTGTATAGTATAAAGTATAGTGTACCATAATATCTATATATTACACTTGAAACAAAGTATTGTTTTAATTAAAAAAAAAAAAAAAAAAATGTTTATAAATTGTTGAAAATATGTAAAACATTACAAAATTAACTTTTGAAAAAAACATTAAAAAAAACTATATTTTAAACGAATACTACTTTATTTTTTTCCAACCCTGAATTAGATAGCCAATATTAAATTAATATATTATCATTTTTACAACGCAAACAATTGCCATTATTTAACAAGCGCTTATAATTATTTAAGTTCTGCTTAGTCCACAAAAATAAAACGTGCGATAGTCGTATGATGTATTAATAACTATTTATAACTTATTTGTTACTATATTATCGTAAAATTTAAAACCGAGATATATCAATATTATGCCTAACCGTGATTGTTTCTATCATCATTGGATATAATTCGTATATAACAAGCTAATGGTTTTTTAACGTGGTATTTCTCGGTTCTTAGATTCCTCTTTGGTTACCTCAGTAATAAATTAACACGTACAATGTACATGTTGAGTATTTTAAACTATTATAAATATACTGATATTGCAGTAAAACTACAATATATGTAGTCGTATGAAATTGTTACGATCCAATGTGTTGAAGGAATATCAACGCAAAATAAATACGTAGATGGTTGTAAGTACAATGATTTTCTTAATTTTTTAGAACTTTCAAAAATATAATAATTAAAGTATAAAATATAGCGGTTGATGTTACAATCAGCCTCTGAAGTGCCCATATATTTCTAACCGTCTCTCGCGCTCTTATACCCAGCCTTAATATATACTTTACGATAAATAAAAATGATGGTGGTTAGGTGGTTAGGTTATGATGACCCAAGCTAAAGTAATATTATTGTTCAAGTACCCATAATATACAGTTCAGTATTTAAACTACTGATATCCTCTTAGTTGATTTCCGATTTTCGCGAAGACGTGTGTTTATGTTGTGTTAACGGCCCTATTGCGTATGATATTGACCTTCAAGTGAATATCTATTAATTGCCTGATTATATTTGTCGAACTTTCTGCTCGAAATTCCCTTGTGAACTTGTAGAGATGTGTTTTTTATATTAATGTTTTATTATAATATTTTGCAATGGGTGCTGTTGAATACTTGCTTATCTTATCATAGGCATAGTTAGCGGGGGGCTTGGGGGGCTTAGCCCTCCAGTCTGAATCATAGCCCCCCAGTTTGAATCATAGCCTCCCAAAAACTCGTTAATGTCCACCCCGGGAAGGCCTAAAGCCCCCCCAACAAATTTGACCACCCTACGCTTATGTATCTTATCATCATGCCTTACTATATTATAAGGCTCATTTTATTTAACATTTACGGCGATCGTATCAACATAATAATGAAAGTATGAGACACATTATACACTTTACATAATCGTGAATCTAATGTGAGACGTAAAAAATTAAGCTATTTGGTGCCATAAATTAGTTCTGATTTTGAACCGACGTATTAACACTAATCATTTAATCAATTAATGACAAAATCTTTTTCGTATAATACACTTTAAATGCATACACACACACACACATGTATATAAATTTATATATCGGTCGTGCATTATCAGTAGATTACACCTATTTAAGCAGGACCTGATTTACATGAATGCGCATGCAATGCATGAGCATACAGCCCCCAAATTTCTAGGGTCACCTTACTACTATATGTATAAAAAAAATTATTTTTCAATGCCCAAATAGTAATAATGAACGTTCATTTTCTGAAAAGTGTTTAAAAGTATTTAAACATTTATAAAAACTATCGTTTTTTTCCTCTTTAACATAAGATAAATTAAACTCTTTGTCATAAATGAAAACCAATCATAATGTAACAATAGTCAATAATAATGAAGACATTATTGCTGAATTCGCAATAAAAATAAAAATAACAAGAAAAACATGTACCTATTGTATAATTACTTTGAAAAAATAGTTGTGATTTACGAATAAATTTGTATTTGGTTGTAAGCTATAAATAATTTGTTTGTTTAAATATTTCCCTGTTTTTAATTTTTACCAATCTTTTTAGGTATAAAGGACCTCAAAGTGAACAGGGCCACCTCTATTTCTGTAAATAGTAGTGCCTATAGTCAGTGTAGCTTTCACTAATAAAATTGTGGAATGAAAATCATCGCGAGAGTAATGAACCCGTCTTCGATCATCGGTCATCAGACTAGACTGACCAGACCAGACCAGAACAGTAAACGACCTTTAAACTTATAAGTTATAACATACTTACATACTTATTTATAAAATATAAGTATAATGAAGTACAGCCTTACAGACAGGTACGCTGTAGTCACGTGATGCGGCGTAGTATGGCCATGCGTGTATTGTGTACTCGTACTCGCATAATCGTATACACATATAGTTGTGAAGCTCGTCCACTACGCGTCAAATGAAATACACACAATATAGAACAATTTCATAACACGAAAATGCGTGTCGCGTGGGTACCATTACCCAACAACGTGATTTCGAAACGGGCATCGAAACAGTGTCTGTGTGAGACACGAACCCCTGCACAGCGGTCGCAGTGCGTACTGCGTAGGTAGAAACATAATAGTAGAGCGTTATATTATTTATTATTTGTGTTATCTTTATTGTTACTTTATAATACATATGTATGTATATTGTCATAAAAGAATAAAATTCATACAATATAATAATATAACCTAGTCGCTCTGATACCACGAAAACGTGTGTTTTTTATATATACATAGTACCCTAATTCTACCCCTCCACGTGGTGGAATCGTCGAAGACAGACGAAACAAAATACGATGCGCATTCCGCATTTCCGTATTCCGTTTAGTGTATTATTTTAGAGTACGTCGTACCATCGTTTTTAGTCGGTTTTGTGATTTTGATTTCTACGTATAATATGCTAAGTCGATTTATTGACGTGAGTACGTTAAACTCATCGTCATCGCTGTATCGTACACCGTACTAGTCGGTACACTTACGACTACAACTGTCGTCATTATTCAATTTGGTGATGGATCGTAAAGGTTATTCCGATATTTTTTTCAATTATTATACATATAGGTAATATTCATAAAATATGATCCGATTTTCAAGGTGCAATGACTGATTGCGACTACGATACAGTAATATATTATTATATTCTTCGGGTGAAATAATGCGATAGTAACGCGTACAACAGCGGTAGGTACAGATATTAAATTATATTTTTTAATCAACAAGTCGCGCGATTACGCGAGAACGAACGAGTGGCGAACCGCGGAATCGCTGCCGCCGGGCGAGTCGACTGCCGTCTCTACCTGAACGGGCCGGCGAGCTGTAGCGCGCGCATCCCATCGAAGTCCGCGTCCAATCCCGAGACGCGGTGCCGATCGGCAGACACGCGACGTCATCGATTCCGCCGCCGCGCCGCCGCCGCCGAACCGGTTTCAGTGTCGTCGCCGGAGCCCGGGAGTCGGCAAACGCACGCCGCCAGTGGAGCACAACATTGGGAGAGCCTGCACCGGTCATCACGTCACCCACAACGCTGCAGCGTCCGCCGGAGTGCAACGGAGAACCGGTATTTATTTTATAATTTATACCTAATAATAGTAAATTATATAATAATTGTAATATATTATTGTCGTCGTCGTCGTCGTGTACGCGTTCGCAGTCTGCGTAAATCACGCCGGTCGTTCGTCTCAACATCGACAGTACTGTTCCGTCGAACGCCACCGGCTTTGGACTTAACGCGCGCACGCGATATATAGGTGTTAAATTTTTATTATTTTAACGAGGTAAACAATTAATATTTAAAATTAAAACGTTATTTTCACTGTTTTGTACACGATAATAATATTATTAGCGTACCTGCTTCTAAAGTCCCGTATCTCTCGGGTACGTCGATAATATAATGTTTTATTGGTTTTTATTCACCGACGATCCAAAAAAATTTTTTAATTTTTATTAGCATACATTTCGTACAAATTGATTTCGAAAATCCGTTGTTATCACGATACCGGGTAGGTACATTGTATATGTAATATGTGCCTACTTTTAATTATAATTTTGGCATACTGTGCAGTACTGTAATTGGTAATAATAAGTTATCACTAATAACTGTTCGATAAACAAACAATTTTTAAATACACAAACGAATTTGGCGTTCAATGAGAACGCGTGATTTTATAGATGATGATAATGAATTATCAACAGTAAATACTAAATAGCAATGATGCTCGGTTGATACTGTTTGATAGTCGAATTTCGGGCGAGACGTTGCGCCGTGCAGCGGACGCGTAATTATTTTTAGCGCTTCGAGTAAGACTTTCTGTGTCATAATATATACCTACAGCGCCACCGCACTGCTCTCGGTGGGCATAATAATATATATTATTGTTTTGCTTGTGCATGCTATTATTTGGTTCGTGGTGCGCGCACGCGGAGAATTGTTGGAGACGCCACGAAAATTTGTGCCTAAAATATGTAACCGTCTCAACATTTAGTGCTCCTTATACCTCCAAAATTATAATAACGATTTATGGTACAGTTTTCAACGGTTTTATAAATATTGACGTCTGTTGTCGCGATAAAATTGCTGTAATTTATCGCGTATCTTCGTCTCATGCCGTTGTCTATAGTCCGCGAATGTGCTCGTTTTACGTGCGAAATGTTTAAATCTTTCTTCCCGACGAAAAATGGACTCTAAACCATTTCCAAATCGAACGCAGTCGTGGTACTGCGTAGCAACACTCAGGGCTCGGTGAACGACGTCTTTCACATCGCCACCAACGTACCGTACCTACAACTACCCTTCGATGTATTAGTGAAAAAAAAAATTACTCCTTAGAAAAAAAGTTCGTATTAAATACAAAAAAACATCTGATAAGTGATAACTGTGTGAACGTAAAACGATCATATTCTATATTATACACCGACTGGCCAGTATTATGTAAACATATATTATGATAATCAGACACGATTATTATACTTACCTATAATAGTAGGTTTTACCTATGACTCGAGTGATTTAACTGGTAGTTTGATTATATATTTGAAATTTGAATCTCATACAGTGTATTCAACGATAGTTGTTCAGCGCTCTACGTTGGTGGTGGTTGTGGTACACGGCATTCATTATTAAAATGTTGATCTTCGTGAGTAATTTGTTAAGTTTATTTTATTTCTTTGGTGGTTTTAATTATGAAAACTATTTGACTATCGTTTCCTTAATCCTTTGGGTTTAGAATTGTTTTACTGAAGGTATACAGAAAACCAAGTAAAAAACTTTATTGATATGCAGGTTTTCTCTTATTTTCAAATTATCGCGGGACAACTAATACTTTTTATAATAAACGCATGTATTTTTTCTTATAATATTGTTATCAATAAACTATAATGCTTATCTGTTAGGATGACAAGATCAACAAACCGTAAAAAGATAAACGAACAACATATTTTTACACTATTTGATCGTAATTTGGTTATTATATTTAATTTATTATCTATAAAAATGAAATTCCTATATAGAATGGTTTACTAATTTATCTTTCTACGTATAATAGTACTGGACGTGGCAATTAAATATTTTTTTCATTCTATCCGAGATAATGGTACTTATTTTTAATAAATTTTCTAGTCTTAAAATTTAAATCCATTTAATGGTATATAGTTTATAAACTCATTCCTCGCCTTATTACAAAAATATATTAAAAATTCTAAACTTAATTTATAACGTATATTAAAAGATGTAATTCATTTAAAGAATAAAATATTAAACAATTTATATTTTATTAAACGGTTCATTATTTTATTGATTATTCAAATATTTTTAAACAATATATATACACATTACGACATTAATTTTATTTCATATTTTATATTATTAAATCAATATTGAATAAAGTGACATTTAGTGAATTATAATCTATAAATTTATAACATGTCAACGACAACCCTGTTGATAATAATTATTTGTATAATTTATAATTTTGAATCGTAAAACTAATAATTTGTTCTTAATTATCATAAAAAATGAAAATTTTAATTTAAAAAAAAACTGTATTATTTATAACTCCAGATATTTTTCTATTTTGTAATTATCGATATACCTACCCAGACTTCACAGCCTATTTTCTACAAAATCGTATATTCTTATACGTGCAATTTCTAAGATATGCAAATCAAAAAACTATGTATTTAAATTATTTTTTTCAATTTAATAATACAACAACCTTTAATAGATTACTATTATAAATACCATGGAATTATTATAGGTAAATAATTGAAAATTTAAATTAATTACATGTATATGTTTACTATACAAATATCGATAAAATTATAAATTTAGAACAATTCACAAACCCAATTTAAAAAGAAATCAGTCGAAATTTAAAATAAAAATTATTTATTAGTTAAATAATGTCTAACAATGGGTCATCCATGACCACGTGCGATTATAGAATCATGTGATGGAATATAATATTATGTTTCTTGCACAATATGGAGATTGGAATATATGGAATACATGGAGATTTATCTACATCGTAGTTACGAGCATTATCTAAATTCTAAATGATAGTTTTTATTTATTTTAATTTTTAATCATCATTATTTTAATATAATATGACCAAAAACAACTTTTTTGTCTTAGTAAGTAATAAATATGTAGTTTTCAACATTTTTCAAGTGTATATTTTTATATAAACAAAAACTATAACTAACTATTTTATTAATTCTGTAAGAATTTTAATTGATGTGCTTAGTTCATATTATAAACTTTTAATATGACTTGCACAATTTTGTATCTATGTATGAACTATTTAAATTCATCCAAAATCATTATGAATGTATGTAAATATTTAATATAATCTGTGTGATAAAAACTATTAAATATTACAATTTTTATTTCACGCATAATGTGCATAAACTATAGAAATCAATATTTATTTAATAATTTAAAGTTCACGGTTTAGTCTCCTGATTATTCGTCCTGATAATTTTACAGTGAATAATACATGGTATTGCAAATTAACTGCACGGAAACTCCTCCCATAAAAATTGAATTAAATGAAGGTCTTTTTTATAATACGTATGATAATAATTCATAAATTGTTCATGTTTTACCATTTACCCACATTCAAATTTGAAGTGTTTGCATCCGTCGAAATTTAAATCTCAATTTAAAATTTTCATCTCGGCGTTACGGTGTTGACCGTATTTCCGTCTATTTGAGTAAAATAAAATATATCCTTTGAAAACATAAATTACTTTTTATGGTTTGTCAAAATTACATATTGGTTACTAATGTAGTCTAACCACTTAACCAGTTTTTCAGACCAATTTTTAATTATTTACTAAATATTATTCTTAATATTTTTTTTTTTTTTAATTAAAAAGTTATTTAACTTATTAATTTGTCAGAAATTAACCCCATGATAGATGAGATGAAATACGCTTTTAAAATTAATTAAACTAACTACTCTAAGTGTTGAAGTACCTACTTTTACTTCATTATATCCAAATACATGATGTACTAACAACTAAAATATATTATCAGCTTAACGCCTAAACATCACATTTAAACATTAACTGAAACACGTTAATTCTTAAAAATCAATAAAATAATCTCAATATGGATTTGAACTTCGAGGTCAACAGCTTATACAATTGAAAATAACAGAAGTCATCCATCACACAAAGGTTTTGTTTACGAGTGGCCGTTGGCCGATGCAATTGGCTCATCAATGTACATTTCAACATTGCACTTGATTATCTAAATGTATTTATTCTCTATGCACTTATAAAATTATAAATAATTATATACCTAGAACCTAAATTGTATATTGAATAAAAAATAAAAATACCTATTGAGGTTAGGTAAATTCGGGTAAATTATTTCAATGATGATTAAAAATTGTATATGTGTGCGTGAGTTGATGAGTAGGTACTTTATAATATTATATCATTAAGTACTTACACAAAACACACTCAAATGATTTTATTTCAAACAATTAATAGATAATAATATGTTGTAAGCCGTGTGTTATACAAATTTAAATAAGTGATTGATGACTTTTATGATATCTAGAATTTTATTCGTTTAATAGAATATAATTTTATAAAATGTATATTTTAAACTGAAAATAGCTCCAACTACCTTTCAGACGTAATATCCTAATAGTAAATTAATGTTAATTCAACATAATTAATTGTTTCGTTTTTTAAAACTATTTAAGTATTCAAATATCAGGTTAACTATATCATTATTAATGATTTGTATCAATAATATACATAATATAATGTATTATGAAACTTCCAAATTCCAATGCAAATTTTTATACTTCAAAATCTAGTATTATCAATAACTGGTATGTCTAGTAGGCATATACGAGTTTTAGATATATTTTCTTTACACTACGAAAAGGAAACATCACCCAAAATCTTCTTTTTAACATATTATTCTATAAGCGATAAGTATAAAAAACTGAACAAGCTTTACAGAAGAGCAAACCACATAGTGTTGTATAAATAATTAATATGCATCGTTGCATCAGAAGTGGCACGTATTTAAATATTTTGGGCCTATATATAATGTATAATATAGTATATATCTTCCAACTAAAAAACTACTTAATAGAAAAAAAATAGAAATTAATGAAACGTATTTTGAAACTGACAATAACATTATATCATTAAAAATATATACTTGCATATATTAGAATAAGGCATTATATTTAAACCAATAAAAATTAAGTTAAACACTTACTTCGGTATAAATATTTTCTTGCAAATCTCTAAAAATAAATAGCTACCAATTGATTTTTTTCCTTAAATAATACATTTTTCTTTGTATATTATATTTTATTATATATATCAAATTCCAGAGTTCTGTCAATGGTTGATTTTCTTCACTTGTGTTTTGTCTCGTGAATGTATGCCTCATTACCTATATATATTTATTAATATAGAGCGTATAGGTACATTGTGTTTTTTTCTAAATTATATTTCTAAATACATATTATTCAAGAAAAACAATTCGAAACTTGTAGAGTACTTTTTTCATAAAAAGATTGTTCTAAACCTTACTTTATTATTCATACTTCAAATAAACGAAAACAATGCAACACAATATTGGGGGTGTAACTTATAATAGTTTTTTCTGCGAGTCGAGGCTATTGTTTTCCTTTATTATCAACCTTTACTATTCAATTCTATAAAGCATTAATGTCGCAAATAGAAAAATTATTTTATTGACTGATTTTCTCTGTTTTTAATAATTATAATAACAGAAATAAATGGTATATAATATAATATTGGTATAACATAAAAGTTTAAAAATGATTGTGATCAAAAATCTGCAACATGCTGCTTTCTATAGTTCTATTAATTAATTGTAATTTGTAGTTAGATATAATTGAAAGTTTAACAAGTAATTTAATAATACCTATGAGTTAAATCACGCACTATTGCAGTTTGTGCCTATATTTAACAACAAGAAACGTTTACAAAACAATAACGCAAATATAAAACAAGTGTATACCCCTAATATCATAATATTATGTACCTATATTATATGTTTTTGCAATGTTACTTTAAATTAGTGCTTTCTTTAATCGATACCACCAATTTCTTAAGTATTTATATTATATTATTATATTACAACTTCTTCACTTTTCATCGACAAGTTACATCTATACAAAACGGTATTTTAGAGATAAATTAATACTTACTACTTATTATTTGTTTTGGAATTTACTAGAGTATTCTAATAGGTTATATTGTTAAATATTATACTTAATTAATTATTCATAAATATCGTATAAAATGTATTTCTATATTTTTTCTAACAAAAGTTATTATGTTATTATAGCTCAACTGCTCAACAATCGCATGATGAAAATAAAATATAAATAATAAAGTAAATATATAGGTAGCTTAATAGTTACAGATTTAAATTAACGTAATAAATAGAGTAAAAAGATAAGCTAATAATTATGCAATGTTATAATTACATAAGAAAATTACTTTTGACCGTCAATAATTTGAGTATTAAATAGCTGTTGTTTAAATAATGTATAACAAAAAAAAAAAATTGAAAATACTTATTCGATGTTCGGATTTAAATAGATAAACTATATTATATTCTACTTAAAACCCAAAATTAATGGAAGCTTATAACAAATTGCTCTGATGTAAAGTATTGAGGAGACGTTATTCGAAATGTTTTTCTTTTGGATTAGGAATATATTTATGGCAGTTAAATAATTATTTTCATTTTATATTGAATCATTTTTTTTTAAATAAACGCAAATCAATTAATTACAGTAATGTTGACAAAAAGTAATATTGTAGTAATGTAATACGCCATAGAGCGGAGGTGTCAACCCTGACTCTCACTGAAATTTCAAAAAAAATAAATAAAGATTATGCATTTTTTTGTAGAGTAAAAAAGTGGTTTTTATAACTAAACTTTGTGTTATTTAAGTATGAAAATGTACATCCTTAAACTCTTCTCATTTCCCCCCCCCCCCAACAAGAAAAATTGTTTTGCATATTATGCGCCTGACATACGTAGATTACTCAATATGTCAAATAATACAAAATATCTAAAACAGAATTTTTAAAAATTTGTTAACAGTTTAATATTATATTGTAATTGAACTATGGCATCGAGGTGAACGGTTTTAAGGAACAGAAATCATGTCCGGCGGCACGATGGATTGCGTGGTTACCGGAAATAATAATGTACAGCCGATAGTCACAGAATGTAAACTTTACAGAAGACGATGGCTAATGTTGATTCTATTTGTCCTCTGTTCGATGATCAATGCTGTACAATGGATACAGTACAGCATCATATCTAATGTGATTATTAAATTTTATGACGTGACAAACGTTGAAGTGGATTTCACATCCATTGTATACATGGTCACTTACATACCACTCATATTCCCGGCATCGTGGATTCTAGAAAAAAAGGTAAATATATAATCCATAATTATTTTAAGTATAATTGACAATACGATCGATTCCAATGATTCATAGGTATTCAAAATAACAATTAATGAGGTTAATACTTAAAATATTTTGCAATTTTTAAAAATTTGTTTCACTTATTATCGACGATTCCGGACAAGATATAGACTCCTTCACTGTTTGGCTCACTATTTGCTCAATAAAAAAAAAAAATTTGACTAGTTTACAATAAATTAATATCCATACAATAATTACAATATGTTTTTATAAGTACCTCCTATATTAGTTTGTAAAAATAATAGTCGACATTTGGTTTTCAAATAATGATCAATGATCTTAATGTCTACATGGTAAAATCACGTAAATTAATTAATAGTTTCACGAGCCCTTAATTATACTTTAATATTGTGTATTAAACTATTAAAGTAAAATGCAGAAAAATAGTTTTTAATTCGATTATTCATTGACAATCAGGTACATTTTGTTTAAATTTTATGAAAATTATAGTTAAGGAATACCATTTACTGTTTTAAAAAAACTCCTAGCTATTAGGCCTGCAAAGGAGACAAGAACCTGTCTCCAACTTAAACCCACTCATGTACATTGGTGCAAGATTGTGATAAGTTCTATAATATTAAATTATAAATTTAAAAAAAAAAAACAATTAGGCTCGCATATTCTAGATGAGTAGACATATAGGACGTATAAATAACTAATTAATTATTATAAATATTCATTGCAGGCCTATATCCCATACTTCTTTTTACAAAAATACTTAAATACCTATATATATCTTCAAATTAAAAAACGATTAACTGCTATTTGATATAATATTATATTACAATTAGAGCCCGAACTATATGCATGGTTTTCTAAATAGTCCGAAAAATAGCTTGGTAAGCTACAAGTCTGAATTATAGATCCGAAATATAAAATTGTATTTTGTATGTTTTTGCATATTTTGTCATTGCTTAACATGTACTGCATATTTCTGTATTTTACGATATTTTATTGCGTATATACGGTTTTTAAACGCATAATATGTAATATTTTGCTTATTTTAATTAAAATAACGTATTTATAATTATATTTAGTAGTTATAGCCCATGTAATTTGAGGAAGTTGTTTTTTTTATCTTATCTGAGACCTTAATTTAATAAATTATAATTATTTAATTGAAGTAATTAATTATTTTTTTATTATATTATTTTATTAATTATTCATTTTATTTACTTTAATCTTAATTCCTTCTTCATTGTCTTATCGGGACAAGTGGTAATCTGTTATTGAGTAGGTTTTCGTGAATCATATTATATTAGTCAAGTTTGTCGAGACTCGGGATCCAAGTGCGCGTAATTTTCATTCGATTGAATTTCTTTATATTTAAAATGCCGAAAATACTATAAAAAATAAATCATATAAATATAGTATATAGGTAGTTGTATGTAAACATATAAAAAAATAATGAAAATAAAATACTTTTTTTAATCGAATTTTTTTGCATATTTTATAGTGCATATTTCTGTGGTTTTTAGAACATATAAATCCGGGCTATAATTATAATATATATAAATAATATACATAAATATATAATTAGCGAACCCACTTAAAAAATAGTGAAAACACAGGTTTAAAAAGCCAAGTTTTGGATCTCAGATCTGATAAAACAATTTCTCGATTTTTGTGTTTTTTCTTTCATTCGACCATCGTTTTTAAACGCGTTTTGACCTGATTATATAATAATATTTTTTATAATATTGTTTTATTATGTTCGTTTTATATAGGGTCTTCGTGTAGCCATGGTAGCCGGCTCATTCGGCACGATGATCGGTGCCTGGTTTAAAGTCGCGTCTTCCAGTCCAGACAGATTTTATATGACCATGATCGGTCAGACGATTGCGGCTAGTTCGCAAGTTTTCATATTGAACTTACCGGCACGTCTGGCAGCAGTTTGGTTTGGCCCGTCTGAAGTGTCTACAGCGTGTTCAATCGGAGTGTTTGGAAATCAGGTAAAATCCTAATTTATATAATATTAAGTGGGTACAGCTAATAAATTTTAGTTTGTGTAGTACCATTTAACTACTGTAAACGTAAAAAACGATGTGTATTGTGTACAACGTAATTGATTAATTAACACATGATTTTTTTTCAGTTCGGTATAGCTCTGGGCTTCTTGCTACCACCATTACTGGTTCACGACAGCGGTGATTTGTACGACATATCCTCGGGCTTGTCAAAAATGTACTACTCTACAGCCATAATTTCGACATTAGTGTTTTTATTAATATACTTTTGTAAGCACAAAAAACTTATTGATAACATTTTTACGTCTCAATCAGTCGCCCTTTTTAACCTTTTTTTTTTTTGTATTATTTTTAAACTTTGGCTCGTTATTATATTTTACAAAATATTATTATTTTGCTTTGTGCTGGTGTGATTGGTGTGAACAGTGTGTATATTAATAAAAATTATATAATAATATATTGTCTTTGTCTACACATAGCGCGCATCAAATACACATGATAATTTATTGTACCTGCGCTTCGTTTTACATTAAAAATATGTTGTGATTTTTAAACTTTTTCAGGAAGTTTCGTGCTATAGTTAGATCTTTAGACATTTTAAGTCCAGATAGAACTTAAAATACAATTTTTCAACTTAAAAATGAAAAATCATAACCATTCTTTATAGGTGACATACAACATTAACGACATGTTAATTTTCTAAAAATCTGTCACACCAGTATACCACCTAGCAATTAGCAATAACCGCTGCAGTAAAATATTTTCATTAGCACCAGCACAATATCTCATATTATAATCATCTCATTTGTTGACAGTCGTCAAGTCATCCCCTCCATTACCACCAAGTTTGGCACAAGCAAATCAGAGATCGACCAGTAACAACGACCCAAAAAACTTCATTAAGTCTTTATTCAGACTAATGAACAACTATGGATTCCTTTTGTTATTAGTGTCGTATGGCATAAATGTTGGTTCGTTTTATGCCATTTCCACCCTGCTCAACCAAATTATATTAGTATATTTCCCTGTAAGTATTCAGAAAACCTTTATTCGATTTCGTTTATGAAATAATTACCGATGCTTAGTCAATTCATTGGTATACTCATAAGATAATATTATGTACCTATATATTATAATTTATAACAAATAACAATTATCCTGTTATAGGACAAAACGGTGGACGTTGGCAGGATAGGTCTATCAATCGTCATTGCAGGAATGGTGGGCTCAGTAGTGTGTGGTTTTGTTTTGGACAGAACTCATCTTTTCAAGTGAGTTTATTTGTTTACCTATATGATATCACTGTGAAATTACGCTAATATAAAATATTTTAAACATTTAGAGAGACGACTTTAGTGGTGTATGCTTGTTCATTAGTCGGCATGATTGTCTACACGTTCACATTGTCTTGCGGATACATATTCGTTGTGTATCTGTCAGCAATCTTACTCGGGTACATAAGTGAAAAAATAAATATTCATCATATTTATGTGTAAACAAATAACAAAATATAATTTCGTGTTTATACATTCCCAGGTTTTTTATGAACGGTTATTTAGCGGTCGGATATGAATTAGCGGCCGAACTAACCTACCCAGAGTCTGAAGGAACATCGAGTGGAATGTTAAATGCAGTGGTGCAAGTATTTGGCATAATTTTCACATTGGTTTATAGATTGATACTGGATGCAGTTGGAGACAAGAAAGCCAATTTATTTTTGTCCGGAACGCTCGTTATAGGAACATTTCTCACTGCCATGATACCATCTGACTTGCGGCGACAAGCGGCTCAACAAAAGAAATCTTTGGTTAATTAATTAATGATAATTTTACAATCATAAGTAATGTATAATTGGCTCAAGTATTTGTAATTTATTAATACAACACCAATATATTATAAAGTATTTAAGTATGTTATATTTTAAGGATCTGATGATATTCCATTTTCGCCTAGAAAGGAATTAAAGTTTAAACCTGTAAAGATTCCGTATTTTAATAAAATATAAAGTATTTATTTTTCATTATTGAATTTTTTAAATATTATATAACTATATTATTATTACTTATTATATTATACTGTTATTTATCATTGTAATAATTAAAAATTTATTTTTCACACAAATTTAACCTCATATAAAAATGTTTTTAAAAATACCTAACTTTAAAACTTTTTTACTCAATTTAGGTCTCAGCCTAATTATTTGAGGACGTATCTCAGTCTCCAAAAAAACACATTTTACACCACTCAGATAAATAAATTATTATTAATTTATTTGTTTATTATTTGTTGGAGTTAATAAGCTGACAATATGACCTATTTAGAGCCAAAATTATAATTTTGAGGACTTGGCACAATAATATTTTAAAATTGATATGTATAAGCGTGAATTGGATGTAGGCTAACTGTAAAATATAACCCCCTTTCAGATATTATAATTGATAATAAATGTAATTTCTGCAATTTTTTTTAGGAATCATAAAAAAATTAATTTTTATTTATACTGACTATAAAATTAGTAAAATTATAGATAATTAAAAGTATTTGGGGGAAAAAATCTCGTTTACTTAGGTATTTTTTTAATCTAATAGACGATACTTTACCAAAGTTCCAACCAATTTTTGTTCACGTATGACTTTAGGTATATAGTACCTATTTCTAAGACCGCCCAGACCGTGCGTATGACTTGGGTGTTCTAATTAGTGATCACGATAATAATTGATAACTTATAGTTATGAAACCGATTAACCATGTATTATACCACTAAAATACTAAACTGTTGACTGAGGAACAAGGAGAATTAGTTCCTTTTTTTTATATAGGAACGAACTAAACGAATTCCTATTTCTATTAAACTGCTAAAGGAACGATGAGTTGAACAGTTCCTGTATAAAAGAAACGTTAACAACGCTAAGTCTAAGGATAATATAAATTATAGACTTTAGTCTATCATAGTATCATCATAGCTCCCAAATGACCAAATAGCAAATCTTTCACCTAATATGTATTCAGTAAGTACATAAAATTAAGCAACCAAAAAACCATCTCATACGAATTTCATTTTAAGTATAATAATATGTATTTAGTATTATCCATAATATACTGAATTGGATATATAATAATAAAACTACATTTTGAAATTACAGTCTTTTATTCAGTAAAAATATTATAAGTACCAGATCATCTCTATTTGTTTTTTTTCTAATATGAATGTTAGAAAAAAATAGCTGAATTAAATTAACTTAGAAGTAGGTATGCAATGATGATTCAGGATTAAGAATTATAATTTATAACTAACTAGGTTATACCTACTTTTAGTTTTTACATATGACTTCTACAAATCAATAAATGCTCTTTCAGATTATTTAGTCAAAGTTTAGTCACATTGGAATAGTTAGAGGAACAAAGGTTATTAGTTATTACTAAGGCTTGGATTTTAAAGCATATGCTTCTTTTTTTTATGAGATAGAAATCTAATTTTATTCATAAATTTGTTTCTTGTCATTCTGATTCCAAATAAATCAATTTATTTTTACCTTTTTTTTTTGCTTTTTTCAATTATTCCAGCTATGAATTTTTTTAAGTTTATTATACCTACTATTGTAATAAATAAAAAAAATAATAAGAAATAAGAAATGTAAAAACCCAGAATGCGGACATTGAATTATTATTGTTTTCGTTATCGGCTTGTTTATTAAATGTATTAAACTGATGGATTATTGATTTGCATAACCTGCAGTAGGTACGTATACGGTCAGTACAGTATGCATGTAACATCGATATCGACCATTTCAAAATTTAAGATTTAGTGTTTTTAATTTGAAACTTCTTATATGAAGTATGCCTGGATCACTTTGGTGGATGTAGAGTTTGTTGTTACACATAGGATTCTGTCGGACAATAGTCAGTTTCAATACTGAAAATCTAGGGAAATACATGGTAATTAATTCTTTTATTGAAAAGAATTTAAATTAATTTTTCAAATTTTCTTATTCATTTTATAACTAGTCCATGATAATTTTTGGTCATTCCTTTTTTTTACTTATTAAAAAATAAACATGCTTCTTTTTGGATTTTTTAAAATAATTGTGAGCTTTTTTAGTTGCTTATTCTCCTTTAAAATCCGAGTCCTAATTATTACATAATATGTACAATTGTTTATATTTTTGTAATACTGAATGCCAAACACCACATTAGTTTGTACATTCAAAACGTCAAATTCATAAAAATTGTATTTTAAATCTCAAAATATGGATAATAAAATAACCATGAAGATTAGAGATTATCTCTAATCTTCGTGAGAATAACTAAACAGATACCAGAAATTAAGTATTACAATTCACAAGCTTAAAATTGAAATGGGATTGATTGAGCATTTATAATATTATATTATATAAAAATACCAACAAGTTGAGAAATATTTTTTTACCTAAAACTCTTTCAATCCAATATTTTTTCCATTCTCTAGTATTCATAAATTCTATACATTCTACAATTACATTTTTGTGAAAATCAATACATTTTTTTTATCATTATTATCACTAAACAAATAATAATGTATACAATTTTAAAGAAAAAAGTTAGCTAAATACACACTAACTACTATTGAGCAATTATGTATTTTGACTTATTTACATTAAATATTTAAAAAAATTCTTAATCACATACTTTGAAATAGTAGACTGTTTTAACACGGCACTAGCCATGTCGGGTTATTATAGGTATTTTATTTTATCAATGAATAAAAATAAATAAATAACAGATAGTTTATATTAAATATAATACGTGAAATATAAATTAATAATTCCAACATAATATGATTTTTTTTAAGTATAGACTAACTTGTTATGTACACTGTACAAACCTTTACATAAACAATACATTGAATACAATTTTTTAGTCAGATACATGTTTTTTTACATATATACCTAACTAAATATTTTATAATTAGTTCATATTACCATTTTCTGGTTATTAATTTAAAATTAATTAAATACCAGTTACAATTTATACTCTAAATATGATTCAAGTACATTAGAAAATGTCTAGCTAATACTCATAAAAAAACATTTAAAATAGTACTACTGACTATTTCTGTATTTCGATACGTAACATTTTATAATCTACAAATCTGAAAATGTCAAATATGTATAATATTATATTAATAATAAAGGTATTCATAAAAATTAAGATTTTAATTCTGTTTGGAAATTGTTGTTTTATTTAATTTGTAATGAATATAAAATGGAGAATATATCAAAATATTTGTCAATATTTATAAATAATAACTTTTAAATCAACTTAGATTACTAGTATTTTTCAAATAATAATATATATAATATTAAATCAGTATAAATGATTCAGTGTTTTTTTTTTAATTTGTTGACAGTTTCAAAAACTTAAATTAATGAATGTATAAAAGTTGAAAAATAATAGCTAAACATTTAAAACTTATACTATGATTAAACTGAAAATTAGGTCACACTTTTTAAGAACATTTAGATTTTTTTTTTTTGTTATAGAGCAATAAATTAAATATTTTAATTTATTTATCAAAAAAATCTCCTTATGAAATTGGTTTGATCTTGAAGTGCAATGATATCAATGAAAATACAAAACATTTTAGATCTTGAACTAAATAGTAAAACGTTCTAAGGCCTTCTGGGTCCTTGGATGTGTTTACATCTAATAATGATCCAGTTTTAGAAGTGGTAAATGATATATGTTCATCATCAATAACAATCTCCAACTCTTGTCTACCAACTCTGTCCGGTGGTGGCCATAGCGCATCGTCTTCATGCATAATCTCAGAATCGGAAACAATCCGTTTGAGCTCATCAATTACTGGTTGATGAACATATACCTCTTTACGGATCATTGTATCATTTTTGTAATTGGAATTGTTGGCATATCGTAGTTTACCATCAGGACGGAACTCAAACTCCAAAAATTCATGTCCAAACTTTCCTAAAAAATTAAAATATTGATTTACTTATAGAACTATATTCTTGTTTAATAATATACATAGTATTAATTACATAAACTTTGTTTTTTGAATACTAAAAAAGTAATAATGCCAGTTATAAATGTACAGAAAAATAGATAATACATTTTATATTGAATACATTTTCAAAATACTAATATGTTAATAAATATTAAATATATTTGTCTTCCAAATAAATTATCATAAAATCAATTGATACCGTTGTATGATTGTGTGTATCAAAAATTAATGTACATATTAAAAAACTCACACATATTTCACATGACAATAAAGTTAATAGTTCATGTTAATGAAATATACAATTATAATGTTTAATACGGTTAAAAACAATGTTATGATATCGAACAAACAATGTTATCGCTACAACAGAACCTATGGCTGTCGTGCATAACAGATAAAAAATAAAAGTATTTAAACATTTATAACAGTTTTATTATAAAGTCATATCATCATCATGTGAACTACAAACATTCCACTATTATTATAAGTCTTAACAGACCAACCTTGACTCACAAATAGAACTGGTAAAATATTACAACAAGTTTTTTCTCAAATCTTAACAGCCAACAGTAAGAACGGTTGACATTAATTTGAGACCAGTCACTTTACAACAACGAAGAAATATTTCTATTAATACATTAATAAACGTCGGGGAACAGAAACGTTTTTTCAATATCGGTCGGTTTAAAGAAGTCTGCCGACAAAAATGCGAAGAAGAGTCCTCAACAACGTACCTTTGTGTCCAATGTAATAACGCAAGTAGAATTCTCCTGCCATTTAAGCGCTGGAGAGGAACAATTTATGATTTTACAGTCTTCAGCACTCCTTCGGCACACAAGTCGAACGATTGTTTCAACACAAGCTCAATATGTGTTCATCTGGACAGTATTTGTTATTAGCTGAAAACGCCGATCGCCGTAAACGAGGTAAATCGGTAAATAAACTAGCGGCCGCAGAGATATGGGAGCGAGCAGTGCTGCCGACCGATAAAACGCTCCAATTCCCGCGGCGGCATTCGCCTGCCCGACGAGCTGGTAACGTCGTCGTCGTCCCGCACGAGGACGTGATCGATACAGCGAGCTCGCGTTTCCTCCATGCCACCCGTACGCGGCCGACGATTGGCAGCGCCGTAATTCCGTGCTCGCACACTCGCGCACATGTACGCACACACACTAGCGAACGACTACACGTCCAGACGCACACCGTCAGACCGAGACGCCATCTTATGGCCAAAGTGCGTTTATTTGTGTTGGGCCGACGTACGTGACGGATACGGTCAGCGTGATGGTGGCGGAAGCGTTCGGGAAAGTAGCGTAAAATCGTCTTCGGGCCAGTCGGTGCACCATCGTCCATCACGGTCGCATCTCTCTCTATAGTTTTTAGTCTCGTTGGTCGCGCGTCGTTTGTTTTTTGTCGTTTTTAATCGTTTTCCGTTCTCCGGTTCGTCGTTTCACCCTAAAATGTCGCTATCGCTGCCGTCCGCGTTTCGATCATCTCCGTTCCGATCGTCGGTTCGGTAGAGAGCGTCGCGATTTTTTTTCTCAATATATTATATCGTCGTCGCGAGTCGCGGTGTGTGTTGTGGCGCGCGCCAGCCTAGTGCGACCGTGTCCGTCTTCGGTGCGGTTTTAGTGCATTGTTAGTGTCGTTCAACAGTAGTTTTAAACGCGCACCAGTGTCATCCCGACATGGAGTTGCGATTGCACAGCCCTGTGGGCGCCGAACCCGTCGTCTACAAATGGCCTATGATCATAGGCAGAGGATCGGTGAGTAACGACAATCACGATAATAATGAAATTAGTATCGCGAACGGTGTGATGATGATGATACTCGTCCCGGGACGGCAGGGCTACGGATAACGAGTTAACCGCTCGTCGTGGGGGACGGCACGCGAAATGAGATAACCGTTTTGCAAACATCAATAATATTGTGGTCAACAATATAATAGGTATACACCGTAACGACGAAGACGCGACTGTTCCGTGTGATAATGTCGATTTATGTTGTGATGGCGGTTCAATGAACTCTGTCGTACACGTCCCGATAGAGTTGTATTGTGTGCGTGTGCGTGTAATGCGTAATGTTCTATTCGATATTATGATAGCATCATACTCGTCCGTTCGGATATCGTTTTGAGGTATTCGATTGGGGGTTTTTTTTTTCGAAATTTGCCGTCGTGTGTCGAGCGCAATATATTTGATTTTATGAAAACCCGCGCTCACCAGACGACTTGGACAATATAATAATAATATTGGTAATGCTAACCGTGATAGGTAAACGATTCTACCGTCGAAACGCACATGAAGGTAATCATCATCCGTCGATAACGATTATTATTGATTGTAATGACTATTTTTGGTCAACTCGATAGTCATTAATACTCCATTCTTAGTGATAATATTATCGTAATGTAATAATTAAGAAGTTTTTCTGTTATTTGTTGAATCCCGGGTCGTTATAGTAGTTATAACAATTAACAGACATTTAACAACTCGCGATTAAATGAGTTATGTATTTTTATGGGGTAGGATCTCTGGCTTCTGTGAATTTGCTATTATCGTTTCCAAAACCAATAGTGTAATTAATAGGTACTAAAATTACTGTCCAATATTAACGATGGTATTCTTTTATGTTTTAGGACAAACACGATGGTGCACTGGGAATAATAGAAACAATAAAGTGAGTAACAAAGTAACAATTCATTTTTACCTTTATAACTTGCTATTTTTAATTGCATACGTGAGTTAACATATTTTTCAACCGTTTGATATTTTTAATAGTAAGCATACGTTGTGGTGTAATGCAAAACGTTTAGATTACTATCATGATAAAATCTTTTCTTTTTTTAATATAATATTAGAATTATTTATACAGTACCTATTTCATT
The DNA here is from genome assembly GCF_020184175.1 of Aphis gossypii. Lineage (NCBI taxonomy): Eukaryota > Metazoa > Arthropoda > Insecta > Hemiptera > Aphididae > Aphis > Aphis gossypii. Next base: position 58,545,863 of record NC_065531.1, on the reverse strand, counting down.
ATAACATTCCCCTTTTAATTATCAAATAATCAATGTATTATTTGTAATTTTAATTTTAAATATGTGCTGTTATTTATCAATAAAACTAAATAAAACTTATTTTTAAGTTTATTTCTATCTTAATTAATAATATACTCAACCGTTAATTTAAATATTTTAAATATACTTATTATTAAATACATGTTGATAAATGATAATATTTCCAAATATATATTGTGTATTTATTACAACTATGTTATGTAAACGAAGACTAAGGTTTAAGGTCTACGAACACAACTTACTCAAGGCTATATTTCTATAACAGATTTAATATTAATACTGATTCAAGTAATTTAAATATGAAAAGATGTCTAAAATTGACTGTTCTAAACATTTTATAAACAATAATGCATCATTTAGCAGAATATTATTATCTACATTTTAGCTGCTATATTTGTTACCCGCATTTTACTCATAATTATTGTCAATTATTGTCACTTGTTCAGTATACATACCTATTTCTGCTGTAATGTTTTCACGATTTTCTTCGCGAAATTTATTAAAAACAAGTAGTTGTATTGTTATTGTATTGATTATACAAAGTATCGTCTAGTTAAAAAGTTCAACTACTATAATACATTGCCTACCAAAACCGTCGAAAAAAAGTAAAAAACCAGGAAAGCCCGTCGTTTTTAGACGCGTGTTTATAGAATTGTATAATTATTTTAATTAATGGCCATAAACGCGGGAACGGGTTATTCGCAGATTTCCGATACGTTGACCTTGGGCATGATTTTTTACACACTAAAAACAGTTTTTGTGTAATAGCACTTCCTGTCAAATACTTTTCGTGTAATTTGTAAAATTCGGAAAAATTACACTCGCAAGGATATTAATTTTTCCCATGTCCCCGACCACTGCGTGTAATTGTATAGGAACGGTATGGAGAAGGAGATCATTACCGATTTATTATAGACACAGACTGGCAGTTTAGGAGGCCACAAACCGGTTGTATCATCGGTTTAACGAACTCTGCCATAGGTATTGCTATTATGATCCATCTCGTGTGGTGACGGCATTTATATTTTTGCCGATCATCGCTAAAATATTATATATTATTTTTATCGCACTTGTTCCTAACCGTAATAATAAATGTATTTATAGGTACGTAATGGACGATTGTTGATAGTAGTAAAACACAGCGGTTCCCAAACTGCACACTAAGGGCACCTCGAGTACTTAGGAGTTAAGGCACCACGTTCTACGGCTCATAATAAACAATTTAGAATTTTTTTTCTGTTTCTCATACCTGTGCGGTATTCACAGCGGAGCACTGCGGCAAAAAAAATTTGTAAACCGCCGGTGAAACATAATATTATATCCTATTTTGGAGTTTCTATAAGACACCGCAGCAACTTCTTTTCATTTTCTTCTGTAACCGGTTGGGGGGTCGACATCTTGTGATATTTACGATCCCTTCACGGTAAATCCATTTCCACCCAAACTATATCTGTAACGATTCACATTCCGATTGTTTGTTTACCCAATACCTACTACAAATATTACAATGTGTGTACTAGTTGGAAAAAAAGATTATGTTATCGAACAGCGTGCATGTGGCCGTATGTTATAAACTGTATGTATAACATATAATAATATACATTGAACGAAAATTACGTGCTGGTCGCTGGACACGCTGTGGGTGAAAAAGGAGAAAGACGCGCACAAGGCACAACAATAGCACAGCGCGTACATTATTCGATATAACAAAAGAGGAAGAAGACCAAAAAAAAATTCAAAACGAAGAAGAAACCTTGGTCGGGAACAACCGGTGCTGATGCATTTTGATATTATTTCACTCCGCCCCGTTCACTTTTTAACCGGTACAACGAAATCGTATGTGCTGTGTTATTTTTTTGCCTCCCGTTTTTCGGAGCGTACGACAGACGTTTTTTCCTCGTCGTCGCGCGCGCGCGCGCGTTCGTGTTTCCTTCTTGGCGCACGTCGTTCAATCGTTTTGCCGGCCGGCCGGGCAGGAGAGCGATGACCGTGGTTGCTCGGGGCCAATAACACTTCTGGCATCTTTCAAGGACACGGTTTGGCGGTTACCCCCCTGATCAACCGGATTCGTGAATAAAAATACGAGATTCCTATTGTCTGGTCGACAAAAAAAAAAAATAATTTATCCTTATATATATATTATTATATATTACTGTGGGTGGTTTTGCATTTTGACTGGTTTTTTGTTTTGGCGGGCGCGCTTTGAACCAGAAGAGTCCGTCCCGCGTTCTTTTACGTATTTTTCGTCTGCGTTGGAATTATATCATTTTCGCAACGGCTACGATTGGCTCACGAACGACCGTACAGATAGCAGGTGTAATTTTTTTTTGTTTTGCTGTTCTTTTTGCCTGTTGGAATTATTTACTATTTCGTTCACCAAAAAATTGTTATTAAAATAACTATTGCGTCAATGAAATAATTTTTTTAAAAAACAATAATGGACGTTGTTTCAAATAAGAACCTGGCTTAAATGTATACAATTCTTAACTAAACATTCTATACGAAACGAACTAGATAATACTTCCTCAGACGTAATTATTACGAATAACCTCGTACACCTACGTGCTAAACAGTCGTCACGTGTGGTTTTACTTTATTAGGTTTATTCTTATTATTTTTAAAACGAAACATTCAATGAATATTAATGAAGTTCGTAAAACATATATTTATTTTATATTAAATAACTGTATGTAACAAAATATTTGTGATAAATAAATTACTAATCAGAATCAGAATACTAGTTATCCTAAGGTTAGTCGCATTCATGTTAATCAATTATTGGTTTTTTGTTGTGAAAATGTTAAAAAAAAAAAATAATTAATTTCTTTAATTATATAGATGTATTGATTTATTATCATCTATAGGGTCATCTATAAAAATAATTTTCTCTTCTAATAATTTTACAACATAATTAGGTTTTTAAAAAATATGATAAATACAGTTAATTGTAACTAATTAAATTATAATATGTGAGTAATTGTAAAGTCTAAACTATATAAAAGTAATTTTTCTTAAACACGTTTGTTCTCTATTAAATTCTATATTGTAATCCTTAACTGGTTTATAATAATAGTAGTCATCATTCTATTTGATACAACTGTCATTCCATCTTAGCATTATTGCCTTAAATAGACAATAGTATAATTTTCAATGATAATAGGTGCTTTTCAAAAATGTAAGTTAATTTAATCCACTAATATTTTTTTATTGCTATGACCTATATTAGTTACAGATTATTGTAGATTATACTCTAAAATTAACAACTTATAAGTTAGAAAAAAGCATACTTACTATTTGCAATGAATCATTTTCGAGTGTATGTGAATATGTTAAGATAATAATTAATATTTTCATTGACTTATTTTAGTATTTACTTTGATGTTTTTGTCATTGAAAATGTATATAATGTTAAGTTTAAAACATTCAAACATCACATATCCAAGATTTTCTAATGATTCAACATTCCTAATGATAAATATGTAATTAGTAATTAACAAAACTAAACTATTTACATTCGTGTAAATTAATAGTTTATTTGATTATTTTTTTAATCAATTTCTAAAAACATTACTATTTGAATAATAAAGCTATTGTATTTAATTACACTTCGTTGAATACAATTAATAATATTTATATAAAACTTTATACCAGATATTACACTAATAACAATCCATACAATCCTATTGAATGTTTATTGGAATAACTAATACAATTATTATAACTTAAGTGTAAATAGTATAAAATATAAACATATCGTGTTTATTGTTTAGTTAAATTTCTCTATTATTCTTATGTAGTATCAAATTTAATACAAAAGTGTTGATGTACACAAAATTTATTGAGATGTATATTTATCGCAATTTATTAACATTTTTCTTTTGATTTCTTTTGGTCGGGGGTTAAAAGCAAATAAAGTAAATAAATAGAATTTGTTAGTTGAAATCAAAAACACATCTATAAAACTGTATGCTTAATTTAAACATGTTTTTTACATTACCCAATTTTGTCTTTTGATACTTCTCAATAATTTACTAATATTAGGATGACACTTAGCTAAAACTTCTTACTAGTTTTCGTATTCAAATCAAATGAATAAATTTGTATTCCTTTTTGTTACACCTTAATATTCTTTATCACGTCAACAATTGTAAATCTAGGTCAACTGATAAATATGTATAAATATTTAAAATAATGAAAAGATAAATTATTATTTCATATTATATTTTATAAAATTCACGTGTAAAATTACACATGATTGGGCTAGGCAAGGAAAGATTACCTAATAGAATTACTTGATTTTATAATCTTGTTTCATATTTATTTATAGGTAGACTTTTCAATTATTATTTATTTGTTATCACTTTATCAGGTATACATATTATTAATTGTTACTTATTACTAGTACATTTAGGATTATTAAATATTAACATATCCATTTGGTATTACACATATATATTTGTTCATTTATTCATTCAGATCTATGAAAGATGTTAATTTTTCTTCGTCTCGACGATTTTTAACAAAACAAGAATATTTTTATGATAAAAGTAATACTAGAATAACATTGAACGTCGTTTACTGTTAAACGTGTTTAGTATCTGTTCACGTTCAGTTATAAAAAACGAGTATTTTCAACCAATTTTAATAAACGTTTCGTAATATAATAACGTGCGAATAGACCGTTTAAAATTGATATTTTCTTGGATTTAGTTATGAATTTGTGATTTACAATTATAATATATTAATCACGTGCTTCAAGTCTTGCATTACTTTGAAACAAATATAATATTATATTACACCATTTTAGCCATTGCGGTTGTAATAGAAGTTTTTAAAATAAGACTAGTTTAACTGGACAAAAATCTTCAAACCCCGTGGACAGTATTTTCGCGTAATACAAAACGATTGTATTATTGCCGTATGTTTTCATTTAGTGAAATATATGATATTCTTTTTATCATTACAAGCTAACTGGCAACTGCGTTCACTGTTGCGAATTATTATTGTTGTTGTTGTTTTCTTCGTTGTCGTCGTCGGAGAAATGTCCTAGAAAACTTCTCTCCAACGTCGTGGTTTATAACGGTTTTTTCTTTTTTTTTTCCCGTGCAACGAACGCATTATTACTATAATATTATAGTAGAGAGTGCAGTGGCACCTGTACTCTGCGCTAATGGAGGTGGTGGCTAAGTCACTATACACGTAGTTCGAACCGGTTTTCTATGTTTCGTTACATAACGGTCCGTGGTCACAACTAACAATATACATATATAATAATAATAATAATGGTAGTTATTATGGTATTAATACAAGTAATACTAATAATTATATGTATATAATATCATACTCGTCCGCATCGGCGACAGGTATAATCCACCACCACAGCCGCGGACGGGGCGATTACCACAGTCGCGACGATTACAACGATATTGTTTTATTTATAATCAATAATAACACATCGATTACAAATCGTTCATCTCGTCGCGAGAATGGAAATAGGGGGGGGAGTCGTTCTACTCAGTCATCGTCGCCTCTAACCGTGTATGAAATGAAATGTTTTGAGTTTATGACTTATGACGTCGTATTCGAATCGATTTATCATAATAATATTGATATTATTAAACAATGCACTGGGATGGTCGACGTTCACGAGTATCGTCGTTACCTGCCCGGCCAGGCAGGAAGCAGTGAAACCGTTGAATTGTTTGTTTGCGGGCCTGTCGAGAGAAAGGAAATCACGAGGTCACGCGCCTAGCCCGCGGGGCCGTAATCGCAGGATGAGCACTGGCACAACACCACCACCAGCAGCAGCGCGAATACGCATATATTTTTGTTATTTTACATTATCGATCGACGGCGAGGCCCTCGACCTCGGCGCTCGGAAGTGTCTGCGGACTGCCGCCAACAACCCCGGACGGTTGCGAGCGTGTACGACGACAATACCACCGTGGCCGCATTCTCGGGTGACGTCACGAGCGTGTGTGCCGTTCTGTCGGTGAGGGTTAAAATTTCCCTCCAACCCCAACCCTTACAACGCGATTGCTCGTTTTTGGTGCTCCATTTCGGTGATCACACGAGTATTTTCGTCTTGTATAAGGGAAGTAACGTTTTGTTGTTTTTTATCCGATTTGCGTATTTTCCAAGTCGACGTTTTCGGCCGTTCGTTACAGTTCTGTTTCCAGACAAATTCGTTCGAAATATCTAACCCTCCCCGCTGGTCGTATTTTATTGCCGACAGATGGTAAAAATCAAGAAGAGATCCTTGTAATTTCCGTCGCTCGCGCTCTCTCTCCCCTGCAGCATTGGCTGCACTATGTATTGTGTATAATATCCCGTCGATAATGTTGTGTGTATTCGCTTGTACGTATAAAACGCGGTGCATATTAAAACTGCGCGGCTAATACCATTGATTTTAGACGAATAAAACCCGTTCATTTGGTTATCATTTTAAAATCATTTTAAACTCCATCTCTGTATTCTCTAATCGTTTTTAAATAATAATGATGATATGTATTATAATTATAATTAGATTCGGTACTACAATTAAAACTGTTCTCGGAGAATAATTTATAGTATCTATATTTATAGTCTGGATAATTGAAAGTATCTGTTTTCACATTAAAGCTAAAAAACTAAAAGAAAATAATATTTGAACTTATGGCTATTATTATTTCTTAGTTTTAACTGTCATGGTTTTTTTGAGTGCATTTATAAAATGCATTCTTATTATAGAAATAAGAGTACATTTTTAAATAGACTATTTTTTTACTGGTGATTTAGCTAGAATTTTTTGAAAATGTTGTTTACAAATACTATACACTGAAAACTGAAAAGTTTTTAAATAATTTTAGTATTATATATTTTTTTTCGTTATTGAAACTGTTTATAACATAAGAATTAAAAAATTATTATTATTTTTTACTATAATGTAGTGTATAGTACTTTCATGTAATACGTTATATTTAAAAAAATAATTTCCCGCAGGCAGAAATGTAAAAATTTTACCTATATTTTAAATTTTTATCCATTTTAATCTCAATTGTATATTTAGGATTATCATTTTATAATTATTTCAATAACTTGTAATTTTATAATCATGTATTTAAAACAAAGTTATAATCACGAATTTTATTATAATTACTATCAAAGATTATTTTAAACTGCTATTCAATGTGATGAATAAAGGGTGACGATTACAAATTATTATAATATTATGTGACACTAACTAAAAAACCTGTGACCTATGTACTATTTAGTATTGATACTTATTGCACATGATATTAATGTATTGTAATTATTTGTATTCCTTCTACATATTTTTGTCACGTTAAGTATAATTATAAAATGAAATAATAGCTCACTGATGAATTTATTTTATTTAACTTAAACAATGTAACGTACCACGTGTCTCGATAGTATGCATAGCAAGTTAATTAAATATATTTAGTAGTTACTTGCCTTCCGGGTTTTTAATATATTATATTTTATTCAATGTCACATGTAAACTCACCTGTTGCTGCAGTTTATGGCTGGATACATTCATCGTGAATAGGAATTATATTTCAGAAAACTATTTGCTGAATCCGTGTTTTCAAAATTATCATCTTATACAGTGCATTTCATGTTTGAACATTTTATTTTATATAGAGCATTTTGTAGCAATATGTGTATAATATAGTATATTCTTTTTATATATGGTTGAATTATGGATACATATAACCTAATATATAATAATCAACGTAAACGAAATTATTTTGAATATTTTACCCAGCACTAGTCAATAAATATATCATGATTCGTATACTAGTTGTTTGAAACTTATATTTTTCTTGAGAATATTCTAAAAATAATTTTAATGATTATTACATGACATAGTTGAAAAAAGTATTTTTTTTTTACTATTTTGTGGTTTATTGTTGATAACATTTTTTCAAAATATACTGCGCAAATCACTGTTGCAAGGACAACTTAACGTTATCAGCGTCATAATAGTTACCGATATTAATACTTAATACTGTGGAAAGAGGAAAAAACCTCTTATAACCTTGGCCTCGATTACATATTATTATTATTATGCATTTGTGCACCAAGTTCACAAACTGCAGTAAATTATAATTTATAAGTAAAAATAACAATAATCTTAATAATGTACTGATATTGATGTTATCATAATATGTTTAATGTTTATTCATACATCAATTAACTTAAAAATAATACAGCCTTGTTTAACTATAGACACAGTATTTCGATAAATATTCAAGTTTATGATGATTGTTTCTATTATTTAATTCATAATCACAAACCATTTAAAATTTTTAATTTTAACATATCTTTTTTTTTTTTTTTTGTACAACAGTATACCTTTTTTATTTCATTTTCTTTAATGGAATACTTTTTCAAAAGTTTTGAATTTTGATACATGATAATCGAGTTTTGAACGATTTGTTGTTATTTGTTAAACATTTAAAATATTAATTTGTAGTAGATTATATAATATTTACATTAATTCTTCGAAATCCCACTGTGCTACCACTGAAGAGTAGACTTTTTTTTTACATTAATTTTAATTAAGGTACAATCTCTCAATTTATTTTCAAAAAACATAATGAATTGTGAAAAAATAGTTTATATAAACATACTAAAAGTTAAAGGACTCATCACTCATTCAATAATAATACTTTTGGCATAATTTTTCTTCGATGATTTTATTTAAACTTTGAGTACTAAATAACTAATTAATTACTCATTTGAAATTTTGTTTCTATTTATCAAAGCTCACAAAAAATATCCCGCTTTTTTAACTTAAATTATATTACATAAAATCTATACCTAAACAATTTATTCAATATGATAAGCATGTTTAAAGATTTACTTTAACTTCAAAGAGGAATGAATTTTAATTTGTCATTATTCACAAAAATTTTTTTAAGAAATATGATCGTATTAATGAGTGCCTAAATATGAAATCGATTTTCTTTGTAAGAATTTGTGTTGTTGGGGATATTTATTATTTTGTATCTAATAGCTTAAACCTATAATTTATTCATTATTTTTTTTCTTATAGATTGGTGTCGGATGATTTCCCTGACATGAAGATCCCTCTAGAAAACAACATACTTTGCAACTACGACACAAAATCGTAAGTTATTACCCATCTTGTTTTTATAACCATAACCATTCATGTCATTGTGTCAATTATCCAAAACGAATTATTTATTTAAATATTTTCTGTTGTAGATACGATAGCATGAAGTCATTGTGCGACAGGTTCAACAAGGCTATTGACAGCATGGTTCAATTGGTAAATAGAAAATTGAAAAAATATCGATTTTTTCCCTACGATTTGTATTCAAAGGGTTGTATTTTAAATGGGTGCCATTTGTTGTGGGGTGACAAAAATATAGGGTGTTCGTATTCATCAAAAGTGCATACGTGATCTTATCCTTCTAATAAATAAGCGATGCTTACAGTACTTAACTATAATTTATCGCGGGGTTTTTACAGTGTTGCCAAATTTAAATGAAAAAATCAAACTACTTATCAGATTAATATTGAAAAAACAAAATAATTTAATAAAGGTCTATTTTAAATGTTTATATCTATATATACATATTAATAAAATATAACAGGTGTAATATTTTCTATTCCTAAGCCAATCCATTTTAACAGTTCTTGTAATAATTATACACTAGACGAGACTCGACTTCCTTTATAGTTTTAATCGACAAAATATTTTATATAAAATTAATTCAATAGATCGTGATCATGAACAGCAGCAGCAAGCAGCTGTTCCCTTCTATCCCGTCTCTGGTATACCCAGCAATCCCTACATTATATTGTAACGTAATTTACAACCTGCGTACTTGGCAGCCCCACCTGCCTTGCCAGATGTATGTTAGGGTATTTATATTTCTCCTTATTGTATGTTTCGCTGTAAAAATATATACAATATATTAACAATATGTTGTTGGTTTATAGAATATTATATTTTAAATTTTTTCAAAAATGTTTGTAATATTAAAATAAGATTTTCTATTTGTGTATAATACACTCTGATTTCGGCCGTTGAAAGAGTATAACATTTCCTAATGTATTTTCTTCTTTTCTAATCTAAGATATATTGAAAAAAAATATGATAGCCTACTATCATGTACAATTATTAAAAATAATAACTCTCACCACGTTGCTACATCACTTAATTTTATTATTTTATTAATTTAACATCACTTAATTTATTTTATTATCATTATGACTTATATTAAAAAACTTAAAAAGTAATTATTTAATTCGAGAAAGTTTATAAACTTTATAAAATTAAATATTAGTCATTATTAACTTCTATGATCTGTTATTAAAACATTTATTCTTTATAGAATAAAATTTAATTTTAAATTATGAGTTAACCCGGGAGTAAACTATAAGTAATCCACATCTATGCAAAATCTAAAGAATTGGTGAATGAAGTATTCAAGGGGCTAAAATCATCTAACTTCCTATAATTTTTTTTTTCAAATTCAAATATTAATACGTCCTGGTAAAAAGACTATAAACATAAAAAATTATTAATATTTATATTTATAAGTTTATAGGTTAAATCTTAATCAAAACTACTTCATTTTTTCAGAATAAAGGAACTTCATTACAAAAATTCAGTAAAAAAGCATCTAGAACTCTTCTCAGACACATAATTCAACAAGTTTATAATGTTTCTGTCACTGACCCTGATAAACTAAATCAATATGAACCATTTTCACCTGAAGTATGTATTCTGCTAAACTCATAATGATTGACTTTGTTTAATGTATCTATTTTTTTTTTTTACTCTTTAGGTGTATGGAGAAACATCCTTCGATCTCATTTGTCAAATGATCGATCTGATTAACATTACAGAAGATGATATATTTATAGACCTTGGATCTGGTGTGGGGCAAATTGTTTTACAAATGGCAGCAGCCACTCAATGTAAAATCTGCTGGGGTGTTGAAAAAGCTGATGTCCCTTCTTCATACTCAAAAGTAATGATATACCTATACAGTTGCCTTATGTGATTAATTTTTAAAAAAAAAATTTTCATTTTAGTTTATGCATTTAAATTTTCAAAAATGGATGTCTTGGTATGGCAAAGAATGTGGTCAATATCAACTTGTTAAAGGCGACTTTTTGAGTGAAGAACATAGGGAAAAGATAACAAATGCAACAATCGTATTTGTGAATAATTATGCATTTGGGCCACAAGTAGATCATATGTTAAAACAACGATTTGCTGATCTTAAAGATGGAGCCAGAATAGTTTCTTCGAGATCATTTTGTCCACTTAATTTTCGAATGTCTGAACGCAATTTAAGTGGTAAATAAATAAATTTTTTTTCTTTTTTTTTTCTTTTATTAATTCATTGTTATTATTTTAAAAGATATTGGGACCATAATGCATGTATCAGCAATGGAGCCTATAACTGGTTCAGTTTCTTGGACTTGTAACCCCGTAAAGTATTATCTACATGTTATTGATCGAACAAAGGTAATTAATATTTTTTAATTTTACATTGCAATCTATGCTTTAATGGTTTTATACTTAATATTAACCATCAGTATAATATAACCATGCACTTTTGTTGCATATTACTTTTATACAGTGTACTCCAACGAGCAATACCATTATTGATCTTATAAAACTAATACAATGTTATATTTTACATCTATATTTCACAACCTTGTTTTATTTATTATACTACAATTATTCATTGATTCGTATTATGTTAAGCTGGTGTAAATGTTATATAGTTTTTCTTTATAGATATCATTTAAACCTGTAAATAATATTATGCACATCTGATATAAACATTTCTTTGAGTTTATTCAAAACAAAAAAAAAATAATAATTAGTTCAACTAAAGAAAACTTTTAGAAAATTACTTATTGATATCAATACCAATTTCACTAACTTTATAAATGTTATCAGATAATAAATAATTAATTTAATAAATGATATTTAAAAAAAAACCATCTGGTTTTTAAGTAGAAGATAAATTTTATTTATATCTTTGTAAAACCGAAAATGTCCATCTAATTTAATCCCTTTTAAAAGTTATAATTATAGTAAATTGTATTTTGTTAATGATTACATTTTATTGTGCACTACATGTTGAGACTGGTAACGTATTAATAAACTATTATTTGTTTTAATAAACTTTAATTTATAATTAACTAATTAAAATAACTACTACATAGTTGTATAAAATACATATTTATTTATGTATATTAAATATGTATTGATCTAATTTTAGTACTATTTAATTTTTACTTAAATTTATATTATTTTTTATATTTAACTAGGTGGTGAATATTTTCATTATTTATTTATATTTTGTTTATTATTTCAAAGTTTATTTATTTCATATTATTTTTTTCTTTTAAACGGTATTTAGTAGTTTTTTAGTAAAGTTTTTTTTTTTTTTTAATGTCAACAGCTCGAGCGGTATTTTACTCAAAATAAGCCTCCCGTTCCAAAATCAAGGGTAATTAAACACCAAAATGTCTATTGAGTAAAATTAATGTTTTTATTTTTAACAGTTATGACTTATGAAACATTTATTTTACTCATTTAACTTTTTATTTTTATTTTTTCAATCTGCAGTATTGTCCACTTATGAACAGCATTCATCGAAAGGACATGCAGTTTTATTTTTTAATAAATTTCTAAAGTATTATTAATTTTAGGTGAATGGAGATAAACAAAAATTAACAACTCCCATTTCTGTTAATAATTGTTCATCTGATGATACAGACTCATTGTTTAGTACTTTAAATGGCGATAGTGTTGATGGAAGTGCTACAACTGGATTGACATCGGACAAAACTATAACGAACAACAATGGACAGTGTGCATGGTCAGATTTAGGTGGGCATAATAGTGAGGAAGAAAATGAGAATAACGCAGGTACTTTTGTGGTATAATCAAGAACATAATAGCATATTTTTAATGAATTTAACTTATGTTTACAGACAATCACAGTAGAACTACTCGTAAAGTGATGAAGCGCAACACACCACGGCGGAGTCGTAGTTTCAAAATTAGTCCTACTACATATTTAAACCGATCACATTCTGAAACAACTGTTCCTGAAAAAAAGACTGTGGAAAAAATTACAAAAGGAAAACGAGTTGTTTCTACTAATCGCAAACAAAAGGCTAAACGAAAGCCACCAAAACGCAATGTTAAAATATCAGCATCTCTAAATTTATTGCATAGTGAAACAGTATTAAGTACTACACCAGAAGTATCGATGAGTATCAAAGAACCACCAAAAGGTTGTGTTGATCACACTTTGACTTCAATTACGGGAGTGGGAGCTGGATATGCAGCTACTCATACTGAACTTCCTCCGCCCACTGGAGATATTCCATACTCATTACAACTACTTTTAGATGATTATAAAGAAGGTTTTATGAACATGATTAATATGTTTAAGACCCAGAAATTCCGCGAAGATGTTGAAGCACAAATAAAGATTGAAAGGGTAAGAAAAATAATAAAACATTATTATTATCATAATATGCACACTAACAAATCAATTATTTTTTAGGAAAAAAAACAAAACTCAAACATGAAAATAAATCAAATAAAAAAACAAATTGACCATCTAATTAAAGATAGTTGTAGTCTATTAAAAATTCGTATGAAAGAACTTGATATTTATCCTACTAATACTACAGGTGATGTTTTAACAGCTGCTAAAGTAATTGTGTTGCGCCATAAAGATCTACAAACTAAAGTAGCTAAAATGAAAGGCGAAGTAAGTTGAATATTAAACTATTTAAGTCTATTTTTCAAAAAAATTTTAAGCAAAATAATTTATTTTATACTTATTTTTGTAGACAAATGTGTTGGAGACTCAACATTGGGACTATTACTGCAAGAGAGCTGCTGAGGTAAATGCTATTGGTACTCCAGGACATTTATTAACACATCAAACTGATAACTCATCGGATCAAGAAATAAACACTCAACGTTTATTAATGACAGAACTTATGGCTAATCGAAAAAGAAAGCATGCTTTATCTACGACTATTGAAGGGGTAAAATCTGAGATTGATAACTTAGAAAAACAAAATACATCAAATAAGTTCAATAATTCTTTGGTGAATCAAATGTGTAACAACAAAAAATCAAGAATTCGCTCTCAAGATTGGCCTGAAGTACCAGATATAGCTAGAATTGATGAAAAAAATCCAGAAATTCTAGCACAAAAAATATTAGAAACTGGTAGACAAATTGAAGCCAGAAAAATAATTGAAAATGGTAGACAAGTTGAATTATCGACACGATATCAACGCTCAAATAAAATCCATAATAGAAACTCATCAGATACCCCACTTAAAGTGCCTTTTTATGATGAACATGTCAAAGATCTCATTACAAATGCTTTAAATGAACCATCATCTAAAGTACCAGATTATACTATTGTATCACCTGCTAAAGTTGCTTTACGAAGGCATTTATCACAGGTAAAGTAAAACAATTTATATATCATGTGCCATATTAAATTTTATATTTACAACTAATTTGTAATATTGTTTTTAGGAAAAAATTTCACCCAGTCCACCAGTACAGCAACAAAATGTCATAACTAGAACAATTGGTGATGTATTGAATAACGAAATTGAAAGATGTTTGGAAATGGACAGACATAACCGAACATTAGAAATAAGCAATCAGTCAATAATTAATGCTGTTGTACCATTATCCATGCATAATAGAAATAATGATACCACCCAAGCTATAAATCATACATTGCCTTCAGAAAAACGTTCATTTATGTACATACCATTACCAAAAGCTGAACTCAAACCATACCAAGAATCTTTATTTAGTGATGATACTCCTCCACCTCATTTAACCACTCTCAAAGAGGAACCTGTTGAAGGGTAATTGTTGAATACTAGTTAAAAAATAAAATAAAATAATAATAATTGAATACTAATTAAAAATGTTATGTAATTTATTAGACTGGCTGCATCATTGCACGATCGACTATTAGATAATGATGGAGACGATAGTAATGGTGATGAAGGTTTGTCATTTAAAGAAGAAAAGACTGAATCCGACACTCAATCACCACATAGAACACTCAAACGCAGCTCTGAATCACCTGGTCCATTGAATGCTAAAAAAATGACACCTATGTCTGACAGACTTCCATCTGAAGAAGGTATTTGATTTTAAGTACTTCATCCACACTTGTTTTAGATTTTGGTTTTGGCGTGTAATTTGAATTCGTTTTCACATTCAACTTCCGAATAGATGTTTTATTTTTCTATCAGACAATCGCCTGATTGTTTTAATGTTGTATTTAGCTTGGCTTAACCTACACTTAAACATTTTCACAGACAGAATATTTATTGTCTTGTAAACTGTATTTGTTTTAATAATTTAAAAATATTAAACAGTGGTGGTGGCCATGTGCACTTCAAAAAATAATTTTTATATGAGAAAATTAGATATTTTTATATTTTAAATTTTATACTATTACTACTACTACTTTTATTATTATAATTATTATTATTATCATTATTATTATTATATTATCATTATTATTATTATTATTGTGATTATTGTGATTATTGTTACTATTATGAATATTTTATTGTTATTGTTATTATTACAACAACAAAAACAAAAACAACAACAACAACTACTACTACTACTACTACTACTACTACTACTACTATTACTACTACTAAAGCTACTATTATTATTTTTATTATTTTTATTATTATTATTGATGTTATTTATAGAATAAACTTAAAACCTATAAAATTCAATAGTTTTATCTCGACTGCTCAATAGCCCAACTTTTAAAAACTCATTGTCCTCATGTTTTTAATACTCCCTAATACATGATGTAGTCTATTATACAATGTATTATTTTACAAATACTTTTGATCATTCTTACTGCTACAATGATTGTAATTAAAATATTTTATTAAATTTTTATAATTTCACAATTATTTTTTACTATTATTATCAATACAAAGAAAACAACTTTCAACCAAATACTAATGATTCTTATGGAGTAATTTATTTACACTCATTGCATGTTTTGCTGGTTTTTTGTTGCTTGTCACGCTTATTAATTTCTATTTTAGGACTTAATACTCGTACTCTAAAGTATGCTGCAAGAAGTATTATTTAGCTGTATAAATAGAGACTTTAGCTGGCCTAATGGAATTGGATTACATAGTAAAATATTAAGGTGAGTGCACTGCATTGCGTTGTACAATACACAATATTATATTTTGGCATGTTTATGTTGTTTGTACAAAGTAATTATTTTATAAAATCTTACTTTTTTTTTTAATGGTTTGGTGCAGCACGTAAAATATTACTATAAAAATATATTTTTTAAGAGGTACGTCGGCATTTGTTCATTTTACAAGTGTGAAACAGCATTTTACATTTAGTTAAGTAAAAATATTAATGTAAATTTATCTATTATTAAATTGAAGTGAGAACATATATATATGTATTAAACACAAATTTTTACAATCCTTGTGAGTTGTGAATGAAAAATTTTACAATTCTTTGCTCATCTTGATTAAAAATGAATTATTGTAAAAATCTTATGTTCATATACTGATCATTTTCGTAGCTTAAAATGTAAAGGTATCAATTTACAATAATATTAACCTACTCAAGCAGAAAACTAAATGTAAATTTGTAATGCATTTGTAAGACTTAGATAATAAATGCAGGCATGGTGTCCTCTTAAATATGAATAATATTTTTTAATTGAGAAATTTGTATGTTTGTTTTTTTTTTATATATACAAATAACTATTAATGGTGTTTTAATCGTAGTTAATTCATTGTTAAAATCATAATATTCTATTCAAGAAATTAAAGTACACAATATTTTTATATTATTTTACTTGCATGTCCGTTATTAAAAATATGTGAACATAACAAGATCCCTTGTATTTAGTTTTATATTGATACTTTCAAAATATATTATTTAATATATAAAATAAGTTGAAAAGTAATTTGATTTTTTTTTTTAAATAAAGTAATCTTGGAAGCCATATTCTTGAAAATTTCATATATAAATTAAAATTTGCATATTGAATATAAAAACAGATTATATATTTTCTAAAACAACGCCTCTTAATAAATATATCTACTATACAACCATATTTTAAATTATAAAATATGTTTAAATAGTTTTCTTAACAAATTGATTAAAAAAAAAAAAAAATACTTTTTACATAATTGTATTTATATGTTTGTATTCCTGTAATATAACAATACATTTGTTTATTTAGGAAACAAATGTAGTGTTTAATATTATTGCATGCCTTTGGCTAAAATCTATCTAAACTTTCCATAATATATTCTATACATTTATAAAAAAACCATTATACTTACAATATTTAACAATATTAATTTTAAAAAACAACTAATTATTTGCCTGGATTAATCAATAATCTGAATATTTTAATCACAATAATGTAACTATTGGTTTTACTTTATTATTTTAACCTTATTTTACTAAAAATATGTCTACTTTTAGATGAAAAATGGAATGATCGTATTCGTGAAAGATTTGATAGCTTGGTAACATTTGCATCACTAGAGTTGGATAAACGGCGCCGTAATAGTTCAGATGCTGCTGCCGCTAATACCAGTCCTGATAGTGGTATTGGTCATGGTGATCCACCGCCTGCTCTACAGCCACCACCATCACCGTCACCACCATTTTCACCAGCACCATTAGATGGACCATATAGCCCTGTACCTGCTCCTACAGTGACTGCTCCAAACATACCATTAAGATATCAACGTCATACTAACCACAAAAAGAAGTCTTTTCGTGATAAATATCGATCCACTGGACCTAAAGCAAAAACTTGGGCTGCCAAATGGATGGACGCTGAAATTCAAAGCACAAGCAATTTTTTTTAATACAAGTATTTATTTTACTAAAATTCCTTTTCGATAACCCTATTAGTTCAAATTTAATATTTAACATTGTTAAAATAACTTTTTCTCACTCATAACAAATTTCAATTAATATATTATATTATTTGTTCTTCAATTAAAAAAATTAAAAATCCGAATTATGTGGTAATTTTTCTTTTTTAATTCAAAGTGGGAATAAATGTTATTTATTATGATTAAATCATTCGTTCAATAAAATTAATATTCTTGACTTAAAATCAGTAATCTAGATTTTTTTAATACAGGTTCCTTGTTATTGTATTTTTCAACAGTACACATTTTTATTTAAGAAAAGTTAATAAATAATAATTATACTTTTAATGAATTTATTTTTAAGCAATATTTTTAACT
Organism: Aphis gossypii; assembly: GCF_020184175.1. Taxonomy (NCBI): domain Eukaryota; kingdom Metazoa; phylum Arthropoda; class Insecta; order Hemiptera; family Aphididae; genus Aphis; species Aphis gossypii. The sequence goes on along the minus strand of NC_065531.1, from coordinate 58,527,482 downwards.
GCCTTAGTTTGATTTGTTTACTGATTGTTTGATTATCATCATTAACTAGTATTTATTATTAATATTATTATTTATTCTTTTCTTTCTTTTCTTTTTTTTTTTTTTTTGTTATCCTATTTACTGACTAGAATAATAATTAATCAAATAAATAATCTATTCAAAATAATTATTCTGAATAGAAATTAAGTACTTAACATTGTAAATAATTTAAAAATGTGTACAGTAAGTAAAATAATATTATTTAGGCATCCCAAATACCATAGAAATAATGTGTTCTTTATTGTTTATTTTAATTTTTTTTTTATCATTATTGTTATTAGTATAGGTACTTATAAATATATTTTTTTGTCATAATCGTGTCTCCTCTATTTTATTTATTATTTTTTTTCAGTATAGCTCATCACTGCCTTTATATAGAGGCCCCCATATTTATAAATATGTACCTATAGTTCTATAAATTAACAATTAGTATAAACTATTTTTTTTTTTTTGTAAATGGGGGAACTTAGACTTTTTTCAGACATCTTTTTATAATCAATTTTTCAAACTGCCACTCGTTAAAAGTGTTCAAATTTAAATTGTAAACCATTTCTTTTTTTATTATTATTATTGCAATTTGCATTATTTTTTGTTCCTAAGTTATTATATAGTTCTCCAATTTTGTACAGAATATTTTAGTGGACTTTTTGACAGATGTTATTTATTTCTTTTTATAATATTATTAAGAATATTGTACACGAAGTACAAAATTATGTTACGTACTAATAAAGTATTGTAAATATATGTTAAATATTATATTGTTTTGATGGTACATATTTTCGTTTTTTAATTTGTTCTATCATATGTTATACATTTTCTTTGAATAAATGTATAATTTTATTTTCCTATAATAATTGAAAATATATTCTTAATACAGCAGTTCTTAAATTGTTTTGATTATAAAACTTATATTCAGTGTTTGAAAAAATTATAAGGAGGATGCAAAAGTGTAAAAATATATGTGCTTACTCGAATATTAAATGTCTTATTGATTAAAATATAACTAAAAAAGGCACGCTTAAATATTTTTTTTAAAGAAGACTTGGCTTAGCCCCTTCTGCATCCCCCTCAAAATCAAGCGCTGCATGGTAACCAAGTAAATCTTTGCTCCCACAAGAATCACAAGACATGTTGTAATGTGTTGTACTAATAAATATATACATAAACACTATTTCAAAGTTCTCCAAACTTTTTGTCGACCCATAAATTTAATCTTTATAGGATACGCAACCTCCAGCTAAAATAAAATTAAGAATGCTATATAAATACGGTTAAAATAACCGTAATCGTAACCGCAAGTCACGACCCATCAAAAAAAATTTGCGACAAACATTTGTATAATCTATTATTTTTCAAAATAAATTTAAATACTTATAAACAAATAATTAATAAAGTAAAATTTTGTTGATTAAATAAAAGTTTTAATTTGATTGTTATTTATCGGAAAAAAAATGTTTAAATTCGTTGAGAAAGTGAAATTATTTAAAATCCCATTTTAGTTTGAAGTATTTTTATTTGGTGACTTTAGGAAATGACTGGTTGTTAAAAGATTTTTTCGGGAAATTTTGTCGTTTCCATTAAAGATATTTGATCACGTCTATTTTTTACTAAAAGGGATGTATATTGTTTATAAATATCATTAATAAATACGTCCTAACGTCCCGTTTTGGTTTAGAGACGATCCCGCTTTCGAGGTAAGAGTCCCACTGTCTCCAATGTACACAAAAATATGTTCCGTTTTGAAATAAATGGCGATCTGCATTGCACTGAATCAAAAAAAAAAAAGGGAGGACGTTGTATCTATACATTCTACATATTAAACTTTTATAATATTTCATTTTTTTTTCAAAAAAATATTTATACTATGAAACATAAGTCAAAGAAAAAAAATACATATGTACTTATGATATTGACAATATTTTGAAACAATTGTCTATACTCATCATATACGTCTATATTTAACAAATTATATGAAAACGAAATAAAAATTTATATACGTAATGTAATTGAGTATTCGAGTATACCTTTATATTACATATTATAATTTATAGATCTATAAGAGTTTTTTATTTCCATAATCTAAAAACATTACCCTTATTATGTATCCATTATTTTAAATAAATTCTTGTGTGCATTGTCGTATTTCATTATTGTGTACATTCACATAGGTATTTGAATATCGCTTGATTTGCATAATATGAAAGATCAGAAGCACAGTTTAGGATTTTTATGTCAGATTTTTCCATTCGGTATGTATGCTTTGATGTGTCTATACTTATATTGCGTAGCCGTACCTGCGGCTACCGCAATCCAACATTTTTGGAACGAAGATGAATTTTGTCAAAATCTTAATGCAAAATATGTCAATAATAGCCGTGATGTTAAAACTGTAAGTACCTATGAATTAATTAAAAATGTTACGACCAATGTAATTATAGATAAATAATAACCACATTAAAAAAAAAAAAAATACTTATATATCGTATCACCCAATTTAATATTTTATTATAGGTACTGCAAATACATTATTGAATTTTTTAATTTATTAAAAGCACAAGTTTTGTATGAAACAATTTAAACATCATATTTATAAATATTATTTGATGAACTATAGTATAATTCCAAACTCGTATACGAATTCCATTATATACCTAAATTATTTGTTTAACTATTTTACGTATGAAACATAGAACTTTTGGGGGGTGTTTTTGAAAATCAGTTATTGAAAAGTAGAGCTTTTTTCAAATTCTTTTGTACCCATCGCGTCAATATACAATAGGTATAATTTTATTTTATTTAGAAATCCTGTTTATGTATTTTTATTTTTATTCAAATTTTATTATATTAATTATTTTTATTTGTTAGTATTACATTTTTATTACAAAAACCAAATGTTTCAGGGGGTGTTTGAACACCCAAAACACCCCCCTGTGTACGTCCCTGAAAACCACATTTATGGATATAATCATATTTAATTAAATATAGGAATTGCCAAGTTCAGTTTTTATAACTAAATTTGAAGTAAAACAGTATTGACCGAAAAGGGAATTATAAGTTTTGACGGAAATGAGGACCACCCTTAAATTTAATTCCAATTAAACCGCTTTATTGTAACGTATGCTGTGAATATAATATTTTTCTATATATTTTACGTGAATTATTACACAACATACTTTTTACAAAGAGTGAAACGAACGCAAACGTATATTTTAAGAATATTTTAATAACTGTTCGATATTGTACCTTAATTTTTAGACCAATGTTTACAATGAAAAATTTAAAGGCGAGTGTCGGCACGAGGTTTCCAATTATCATTAACTATCATAATCGGCGTAATAATTGCCGCGACTGATTTAGGTACCTACCTATTTATTATAGTTTTATACCAACCATGAGGCATCTTATTATAATTTATAGTTAGGCATTTGTATAAAATATGTAAAATGTTATTATATGAAATGATAGGATAGTAAATATTTCTTTAAAAATGGATACATGACATCATTACTGGATGATTATTAATAAGCACTACCTATATTGTAACTGTTCGAGCTGGACTTTTAGCTACGTTGTCACTTGTCTGTGGTATCGTAGTGGTGTCGTATGGCTTTTATGGTATTCTGATTGGTCTTATTGGTAACTTCGGTTTTGTTATTTAATTAATATTTACCAGGAAATGTCCAGATTTGGGTGATCTTAACTTTTGGAAGTCGGTAAACGTCATAACTGTAGTGAACTCGGCTTTAGCGTAGGTACATATATAGCGACAACATTAAATATATTATATGGATAGTGTTGAGTTTACGACAATTGGTTGTGATATAAATTAGTCGTAAGTAGGTAGGTACTCAAATATAATATATTATGTGTACTTTAGGTTGATAAGTCGCAAGTCTTTTGGTCGTGATAACATTGTTTAAGAACGGCATATACAAATGTACAATAGGTAATTATTATTTTATACGCATTATACATAATATACATATACCTAAATGTATATTGCGATATCACTACCCGGACATATTTTAACGAATATTTGAAAGGGATACCTTATAAATGTATAGTTATTTTTTCATAATTCATTATGATTTTTAAGAAAAATGACGACAAATTTACCAATTTATATTATTTGTAAAGATTTTTTTTTTTTATAATTTATAACAATTCAAAAACATGCATTGCCCACGTTTTTTATTAATAATTTCTATGATTGATTGTTGCTCATTTTACATAACATTAACACGAATACTTAGATATGTATATTTTAATATTTTTTCTCAGATTTATCAAAAAATATTAGCAAATACTCAATATTGAATGTATCCCACTTAGAATATAATGTATATACTATACACTGTATGTAGTATTCGTATGACATAGTATTAGCAGGCCACACGATTGTACATATTATGTATGGCCTACGCGTAAATATACGTTCACTTATATTATATTTATTTACACGCTATTGTGAATAGGTATTTTATTATTGGAAAAATTGGCATGTTATCAGTTGGCCTCGAACTTCAAAGTATAGAAAACGATATTGCTCCTTGATGTATTTATATACGCCTTAGCTTTTATAACCATGCCTATACCGCATTAGTGTATAGGTACACCTGTTCACTTATTTAAAGACATATGGTTATACATTATCATTTTTTACAAATAGTTTAGTGTATACTTACGAGTTAAATCATATAATACATATGTATTCTGTAGTTTATCGTATAGCTTATATAGTATATGACTATACCTATACTAAAAAGCATAATGTTTGTCAAATTTTCTTTGAATTTGGCTTGTACTAAATTTGAATTTCAAATAAACAAATTTAAAATTTATATTTGTATTGCACAATATATACCTTGTTTACATACGCTTATTGTAATATAGAAAAATTAAAGCAAAAATTTAACTTGACCTTTACAAAGATTAGGTAATACTTACCTAGTGCGTGTACTGTTTATCTATACATCAATAAATCCCTTTTTATACATTTATATCTATTCAATCAATATTTTTAAAAATGCATAATGGATTGAAATATCGAATTCACCGTCACACTTGTCTACACATTGTAGATATGTACATTGTATAATAAGTAGGTAATATCTTTAATCTACAAGTTTACAACATTTTGTATTTGTCTTAAACCGTTTAAACTATAAAATAATAAAATTCACGTTAAAACATTTCAAATCTCCAAAATAATTTTGCTGAGATCCGGTTTTAAAGAAAACTAGGTTTCGAGTAAAATTACTCACTATTTAAGCATTGTAAATTCTTTAGAAAAACAATGTTATAGTGTACAATTATACACATTCAGTGGTGCCGAACACGTATGGTTAGTAGGGTAAAAAAGCCCAGAACTTTTTTAGGTGGTGGATAGATACTATAGATAGGTAAGTGGGTGACTGCGCTTTATATATTATAGATATTTAGATATTATATAATAAAATAATGGCCCTTGCAGTCGATGTTTTAAGAGATCAATAATATATATAGTATACAACTTTAAATAAAAAAAAAAATGATAATATAATTTTTGAGAGAAGATTTCAAGTTTCTGTGGCTACCTATTGACTTTTTAATTACAACAACTTTCCAGTGGGTGGTGAAAAAAGTGGTTTATGTTTTAATGGCCCGAATACATCAAAATTTAAATTATTTTATAATTACTGTTAGCCAAACTTATAGAAAATCTTGTATTGAATTTTCAACTCTAAGCTGCTTGTACAAACATTTTTATGAATTATACCTACAAAATAATTTACAAATATTGATGATTTTGACGAATTTTTGTCAGTATTTACGACTTATACTTTTTGAATAATAAATATTTAAAATCATTTGAGGATAAATCGTTATGGTTACACAATTTCATAAAAATTTAAAATTCAAATGCACTTAAATTTTTTCCTATAATGATATAGGTATTTAAAGTTTTATTTGAAAATTAATATTTTTAAGAAAAAATAACAAATTACTATCAATGCATATAAAAATATCGTAAATTCATAAAAATATAATAGGTATAGGTAGTTAAGGACTTGAGGTCAAGGCTCGCCTCTCTGAAATCATTATAATATAATATTAGTTATTAATACATGATGTATTTTTTTTTATTTAATGAAAATACCTGCAAATAATATGTCTATAGGTATATTATAATTTTAAATTTTAATGGTATAAATGATTATAGTTATCCTATACACTAAAAATTACTAAATTAAAATATATGGCAGCTATAGGATATTTTGAAAATAAAAATATAATTTAAAAGGTAATTTATTTCTTTTTTCAGGCAAATATCACATGCAATGGTACACAGCCAAAAAAGGTATTTATATTAATTAATAAATTTCATTTGATAAAATCTGTGAACTTAATAATTTACTTATTACTTTATAAGCACATATATTTTCATTATTTTAAGTTCAGACAAATAAAGCAGTAAAATTTTTGCAAGCTATCCCATTCCACTACACTCCACTCAGTCCACTCATCAATTCATTATAAATTATTATAAATTAATAAAAAGCTATTCGTTCAATATCCAATGATTACAATAAGCCTAACAAATGCATTTATTTTTTACTTAGGTATTCTGCATCAAACCATGACAAAAAATAGGTTACTATTAAAAAAATTGCATATACATTAAACTTTTTGAAAGGAAAAGTTCATAAAAATTTAATAATTCTTGGAATAAATAATTATTTAAAAAAAAAAAAACACTCAGTCTATAAATAATATTTTATATTACTATAATATATAAAATGTATATTTAAATTTCCAGATGGCGTAAATATGTTAGACAACGTGCGATTTTTGTGTCGTGAATTTGATTCTCTTAATTACATTTGGATCTCGAAGAATAAAGTTGACAATGTCAAAATACTTGTGGAATTAATATCATATGATAAAATGGACATGCATTTAATATTGGAGGTAATTTAAAAATGTTAAATTTATAACAGATACAGCGGGTAAATCGATATAGTTTAGTTGTTCTAATGTCGAAAATCGAAGTTGTTACATATATACCTACCTTATATTTCTTATCCATTATGTACCTACCTACTGAAGTCATGGAAATAATTTAATGATCCATATATTTATTTATAGGTATTAGGTGTGTAGTACTGGTATGCGCTACTATTGAAGCATAGCAAAAAAATCTTCATTTAGATATTTGTGGACAATTTCCAATCAGCAAAATTGTGCATTTTTACTTTTATAGTTTTTTTTAACTTCACATTGGAATGAACAGCCTTATTATATGGTACTCACTATCAACATAATAGTTTCAATAATATTTACAAATTAGAGTTAAAGCCCAAAGGTTGATATTTAATATAAATAATAATTTTATACCTAAGATTATTTTCCTAGAATCTAGACAAAAGTACCTAGACACAGAAAAAAGGATTATATACCTGCTTTCTATATAATAAACTATTTATATGTTTTTAAAATATATTTAAAACAGTAAAGTATATCAATACCAAACATATTATACACAAAATTATGGTAAAAAGCTTATTCACATATCACGTATTATATTTATACTACCTACTTTCTAGATTTTGAACAAGTACCTATACTATACTTACTTTAAAAGTTTCTGTTTCGGTTTGTAGTGGCTGCGTACCGTACTTAATTGCGGGTGAATAGAAACAAAATTTCGAAATAAGTTTCATTGACCAATAACTACAATCTAAGTATAACTATATTTATAAGTTGTTGATGTATAGTAAATTGGTTATGTTATGAAGAATCGAATTTAATTGAAAATTTTTTACTTCCATAATAATCGTCGATAAAAAAAATTGATAAGAGCAAAAATTATTTTACCTCCAAAAAATGTGTATCAACTTTGTTATTATATGGTTCTCATGAACGAAATGTGATAACTCCATTTTTTTTTTCAATTTTCGTCATGGATGTTAAAATTAAGTAACGTAATTATCAATCCTGTTTAACTATAATTGCTTAATTTTTATATTTTTTTTAATTTAAAAATTTTGTTTTCCGGGCGAATAGAAACATGCCAAATGTGTACAAGTCAGATCCCCGCAACAATGCAAAATGTTGTTGTTTATATAATTATGTAATTAAGTAATTTGAACAATTTTTTTTTAAAAAAAATCAAAATTATGTTTCTATTTAGTCACATAAGAGTTGAATAACAAATTCTATGAAAACTAAGCAGTTGTTTTTTTTCATCCACATCTGCGGGTGAATAGAAACATTGTACTTAAAAAAATCTATAAAATTTGATTTTATAGTTGGGTAATTATTGAAATTTCTATCATGTAGTACACGGTGAGACCTAAATTTTGTTGTAATTCACAGCATTACATTATATTATTATTACATATTTTAGATCCAGAGATATAACACTACCTGAAAGGAGTAAACCTGTTTCTATTTACCCACAAATACGGTATACTTAAATTTATGCTATGAATTTACTAGGTGAATAATTCATCGCACATTCGTCTTAACAATCTAAAGCCAAACACCGCATACGCTGCTAGATTCCGGAAGTTGGTCAACGGTACTACGTATCACATAATGGATACGCCGATCGGCAAGACGTTGGACAAAGGACAAATGTTAGGCTTGGTGCACTCGATTAAAATTTCCAATTTTACGATGGAGACCAATAATTCTACACTAAACACATCACTTGCCTGGACGCCATCGGATGGTATATAATATGCACAACATAAATAAATAATATAATATAAACTATATGCGAGTCTAGTACAAAAACTCACGTGTCCTAAATTCCTAATCATAATTAAGTATTTAAATTATTAACATAATAATATGTTATGTCTATGGATTAAGTCGATTAAAAGTAGATTATAATATTAATTATACATAACGATAATACACACTAAATAATATAACAACGAGTATAATATATAATAGTTAATAGTTAGGTATATCTATTTTGTGGTTATATACTAAACTTATATAGTATTATATTACGAGCAATTTCGAATCGATGGTTATATTTATAAATTGTATACATAAAAACCTAAGGTATAATTGATAAATCATAATATAATGTCATTTGAATATTATCTCTTTGATACAATGAAAACTAAAAAGTACCAACTATTATAATAATAAAAATATTATTTTCCGGAAAAACAATTTGTTTTTTACATTCGGACATTCCTACATAATTATTATCAATTCATGAAATAGTTTTTGAAATTCGTATCGTTTCCTTTTCAGTTTTCTTTCGTGTGAAGGTCAAATTTTATTCTTTTATACATATTTGTATATATATACGAGTTCTTTGAAATGATTATAGATATGAACTGTCGCTACAAAATCGTTTACCACGGGGGCCGTGCAAATGAAAGATTGAAAACTCAATATGTAGACGTCAGAGAGTCGAATTCTGTCAAATTAAACGGTTTGATTCTGGAAAGAGATTACACGGTCGCAATACAGTCGTACTACAGAAATAAGTCTTTGATCATCACTAGCGAACCGGTGGAATTCAAATTCACGACGCCGTCATGTCTGGAAATCAACCAAATCATCGAGGACTTAGTGTTGGACTTGTGCCGTAATTAATAAGTTTATACAATTATACAATTATACATTAGACAAACAAGTAACATAAGCGAGTAAAGTAATTACACAAAATAAAATACAGGACGCTTTCTTGTGACACTGTGCTTTTTCACATCTAAAAATATGTTTTACTGTAAAAATAGCATCATAATAATACACTATACTAATCTATATAAATGAGTGATTTTTGTTTAGCAGTTTTTGACATTTAAGTACCTACCTATACCTATTAGGTTACCATACTATATAAAATATGGTTTGTGAAATCAAACTGTATTAATCAGTAATCAGTATAGCGGATGCAAAGCTCAATTTTGGAACAAAATACATTCTGTCCATATTATCATTACACGTATTAAGATTTTCCTCTGTGGCCTGTTATAATCATTGATGCTGTCATCTTTGATCTTTAAACCACCACTATAAATGTGTTTACAATTTTTCTAGATTAGAATAGAAACTAGCCCTACGAGTTGGTCAATTAAAAAAAAAAATTCGGTTCAGGACTCAAAATTCGGATTATCGTAACGTCATGGCACTATCACCCGTATATTAGAGTATAACTAAGGCCCGGATTTAAATGTCCTTCAAACTAAACAATATGTCCTAAGAAATAGCCAAAAATGACTTTCAAAAACGCCTTGTAATTTTTTTTCATACGATTTTACAATTTGGTAATTTAAAATTAAGGTATAATTATTATTTTATTAAAAAAAACAAAAACGTTCCACAGTCAATAATAAAAATAAGATAAAAATTGAATCGAAATAAATCGAATACAATCGACAATTAAAAAACGCGAAATAAAAGTTTTAGCTTTGAAGCACTCGTTACACACATAAAACGAATATTATGTATACGAAAACAATTTTGTCAAAGACAGACCAAAAAAAAGACGCACTTTGCATTGAAATCCGGGCCCTACGATTAGGTACCTGCAATCGCATATAATATGTACAGCAACCTACACATCGATTATGCTGATATTATTATAAGAGACCTTTGGCTTGTACACAGTGCACATTAAATGATGTTTTTATCGCGCAGCCCCGGAGACGCCGTACGACATAAAGCTGTCCGAAGCGCTCGGCGTTTACGAGGGCAAATACGACGTCCAGGTGCACTGGAAGATGCCGAACACGACGGACGGCCGGAAAGCGGACTACTTCGAGGTGAAGCTGGGCGACGAGGCGAAGAACGTGTCGGGAAAGGAGTACGCGACGACGGTCCTGCGGCAGGACGCGGCGGAAGGCAACGCGTCGGCCGCCGCCGCCGCCGTGGCGTACGTGGCGTCGTTCGAAAACGTGTCGCTGAGCGAACGGTACTACGCGAGCGTGCAAGCGTGTTCGCCGGCGGGCTGCAGCGACGCGACGGTCGTGGAGCGGCCACCGAGCCCCGACGAGGACGCGACCGCGGCCGACCAACGCCGATCGCACTACCTGCCGTGGACGGCGGCCGCGCTGCTCGTCCTGTTGGCGCTGTGCGCGGCCGTGGCCGTCGGCCAACTGTTGCAACGTCGCGCGGCCGTCGGTTCGGACGGCGGCAGCAACAAGGGCGGCGTCGCGTCGGCGGAGGGTTACGACATGACCATGCTGAAGGGGCTGGACGACGTGGACGTGTTGCTGGACGACGACGCGGTCACCGTGTCCGACGTGTTCCTGGGACACGGCCACTTCGGCGTGGTCCGGAAGGGCGCCCTGAAGACGGCCGACGGCCGGGTGTGCTCGGTGGCCGTCAAGTCGCTCCGGGACCGGCCCAGCGGCCGGGACCTGGACGAGTTCCTGCGCGAGATACTGCTCATGCAGAAGGTCGGCAAACACCCGAACATCGTGTCCATGATCGGATGTTGTCTGGACGCCAACCGTCGGTGCATGCTGGTCGTCGAGTACTGTCAGCTGGGCGATTTGCAGACTTATCTGAGAAAGGTGAGATTACGCACACATCGCACTGACCTATAACGCACGGCTCGGCGCTGACCTTTCGAGACGATAAGCCACTAAGGCACGTCATCCGTATACATAGTTTTCATTGTCAGGATTTAGGATAGGAAGACGATTGACACAATTGCAGGTACGTGGCATGATGGGGGTTTCTAGAGTGCGTCCTAAGAAAAAAAATCTCATGTTTTGACGTATAGCTCGAGTGCGTCCCAGTTCGTATACGAAGGGCCCGGGGCACCACGAGGAGCCCCAAGCGGTGAACTGGTTTCAGGTTTACACCCCAAAAGTATATGATTATTATTATTTATTTTACCATTTTGGCCTACATACAACGATTTTTTTTTATTATATATAATGTTGGAGCGAATGTACTAAATTTATATTTATGACGTTATGCCTTTCTTGTGCGTAGGTCAGCATCAAATCGTGGTACGCCAACGACTTTTACGTTGGCCGGACGGATCCATCAGAGTTAACCGCCGTGTCGGACAGCAAGAGAGTCGAATTGCTGCAAGACGTGTCAGGTCCGCCGCCGATGGTCTTCAACAACTGTTACTTGTACCATGGTGATGAAAACGTATTCCTCACGGTGGACGACTTGCTGCGTTTCGCCAGCCAAGCAGCCAATGGCATGGTAAGGAATCAGTTTCTATTATTATGTAGGTACCTACAGATATTTATTATTATTTGTGTCGTTTTGATACCTACGACAACGCGATTTGGACAGCACACTTTACTCGTCGACAGACATTAGTATCTAACGGTATAATATTTTGACACGAATTCTAGATGTTTTTGGAAAGTAACCGAGTGGTGCACCGGGACTTGGCAGCCCGGAATGTATTACTCAGCGACCACCGCACGATAAAGATTTGCGATTTTGGCCTTAGCCGGGACGTATACGAACAGAACCTCTACCAGAAGTCGAACCGTGGCGACCCATTACCAGTCAAGTGGATGGCCCTGGAGTCGCTCAAATATCAGCTGTACACCACCCAAAGCGACGTGTGGTCATTCGGCGTGCTTCTCTGGGAAATCATGATGTTGGGAGGGTCTCCATACCCGACGATAAGTTCGTCCAGGATATACGAAGTATTATGTAGTGGATACCGTATGCCTAGACCCACTTTATGCTGTTACAGTTTGTACGAAGTTATACTAGCGTGCTGGCATTCCAACCCTGCCAACCGGCCGAAATTCGGTGCGATCAAAGACGCAATCGACAGTATAAGAGAAAATCAATGCTCATAATGTCATAATCACACATTTATACCAACTTATAATTTTTTTTTAATGATTATATTATAATATATTATATGATTTTTTTATTATAATAACTTTTTTTTAAAATATAACATATAAATTAAGACCTAAGTGAAGTAGTAACAATTAACTTGTTACCTCAGATTTAGGGTCTTTAATAACTAATAAAGATGAAGACGAAACAATTTGGGATAGGAATGCGTGTTGAGCGGGCGGATATGGTCGTGCTAGTATTTCAAGTTTAGATGTCATTTTAAAACAACCTTGAGAAGCAACTGCAGCATATAAGCGAATAGCATGTGTCGCTGATACTGGCAATAAAAACGGCTTTGGGTTATTAACTCCGATCCAACAGAAATGTTCATCATCAATATCTGACCTGAAAACAAAGAAACAATGAATTAGATGATAGATAAATATTTAAAATAAATCCATTCAAATGACAAAAACAACAATATTAAAATTTCAAAACTCAAAATAGGTACCTATATTTTTTACTATATTATCATACCCTAATTACAGCGTATCTTAATAAACATTGATTAATTATTATAAATTATATAATTATTTCTTATTCAAGTTATTGTAAGTATAAATTTCACATTACAATTATACTATCTTTTTGAAGAAACACGTTTTATTATTTAATAAAAGTATTTATAAGAAATTACACATCAATTTTGATATTTGTAAATTATCATTTAAAAGAAAAAAAAATGTCACTACATCACCAATTTTTCAAATTCAAAATCTATAACATATATTTTTGTTTAAATTTTATGATACTAAGGTTATATTAAATTATATTAAAAGTTAAGAGATATTTTTATTTTACTTGAAAAATCGATAAATACCCAAGAAAAAACAATATATATTTTTGTTACTTACTTAGAACAGCTGGCTGTGTTAGCATCAATTTTAACTTCAATTTTATGTTCAACACTGTTCTTAATTATTATGAGTACAGGTACAATACACATTCTAAAATAATATACAAATATAATAACATTTGTATTAATTGTTATAACTTAGAACATTATTATTTATTATTTATTAGTAATTAAAAAAAAAAATTTATTTTAAAATCTTACTTTTTATCAACAAAGGAATGCAAAACAGTACTAGGATGCGAAAAAGAAATATTGAGCAACCGATTCATTGGGGACTCTAACAATCCTGTTAAATCATTAGGTAGAGGTGTCCCATCAAATGGATGTATATTCCGATCAGGTCCAAATATTTTTAATCTCCCTATTGGCTTAGCAATATTTTTCGATGCATCTAAACAACCAACTTCAGGCCATGCAACACTTAAATTTAATTTTGTCAAAGAAACCCTGTGAATGCCACATATAATTCTCAATTGATTTGAATGATCTTTGATTATTACCTGAGAATAGAATAATAGATTTAAAAAAATTGAAACACAATAAAAATAAGAATATCATATTACCTGCCATAAAATGGCTAAAACGAGATCAATACATTTCAACACCTCTGTCTGAACTTTATGTCTATCAAACTTTGGCATTTTGATTTCTTTTGATAATGATTTTGTTATTGAGACAAATTTTTCACACATATCAGTTTGTGGAAATTGTTCATTATCAAAATTAATTTTAGAGATACCACTTTTATTTGTTCGACAAGCTTGTAAGAATAAATGGCATGACTGTTGTTGATCCAAATCTTTTATACTTCCTTGAGGATATACTTTTTTAGATAACGTCCATTCTGGGCTGTACAAGAATACTTGTTTTAATTTTACCTGTTCAACTTCATTTCCCTGAAATTATGATTTGATAAAAACTTAAGTTCAACTGAAAGATAAAAAAAAGTAAAAAAAAAAAAAAATACCTTATATAAATTATGAACAATTGTTTTTAGATTTAGTGTTTCACTGTTTTGATTTGCAAGTAGTGCTGAAGCAGATAATCTAACACAAGGTTTTGCTGTCATAAACCAGCTAGCCCTGCATAATTTATACTCTTGTTTTTTGGTTTCGATTTGAGATTCATAATAAAATAACAAGTCGAGGCTAAATTTTTCTGTGTCTGGACTATTGAAGCAGAATTCTACAGATTTTTTTGAATTTGGAGGGATTTGCAATAATAAACTTCGAATTTTTTTGTTTTTGCAAGAATGATTTGATTCTGAGAAAAATGAATCTTCAATTGAAGTAGACACATAAATTTTATGCAATGGTACTACACCAACATTTTCTAATGTTAATCGTATTATATTCATTTCACCAACTAACGTGTTAATTTGATTTCCAATAAAATCAACCTAAAACCAAAAAAAAAAATAAATATACAACAGGTTTGTTTGGCATTCATGTAGCAAGTGATCTACTGTTATTTTCTAGTGTAATAAGAGATCTACTCTATTATACTAGGTATAATTTGCAAAATTATAATCTAAATTACTCAATTATTCCTTTATACTATTTATGACTCAGTAAATAGAATAATAAGAATTATCAATCTATTTATTATTTTAAACTTTAAAAACAGAAAAACAATTATGTACTTGTTTTGTTTGAATATAAAAGGTTTAAAGTAATGAAACTTTTATGCAAAAAAATAATGTAAAATAATGTATAATCATAGGTATTGCAGGGTTTCAGGTTAGGTGCTTAAAATGTTTCTTACTAAAATGACTAGCAAAATTAAAATTTAATATTATTATAATTAATATGTAATTTATAGTTAATTTAATTATTAAAACCAATAATGAATATGTAATTATCATGATTCATGACTCACTTTTATTTTTTACACAAAAAATTGGAAATTTTAACTAATTTTTTACTTTTTAAATACAATTAGAGTATCATTTTAAATTGGACACAAAATAAAAAAATTAATTTACTAAAAATCTACCATAATTATAACTCATAACTTTACTCATGAACATCTTCCTCATTTTATTAATTATAAATCAACTGTTTTTGGGACACCACTTTTGTACTTATTATTATTATTTTTTTATCATAGTAAAATGCGTATTTTTTACACATTTATAGAAAATTTCTCAATGTGAATAATACGCAAAATAAACACAAATATATATATATATTTTTCTAAGATTTATAGAGCACATGAAGTCCCAAACACTGATTATAACTAATTGATAATAAACAGTTTATTTATAATCTACCTTCATTAAAGAAGTTTGAGGTTGAACATTGAACTGTATAGGACTCAACATCTCAAAACGTTGCCAACCATTTATTACTCTCTTGACTATGTCATCAGTCATAATTGATGGAATCAATAAGCTAAATTGAACACCAGTTATAATTAGAGTCCCAGTACTTTTAGTTTTCAGTCCAAGAATAACCTGATAATACATAAGAAAATGTTTAAGAATATAATTTAACACATTTTATTTTTATTGTAAGCTACTTGTGTTGTACTGGAAGGTGCTAAAAGTAGTTCATCTAGCACTTGAGGTTCTACCAAATGTAACTCTTTATCAAAAGAATATGTTAATGATAAGTTTTCAATGCATAAGGATATGTTTAATGGATTTGATAATGTCATTTGTACTTGCACTAATTCTGTTAATACAAATATACATTGTACATTATAATATAAATATAAACCATGTTAGATTACTATTTTCAACTCAATAAAAAAATAAAAAATCTCACCATCCACATACAATAACTGTCTTATTGTATCATTGCTACCATAGAAAGCCAAGGTTGGCTTAAATATTAATGGTGGAATTCCACGAGCTTCTGTAATTAAATCTTCTTCCATTTTATGCCACCTAGTGTCCAATAAGTCTTCATCAAAACTAAGTTCTTTAGTTATTATACTGTCTGCATTCAACAATATTTTGATTTTTTTCTGATCTATGAGAGGTAGGGCTAAATCGATGACCGACGAATCATTTTTCTCTGCTGCATATTCCTATAAATGATAATCCATCTGAGATAATGTAAATGTGTAAAATACAAATTATTATACCAATTTAATGTTCAAATAATCTCTAAGTATAGTGGACTGCTGTTCTGGTGGTTGACTTGAAGCTCTTGCCAACAATTTGGAATATGCTTCAGAAGCTTGTTTCATATGTTTTAAAAATGTGGCTTGTCTACCGATAGCTGTCTGTATATGGTCTTCTGCTAATATCCAATGTGTATCTTCAAAAACCTAAAAAATGTATAGCAATAATTAACACTCCATAGAAAAAATAAAAACTTTAAGAAAAAAAAAATTATATATTAGATTTTAAGCTGGTAATGAATTAACTGGTATGAATAACTTCAAGGGTGGTTATTAATAACAAATTAAATCTAATAGGTACTTTGAAGAGTCAAAAGTCCACATACTTTTCTTTACATGTTCACTGTGTATGATCCTAGATGGAATTATTTAACATTGTTTGCATATTCTAAATGATACCAATTAGCATCATGTACTTGTTATTACATATTTGCATTATAATTTGCTAATTAATACAAAGAAATGAAACTATTAATTTTTGTTAGCGTATCATACAAGTATTTATTTCATAAATATGTGCAAGTCATACATTAATATTTAATTTTTTAATTATTAAGAGTTATTTTTTAAACCCCATTTATTTTTCAGAGTCTTGAGCATGCTTGTTGTGACACAAGTAAACTTTAATGTAATTCTTAACTAACATGAGAATAATTGGGAAAAACTAAAAAAAGAAATATTTATGGAGCAGCAATATTTTATTTAGTTATAATTCAAAAAATGTTATAATGTAAGAATTACATAATATGTTATTATTTTTTATGTACAATGACGTTAGAATATTTAGACCAATTTTCATTTATTTATACCATGAACCAATTTACACTACTCTCTGTACATCTGTTTTAATTTTTAAATAATTTATGCAATATTTTTTGATTAAAATCATTTCACCCTACTATAATAGTTATAAAGATAAATAGAGCCTGGCACCACATCTTTGCTCAGAACTGTTTTTGTATCCAATGATTAATAATTAGGTAATAATGATTAAACCATACGCGCAGCAAATAGTGTTTGAGATTTGGAGGGGCTGAAGCTCAGGTTTATCCATAGATAATAAAGATATGGATAGTACATATCGGTATTATCAGGGGTATTTAAGGGGTCCAGTTGAGGCCAAACAAGTATACCTATATAGAGTATCAATTATCATTATAAAAACGCCTCAATTGCCTTCCCCTCCAGGCACGCGGCCTCAAATATATTTAACATAGGCATGGCCTATCCATATCTTTATTATCTATGGGTTTATCTTGGACACTTTATCAACACAAAATATGTAAAACATCGGTGTATGTATGATATTAGTTTTTTTGGGAGGGTTAAATTAAGCCACCCTACTATTTGCGCCTATGGATTAATCATTGAATTCAAATTTAATACATCTATTACAATATCTTATAAGAATATCATGTTAGGGCGGTTAAGTTTCTCATTCTCATAGTCAGATTGTAAGATCTTAATAAAAATCAATGCCATTTTTATGATAAAAGATTTGGATTTAAAAAATATTATTAAATAATGAAACCCCGTGCATCCAAGTATTCAAATCAATATTAAGAATGGTTTGTATTATTTTATCTAAGTAATTTGGTCTTAACTTTTATTAATGGATACTTAGATAAATTGGTTTTATAAAGAATTAAGAACCTTTCTCCTTGAAAAAAAAATATTTACCTAAACTCGAATTGTAAAATAGTTCTATTAATTTATAAAAATAAATCTACCTGATAAGCTTGTTGGTAACAGCTTAGTGACTGTTTTCTTTGTGCTGCTTTTGAATATCGATGTCCAGCTAAAACCATATGAAAAGCATACTTTCTCAACATTGGGGGTTTTTGTGACTTCAAGAAAGCATATGCTGCCTGTTCTAAAAGTAGAGCACTACGTAAATCTGAGTCTTCATTTGTCATCTGAATAAACATTTTAGCAGCCTCTCCATACATTTCCCGTCTGACAAGTAATTCACAAAATAATATTGTAGCTCTTGTTGCAAATTGAGGAACCCTGTAGAGTATAAATGAACAGTTAAGTATCAAAAATACAAAAACAAAACTTTATTATACTTAAGACCTGCAAGTGTTCAAATATGTTAATACACTCTCATTGGCATATTCTATGGCTTTTCGATTGTCACATACACTAGGACACATCAGTGCACAAATAGCAGCCATTTCAATAGCACCACTATACAACATCCAAGCGTTGTCAGCACTAAAGTCTCTTTTGGCAGTTTGGTATAATGGAAAAGCGAGAGACCAAGCACCCAAAATCATATATAAATCTGCTAAACGCCGAGTTTGAAGTTCAGGTGAATCATTAGTGTAGCTAAATAAATAGTATCATATTAAAATATTATTATGATAATGTATGTTGAGTTGTTTTACTGACATAACTGTAGCTGGTACAGCTGCTGCAGTAGGTTTATTTGTGCTAAACCATCTTTTGGTAGCACTCAAAAGTGATCGACTAACACCTTTTTTATTTGTAACCTATAAAAATAAATATAAATATAGTAATTATCATATTAGGTCAAAAATATTTTTGTATACCGATTCATTTAAAGATTGTATTTGAGATTCAATATAAGGTATTAGTGATCTTGAAACAAAATGTTTAGTCAAATCTCGTATATTGTTATGATCATTTTCATCTAAATAAGCACCATATATTTTTTGAGTAGGAGTTTTTGATTCATCATTCAAACTTTTGTTATATTCTTGTGGACTTAAAGGATGTATTAAAGAACTATCATCAGAATTCAAATTGTTTTCAAATTCTCCACTCTGATCTTGAGAGTCTATACTATCATTTAAATTAAATGAATTATTCAAGTAATCCCATATTCCTTCGGTTAACTCAGTTTTAGGATATTTACACGAATTTAATCTAAGGAGATGGCAACTACTGTGGCCATATGCTGACTGTAATGATTCAATAATTTTATTAGCTCTGAAATAAAAAAGATAAATATTAATCTTATTTCAAAAGTGTCAATAAAATACATATAATTAAATATTTCCTTAAAGTTACTAATATTATCAGAGTTCAAAATTTATATAGCTCTAAAAAATATTTGAAAAATGCATATAAGTATGCAAATCAAAACTTAGTAATTGATTTCACCACTTTACAAAATAAATTTATCTTAGAATATTTACAAAAAAAATGTGTAAAAACAAGAAATTTCAAACTATCATTATTTTATAATATACTCAATAATATAATCTACTGATTAGACACAAGTATGAGTAACCACCTATTTTCAACAATGGAATTTTTTTTTCGATAGCTATATAAAATTAATTAATACACTGTGCATATATTTGTAAGTAATATATTACAAAATAAATGTATACACAAATTTAATTTTTAGTTTAGACTTGCAAAATAAAAATATTAAATTATTTATTTTTAAAAAACCTCCCTTCTCGTATATTTGTTTCTGTATCTGTGTTTGATTGAGATGTATAATAACTTACATGGTCAAATCAGGATTGAGACTTTCGTGCAAAACAACATAATATCTTAATATAGTGGTATGAAACCATTTTGGTGATTGATTTTGATTTGGTAAAATTGATTGTTGAACTTTCTGTGTTAATATTGATACTTGTTCTTCATCAGAAGAGCTTATTACTATAACACCTAAATGTTATTAGTTAAGAAATTATTTAATTAAAAATATATTGAATTAAACATTATAATTAAATTCTGTAAAGGATACACCCTAAAAAATGTTTAGTATATTCATGGTCTGAGACATTTTGAATTTGTAAAAATGTCTTTCTCCATTTCGTAAACCACGGCGTATTTTCAGGAATTGTAATTTCCCGTCCACCTGTTAAATACATTTTTTAATATGTAATAGATTACAGATATTTAAATTACAATAATACTTAATATATCAGTTGTTACCAATTTTAACAGCAATGTTATTTGGTTCAGTTGTTATATTAACAGAATCATGTAAGCGACTTCTTTCTTTGGTGACCGACAAGGGTTGACTGTTCATATTGGAAAACATGATTCGAAGATTTGGGACATTTATTGTACTACCATTGGTGTCTTTGAAATTAACTATAAGCACAGTATTTAAATTAGGTATATATCGTAGTGAAACAGTGTATAGGTATTTCCTGGGTTATCTTACCGTCTGTCAGCCGAGCAAATGGATTGAGCAGATCACAGAAGCTCAGATTGTTTTTACGACACATTTCTTGAGCCTTGTCCGAACACAAGACTGCTACGTGTGGACAAAATATGCCACGAATGAAATCGTCGTCGTCGTCGCAAGCCATTTTTTATTGGGTTAGCCGACGTTAATCAAAAGTTTAGACACACTAAGTGGGTCTGCATAAGAAATGATAGAATTGTGCCGGTCAATGATGTCGCCGCCAGCCGGACTTTACAGTTCAACTTCAAACTCACAATTCAGTCGATTACACTACTCAAGTCTCAAGAGTCGAGGATTTCGACTGCATCGGTGGTTCGGAAAGCCAGATCAGTTAACACAATTCCATATCAGAGATCCAAATACAAAATAATCCGGTGACGGCTATAATGGATAAGGATAACATTATTATGCAGTATTCACTATATAGGTGTATAGAAGCCACTGACATTATTCAATATTATTGTGATATGGATCAGCAGTGTGACGTCATATGCGGTATATCCTAATCACAGTAATTCTGAATAGGTACCATAGTAGAAGTCTTAAAACATATGATTGAAAAACAATCGTATAATATTATCTACAACCGTGGTTCCAATCAATAGAAACCACACTTTATCATTTTTTATTATTAATCATTAATGTATTCATCATTCATCTTTTTGATCATTAACTTAAAATGTCTACACCTTAGAACATATACTATAGTCTATATACTGAGATATCTCAGTGAGTCTATAGTATATAATCTAATATACTGTAGTATACATAGGCGCCGCAAGAGGGGTGCACTTGCACCCTCCTGGCTTTTCAAAAAAATAAAAAAATTGAATGATATTATATAATATAATATTTATAATATCAAATAATAATAATATAAATTATTATTATTATATCATATAATATATAATAATTACTAATATAATATTATTTAATGTATATTAGAATTAGAAATCACCGTATACTATGCACAAATGCACCTCCCTGATAAAATTACTGGCGGTGCCTATGGTAGTTATGATCTAAGGTCTACACACTGTACGGTGCACTACACATGATAAATCTAATGAACTCTATGATAAAATAATATAGTGTTAAATGAATAAAACAATCTTGTCATCGTTTCTGGAGTCCTCCATTCTGTATTGGTAGTTGCCACTTGCCAGACGCCAGTTACCACCAAAGGAAAATATTTCATCTGTACATTTTAAAAGTGGATTCAATCCTGTTTACGTTTTAGCCAAAAATCAAAATTATCTACTTTATACGAATTGGAACGACTACCCCAGTCATTAGTTAAACTTCTGAAAACATAATTTTATTTTATTAAAAGCTTACTTGAAAACGACTTTTATACTATTTTTGTAATAGAACTCTCGAACCTTTTGAAATTGGATTTTTTAATATTAATAAGAATTTTTAAATATTTGTATTATAAAATATATTAGTAGCGTAAAAAAGTCGTTTATAAATAAATTCTTTAGCGAATTTAGATATTTTTTCATACATTATATTGAATACCTACCTAATTAAAATACTAGGTTGTAATTAATGCACAGGCGCGTAATGAATTCATTTTTCCTATACAGCGGAA
Source organism: Aphis gossypii (assembly GCF_020184175.1). Taxonomy (NCBI): domain Eukaryota; kingdom Metazoa; phylum Arthropoda; class Insecta; order Hemiptera; family Aphididae; genus Aphis; species Aphis gossypii. The sequence continues at coordinate 58,504,844 of NC_065531.1, read as the reverse complement.
TACGGAAAACTAGGTATAATAAGGGCCTTTGAGGCCACTTACAACTTACTAGTAGAAATGAGGGGTCACATACTCACATATCATCAGACATAACCTACGTATAACATCAGCCAAGTTATCTATATCTATATCTATTTCTCACACTAAAATAAAACTATTAAATTAATATTGTTTTTTGCAATTCAAAAACACTGTTTACTCGTAAAAACAGTTAACTGTAAGTGATTTTCTGTTCAAGTGCCTAAATAATAAACTGGTGATAATATGTTTCGATATGATTGTCGATTGAATGAACTAATTAATATGAAGGAAAAAATTTCGTTATTTTTATTTTTTATTATTTAATCGTTATTCTAAGAAAATAAATTCGATATTGGCATGAATGACATGTTTATAAGTTTGTAAGTAAATAATATCAGCTGGCAGCTGCATAGGTACCGCATGGCGAATACGCCTCTGTTTGTGACAGATGATTGTAGGATATTATCACTGGATATTGTTTATAAATATTAAATACAACGAGCCAATGGCACAAACGTCAAATATTTGAAATATTGCGCATATAAATATCTAGCCAATAAGTCACGAGTGTCTTTAATATTCTATTATTTATGAATTTATGATCAATGGGCAAAGGCAAATACTAAATAAATAGATGATATTTATGATGGTATTACTATGAGTAATAGTTACTAATAAATTATTATACATTACAAATTTTAAAAAATCATACCTTAATGGTTATAGGTAACCTATATCTATATGAAACACGACCAAAAGTACGTAATAACTAATAACTAATAATAATAATTATAAAATTTTAAATTCTAGTTACAGTGTTATACATTTTCAACTCATGTCTCATTGTTACAATATATACCTAGTTGGTATAACTACTAACTTTTACATTGACTTTTCTGTATGCTGTATTAATTTCAATATCCTGTTTTAATATTATTTTATTTATATACATACTGACATACCTTAATATTACGTATAGGTATACATTAAAATGTACCTATAGTATGTCTGTATGGTCTGTACATAGCCACATAGGTAATATGATCAAAGCTAGTACACCAAAAATTATATTATCACTTATCAGTAACTTACTAACGAAATTCGTTATTTGTCCTTTTTATACTTTTTTCTTTTCAAATATTCAATTAAAATAATTAAAAAAAAAAAATTTCAGTGAAGTCATTTTATAATTCATAAATATCAGGGCATCAGGCAATATATTAGTGAAAAATTATTTTATTTAAGGTGGAAACCTTTAAAATAAAATATAATTTTTAAACTGTTACAGTTCTATTAATACTAAATTATGAATATATAAAATACTCTTAAAACCATTACAGATGACGTATGGGAATTTCAATCTGGACTAAAATTTAAATAATTAATAAATACAACAAATATTTCATTAGTGAATAGGGAATATTTGCCCCTGGCTCCTTCATAGAATTTCTTCAATATGTTTTTAATCTTTTTATACAAGCTAATGCAGTGATATAAGCTAAAACAAAGGTCAAGGGGAAGATATATCTCCCTCATCCCCCCTCTAAAATACATCACTGAAGTACTTCTGCACTCCCTGCAGGAAATCTGGAAATCCTCACTGCAGGCTAAAACGGAGGCAGTGTAGAGATCTTTCATAATTAATTTAATTAACCCAAGTCTCAAAGCTAAATGTCACTAATAAGTAGATATATAATTACGCAACTCAATTGTTCACATCTCTCATATCTACATCATATTGATCGTGTGATTGTACTAAATTGTTCCATATAACTTCAATACATGAACTTCCATATAAATTCCAAATATTTACATCCCAGAAACGCCTTATGTCATTTGTCCATAGTGTGTGTAACATTGTATAAAACGTGTAACTGTATTCAAGTTTATGTTACCTGAAACTACATTTTTGAAACAGTATTGTAATATTTTTCTAAAAACTATTCCCAGGATATTTGTCACAAATAATATCGATTAATAGTTTGAAATATTATATTCCTAAATTCCTGATATGTTTTTTTTGTAACTTTAAAGGTGCATTGGTATACAGACTTCGTCCTACCTTTGAACCTCTCCAATGTAACAAATACATAAAATGTACACAGTTAATACATTAGTTGAAATGTAATTTACAAATTAAATAAAAAATCCAATTTATACTATAAATAAGATTATTTTAAAATAAATTTCCATACCAAACATAAATAAATATAAACAACTTAATATTTATATTATATTATAGTACAAGTGAAAAATTTTTGGAAAGTGATTGTGCTTCGACAAAGCGTGTACGCTTAATGTTGTACTTATTACCATTGCCAGATATTGGGGGGGCTTAACCCCCCCCCCCTGATAGCCTCTAAGCACCCTCAAAAATGTTTGCAAAATTATAAAAATACGGTACAGTTCAGTAAAAAAATTTTAAGAAACATTTTTTTTTCAAATATAATATATCGTACATTTTATGTTGAGAACATTTTACTTACATGATTGTATAATATATTAAAATATACTTCTGTACGGCAGTGGTCGATCTTTCTAGAAATATAGATCGATCGCGAATACAAATTGATTTAACCATTATAATCGGTCGATCGTATAATAGTTATTGGATAATGCGAATTGCTATATTCTATTGTAGGTATTTTGTATTTACCATTTTCGGCAATTGCGATAGTGGGAATAATTAGTTATTTTATTTTTGAGCCCTAATGTAAGACACCCGTTAAATTACTCCATATATAAATAATACAGAACACATACATATTTTTACACATAGCGATTCGCACTGGTCATTGATGATGTAATTCCTCCAGAATGCTGGTTTTAAAATAAAATATTCATTACTGTTATTATCTAATTATTGATATGTTAATTGACTGGTATGCACTGAATAATTTTGTAAATTATGTATAAATAATTGTAGCTACCCCAACATTTTTAAAGGATATCAGCTTATGCGTATTACATAGGGAATTTAGCGCGTCAATGTGTAACAACGACTGAACGACACGTTATTATTATAATATACAGTATATTATACCTACATAATAGATAGTTTATTAAAGATATTTTGGACGAAAACGATGTCTTGGTTGACGGTTTTCGAATAATAGCCCAGACTTCCACAGTTGTATACACGATTAATGATATATTAAAGGTATCGTGGTTTAATCGTGGTTGTATAGAAGTCTATAAGTAATAATAATGATATTTGACCTTCGAAATCGGTGATAACTGATAATGTTGTTTGTGTACACGATTATAGAAAGAATAAATATAATATATCTTCAATCGCTGTTATGTACTCGTCTAATGCTATAGTGTGTATTTCGACATTCGTTAAAACTGTCGTAACCTACAATTAGTAAGGACAAATATTAAAATAACAGTGAGCACCGTATAACTGGTATTCAACGAAGATACTAAATAGTTCTAGATTTCCGCATTAACCTATAGTAGCCACGAGCTGTTGTACGATACCCACCTACTCCATATTATTGATTACGATTGTTGGTAATTACAAATTGGTTAATACCTATCTAATCACGCATGTTTATGATGTACAATTGTCTTAATGATTCTGTTTTACGAAATAAATAATAAACAGCGTTTTAGACATTTTTGATTTGTTGTAGATGCCAGATAGACTACAACTCACTTCACAGTTCATGACGTTCACGGGTCCCACGTCATTTCGTCAAGACAAACCGAAGCCTGAAGAAATCAACTCTTGAGTGTTATGGTAAAAGCAATTAATATGTAGGTTTATTACTGTATAATATGTATTATTATTGTAGGTATAGTTATTATTAATTAATAATTAATATTATTATCGTTTTCTGTTGTTTTGTGGACGTAACACGCGTTATCAGCTGCAGGTTATCAATTTATCATTATATTATATTACTGTAATATCTTAGTTCAGTGGCGAAGCGAAAGCCCACATTCAAACTGCGTTGTCCACCAATCACAGTCGATGATTCAGAAACATAATCTTGAACTTTTCTTTTTTTCGAATAAAAAATTATTAGACCCACTAGCTATTAACCAAATAGGTAGGTGTTTAGGCGGCGCAGAATTGTAGAAGCACCCCGCACTCCCGAAGCTCTTCATTTTATAACTTAAAATAAACAAAGATAATTCGATAAAATTCATTCGTATCTTGAGAGACACATTTATTTGATAAGCTTCGAATTTCAATAGTACACACAAATATTATTTCGTTACTGTTTTTATATTATGTTATAATATTACAATTTATAGTCATAGATCCATCTCAGCAAACCAGCGTTTCACGATGAAATATTACAAAATCGAAATTAACAAGACCGAATGGGAAGTACCCGATAGATACCAAATGCTCACTCCCGTTGGTCTTGGTGCCTACGGACAAGTTTGGTATTAAATTTTACCAATTTTTACTATAATTTTCAACAAACCACATGATTTTTTTTTTTTTTTACTTGTATTTTTTAGCTCAGCTGTAGACAATCAGACTGGGCTGAAAGTTGCCATCAAAAAACTCGCCAGACCATTTCAGTCAGCAGTTCATGCTAAACGTACTTACCGAGAACTTCGCATGTTAAAACACATGAACCATGAAAATGTATGTCCTTTTTAAATATTAATTATTAAACTGCTTAGATAACACTTAACTTTACGTTAATATACTTACATCATAGGCAATTTTAATTTCAGGGCATGTGACTTGAAATTTATTATTATTATAAGGATCATGCTTTGATTATTTTGCTCACTAATTTACCCTGATATCTGCTTATGATTTCATTATTATTATTTTATACACTTTAGGCGTTTGTTGTAAAATATATTATGCAATTATAATATTGATTAAGTATTAATAATTAATACTTTTAAAATACTATTAAAAATTGAATAAGTTTATTGCACAAATTAAATTATTCATGCTTTCTTTAGTCACTATTATTCTAAGACACCCAATATTTAATTTGAACACCCATTACTTATAACAATAATTATAAAAACAAGTTGTTTTATTCTTTTCCAGCAGGATTTGGGATTTAAAGCATTTGCTTTTTTTCTTTTAATAGAATGCATAAAAATTATATCTTTCTACAATATGCTTATTTTGGTATTTTTTCTAGTTTTAGTTTCTGGGCTAAACAAGGAATGAATTGATTTTACAATGATGTGTGTTTTTTTTTCATGTTTGTTAATACTTATGGTAAAAACTCAACTTTATCGGTGGTTTCTGGTAATAAATTGGATCTAACTACTTTAGTTGTTTTTATTTACTTTTGTTTTATGTTTTGTCTGCTTTAACTACCTATGGAACAATAAAAGTATTCAAAATTTCTAATTTTCTGATAATAATGCTGCAAGAAACAAAAACTATAAAGGATTTAAGTACATTAATGATTTTAAGCTGTACTGTCAATGTGATGAATACAATTATATTAGATTGGTCAATTTATGTTGCATGTTTGTTGCATTATTTGTGTTCTCGTATTCATTTGACTTATAAATTTATAATGGGAAAAGTTGAGGTATTTAAAAGTGCAGTTCATAAAAGTTACAAATCTGGAGTAATTTGTAAGGAAAAAAGAAAGATTTTGAGTTTGCTTGTTTTATATTTAAAAATTCATTTTTGAGTGCTTAATGGTTATAATAAAGTTTTTATATGCTTTTTAAACACTTATTTTGATTCTTTTAGGTGCTTTAAGTCCTGAACTCTGTGTATTAGTAAGGGAATATTACATGTCATTAAAAAATATATTTAACCAAATTATTAAAATTAATTGTATATTCTTATGTTTAGGTAATTGGATTATTAGACGTTTTCACACCTGCAAATAGTATAAATAATTTTAATCAATTGTAAGTTTTTGTATAATTTAAAACTTATGTATTCTTAATACTTTTATTTTGTTATAGGTATATGGTCACTCATTTAATGGGAGCTGACTTAAACAATATTATACGTACTCAAAAATTGTCTGACGATCATGTCCAATTTCTTGTTTACCAAATTTTACGAGGTTTGAAGTACATTCATTCTGCTGGAATAATTCATAGAGTATGTAAAATTTATTAATGTATTATGTATTATTGGTTATTTCATTACTAATAATATGCAATTTATTTAGGATTTAAAACCATCAAATATTGGCGTGAATGAGGATTGCGAGCTAAAAATATTAGATTTTGGATTAGCACGACCAACTGAAAGTGAAATGACTGGATATGTGGCTACCAGATGGTACAGAGCACCTGAGATAATGTTAAACTGGATGCATTACAATCAGACAGGTTTAGTTTGCATACTTATTTACTATATAATATATATAAAATATTTATTAGGGCAAAGAATTATAATATGTTCTATCAACATATAAAATATTTATGCATTTATATACTTATTATCGTTAAAATACACAAAATATACGTAGGTGCAAAAAATATTCTGCTCATATTTATAAAATTATTAAAAGTGTTAATATGTATTAACTTAACTATTATTATAATTAATTTTAAATAAAAATCTAATAAATAATTTAAATAATTAAACCTTGTATAACTTATTGTCTCATTGGATTGCAGATAGTATTTTGAGTATTCACTCTTCTAAAAAGGTCATGAACAGTAGCGTCAAACTACTTTTTAGTAGGTGGTGCATATACACATTTTAACCTCTCATCCCTACCTAGATACCTTTAAAAATATTATTTTCATTTGGCCATCTATGATCAAATTATTAATGTATTATTATGTTCATATTAAATAGGTACCTAGTTCTAAGTGTAAGTTTTTCAAAATTATATAAACGCAGTATCTACCCATCCTTAATTTTAGGTGGTGCATTTGCACCACCTGAAGTATTTGGCACCATTGGTCATGAACAAATATTAATGAAAGAAAGTACATTTTTATAATTTTTTTTATGTATTTTATGGAAAATTGCTGTTGATTACTAAAGACTCATAAATCTAATATTCAAATCAGAACATTCCAGTTTTCAAAAATGTTATTCTGAATTGCGAAAAAATATTCAATATCTTTCCAAAACATTAATACATACTTAAAATTTACTAAGACATTATTAAGAACATAGTTTGGTTTTTATAATTGTTTTTTTATTAAAGTTATTATTGTGATACCTACAAAAAGTGTTATCTTGTTAGTATTATAGTAAGCATTACCAACAAGCAATTATCAATTAAGTATTGAAAATAATTAGCCAAAATATCATAAAAAGAGCTGAAAATATCCTATGTTAGACATTAGCTTTAACTTATTATTACTTTGTTTTTAAATATTATATTTTTGAAAAATACTAATACATAATAATTAAAACAATTATCATTTATTTTAAATTCTAGTTGATATTTGGTCAGTAGGCTGTATTATGGCTGAACTTTTAACAGGAAGGACATTATTTCCTGGTACAGATCGTATCCTTTTTAAATAAGTTTAAGTCTTCTATACTAATTTACTATTAACGAAAATCTAACATAGCATATATTTTTCTTATAAGATACTAAAGACATACAACAATTAAATTTGATTTTGGAAATATTAGGCACCCCATCGAATGAACTGATGCAAAAGATATCCAGTGAATCGGTAAGTGCCTTATTATATCATATAATAAGCTTATAATCCTTAACAGCGTCTTAAATTAGATGTGGATCATTTAACACGTGTATTAGTTTTGTGTGGAACACCGTCCGATGAATATTTAAATAAAATTAAAAGCTCGGAGGTTTGTGTGTCTTATATTTTTCATTTATTTGGTTGTGGTAATATTTGCTTAAATCAGTATCTTGTGTTGTAAATTTTTATTTGGTATTTTAGGCAAAAAAATATATACAGTCATTACCAGTAATGCCGAAAAAAGATTTTGCTGAAGTATTCAAAGGAGCTAATCCACTAGGTAAATTTTTTATTTAAAAATTATTAAAAATTATTGTACAAAATCTTAATGAATTACTTTGCGGATAGCTATTAAATTGTTAGAAGAAATGTTGGAATTGGACGCTGATAAAAGAATGACTGCTGAAAAAGCACTTGCACATTCATACCTGGCTCAATATGCTGATCCAACCGATGAACCAAATTCACCTCCATATGATCAAAGCTTTGAAGATATGGAATTAAATGTAGAAAAATGGAAAGGTAAAGTATTAATTCTAAATATTTGAGTTTATTAAATACAAAATTATTAATTTAATTTTTTCATTGTCATTTGTAAAAAAAATACAGTTTTTCAACAAAAATGATTTATCAATTGTATTTTAAATGTATTTACAGTATAACTTCGATTATCTAGATTAATGGTGAATAAAAACCAGGGTTAATTAAGATTTTTTATTTATTTAACAATGTTATGTACATATGTGTGTACATTGTCTTGTTATTATGTTATATCAGGTCCCAAGACTTAAAATATGAAGTAATTAATATTTTTTAACCCTATTTATAATACTGTCTACAGTTTTAATAATTAATCGTTATTATTTTTATCGTTTTCATCCTATATACTACTTCCACATCTATTTCTTAATACATTTTTGGAAGAAGGTTCATGGTTAATTGAGTTTCTGCTGTACATATTAGTACCTGTATAAACCTATATTCTAAAAATAAACTATGAATTAGATAATTAGATTATTTAATGGTCATAAAAAATTATTACATACCTTATACTTACATCTTTTAACTTTTTTTATTTTGACTTAAATTATTCAATGTTAATGTGTTCCTGAGCGTGCACACTCATCTAAATTTTCCTTTTAAAAGATCTTCACAAAATATATATTTCAGATTATTAAAATAAATAAATGTATTTTAATTGCATATTTAACATTTATGTTATAGAACTTGTTTGGGAAGAAGTTGTAAGCTATGTTCCACCCACACAACCAGAATCAACATAAGTTACTTTAGCATAATTTTGATTTCTTGTATAATTACTTTTGCAAATTATTGTAAAAAGAATGCTCAGCTTTATTAAAGTGTTATTAATTTTTATAATTATATTTGTAGATTAATATTTTGATTATTGTTATTGTTAAATAAATTCATATTCATATGAATTGAATTAAGATAATTTAGCATGTAATTATTTACCGTTAATTGTATTTTATATATAAAATATTTTCTAACATATTTTTTAACACGCATTGTTTTATTCTATGCAATAATTATATTTTTGTTTTCATTTTTTAAATAATTTATGTTTTTTATTTCACATTATATTAAATATATTTAAGTACGCTTTACACATAGGTTTACTAATTATTTAAATAAAAAGCATTACTTTATACTTCACTTTATTAATAAAAATTCAAAATTTTGTAGAATACATATTTACGTATCTAACAAATTGAAACCTAACTATTTCACAATATTTAAACAAATCACTTTGTTGGAGGCCAAGTCCATTGGTCAGCACTTGGTTTAACAATTAATGATTCCCATGGTTTATAGGCCAACATCTGTCTAGACAAAACCAATTCATTTTCAGCTTGTACAATAAGCTCTTCAGCTTGTCCACAGTCAATTTTCTTTTCAAAATCTTCTACTGCTACAGTCTAAATAAAAAATGGGTTAGTTATAAACCTTATTTACAATCATGCATTAAAAGCAATACTTCTTGAACGATTTTGGCTCTATTGCTTATTATTTGCTCAGTGTATTTTCGATATGCCGCATCCTCAGGCATTTTACGTAAAGTTCGAAGAATCTTTCCGTACAACACTCCTAAAGTATAGTGTGGACTTTTTGCTACATTAAGCTTTGTGAGACCAGTTGTCTAAAAAAAGTATTGACATTCATCATTAACATGAAATACGACAAATGTAGGTACATGGGTACATTGTTGATAAGGTTATTATAGCGTTATTAATAATTTTAATATTGCATATTTTTATGAATCGCGTGAAACAGATTTGAATGCTAACAATTATTATAAAACAATCGTTTCAAAAAACAATCGATACGCTTACCTTTTTTAAGTATTTATAAGACATTTTGAAGGACAACCAAAAACTTTTCTGTAAGTTTATTTTTCAGTTTACACTTTATTGGAGTAAAATAAGTTAATCAGTGATTAGTGATGTTATCACTTATCAATAAAAAAAAACTACAAGACCGGAGAATATTACATGGCCATCAGCAGGCTGAGCAGCAGCTGTTTCCATTTTGTTATTATATCATTAAACCTGATAGTAATAAGTAACCGATAACCACAACGGTTTTAGATGTTTTAAGTGTTTTAACACAGATTTAACTACACAGTATAATAGAAGTATTATAGTCTGTAAGTTTTAAACACGAATTAGGATAGACTGTTTTAAATCGAATGCAGGGCACAACATCATAGACTATAGGGTAAATACTAGTATTTATAATCATTAGTAATAGGTAATATAGTATAGTATTAATATACCCAGTGTCGACTCAAACCCACAGACATATATATTTATATGTCTGTGCTCAAACCTAACCTAACCCCTTCCCCTCACAATACCGGTCATTGCTATAAATAAAATACAGTTGATTAAATTCTCCAGACAGCCTGACACTGATTTTTTTAGTAGATTACTAACCATCACCGCTCAGAAAGAAACTGTAAATAGGTACGCCACTGCATACAATTTAATTGATGATTGATGAATAAATCAATTATCATTTATCATATCTAATATAATTAATATTTGGTTAAATATTTAATCATTAAAGTAGATAGTATGAAAATTAAGTTACTATGTACACAAAAAATACATCAATACATTAGTGTAAAACTATAATATCAATTTTGCTTAATACTTAGCTTAAAATATAAAACTGAACATTTTAATGTAAACTTAAAATGGTATATTATTGTTCATTGTTAAATTTAAATTGTTTATTTTCTAAGTTACATAATAGTTTTAGTTGAGTCTCGACTGCAATGTAGGTATTCATTCAAATTAGAGCCTCGTTAGTCGTTAGGTACCTATAGGCTATAACTGAGTGCAGTGGCGTAGTTATTGGGGGGGGGGATATGGGGATAGATCCCCCAGAGCCTTTTTTTTTTAATGTTTAAATCATTGACTATTGAGCCCCCCACTTTATGTTTAACCAATAAATTACATATCCCCCCCCAGAACAAAATCATAACTACGCCACTGAGTGCGCCGAAAGAGTGCAAGTCGGCTATCAAGTTCTACGCATCCTCCTGTATCTCCCTGCTATCAAAACTGGTTTCCCTATGGCAGAGTGACGTTTGGGGATGCGCAGTAAAACCGAATATGGTCGCCGCCGACTTGCGCTCTCTCAGCGCACTCAGTATTATACAGCCATATAGGTATACGTTTTATTATTATTAAATATATATTTCATATAGGTAATTTTTGAATATTTATACACTTAAAAAAAATCTAAAAACTCTGACGGAAAAATTAATTTACGACGAAAATAACTTATACATTGTGTAGGTAATTAATGTATAATAATATAATATGTATTTTTCTATCATGATGAAAATAGCTCGTAAGCAGATTAATATTATAATTAGCTGACCCTGTGCACTTCGTTGCCCGTTAAAAATGCCAATTCTATGTAATATTATTCGAATATTGATTAATTTGTTATTTAATATTCGGTTTAACGGTGTTCAAAACTTAGACATTTTCATTGACCGTTTTGATTCTCAAAAATCTTGTGAAAGCTCCACTTTAATATGCGAATTTTGTAAAATGCTTTCTTATTGCTCACTAAATTTGTGGTACGATTTTACGAATGTTTCGTGTAAATTGTAAGCATCGATCTATCAGACTCTCTTATGATTATGCGAGCAGTATATTATCAAGTAGGCAATCCGCACGTGGTGGATTGCGGACCCCGTGAGATGTGTACCTAAGTTTATTATTTCTAACATTTAAGTTTCAAAGTTATATAATTTTTTTTTTAACTACGGTGGGTAAAATACAACAATGTGCCATCTCGTGGTTTTTATATTGTTGCCTGTTGGTAAAACAGTAAAACTTGGTATAACTTGTTATGTTAGTCTATTGCTGTGAATTTGAAATTTACTGTGGACATTGACTTATTTCGCTAATTCTTATTTTTGTTGTTATGGTTTTAATAAAATATAACAACAGGTCTATAACTATTATATTCAATCATAATCAATAGCGACCTTAATATAGTTTATTTTCTTGCTGGAATGCAGTGACAGTTATACATTGTCTTATACATTTTTGTCTCCATTTTTATATACATAGATTTTTAATTTCTTTTTTTACTATGACAACGATTTAAGTTTATATGTCCATTTGCTTGCATTTTTAAAACCAACCTTGCTATAACATTTTAAATAAATGATTTATTTAATTTAAATGGTTGCCATTGACTACCAAAAATAGTTTAGTTTACTATTTGCTGGACAGATGGCGCCTCTGTAATTTCATCACCACCTCATCATATTTCTCTAACCCGATAACTTTCTCAAATTTTTCGTCCGTAAGAACCTTTTCCTGGCAATTACGACCCAAACAAAAAAAAAGATTGAGCAAAATCTAGATAAATATATTAATATATGTATATATATGTATAATATGTATAGTTAATAGGTATACCTATTATTATTATAATGTTCTTATCTTACTCGAGTATACTTAACTCAATATGTATCACGTGGTACTATAAAGCTATACGTAGAGAGTCTATAAAGACCGCTATACGTAGTATTGTTGTTTCATGACGAGTTAAGGAAGAATAAGGATGTTGTGCTGAAAATGCAATTTCATTAGCTATTACAGTCAATGGTGGTGATGATGGTGTGTCACTGCTAGAGCGCGGTGTTTAGGTGTTTAAATTAGCTCTCACTTGTTACTACTGGAGGTGCCTTGTTTTATATATAAACAACCGAACCCCATTTTCAACTGTGAGGACAATCACAGAAGTCGACGTCAATCAGCCCATGGTAAGTTATCTTTATTTCGTCATTAGTCGGCTTTACGGCAGACTTACTTTCCATTGAAATTAGTGTTGTTGTATGAGATATTTCATGATGGGATTTTCATAATAAGTAATAATGAATCTCAGTATCAAATATCTTACATTACGGCACTGACAATATTTTGCCAAAAAATATAAGGTAACAGCTAACCTTTCTTGTACAGGAATGGCTTTTCGAAAATTCGTATCTTGTTTTGAAATTTTTTGGACCAATCAAATTTATTAAAAATTCAAAATCAATAGACGACATTCTAACGAAATTTCTATATTGTCCGCTTATTTTCTGTTGCTGAAGACAATTTAAGCCAGCGAATGCTTTCAATGGATCCTGCAGCCGCAATACTATTCTCAAAACTAAGAAGAAATATTAAAACTCACGATAGTTTCCTAACCTTGGCCACCATGTAGATTTCACTACTTTGATAGGCCGACTTTATTTGGAGGGAGTTCGAACTTTGCCTTTTCTCACTGTTTGGTTTTTGTTGGGGATATCAATGATATCATTTATTTTTATGGGCTTAAGCATCGTGGAGGATGTATAATATGTGTTTTTTTGCGATTACGATACGGTCGTGGCTATTTCGGTAACTCCTTCTTTGTATTATACAAAATAATGATAATGCAGTGATAATATTTCCATTCAGTTCATAATAGTATACAATTTTTCATCAATGTTTTCTTATGACGTTATCACGTAAAATTTTCATCCATAATATTATTAAAATATTCTGTATTTGAATTATTATAATATATTCTGTACTTAAATAAAATAAATTTACGAAAACATTATAATGTTTTATAAATATATATATAAGTCAACTACAACAATTTCTTATTACCATATTGTAATGCTGTTTGAAAGAAAACGTTTATGCTTGCCAAGCGTGCCACTTTATAAGTACGTTTAAAAATACACTCTCTAAAGCCGCATTAATTTTGAAAAATTTTCAATTTTTAGATTTTTCCCTTTAGTTACACCATACAACCTACCTTTGTGTCAAATTTCGCGTTTCTATCTAAATACAGGAAATGTCTTATAATTTTGATGATGAGAGAATGAGTCAGTAACAATATTGAAAATGTTGACATCCTCCCATTTTGAAATTGCACAATATTAAGGGCTCATATTCTTACAGCAGCCTAAGCTACTCGAGATTAATCTGTGTTTTAAATTTCAAAAGTTTATCTTTAGAGAAAACAGAGATATATGGGAGATATATGGGTTAGAAAAACTGGGCGAATTGGTTCATATAAAGATAATAGATATACTGTCATTGCTGGAACTTGGCTTGACGTACTGCCGTGCTCTCAGATATTTGTTCCACACGCTTCTCAAGGAAGGCGTCGCATAGTTTATAACCGCTATCCTATAGTTTTAATCACTGACTTATACCAGAGTCAAAGTGACTATTACCAAAGTGATTGGGTTACTTTATTTATCCACATCTTCGTGTGTATAATATATCCCTGATGCATTCGCGTTCTTTAATTTTTTCCAGCTAAATGATATTCAAAACTCTTTTGGTGTTGTCTTGGACCTTGTGTTCTCCAATGTTAACAGTATCTATATCTCTAAAGCCGTAACTTCAGCAGTACCTTGTGATCCCTACCACCCGGCTCTTGATATTATGATAAAGTTAGATAAACCCTCCTCTTTACTTGATCGCTCCCATAATTATTATGACTTCCGCCGTGCTCCCTATTCAAAAATATGCGAATTCCTAAATTCATTTAATTGGTTGGAGACCATAATATCCCTCGACGTTGATGAAGCTGCTAAGGCAATTTATGACGCCTTGCACTTTTGCATTTTAAACTTTGTTCCGAAAGTGTCTTATATACCTTCGACATTCCCGAAATGGTTTTCAAAAAATCTCAAACATATTGTTTTTAGCAAGAAAAGGGCACATGCCAAGTTTAAAGCTTCTCGCTGTCCCCTAGATTATGCGGAATTTTCCGCACTTCGTGCCTCTTACAAGACAGAATACAAGAGATGCCATACTGTCTTCTTGTCTCGCACTGAGTCTATGCTGAAATCTAACCCCGGGTCGTTTTGGGACTTTGTCCGAGTTAATAAATCTAGCAACGAAATTCCCCACTCAGTACATTATGAGAATTTACAAAGCTCGGGTTCAGAGTCTGTCTCTAACTTATTTTCCCATTACTTTAATACAGTCTATGTTCCTCCTTTGTCTAATGACCTTTCGTCTCCTTTTTTGTTCCATGACCTACCTAGCACTTGCTCATTCAACATCGATGATGTGGACGCTGGTCTAGACGCACTAAAAAATGTTAAGTCGGTAGGCCCCGACGGCTTGTCAGGTATATTCTTATACAATGTGAAATCTTCATTATGTTTTCCACTGTGGCTACTTTTTAAACGTTCAATCGATAGCGGAGTTTTTCCCTCTTCTTTCAAGATTAGCTCTGTCACTCCTATTTTTAAATCTGGTGATAAGGCTGATGTCAAAAATTATAGACCTGTCTCTATTTTGAGCCACATATCCAAACTGTTTGAACTTCTAGTATTGAGAAGTATTCAATCTCCAATTAACTCTATTCTAATCGACGAGCAACATGGATTTAGACCTGGTCGCTCGACCACTACTAATTTAATCGTTTTTAACGATTTTGTTTTGAAGGCTGTCGAAAAGCACATCCAAGTTGATGTTATTTACACAGACTTTACTAAAGCCTTCGATAGAGTCGACCATGGCCGCTTAATCGAGACCCTATACAAAACTGGGTTCGGTGAACCATTGTTGTCTTGGTTCAAATCTTATTTGTCAGACAGAGTCCAGTGGGTAAAAGTGTTCGGATGAAAATCATCCATCTCAAAGGTTTCTTCTGGTGTTCCTCAAGGAGGACATTTATCTCCAATATTGTTTTCTTTGTATGTAAATGGCATCAAAGAAATGGTCAAAAACTGTGAACTACTCATGTTTGCCGACGACTTGAAGCTCTTTAGGAAAATTGAAAACTTATCTGACTGCTCTACGCTCCAAAATGATCTCAACAACCTAGTCTCGTGGTTTAATAATATTGGTCTTCAGTTTAATGTAAATAAATGTCATTCCATGTCATTTTTAAGACACCGCTTTCCTATTAACTATACTTACTCCATCAATGGCTCAAGTGTAACATCGGTATGTAGTAAGAAAGACTTAGGTATTATATTTAATTTCGATCTCAACTTTCACTCCCACACTGAAATGATATGCTGCAAAGCCTTAAAAACGCTTGGGTTTGTAATGCGCATTTCAAAGGAGTTCAATCTATCTTCTTCATTAAAAACTTTATACTGCTCATTGGTGCGTTCACTATTAGAGTATTCATCGGTCCTATGGGACCCTTATACGGTATCTGTCTCCTGTCAACTAGAACGTGTTCAGAGACGGTTCTTATCTTGCGCAGCTTTTGTCTTAAAAATAAATCATCCTCCCCACGACTATTTCTTAGTTATGCAGGAACTCAGCCTCATTTCACTGGCTGACAGGCGAGTTAACGCTAACATAGAGTTTCTGAATAAACTGGTTGATGGTCGTATAGATGCTCCCTCACTTCTCTCGTTAGTCAATTTCAAAGTTCCTTCCCGTACTACTAGATACCATATTCCTTTCGTTGTTCCTGCGCACACTACCAACTATGGCAGAAATAATCCATTAGACCGCATGATGCGGCTGGCCAATGAGAGCACCGTTCATCAAAACTGATACATTTATTATTATATATTTTTATATTGTTTTATTATCATTATTATACTTATTATTCTGAATTATTATCTTATAAAAATTTAATTGTGTCATTGTGTTAATTATTTAAATTATATATTATTGTATTATGTTAAACTGTTGTATAGGGCCCAGCCCGTTAACAAACAAATAAATAAATAAAATAAATATAGTCTTTACGTTTGACATTTTTATTTTTATTTTAAATACTTATACCAATTTATTATAAGGAAGAAAATATTCTATTGGCGTGAGTAAAGGTCTTTTTTAAAAAAAAGTAGATATGTAGAACATTAATACAGTAGGTAATACCGTGGCTGGATGTTGCCCATAAGCTAAATTCCTAAATAATCCAAAAGCGTACAAATAATTATCCCATCATAAGTGTAAAATATTACGTTTTTAACAACCCATCAAATCAATTCTATATAATAATATAAATAATAATTAATAATAAGGTATTTTATTAAAATAGTAGTTATCATTAATATTTAATTAAAGATTTATAGTGATATCAAAATTTCTAATATTCAAATTATAGTTAAAAATAAAAATTTTAATGTTGAGTATTATTTTAAACAGTAAAGTAAACGTCAACAACAAACACTCAAAATTCAACATTAAATTATTTTTCTATACGTTTCTCATACAATCAATTTGGATCTACGACTTACAGTTATGGGGTAATGCAAAAATCTCCAATCTAAATAAAAAATATAGAGGTTCCAAAATATTACACTGAAGAATAAAATTACCGATTCTCAACATATGTATCTTAACACACCCTACATAAAGACCTACACACGTTTACACGAAGATGCCTAAAGTTGTTATAAATGGTTCCACCTGTGCCTTAACTCTCATACTAATCCTCTCATAGTCTCATAAACAACTCAATCACATTAGTCATCCCGCGGGAAACCCTCCTCGTAGCCTTAATCAAAAGTGGGGTAAAGACCTGCTAATTAATAATCCTTGATTCAAAACGAGCAAGAAATTCGAAAAAAAAAATCATACAAATTGTTCATGTTTTCTTTTTCACGTAGGTAGCTCATATTCTTATTGTGCCTGCTTAGTACAATTGGTACATATCGTGTGTGAATTAAGATAACAAATAATAAAAAAATAATAATAGTTATTCAATAGCTATAAATTTATAATTAATATATTTTATAGATAACGCAACAGCGACGACTAAAAAACCGGGAGTTTTTGTAAACAAAAACGGCAACAAATCCCTTATTACATCAGGATCCTCTTTTACCTCTTATATATTATATGTATGATATGTACATAAAATCGTAAAATAAATAATAAATAAATAATTGCTAGAGGTAGGTATTCGTATTCGGACCTCTGCAGCTGTTTACATACATAATAATATAATATATAATGTATAGATATAATATGTATCATAGTGGCTTTTGCGTTTCGCCATTTGTGCAAAACGAACTTCCTGGTCCTCGGGGGCGATGTTTCATACGTGCGCGCGCACAGTTTACACTCGCACAGATGATGATTCATACACACGGGGCCGGTTAACGCGAGACAGCGTCATCATCCCTCTCGTCCGCCACTGCCGCTGTTGACCCTCTCGCGGTACGCCGCCGCAGCATCCGATAATCACAAAATTTGTCTCGCACATGCGCTCCACCGGAGTCAACATCACAACACGCACGCACCCTCTATACAAGCACACGCACACATATATATAACGTGAAACGCGAATTCATAAATAGAGTACAATGCATTATCATGTATAATAACGCGGACAGCGATCTCTCCGAACGCCGCCGCGCGACGTGCAGGCGTTGTACCCCGCGAACACACGAGTTCGTCTTATAGTAATATTATAATATACATGACGTTTTTATTCGGTTTTAGTGACAATATATTATGGTCGTACGCAATAACACAATATTATTTATAATAATACGCCACCGCCGACAACGCCGCCTCTTGCAGTCGACACACCACGCGCGGAATACCACACGACACGTCAACGCGTCAACACGTCTTAGACGCGGTATATACCTATATAAATTATATAATAATAATAATACACATACGTACACACACCACTCTTATTATTGTTCTTAATCACAACACTGCACCTATATGTATATGTCGCAGTGTTTATGTCGCGTACCGTAAACAATACGATTATTGTGCAGTACATCGAGTCGTATACTATATTATGTACCTACTACTTAGAACTACGATACTTCTATACAATCAGTTCCTACGTGACTGTACCACAGAATAGATAGAAAATCTATTCTGTGACCGTACGACCGCCTTATCGAAATTTTTTTTATTTTTTTTTTTACAGAACACACCCGGACATACTCATCACGATATTATCTCGTTGTCGGGCACATAATTATTATTGTTTATTACAGCTCGTCGTTATCGGCTAGCCCTCCGCTCCGGCCTCGTAACGAAATATAATAATAATATTATTACGGACGCGCGCGCCCCACGATCCCTGCAGGCGTGGTCTTCCCCCCCGGATCGTTAGATCGATTCCCGCACAGCGTCCGCGGTCCCGCCGCCGCCGGAACGCGCTTTCCGTCTGTCGCGCGCCCGACACGCACGACGCACCGTCACCACACGTCAAGTACGAGTACGAGGACGTCCGTCGCGTCCGATCGCCGCGCGGTACCCGTCACCCTCCGCGGACGCGACGTCGTCCCCCGGCGTGAGTCACGTTTTCAGTCGTGTTCCGCGCGCGCCGCGAGTGACGGACGACACAATCAATAACCTTATCACCAGCGGAGCGGCACACACACGCACACGTACACGCGTCGCGCGCGCGCGCCCGTCCACGAGCAGTACACGCAAACACACATACTCGCGCGCGTTCCGTGTACAGTCTCTCGTACAACACGCGTATGCCGTGCTCGCTGGTCGTTTGACACCGTTGTGCGCGTTACTTGGCGGTGCTGACCGACCACCCGACGGCCACGAACGCGCGACGGCCGCGTCCGCCGCTCCGATTTCTGCCGCAGCCGCTGACCGCTGACCGTCACCGCCGCCGCCGGGCCGTGCCAGTTGTAGTCGTCAACAGAGCGCCGTCGGCCGAGACCTCCGTTTCCGTCGTTAAATGTCGGCAAAAAATAAATCCATCTGTTCCGGAAGGTGAGCCACTCGTAGATTTCAGGTCGTCTCGTCCCGTAGGCCGTATAGGCAGTGTGGTTAGTCGTGTGTCGCGACCGATTGCAGCGTCCACCGCCGTCGATGTTGCTGTTGCTTCATACTCCTCGATTGCCGAGAACGCAGACCCCCGTGGCCCTCGAATCGTTTTTGGCCCTGTACCGTCTTACTGTCATTACTCGGGGTTCGTCTGGACCTGACGTCTCTAGCGGTCCTCGTGCTGTGTTCATGGACAGTGTCGATTTTTGCGCGTCTAGTCACTAGTGGCCGGTGACCGTTTGTGTTTCATGATCCTCTAAGTCGAAAAGTATCGCGCCTAACCCAGTTTTATATTTTGAAATTGTTTTCGATGTGAGAAAACCAGTTTATTTCAATGTTTTCGGTACATTTTACGTTGGAAACGTGATCACGATTATGAATTTCTAGTAAGAATTTTTTGTGTTGTTACTTCTGACACATGTTGTGTGTGTACTCAATGTCTTTTTATAGTAGGTATATTCATTCACTTTACTTATCGACATCACACCATTTTCAATAGCTTTTCGTTTGTCCAACAATTTATTAATAATTATAAAAGATTATTTAGCACTTTGTTAGTTGTGTAATTATTTGGATAGATTATATTTAATACTAATTGTAATTATTTTGTAGACCAATATAATCTTTCATATTTAATTCATTTTTTTATGCTTTTATGTTATGACACGTTTGTGTGATTATCCAATAATATTGGATGTTTCATAATTCAATAATTATCTAGCCCATATCAATTATTATTTATTATACGTATAATCTGTTTTTAATAATAATTAATAGGTGTAATCTACATTTTACATAATCAAAAATGAGTAGTCTTATAGCTATTTTATAATTTAAACAATTTGTATAATTTTATGAATAGAAGAATTACAACTATACCTAAGTAATAGAGATACAATGTCATGTTTTTGTTGATAATTATTTTATAAATGTACTTATATCAGACAATGGAAATTTAATTTTCAACATGAAATATTTCTGTTTTATCATACTTCTCTTATAATGAATATAAAATACATTTCAATGTGTAATCAAAACATAAAATAATTTTTTGTCTTTAAATGGTTGCTTTTTTTCATATTTCTTAAGTTATATATTAGGTATAAAATACTAAAATATTATAAATACTGTAAATATTGTAAACACTTATTGTAAATGATTAAAATAATGCCGAAATATTTTGAATAATAATTTATTAAATAGGTAGTAGGAAAGAATTATTTATTTAGTGGTATTTCTGTCAAATTAATAAGTGTACATAGGTCTTTGATATAGTTGTAGGTAGTTAATATATATAATATAAACTAATATTGTTATTGAAATTAAATCAATATTATAGGTTCAGTAGTGAAATATAACATTCAATTGCAATACTCATTTTATACTCCAAACATGTACTTTAATAATGTATACAGTATTTTACTAAAAAAATTAAAACAATAGTATCTGTTGGGTTTGCCGTATAAACGAATTACTAATTGATCTTTTCTTGAACTTCTAATGTTAGTTGTTAGTTGCCATAACAACTACAATGTAGCCAAATTGCATATGTTTTTAATAATGGCTGTTTACTAAGAAAAAGAAATTTTAACATCCACCCAGTATTGTTTTCAAATATTCTACCTAATATTTATTTAACTCCAGCAAAATCCATAGGTAGTTGTTATATTTTTTAGGACATTATAATAATTTATTATTCAAGTGTTAACAATAGTTAATTATTTTGTAAACTATAATACTATAATATATGTATATTTTTTGTTTTGTTTTAGATTTCAGAAACGGTGGGACCCGTATTTTGAAAAGCTATGATAGGCTTGAAACTGGACAATGATGATTTATCAAAAATTTTCCCTAAGTGTCGCCCATCTACTGTACGATCTACAGACCTAAATTTAAATCCCCTTTGTGACGACGACACAGACCATGACATGGATTTGACTCAGTCAAATGAACGGCAAAGAAATAGGTACTAATTATAAATATACAATAAGCTTAATAAGATTTTCTGCTTAATATCCCATCTTTCCCAAAGTCCCTTGATGAAAAAGTCCAATTTAATACATTTTTAAATTATTCCCTTGAATATTGTTTTAAATGGGTTGTACTTTATTTTAATTTTAAGGTTAATTATAAATAATCCTGCATTATTAAATAGGTGTGATAACATACGTGGAAATGGTACTAGAAAGCGTAACATCCGTGGAATAAGAAAATTTCGAGCTCGCAGAAGAAGTGATAGTGATGCTAGTCAAGATTCATCATTAGAAACTAGTATTGAAGACGATGAAGAAGAAATTAATGAAAACATGGATGAAGACGATGATGATGAATCTGATATCAAAAATGCATCCAGTGAATCTGGAGGCATGTGTGACATTGGGGCTGCTAACCGAACAAGAAACTCAAATAAAATCAACTCAACATCACATCAATCTACATATAAATTGAGAGATTCAAGGTTTGTTAATATTATTTTGGTAAACTATCTAAGAATGTTGAAAATAATCAATAAAATAATTAATCATATTTGTGGTTAACTTACAGAATAATAGAAATAGCTGGAGGTCGAGAAGTCTATAGTCAAAGCCGAAGTAAACCTGGACGAAAAACCCGTCAATTACCTTTGCCTACTGAAGTTGATTGGATCAAATCACCTGGTCGGGTTTGGGAACTTCGCAATAGGTAAGTTAAAGATTTAATTTGATATTTTATTGGACAATTTTATAATTTTATGGTGCCTAACTTAATTATAATATTTACAATTAAATAATATTTTTATTTTATTTTAAATTTAATTTTTAATTGTATTTTGTAGAGGACTTGATGTTTCAAATACTGAATCTTCACGTGAAATTTCTGAAGCCGTATTTTCTACTGATGTAAAACCTACTAAACATCAACGACCATTATCCTTAGGTATGTAAACAATTATAAGAATAAAATGTATTTTATTTACTATTCATTTAGAATTAGATGATCCAGTTTTGTTTGATGATATACATAATGACATGTGGGATAAAGTTCAACATGAAACTTCAATTGGGCACTATGGGATGCATCATCATAAAAATGCGTATCAAACTATTGATCCTTGTCAACACCATTTAAATTATAAAGTATGTATAGATATTTTCTTTAAATTTTAATATTTATTATTATTTGTATTTCTTATAGACTAGTCAAAATGGTGATATAAATATGATTGCAAATAGCAATCGATCAGAAATATCAAGCACTGAAAACACTGATGCATTAGTTAGATCTCAGTGTGAAATTCAGGCTAATGATTTTAATGGATCACCAAAACAATACAGGGAGGAAGAACAATCAATGCCATCTTTATTATCATCTCCTACACTTTATATGCCCCGGCCAGGATTTCCTCAAGTATATTTGTTGTATACATAGTATTAATATTATTGTGTTTATAATCCTAATAATTTAATATTTTTTCTTAGAGAGTGATTCAAGATGATTCTAGGTCTTCCAGTCCATCTCCAACAATGAATTTCGATTATTTGTATGAATTTTCAGAGACCAGAAAAGTTTTAGAAGAATTCTTTAAATCTGGAGCTGAAAATCAGGATACTCAGCCGTTGCAATTCCAGGTATACAATAATATATTTATATTGGGATATTAATTATAATATTTTTAATTTGAGTTTTTATTTAATTTGTATAGAAGAAATTAAATTATTTTGTTATATAGTGTGATTCACTAAATATGTTCACTCCCATTTTGTTTTGAAACTACTGTGATTCTAAAATGAATTAAAATTTTTGGAATTTTTAAATTTATCTACTTTAATTGTTCATAATCCCAGCTGTAAACCTATTGATGAATATTTAATTGACATTAATTGACCATTATCCCTTTTCTATTACTATACAATTATTTATAATATTGTCTTGGAATATAGTATAAAATTTATAGCACAAATAGGAGACCATAAATGTTTGTACTGGAATTATATTGACTATTGAATTTTTGAGATTAAAGTGCACTAGGTAGTACTGGACACTTCTGTAAATTTTATTATGCATTAATGTTCATTTATATTTTATTATATAGATTTTTATATTATGTTTTTATTAATTATAATTATTATAAAAAAAACTCATAAGGTCACGGCACACTTATTGAAAACTACTGTCCTAGACCAGTGGTTCTTAGCCTTTTCGAATGACGGAATACTTAACATTTTATAAGGTTTTCGCGGAACACAGCCGTAAAATAAAACAGTAGTTATATTAATTTTTTAATATATCAAACAATAATAAATTAATGTTTTACATAAAACAGTTTGCAAATATGTTAGTAAAATGTCTTATATCTTAGTGTTTTGTTTTAAAAGTCAAAATGTTAAGAGAATAAAACTAGAAATACTTAATAAAAATTTTTTTCACTGATTTTAAAATTTTGTCAAAACACTTATAATAAGTCCACCGAACTCCGGTTAAGAACCACTGTCCTAGACTGTAAATTAAGTCTTGTAGACCTTGTTTCACTTGAGAAAAAATATATGTGGACAGTGTGATGATAATTTTTGATTGTTTTGTTTATATATTTTCAAAGCCATGTGTATTTAACAGTCATTAAGTTAGTAAATGCTAATGTTGAAGATAATATTATGTTAGGTGAATCACCCTTTATTTTATAATTTTTAATAATTAGGATTTATTTGTATATTGTATTGTTAATTATTAATAATATATTCATATGATGATTTTATTTGTTAACTTAATACATTTCTTGTCTAGGATTTGGAGTATGAATTGCGACGAAGAATACCAGTTTCTGAACAAGGTAATACATATGTTGGTATGCATCTATCAAATGAAGATGTCCACAAAAATTCACAGTTATCCCCACTTAAACATGATTCGTCATCAGATGGATCTCGATGTTTAGCTGGGGTTCATCAAGTATGTATAATTATTTAATGATTGATGTTGTGAATAACATGTTGTATGATAAATATTTCTTTAGAGCTGTGTTGGAAGGTATAGTCGTAATGTGACTTTATCACCTGAAGTAACAGACTGTGAAGATGCTGGTATGGGTAGTGATGGAGAATCATCCTCTATGGTAGATGGTCAACACCTTATTCCATTATGTGGTGTAACATGTATCACCATGCCAGTCTTAGAAGATGGACTGTCTAGTGGTCATACTAGTGATACAGATAATAACAATCCAACTGTATGTAATGAATATTTTATGTTTACATGATTAATAAAATATACTGTTTATGTTCTTAGGTATTGTTAATGAAAAGACAAATTAGTGAGATTGAAAGAGAAATAATAGAACGTACAAATAGGGCCAGTAAATGTGATAGCATTGATGCAAATGCAAGTGAGGTACTTTCCAATAGCCAAGAAACTGGAATTCAGTTATTGGATTCATTAGGTTTGTTTTTCAAAAAATTTTATAAATAAACTAGTATCTTGATATTTCAAAGTCAAGTCTAAGTTAAAAGAGGGGTTGTACCTAATTTAAGTTATTAAAAATTAAAAACTTTTTTGATTATATAAGAAATATAAAAAAGAAAAACTTTTCATATAACTTCATTAAGATTGAAATTTAATAATTAGGGATGGGTCAAACATCAGTTTTCATAAACTTAAACTTTGAACTTTTGAACTATAGAATTTTATAATTTTAACTATAGCAAAATTTAAAATATATTAATAGTAAAATAATGTTAACATTTAACAAAAATAATTTAAATTTAATTTGCTGTCATATTCAAACATATTAAATTTGATTATGCCTGAACTATTCAATTTATTTGAAATGTTTGAATTAAAACTTAAATTTTTTTCTGAATTTTGAACTGTTAGAGAACCTATCCCTAATAATTACACAACACATACAAAATATCATTTTTTTTTTTTTAATGTATTCCTATCTCTTAAAAACAAATGACTTAATACAAAGCATATGTTTGGTTTTAGTGAGGCCTGATGAGAGTAGAACACCTCCTCCGCCAGCACCAACAGCACACCGTAGTGCAAATGAATCTGCTGATTTAGTTGAGGCTGCTATTCATGAAATAAGATCTAGTCTTAGACAAACAAAACCATTAAAAACTACTAATGTAGATGATGATATATCGCCAGGTTGCAGTCCTAGCAAAGATAGTACGAATTCAAATACTGCCAAAACTGAAGATTTACCGATTTGGGTACCAAGGTAAAATTATTGTTTACTAATATTTCTTATCAATGATTATAAATACAATTGTATATTGGTATGAAATATTAATAAACATTAGATTAAGATTTAAAATAATTTATTTATAAGTATACTTTTTTTTATTAGGCATAGAGGTACTGGTTCTGGACCTAGTGGCGACGAAGGTAAATATATAGTTATTATTTATTTTTAATCATTGTTTTTAGTTTTACTTATACATATTTAATTATTAGAAGAAGCTGATACAGACTTAGAAACTGATAGACTTTTAGGACAACAAAGAACTGATGACACTGGATTCTTTGATGAAAAAACTGTAAGTTTTTAAATAAACTATAAAAATATTTTCCTTGACACTTTGATAACCCCTAGTGGTTTTATAGTATTTACTCAAGTGGCGTATATTGTTTGAGCAATTGTAACATATGTTTCTAACCCAGTCGGTCAATTATTTTAATTTTTAATTTAAATTTTTAAAAAATAAATAAGCATTTAAGTTACAAAAAAATAAAAGAAAACAAATTAGTTTTGTATAAAATATCACCACAGGACTGGAAGAAGTCAAAAACACGGTCTTTGTTACCGTTTAGTTTGACAACATCAACAAGCAATACGTCCACACATCCTACACCCGTAGAACCGGCTGCTATAATTGAAAAACCATTCATCGTAACCCAAACCCTTAATCCTGCAAAAAAGGTTTGCCTATGTGCTTTTGTCTTCAATTTTATACATTTTATTAGTTTATTGATTTAATTCATTTTTTTGGTCATAGTTCTCTGTTAGACATTATACAAAACACTGTTATTGTTTTTGTTTGCATCACACAGTTTTTATTTTGGCTTTTAGTTAGTATCTACATTTCTTACAACAGGTGATTTTTCTATAGTATGAATTACATAACTATTTTACTGATTAAACAAAATTAGTTTTAAATTTTATTAATTATTTAAAATATTTCCTTTTTTGCAATCACTGTAATTAGTTAATTATCTTAGAATTTTGATAAATAGTATTATCATTTATATTATTATAACAATTTAAATTTCTACTTTTGTATTATTAGTTGTTTTTTTTTAAGTAATTACTTTTAAAAAGATCATTGAAATTAATCTTTATAAACTATTATTAAAAATAAAACATAGAAAAGTATTTCTTTTTAATCTTAAAGATTATTTTTTCAGTTTCTAGGAATTGTCACAAATGTTACTCTTTTCTTAATTTTCTTAAATATGATTTACATTTTAAATTGTGTTAAATTAATTTTAAGTACTTTATTCTTTTTTCAGTTTTAAGTGTATTACAAATTTATATGAAAGAATGACAGATTCGTATTTTGATGTATGATTTTTTAAATTTAATTAGTTCAAAAAAAGAAAATATACTATTGCAATAGCTTAGAAATAATATCTAAATTATTTTGTAATTGGAAAATTCATAAATTGCTCAATCATTTTTATTGATTAATATTTTTTGTTTTACAGCCATAAAAATACTTTATACTTAAATATAAATATTTATAGATTAGTTAATTTTATTATGGCTAGAAGAAGAAAGTTAACGTTTTTTAAAGTTGTCAAACAAAAATATTATGTCTTGTGTTTGAAATATTTAACACAAATTTCTAAATATGTATTTTGTTTACAAATGAAGTATTTTTATCAGCATTCTAAATTAGACTACCTATTCATATTTCAAATTTATATTATTAATTCAATTTTGTAATCACTTGTTGTTAAGATTTTTATTTTGATTATATCTGCTTAATTCCATATAAATAAATGCTTCACAAATATTGTAATCCTTTAGTTATTTATGTAGTATTATTTTCTGTATTGAATGAAGTATTCTTAAATAAAATTATGATGGATTATTCAAATTTCAAAATAAAATTGTAAAAATTATTGATAATAATGATACAAATATTTTTTTTATAGGAGAAAGATGGAACTAAGAAGAAAGCTCGCAATAAAGAAGGTCAGTAAAATTGAAATGATTTAATAATAACTTAAATAATTTGTAAAAACAATGAATAACCGCTAATATATTATTATGCCGCATGGAAAATTGAGAAGCAATTTTCAGCAGTATTCAATAATGATTTTGTTTCAATGCTTTAATTGCTAGTCAACACTTAAAAAGCAATATAATATCATTTTGATAATAATTATGCTTAACTAAAAAACTAACTAAACTTGAGGTTATGATTATGAATAATGATGCTTTTACACTTGCAATCAGCTTGCTTGTCAGCAGCAAAGTACTTCGAGTTAATTAGTTAAAGCCTATACAAATAACTTGTATTCTACAAAAATTATAACCTCCGTAAATCTGTTAACTTAATTATATAATATATATTTTTAGTTTTTAAGCCAAACTAGATGCAATCTATTAGTTGTTCAATTTATTAAAAACATGTTTTAACAGTTTTATGAGTGGAAAAACTATTTTAAAAATTTTTTTCTTACTGGTTTATAAATTTAAAAAAATGGTATCTTTATAGGACAATTTTAAAATCATTAGTAGTTCTTATGAGATTATAAAAATTCTACTTTTTAATTAACTGTGTAGTCAAAATAATATAAATAAAAATGAATTCCTCGTTGGTTATAACTTATAAGTAAGAGGTTAGATGAAGTAAGTGAAAAACTGTGAAAAGTGTCAAATGAATAGAAAAATATGATTTAACTAAAAGTTTTACTGTATCATATATATTATATTATGTACAATGTCATTGGAATATTGTAAAAGTATGGATATAATTTGCTTTGCGTACAATCTATTTTCACTCATGATCAAAATCTGGTATGTTGTGAAATTATAAAAACTGATTAATTATTAAATAAGTTTTTCCGCGTTTTTTTTTTTTTTCAAGAAACTTGTTTTTCAAGATTGAATAAATGTATATTATTTTATTTGTAGTTTATGATGTATTCAAAATTATTTTTTTTGTAATTCTCTAATATAATTGATTAATGAATCACTTTTCTCATAAGATAGTGATAGAATAATTGAATCAATCAATATGGGAAAGTGGCAAGTGCATAATGATGTGTTTCACATGCTTCACAATAAAAATATTTTAAATTTTGATCTAGACTATTTGAATTATCTAAAATTGATAAAATGGTACATAATTATTAAAAAATAGAACATTAAGACTTTTCAGAGTGCTGACATTTTTTCATCATTAGTTATAATTTTATTCTAAATATATATTTTGTAGTTTGACAAATACAATTTTGTATATTTGCCCTATAAATCAATATATATATATCAGCAACTAGTTTATTTCTGTTATTTTTTACAATAGATATTTACTGAGGTTATTGTGTAAATATCAAAATGTTAATGTAGTAATCAGATAAAGTTTAACTTGTACATTTGGTTTCACTTACCTCACCCTCTTACACATAATTTTAATCTTTGAGATAAAAAATGTTCACTGATTTGTTTTTTATATACAGGATATAATATTTTAAAAATATTACTAACTACTATATTTTGATTATATATGTGTATTTAGAAATTTGTTTTACTTTTATAGAACGTATTATTTTAATTTTTACAATATAAATATCTAAAACATTAGTAATTTCATATTCTATCTTAACTATAATGAATATAAAACAGATGAATCAATTAATATTTGGTAAATTTTGATTCCTAAGATTGCAACTTTTAATATAAATTTTTATATTATATTTTTTAGCTAAAGAACATATTAAATAAAATATTCAATAATAAACGGGTTAAAAATTGAAATGTTTTACTAATATTTTTATACAAGTAAATAGCAATTAAATATTTATAATTACACATTTATATAAAAGTCTATTCAGAATGATTTTCTAATATTTTTTTATAGTTTTTTTTTAAATATTTAATACATTATTGAAGATTCAGTTAAGATAAATGAAGCAAGACAAATTTCTAAAACACCCAATATCCCATCAGAACACTTTTATTTGTGTGTAAATATATTATATTATATTATGTATCTTAACAGCTTTGTTTTGTTTTTGTTATTCGTTAGGAATACCTCAACACCAAACAGGTATGCTTTGATAAGAATATATAATTATTTCCTTATATATTATAATTTTACCTGCACGATTTTAATAAAATTTCACATTAAAATTAATATGTATATGTATACAAATACTTAAATACATAATTATTATGACTAATATTAAATTCATTTCTTTTAAAAATGTTATACTCTTCAATTTTTATAAAGTTATGTTATTATTGACTTATATATTTAAATTTTAAACACTACTTTGGCCAAATAATTGTTCTGCTTTAATTTTAAGATCTTACTATTTCACTCTTAATATTTTTTTTATATTATACAACATACCCTAACCATTTAGTTTACTGTGCAATTATTTACAATTTTTGCCTAGAGGTAGATTTGGATTTATCTATTTAATTTATTTTCCTTACCTTTATGTGTGCATGTTTCATTTATGTAATAGCATTATAATTGTGAAGTTGTGTATTGAGTAACTAATATATATATTATTTTAACTGTAATATTGTGAATGAATATAGTATGTATGTTTTGTAGCTCTTAGATCTGTATAGTTATGTTAAAAATAAAATTAACAATTGTTAATACTTAATACTAAAAAGGAAATTAATAATAATTGTTATTCAATTTTTGTGACATAGAATGTACAGTATATTTTTAAAATACTATTTCCATTTTTTTCATCATTCTAACACTAACAATATTGCTTTTTTTTTATCAACTGCACAACATGGAATTAATACAATATTGCACTTGATTGCACGGTAAGTCCAATGAAACACACAACTTTTATATCAACATTAAACACTTGCTTTAAATATTTTATCGTTGTAAAATTTTCAACGATTAATTTTAATAATATATACATGCAAAATATTAGAATAAAATAGTAATATCTAATTTTACATAAAAAAATTTCTGAAGTTATAACATTTTAACATTATACTAACTAATATTAAAACCTCATAAAACTAGTGTTTGAAATTTTATGAATTTTAAATTAAATTTATAACTTAAACATCTTAAGTATAGGTGTCTAAAATTTGTTCTCATATATTTTTTAATTTTTAATTGGTATTTAGTTATGATTCACGAACCTGCAGTATTAATTGAAGGTGTTTTATTCCGAGCACGTTACTTGGGCTCTACACAGTTAGCTTGTGAAGGACAACCAACTAAAAGTACTAGAATGATGCAAGCCGAAGAAGCAGTGTCTAGAATAAAAGTAATATAATTAATAATATTTTTCTTTTAATATTTTATATATTCAATTTATCTTATTCTGCTTCCTTACATTTGGATTATAAAATAGGCTTTGGTAAGTTAGATGAGTAAAATAAATCATCTGTGTTTTATTAATAAATAATAATATTGAAATAAAAAATATAATTTGTTTTGACAGGCTCCTGATGGTGAGACTCAACCAAGTACAGAAGTGGATCTTTTTATATCAACTGAAAAAATTATGGTTCTCAACACTGACTTGAAAGAAATAATGATGGACCATGCCCTTAGGACAATTTCTTATATAGCTGATATTGGTGAATTAGTTGTGTTAATGGCCCGAAGACGTTGTTTTCTTACACATCAACCATCTGACTCCACCACAGAAACTTCATTAGTGCCTTCAAGTGTAAATGGTGTTGATAAAACAGCTAACAACAGAACTCCTAAAATGATATGCCATGTTTTTGAAAGTGATGAAGTAAGATATTATCTAATATTTCTAAATTATAATTGTACCTATTTAGAAGTTGATATTATATTAGTGATGGTAAAATTTACCCCAGTTCTTTTTAACTAATATTTACTCAAATGTAAATTGACTGACACATGTCATATTATTGATATTAACATTGCTTTTTTCAAAAATGCTCATAACATAATTTCATATTTTCATCATTGTTGTTGTATTGAATAAGCATATTATATTCTACTGAATAATAATTAATACAATATTTATGTATATTCGAAATATGTAATACATATAAATACATTTTTTTGGTTATATGCTAGACCATATGTAAATTTAAAATGTAGAGCCAACAATTTTTATTAATTATTTACAATGATATATTGAGTTGGTGAACACATTATTTTAAATATGTACTTATTAAATTATATTTATTATGTGTAGGCACAATTTATTGCCCAATCTATTGGCCAGGCTTTTCAAGTGGCATATATGGAATTCTTAAAAGCAAATGGTATAGAGGATCATAGTTTTGTCAAAGAAATGGACTATCAAGAAGTATTGAATTCACAAGAAATATTTGGTGATGAATTACAAATGTTTGCTAAAAAAGAGTTGCAAAAAGAAGTATGTTATAATTTATTTGATTAATGCCATCTATACTGATTATTTTTGTTTTGCTGTCAGGTTGTAGTGCCAAAATCTAAAGGTGAAATACTCGGTGTTGTGATTGTGGAGTCGGGTTGGGGTTCAATGTTACCCACGGTTGTGATAGCCAACCTGGCTCCAGCTGGAGCAGCCGCACGCTGTGGTCAGTTAAACATTGGTGATCAAATTATTGCTATTAATGGTGTATCACTAGTTGGTCTACCGTTGTCCACTTGCCAAAATTATATCAAGGTACTGATGAATTTATTTATCCCACTGGCTTTTGATTTGATTCTAATAAACTGTTTTTCTTTTTTATTTTTAAAGAATTCCAAACCTCAAACAGTGATCAAATTAACTGTTGTCCCTTGTGCTCCTGTAGTCGAAGTAAAAATTAAAAGACCTGACACAAAATATCAACTTGGTTTTAGTGTTCAAAATGGTGTGGTAAGTGATATAAAAGTTATTTATCTTATTATTTTAATCAAAATATTTAGTATACTTTATTTTATTTTATATTACAGATATGCAGCTTACTTCGTGGTGGAATTGCAGAACGTGGCGGGGTACGAGTTGGCCATAGAATTATTGAAATAAACAATCAAAGTGTGGTAGCTGTGCCACATGAAAAAATCGTGAACCTTCTGGCAACTTCAGTCGGAGAAGTAATTAGATAATTTTTTATAGTTATTACTAGAATCCAGATTTATATTCTGTTAAAATGTTTGAAATAAGTTTATATTCATCAACAGTTGATGAAATGTTCTGAAAATTAAATATTTATTTATTTATCTAACCATAATTTATAGCTTTACAGTCATTATTCATATATATATATATATCTTAAATCTTTAGTATTTTATTAAACTAAACATATAATTATGATTATTTATATGCAATAGGAGGTACATTAACATCAAATATTAATTACTATTATACAATGTTTTTAAATGAATGTATCAATTGTTTAAAATTTTCCAGTGTAGTTAGTATAGCAGTCCGTGATTATCCTCTTAAATATTGTGTTGACCGATCTATCCACATCTGCAGATATTAAAAGAGCACTTTTCATGTCTATGACCATTCAACAAAACTTATTTTTTTTTTGCTGAAGTTGTACTATTGAGTTGGAAAATATTTCTATTTAATCCAGTTTAGTGGAAATATGCTAAAAAATGCACTAATTTGTAAAAAAAATTTTTTTTGATAGATTCTACAGGTTATGAAACACTGACATATTTCGTACTCAACCAATAAAACATCATACACTTGTGAAAAATATGTTTTACATAAAAATCCAGACTAGTTACTAAAAATTTTATATTTTTAAAAATAAATTACAATTTCTAGATCATATGAGGGGTTTTCATAGACAATATATATATTTTTCAATACTCATATTAATTAACATGTTTTTAAAGTGAATCTATTTGAAAATATATACAATAATAATTTCTATGTTGATTAAATTTAATGTATGTTTTTATTTTATAGATTTTGATGAAAACAATGCCAACATCCATGTTTCGTCTTCTGACTGGTCAAGAGACACCTGTATTCATCTAGTCTTAAAACATGAATAGTCAATACAATTAATGTAAAAAATTGCCATTATGAGTTTAATTTAAACCTCAAGAAGAAAAGTATATTTGTGAGATGTTGCGGTATGACTTGACTAAATATAATGTACACATTTGGTTATGTGTCTCTCTAAACAATTGATACTGCGCCTGGTCAGTTTGTGGGTTTGTTAAGAGTTTTTGCACAATATCACAAGTATCTTCTTCTTCCATTTCCTTTTTAATCATAATATTATCAAAGATTGAAAGAAAGAAAGAATTAAATATGGAGACAACAATTTTCCAAGCATTATTTAATTTGAATTTTCAACTTATGTTTTTTTTTATTATTTCGAGCATCTTGATATTCAAAAACTCTAAATAATAAGAAAAAAACATCTACATGATGATTTTAACATACATTGCATACACATTTAAAACACAATTTATCAAATATTGCCATATCACAAAAAATATTATATTATTGTACTATACATTGAATTGTTTTTCTAAGTCTAATCAATCTAATTAAGGCCCTAATTTTTATTTTTTCATACATTATGTTTGTTTTTTTTTTTTTTATATACTTTTATTTGGTATTTTTTATTATTATTTTTTTAATGTTGTTATTGTTATTTTATTTTTATTTGTGATAATTACCTTATTGCTAATGTATATGACATTGCTGTAGCATTGTATTAATTTATACTTTGACCAACAAAATTGTAAGCACAACAGCATTGTCGTCATTTGAACAACTCAAATTTATGTATCATACATAAAATGTGTCTACGGATGCATTAGCTGTGACAATTCTAATTCCTAATTATTCTAGTCATTGTCGTGAATGAACATGTTATGATGTAATTTTTAATCCTAATATTTATTGTGGTCATTAGACTTAAATATTATGTATTATAATAAAAATAAAATAAATATTTAAAATATACATAATTATTATTATTTATATCTATATATTATAATATATTAATATGTATAATGTTTATAAAATGCGTTTTTACCAGTTTAAATCTAAAATCATACATGTTTTAAGTTTGATGGTTAGTTTTTTAATTTTACAAGAATTCGAGTATATAAAGGTAACAATATTAATAAAAAGTGTTTAGTTTTACTTCAGAAATGTTGTAAAAAATAAATACGAGGTACTGTTACTTGAAATGTATATTAAACTAAATAATATAGATAAAATATTGACTCGTGCACTGTACAGTCTTTAGGTAAAATGATTGTGAGAATGGTTAACCTTAAAAATAGAATATTTATAAAATTGAAGTATAAATTGTTATTTGTTCCCAAGATACTATGAAAACTTATAAAAGATGAGTACCTAATATAAGATTTTTAAATTTGTTTGATGATATCAATGACATATTGATTGTCAAAAAAATTTTTTGATTATTCTCATATAAATACTAATATAGGTAGGTGAGTAAATGCAGTTAAACATATTACCTACTATGTTTAAACCTAAAAATTAGGCTAC
The DNA here is from genome assembly GCF_020184175.1 of Aphis gossypii. Taxonomy (NCBI): domain Eukaryota; kingdom Metazoa; phylum Arthropoda; class Insecta; order Hemiptera; family Aphididae; genus Aphis; species Aphis gossypii. The sequence continues at coordinate 58,469,262 of NC_065531.1, read as the reverse complement.
CATAACATTTTGCTGTAGAGGGGTTATCCTTTTTGTAACATATGATTACACTTTAATTACAGCTGTGTAAACACTAATAGCAGCTATTTTGAATTGATGTTCAATTTGTTATAAATTATAATGTATGCAATTGAAATAAAATGTTTGACTAATAGTGATCAGATATAAAAATAAGAGTATATTATATACTTTGTAATTTATTTAAATCAAATCATTAATACTTTGAATATAAAATCTAAATTATAGACTATGAGGGTAGCAAGGAATGCAGTATTTATACATTTTTTGTTGTTTCAGAAAACTCGATTCAATCCTAATTTCTGGCTGTTGAAAATAGAAATTAATGACTAAATACTCAACTAAAACAATAATTTAGTTCGTGTTCACTTTTGTCTTGTTAAAAGTAATTAAATAATTTCTTGTTCCTATATTATTTTGAAATTATATTCATGTATATAAAATTGTGATAACACTGTGAACAACAGTAAATTTAAGCAATACATACTTGTAGGTATTATTAAACGGTTGTTCTACACACTCACATTGTCAACAATAAGATCACAGCAACTGACTTGATGTATTGCAAACAACGCCAATACTATTGTGTGTTATCTTGTATAGGTTCAATTTTATAGATCATTATATTTAAAATAAATTAATTTGACTCCAATATGTTCTTTTATATGAAAAAAAGAATGGGTTTCTCCTTTGAACCTTGCTTTGATCATACGTACGATATTAATATTTAAATTAAGACATCATGAACCATAACTAAAGATTAGATTCTAATTTTAGGGTAGGTTCATCTTAATCTCACCTGACATCAGTCTTGATGACAAGGCGTCACAAAGGAATACGCAGAATTGTCATGTTTTGGATAGAGTATAGGTGTTGTGTAAAGTAAAACCGTCTTCAATACTTTATTTTGTTTTTAATAGTGGAACACATGTATAGGTAAATATTTTAAGTTAAATTCTTCTATTATAGGGTTATTTTAATAATTACGAAGCATATTTTTTGAACCGTGATTAAAGAATCATGCATGATGTGTTTTTTAATTTATTTTTTTCTTATATTTCACATTTTTTTTTAAATGATCACATTTTAATTGTATACAAGTATGTTTTAAGTACACAGCAATTAAAATACAAACAAAACGTATACATGTTCACTGATAAGTGACAAGATTTTAACTCATATCAAGTTCACTTAAAATATTCAAAACATAGGTATTGTAAACTATCAATTAATTGTAATTTTAAAACCACAAGACATTACAAATATATTTTTAATTAGAACAATTTAGACTCAAACAAAGTGAAGTGGATGCCACTAATTCTTGTAGACTTAAATCATAATGAATAACAATGTATTGTTCAGCAAGACCAATGATATAAAAATTGCGTCTTACAATCTAAAACCAATTATTTATATACTAACAATAAAATAATTTCACTGATATCCTCATAAAATGATAAGACTATTGAGAGTTGCTTAGTCATTGTAGTTAATAAAGATTTAATACATCTGATTTATCAATTTTATTATTTTCTAGAAAATATGAGCAAATATTATGTTGATGAAAAAATATTTTAATTGAAGGACAAACAAAAACATATTTTTAACGGTAAATAAACCAGTGTTCAGGATAGTGATTTAAACATTTCATTGGGTGCATAATAGTTTACTCAAAGGCTAAGTAAGTCTTAAATAAATGTTTTATTCACACAAGAATGATGAATCTCAGCAATATAATAATAATAATAATAATAATAATAATCATAAAAAAAAATTGAATAGTAAAAGATTATGAACAAGTTTAAATTAAGACATAACTGATGAAAAGCATTACAACATTAAAATGAAAATACATGTTTTACATATTATATATATATATATATATAAGTATATTACTAGTATTCACTGATGACTTAACAGTTCTATATCTCATTCAGTAGAATAGGCTAGTAAAACTTCCTACCCTTTTAAGTTATCATTGTGATTATATACCAAAGGCATAATAATACAATTTGGGGAACAACAAAATGTTAACAATTATATTCCATCATTACCATTTTCTATAATTCTTAATAAATTTCCATTAGTTAAAAGACAACTGTTGGAAAAAAATATATAAAGTATATTGCTCGATTTAGAATGGTTTTCATTCAGAATATTTTATATTATTATAATTATTAACTTTTAACTTTATTTTTATACTCCTCACTTAAAGCGTACTGTTCAGTTTTCTGTGGCATACATGCGTGTCCATTCCTTAGCATTGCGTATGGCTTCAATTTCGTTGACTTTCCACAATTCAGCAACATCATTTGCTAATGGATCATCTGGATTTGGTGCGCTCAACAATGCTTGTATAGACAAAAGAACGGTACGTATCTGCAACGCTGGTGACCATTTGTCCTTAAGTATGTCCAAACATATTCTTCCGAGTCTGTCAATATTTGGATGGTAAATTTTAGTGATAAAGCGAACCTTTGGCGCTGACATTGGATAGTCTTCGGGCAAAAATAGTTCCAACTTGAATAAGCCCCCTTCAAACGGCGAGTCTTCGGGCCCCGTCACTTTGACGTGAAAATACCTGTGGCATTAAAGAAAAAATATAAATAAAACAAAAGACTACTACCTATCGAGATACATTTTGTTCACACCAATAATAAAAGACGTGTGTCGGAACAATAAACAAAAAAAATCACGAACGTTCGCACAGACGTAACAATTATTAGTACGTAGATGACTTTTAATAGAATACGCGTCTTACCTAGCATTGCCTTCGTCCGGCTGGGCACTTATGCCGGGAACGGGCTCCTGCATCAGACGTTGAGTCTCCTTGAGTATTCTCCGCGGTAACACAGACATAATTATATTGCGCTAAAATAAGAGTGAAGATCGAACGGAAGTGTTTGCCCAACTATAACCGGACAAGACGTAGAATCGGCGCCGTCAATAATTCGTCGTCGCCGTGCACACTGGTTCACAACCTTCTGCAGTTCCGTGTAATAATAATGTATTATTATTTTCTTCTCTTACCGGTTCCGATGAGCGTGTGTGTGTGTGCGCGCGTATGACGTGTGTTTTTATTGTATAATAGTATTTTTAAATAATTATTATCAATAAAGTCGCGTGCGATGGTTGGTGTCGGACGACTATAAACTGCAGTAACTGCACTATGATGCACTAGAGTCGACCGTACGTCTGTACTGCTGGTCGCTATTATTCACGAATAATCACGATTCAGTTTTCGGTATACAACAGCTAGAAAATATTATCACGAAATGAAAACATGTCGGCAGGGTAGTTGATGGGATACCACGACGTATGTATTATTTTGTACTCTCGCGTTCGAGTGTTCAATGTTTAATACCGCGTCGACCTATGGTAATAATAGTAATAGTAATAATAATAATAATAAAATTACTATGGTGTAGAGTGAGCTGCACCGGTGGAAGTGTGGAACGTATTTACGAATGTCGGCTATGTAAAATGTAAACACGCGCGAGTTTAATGATAATACGGAGAAAAAATCAAAAAAATATACACAAATGTCAAATATAAAGAATAAAATAACAAATAATAAATATTAAATAATATGGAACTTGGTTAATTAAATATTTTTTACTGGCCGCTGTCGACAGTCGACTAGAACAGTAAAAAGTATTAAGTAGCTCCCGACTATTGTGTGTACTGCGGTCTGCGGCGTTAAGCGATTAAGGGTTAAGACGATTATTTCGTAGCCTGTGAGTCGGTGTAGTTACCTACTCTAGTTGACTCTAGTTTGGAAATTTTTGCTTTTAAAGTCGGTAAATCGAAAAATCACAAATTCTCGAATCTCGTGAAAGAAAAAATAAAAAAAACAATTGTATCAAAATGGCGCGTGCGTGTAAAATTGGTTCCTAAACCATCATGCACGTGGTATTTGGCGACAAAATATAAAATTATATAAATATTTTATTTTGCATATAAAACGATTAACGAATCGTGCACAACGCGCAGGTGTTGGACTGTTAAACTGTCAAAGGCCATTGGAAACGAAATATTGAAACATAATAGCCAATAGGTATTAGGTATACCATTTGTGATTATTATACGATTGAATTCAAATGGTTTTATCGGTTTATTTCATTCTTAAATCTTAGGTTAACCTTTACTGAACCTTTCTACGTCTAGTAAAGTACTAAAGTATAACTACTACCGCCAGCGGCGTTCAGGATAAAGGATATGCGAATTCTCTTGGTTTGGTCGGTCAGGGCTCTTGACAGTAAACTGGATTTGAGAGCTTAAAATATGTCTAAGTTTTTAAAAAACGACTGTATAGTCTGATACATGTCTATAAAATATAAACTGTGTGGTCACAGATAAATATTTTGGGTCAGACCTCAATGGATTTTTAACACGCCTTTAGAGCCTTCGGGCCCTGGCGTCTACATATAAAACAATATTATAATATATTATTCATTATTCAATCCTAAATCTATCAATGATCGCGCATCTAACTTCATATCATATATCGGTGACCGGTATGGTTTTTAGGTTATGAAAATATTGTTCTTTTCTATTTGTTTTGTTGTTTTGTTTCGTTTACCTTTACACCTCGGTCTTGGTCTCTTAGATTAAGAACTTAAAACTTATGCTTTTCTGCAAATGCACTCTGTGGCCCGCTTGGCTGCAGTTTTGCAGTCGTTACTCGTTATTTGACATGTTTGAAGTAGTTTTGAATCTGACGTGCTGAACACTGCTGCTGTGGCTCATAGCTATTATCTTTTGGTGTGGATGCATAGAATAAACAAAACTTGCGAGTGTGATGAGGAATGGATATTTTGGATGAACCGAAATTATTGCACTTTAGTACTTAACTAACAGTATTGTAGGAACAATTAGTATTCGTACTCACCGTTATAAGTCTTGTGAGAATGTGAAATCGACAGAAAATTATTACGAACAACGGTTAAACTCATTCAGTCTCCGGTCACATAATGCGGCTGACTAAGCAGTCGGTCACTCTGCTATATCTATCATCGTGCAAAATTTTCGCCAATTTGCTGTTCCTCTATGGGTTCTTTTCGTTTGGCTACAACGACAGTCGCACATCAACGCCAAACGATATTCCGTCGATCATATGGCCAAACAAAAATGACTCGGAGCCTTGGCGGTAATTACATTACAGTAATACAGTTACCTACTACCAAGGCCGTGCCTAGAAGAAGGGTTTATGAGTTCACTACAAAATTTTCTCGAATTATGCAATTAAAAATAAACAGTTTTTTAAACGACATTTTAATAATACTCCTTAACCCCCTTATAAATTTGTATTGAATACCTTAGAGTATTACTGTGTCTACTTTTACTAACTGCTGACTATCAAGTTCCAAAAATGTGCATTTTCCTAGTTCCACCACATTACTGGCTTGTCTGACCTTTTTTAAATTTCTACTGTTAAACTATTGAGATTAACACGAAAACCTTAAAACCTACCATTCTAATCCTCCAACAAATCGTCCTGAGTTTAAAATGGGAGAGCACAAGTACAGTGTTATACTTAGATTTTTGTAGGACACCCAGTAATATATTTTTTCAATTTAATGCAAAAGATAATTTTAATAAAAACTTATAGTTATTAATAATTATTGATTAGGTTTTATGTTTTAGTGTTTTAATTCAGACAGTAATTATACTTTAATTAATAGTAAATTTGTTGCTTCAAAAAAAAAAAAAAAAAAAAATATAAAGAATAAATATTTTAAGTTAATTGTTTTTAATAATATGGACATTTTTTTAGTTTTGACACTCGTCGCTTGTATCATAAGTCAGTAAACAAAGTTGTGTTGATGGTAATTGATGGTATTCGTTATGATTTTTTCACGGAATCAGAATATAATGTATATATGCCATTTTCTACTGATCTCATAAAGCAAAATCAAAGTTGTTTATTTCGTACCAGAGTGAACGCACCTACAGTTACAATGCCACGTATTAAAGTATATTTATAGTCATATAATGATTTCTAAACAATTTGAAAATAAGCCAGTAAATATTTTATTATCAGGCCTTAACTACAGGTACAGTACCAAATTTTATTGATCTTGTGCTAAATCTGGATAGTTCAGCTGTGAAACAAGACAGTATTATTCATCAAGCTCGTGCAGCTAATAAACGAGTTATATTTTATGGAGATGAAACATGGTTAAAATTATTTCCAAATTCATTTGTCAGACATGACGGAACTACATCCTTTTACATATCTGATTATACTGAAGTAATTCTATTTTCTGTAGTAAAGTTTTAGATAAATATAAATATTATACTAAGTGATAAGTTTTCTTTAGGTTGATAATAATGTCACTCGTCATCTAGAAAATGAATTAAAACCAACAGCCGACTGGGATATTATGATTCTTCATTACTTAGGTCTTGATCATATCGGCCATACAGGTGGACCTCGAAGTACATTGATGCCAAATAAATTATCTGAGATGGATAATATTATTCAACGTATTGTAAAGTACATGGTGAATTATTTGTTTTGATTAAAATGGATAAATGAATTGCAAAATAAAAATCTCCATGAAAAAAATCCTCAGAATAGGTACTACATATTACCCACATAGTATTTTTCAATGAAATTGATTGAATAAATATTTTTAAAATGTTAATAACATTATTAATATTTAATTACAAATTTATAAATACTTATTATTTAATGAATGTATCATATTTAAATATTATATAAGTTCAAAAGTTATTAAAAATTTAAAATCAAGCATTAAAAAATCATGAAATTAAAAAAAAATCAAGCTAGGTATGTTAATTATTGTTTAAAATAAATATTAAATACATATTAATTTACTTTCATATTAATATTACCATTTTAAAATATGATTAATATTTTATTTTGTATTACTATATACATTATACTGTAAAAAATTAAATTATTAAACAATAAACTGTTATAAACATAATAACTATTAGGAGGCATTTTTAAAAGCCACCAGTTACATTATACAAAAGGTTAAAATAATACATAATACAATAAAATGCCTACATACTTTAGTAGTTACTTCATCATAGAAGGCTTCTATTTATAAAATATTTTGATTGGTTGTTGAGTTAAGCAAAACTTAGTTAATAAATACAGTAAAAAACATTTGAAGTTCTCACATTAATCATTGACTATTATTATTTATTTCATAAATTACCTAATTTTAAATATTTTATAATATTTATCAAAATATTTTTGGGGATTTTTTCCTAGGGTTTGATTTTATTCCGATTACCAAATAGAATTATGTAGTTGGTTTATATTAACTATTTCTGAACAAATTGCTAGGATTCTGAAAAATCTGAATTGCCATCCGTTTTAATTGTTTGTGGTGATCATGGAATGCGTGACAATGGTGGTCATGGTGGATCCTCAATTGGCGAAGTAATGGTTCCTTTATTTGTTTATTTTAAAAATAAGAAATGTGGCGGATCTATAAAGTGAGTATAATTATAAAAAAAAGAAAATTATTTTTTGGCAATGTATTATTTTCTTATTTATAAATATTACCTTTTTTTTAAAAAAAAAAATAGTGAAGAAATAATGCAAACAGATTTCGTTCCATCAATTTCTGTAATTATGGGACAACCAATACCTTCAAGCAGCACTGGAAAACTTATAAATAAAATTGTGCAAAATCTTAATATCAATGAAATTCTTTTTGCATATCATTATAACACACATCAAATGTTTACAAATTATGTTTCAAAAAAAGGATTACTGAACAAAGGTATTTTGAATTAGACTATCTTTTATATAGGTACTATATTTATATAATAGTATTAAAACGGTTTAAAATCAATAGATACTTGCTTTGTTTACTAATTTTTTGTATTATTTTGTTTAGTAGTAAAAATACAAGTATCTGGAGACTTTAAATTGCTTCAATATTATCATGTAAATGTACTAATAGAATATTTATGAGTAAGGTTAAGGTTTATATGCTTTGTTATGTTTATTGCAATGTCCATAAATAACTTCATTTTTCAACTATAAACAAAATAAAATACAGGTTTTATGATATATATAAATATATAATACAAGATGAGTATAAAAACTATTGTTATATTATTTTATGCTCCTGATTTAAATTTTATCTCAATGATTTTATCTTTGACAAAAAAAAAATGTACTAAAAGTATCTTGAATTTATTTAAAATAAGTCTAATAAAAATGATTAAGCTTTATTTAAAATTAATTGTATTAAATTTGTTTAAAACTAAAATATTCCTTTTTTTTCATTTAATGATTGTATAGAAATTATTTAAATTAAATATATATTTATTGTATAATATATCAAAATAAAATATATATTTTATTATTATATATTGCATATAAATTTTATCCCTACTAACATAATGATTCTTTACTCTTGCTATATATTTTATTCTATTATATAATATATATGAAAGAGTAATTCTATGAGAAATATTTTTTTTGTACAAATATATAAAAATATGTATTATGTATCTGTAATTTTTTATCATTTAGCTTTTATGGATGATTATGATCATGCCGTGCTCTATTATTATGAATGGTTGAAAAGAGAAACTGTTTCAATCAAGCAAGCACACCGTGTTATTTCGCTATATGAATCTGCAATGAATGGTATGAGGAACTATATAATTGGATCAATAGCTAAATTTGACGTATTTCTCATAATTGTCTCAATTGTATTATCTATACAGGTACATAAAAAATATTTTCAAGTTTTTTGTTCTTACTATTTTTAAATGACTAGTTTTATTTTAATGATTAATATTTATTAATTTAAGGTATGGTTGTTGCTCATAGACTTTGATGCTGTAAATATCCAATTTATTAAAATTAGCAGTTTTGTGTACTTAATGCTAATTCGTTGGGCCATTTGTGTATGGTTACAATGTGATAGTGTACTTTGTGAATTCACCATCACATTTAATTTATTAGCTAGTGTTATAATCACAATGTTTATTATAAACTTTGGAAGTTTTGATTGGCCACTTACTACATTTTTTAAATTAGAGGTATTGAATATTATTATTATTTTTTTTTTAATTTTAGAATATTTTAATAAAAAACTATTACTATTTTTAGATTAATGATTCCGATAATAACTTATTTTATGTTTTGCCGGGAATATTAATACATGTATTAAGTCTATTTTCATCAAGTTACATCGAAGAAGAGCATCAATTGTTGTATCACCTTTGGACAGGATTTTCTGCTATTCAAGTGTACAAAACTTTTGTTATGCAAAGTTATACAACAACTGCTAAGTGGGTTGTATCTATGATTTTGCATCGATTTTGTAAAAATCTGAATATTATCGGTAATCAATGGTCAGGTGTTTATAGTTTAGGAGATTGGTTCCGTGAGTCCCAAAATAAAATTTATTTGTCAACTTTAATGGTTATTGGTAAGTTTTACAGACTATTTTTGTAATATTTTGATAATATCTAAATTAAGTTAAGCTATTTAAAACTATTATCTTTGAAAAAATTACAGGTCTCTGCAGTATATTCTATGCTTGTATCAACATTTACCTAGTGGCTAAAAACAAAAAGCGATTTTATATATTAAGTAAAATTATTTTTGTTTTATATTTTTGGACTTTATGCAGTGTTTATATGTATAGGGTTGAAACTAAAGAACTTCCTGTACCATATGGATATAATATATTGTAAGAATAAGATTTATTATACTAATAATTTATATACTAGTATTAGTATATTATTAGGTAAAAAATTAATTACTATATCAATAATACTAATATCATTATTATTTTTTAGAAATTTAATATTTTGTTTGAATTCGTGGACTATAGCATGGTATTTATTAATTGGATGCCATATTTTTCTTGTTATCAAACAAAATGATAGATATAACAACAAGTTTAATAGTGCTGTCTGTTCAATGATAATCTTGTTAATGCTACGTTTGTCACTATTATTAAGACCTCATAACATTTTGGTACCGGCAGTCTTAGTGTATACATGTAAACTCCTTCAATTTAAAAGCTGGAATACTTTGACTGTAACTATACTTCATTATTGGTTGTCGTTGATGTTTTTTTTCTATCAGGTAAATCACTTGTGGTCTTTTTCATTTTGCTATAATATATAAGGTTTAAAAATATTTAGAATTATTTAATGTTCCACATTGTATAGAACTCAATTTATTATTTATGTAAATTCACTCTACTCTCGTGTCTGAAAGAAAAATAACTTATGTTTATCTATTTATGCATCAGAAAAGATTATTCATGAACTTTTGACTAAAAATACACTGTTAGTCCTTCATTTTGGCACAACATGCTTACTTTTTATTCTTATGTTATACAGAATTTTCATAAAAAATTTGGTTAACTATTAATAGATCTTTAATATTAATTGAAATTCTTCATCCTAAGTTTAATTTGTTGTGCTTATTGTTGTTTATTATTGTAAATGTGTGTTAGTAGTTATTGACTGTTATACTTATTTATCAGTTTTTATTATAACTACGGTTTCAAATTTTAATTTTAATAAAATGTAACATTATTTTTATCTTCAAATTGTTCGTTCAATAAATCCAGTGAAGTTAATTAAATGTACTAAGTTGTTTAAATAATAGATGTTATTGTATGTGCCTTAAAAGCTGACACATATGTTTGTCATTTTAATAATTAGTTATAAATATTATAAATATGTGAATAATAAATACTCTTTTTAATTTACAGGGTAATTCAAATAGTGTTGGGACATTAGACATAGTTCCCGGATACATTGGTCAAACCACTTATGATCCTGTTGTTGCAGGAATCCATATTTTTACCCATACATATGGTTTCCCAATGCTGGTTTACTTATTCCTTGTTCTCGATCAAAAGTAAAATATACATAATATTGATATTATATTCATATGTTTAAAGTTTCAACTAATTAGATTTTTTCAAATTAGGTTTTCAGGACTTCAACAACTTTGTGTGCTTAACGTTACTCAATCATGTGTATACAATTTTGTTATTTTATTATTTCGTAATCATTTATTTGTTTGGTCAGTATTTTCTCCAAAACTTTTGTATATTGTAATATTTACATCTACAACATACATTTTTTCTGCACTAAATGTTATTCTATTAACTTTATGTAGATCTTCTACTAAAAAAAAATTGGAAATTTAAATTTGTGTATTTGTGGGTTACTTAATTACTATTTATATTTTATTATTTATTACAATGTGCAATGTTATTATGATAATGATTGATGGCTCTAAGTGTAAATTATAAATTATTTTTTGTTAATTTATAAAAGTGTATGGTTGTTAGACCATTATATTAAGTATTGTGTATTAAAATTATAAGACCATACTTATAATTTATTATAATTACTTTTTATACCATATTTGTCTTCAATTAATTTATTACACTGTCTAAGATTCTTATTACATATAATTATTTCTTAATAATTTTAAATATTATTGTAAATGTGTTAAACTGACTGTTACATTACTTAACTATTCCAAAGAACTATCTAGTATTATTCAACTAGAAAAGTTTATTATCAATATTCATTTGATTGTTGATTATTGTATAATATTTATTAAATATGTTTTTTTTAAATCTTATGATATTGAATATATTATTTTTATTTTGAGTTTATATATTTAATCATTATTTTCTTTATATTGGCTATTATTAATAGTGAATTAAAATACTAAATATGAATGTTACATTGTAACCTCGATTATTACTATATTATTTATTTGTTATGTCAATTTTACAATATAAGATGCTATATTACTATTTACAGTGAAATTTTTGTATAAAAAACTTATTAACTAAATTTTTTTGTTTGAATAAATGGTTTAAAGTACCATAATCAAATTAGAATTAAATTTATTAAATTTTATTTAACAAATTTCTCTTCAGTATAAATTAATTTTGTTGCCCGTAGACTGTTGAAACTATTATATTATAGAAAACTTATTGTTGGCAATAAGAGATGGGAGATTATCAAGAAAATTATTATTTTTTTAAATTGTGTAAAAAGTATCCTAGTGTAAGTAGATAGTAAAGATACCTATCTATCAAATTTGAATATTTTTGTATGAATTAAAAAACATCTATTACATTAAAATTATATCAATTCATTAAAATAATGGTATCTCATTTTATAGTATTTTCAAGAAAAATACAAAAATATATAATAGTAAGATTATTGTAATGAATTAATAATTATGATGTTGACATAATATGGTTCAAAATTGTCAACATCTTCTTAGTAGAATAATGTAAAATATAAAAAGTTATTGGAAATCAATAAAAAAAGTTAAAAAAATTTAAATTATGAATACAATTTAATTATAAATATATAAAGTGTAGGTATATTTTCTGAGTGTCTTTTTGAAATTTTCAATAAGTAGGTACCTATGTACCTAATCAGTAATCACTTATTATATAGAGTTTTGGGGCCTCTTAGTGGCACCTATTAATGCATAAATTTAACAGTACCTATCTATAGCTTGCATATAGCCGATACTCAACAGCAGTATTTGTTCCTACTGTTAATATATTTATTGAATATAAATTAATAATTTATGTTGTTAATTGTTATTATATTGGTACAAATATTTTGCGTAGCGAAAAAAACTAAGGTGTTTGTGGATTTAAAAATTTAAGCATGTTTTTAAAATTTTTACTTACGTATCTCATTATTAAAGTAGTCACTATACTTGGAATAAAAAGTAAGACCAAGATATATCTTGGCTAAAAACAGCCGATATTAAATAGGTAGGTACCTACTCTTAATAAATATGTTATCGTTCTTTTAACTAGTATAGGTTAAGTCTATCTATTTCATAGGTAATAACTAATAAGAAATTTAAGGCGTTTTAAATATTTGTCATTTTGGTTAAGTATCTAGGTACCTAATATTGGATATGTATCTCGGTACCTGAACCAATGAAATTATTACTCTCATTAAATTTAAAATAAAATACCTACCAACATGTTAGGTTTATTTTTTACACATCAGTAATATATTCAATAGATTAAACACTTTATTACTATAATTTAATAACATTAGGTACCTACGTAAATTAATGTTATCAAAATACTGAATTTGAAGTACCTACTTACTTACTATAGGTAGTGTATTAGATGGTATCTATACAAAACTCACACTTGAAAAAAAAATGAGTGAGTACTGAATATATATATCAGGGATGGGCAACTGGCGGCCCGCGTACCTTTTTTATCCGGCCCGCGCTACATTTTCAAATTACTTCATATAATTTTCAACTACAGACATAGAAGTGGATTTTACTAAATTGTCTATTGAAAAACCTCATCCTCAAGTATCACATTAAATAATAATAGTAAATATAAATAAATAAAGATAAAAAATAAATGTTAGTAAATTTGAAGGACTTTTTTTTTTGCTTTCTCCTATGCACTGCGGATCGCTAGATTTTAAAGTACTTAAAAGTGGCCCGCTAGTTATTTTGAGTTGCCCATCCCTGATGTATATAAATAAGATGTTTTTTTATTTATTCTGCTTCTGATAATATATAAAATAAAAGTTCTTACCTCATACAAGTGACACACGAAGATTCTCGGAAATCCTATTGTCTAGGCGCAAATAGGGAGTTACATTGGCGGGGGTTTAAGCCCTTTAATATATTCAACAAAAATTCCCCTCCTTCCACATCAAATAAAAATATTACTTTTTTTTTTTTTAATTAGCTTCTAGTATAAAATTATTACTCAATGCACAAATTCTATTTATTATTAACTAGATAATAGGTAACTACAGTATTAAATTTATTCTCCTGTTGAATTTGACAAAGTCATTTAATACTGATATACCGTGTCAATATTAATATCCTTTTCAATATTAATTAACCATAAACTCCTGAATCTTTCTTGGAGCATTGTTGATCTCATCCATGTTTTCAATCTCCAAACACTAAACACACAGGCGTTATTTTAACGCCCAACATTTTTACCGTGCGAAAAAGTCATGATGCACTTTTTTTGAAATATCGCACGATATTTATGTTCCCAATATTTCATAAATCAATTAACTCTATAGTTAAAATGTAAAAAAAAAAAATATATATTGACCATATTGTACACATTTACCGTCATAGGGAGCAAGCAGTCAAAAATAACATTTGATTATTAATAGGTACATTCAAATTTTAATTTTAATATAAGTGTAACCTAGCCCTCCCAAGCCCCACCTTATTTGCGCCTATAGGCTATTGAGCTTTTCTTAAAAACTCCAACTCTTCATTATTTAAATAGTGATTTGCAGCGTTGACAGCAGGTTTATATTATAATATATTGAAGTATAAATATCTAGGTAGGTACTAATTAGTAATTATAAATGACATTGATGATAGTATTTTAATTTTTAAAGTAATGCAAATTTCTAATTTTTAGTTATTGACTTAAATGTCAAGAAGTAGGTATTTTATTATGCTTATTTATTGAAGATCTCAGACCAAATAACATCTTTGGCGAATAAATAATTTTCTAATAATTTTTAAATAGTTAATCACTTCCTATATAGTGTTAAAATAAAAATAAAATATCTGTCACATCTGTATAATTATATGCTGTTTGCAACATAAAAGTACATTATTGTCCTTTCTCATACATATGAGTACCTAATGAGTAACATGTAATGATGGGAAATTCAAAATTTAAAAAGGATTGATCAAACTAGTATATAAATAAATATAACATCTGATATTATATTATAATTAGTTAATTACTTACACGTTCATACGTTGAATATTATTAAATTGATTCTCGAGAATAATGCAGTAAGCACTGTAATTTGACGGTTTATCGTCAAAATATTATTGTCTAATAGGTACTATGTAAGAATACCTGAATACGTATTAAACATTTATTATAAAATAAAAGTACCATATAGGTACTGTTATTAATCATTATTCTTTGTTAAATTCACTAATTTATTATGATTTTACCATGAATTAAAAATATTAAATTCTATAAGTAGGTAGGTTAAGTACCTACATTATATAGCAGTATTTTTTTCTTTTTTTTTAAAATTTATTTTAATAACAACTTGACAGAAAATACCAATTACAGCAGCATTCAGTACCTCCCTATTCAGTAGGTATAGGCTATTTAATAGGTCAGTAGAGTTATACACATTAATGTGTAAGTGTCAGATTGTTAACAATTTGTCTTTTTTCAAACTATACACATCTTACTCTCTTTAATTTAAGCTGCTTTAAATATTATATATAATTTATAATTAATTGTAATTTGGTAGATAGACTCCCAAATGTTTCACAGACACAGTTGAGTAAAGTAAAGGTAACTCTTATGTATGTATATATTGTTCTCGCTAACCTATAATAATCTAAAATGTACCTATGAAATAAAATGTATACATTATCATAATATATAATATTTAACATTTTGTGGAAAGTTTATTTCAATTATTCAGTCGCTAATAAATAAATAATGTACACGGTGATAATCAGATACACAAGAAGTTCTTATCAATATTAATTTTTTGCTAAATAATAGATTATGTGATATTTTCAAATTACACGTAGAATTTTTCCCTACATATATTTCTAATTCACAAATTATTTAATATTTTTTTGGACATTTTAATTGACAAGTACGTTTGTGTTCATATTATATTGTACGAGTTACTTGTTTTTTTTTAACATTTAACATGTTGATTTGTTTTTAGTTTTGTACAAAGTATATAATAATATATATAATTATTGTTAACAAGTGCCAATTTTATTTAATACACAGTTAAAAAATTAAAACAGTGTTTTTTTATTTTAAAAATTATTTTGTTTGATGTCTTAGCAAATTGAATACAATATTTTACTAATTATCATAAATATTTTTAAATTATAATTGTACAATTCTATATAAAAAAACACCAATATGATTTTAAGGGTTATTGTCTACAATTTTTATATTCTAATTTTAAGATATGTACGTAAAAACCTTGTAATTTATATTTTCGAAATATCTAAAAAATAATATGCAACGCACGCAACGGTGATGTTGTGTATGATGTATGAAGACAGGAAAATGGATACCTACTAAAAAGTCGTTGATAGATATATATTAGTGGCGTTTCACCGGTGTAGAAAAATATTTTAAAAATTTCATCGTCCAAAATTATTAAAAAAAAAAAAAAATAATAATAATAATATTAATTATTAAATAATAAATATTATCACTAGCTGTATGGTTAAAAACATATGTATTAAACATCGTTTGAATAATTGTTCGTATAGACAAAATTATTTTTCCGGAAATGTTCTACAGAATTTCGTTTTTTTTTTTGTCCAGAAATTCCAAATATTGGCTGATATTGTACTCGATATACAGTATTATTTACAATTTTAAGCTTTAAAGTGTAGGTATCAGTGTATAGAAAATGCGAAGGAGCGTTCGAATGATAATACGAATATTGTTCGTGTTTGTTTCAAAACATAATTATGATAATAACAATAATTATAATCTGTATACGCAGTTAATCGACTTAAACGATGTGAAACGATTCGCGCGCGGGCGATAGGTAGTTAGGCAAGTTTAGCCTACACGACATATATATATAGGTATTTTCAAAAAAACATCGATACATATAATAAAGACGCCTATACATAATAATTATGTTATTAAAATGATTATATAGTAAGTATTATGTTTTAAGACTGAACATTCGAACTTTCAAAGCTAGTTCATTACAGTGGTTTCTCAATTTAACTCGTATTACAAACAACAATAATAATATTAATAATAATAATAATAATAATGACGATAATCTAAAACAGAATTTCCTTTAACTACAATACAAGACTAGATATCAAACGTTAGGAAAACACATTATAGTTAATATTTTTACTCCAGTTGAAAACTGTAATAGGCATTTAAGTTTTTTTTTTTTGTTTATGTTTCGTCGTCATTTTTACACGTTTATATACGTAAGCTCAGTGTGTACACGCGCGCACGAGTGCTGGAGGAAGAAAATAATTGCGTACGACGCTCACGCTCTATGATATGCAAACACGTTCTCTGCCGGTGGACCAAGAAAGTTTCACTTGGTAGTCCGTGTTCAGGATAAAGTCCGAAATGCAACCGACAAATCCTTTTCTGTATCTCTTGCCCGTAGACTTCTCCACGTCTTCTGTTCCTCCTGCGAATTCGAATAAATCATAAATGTTTAAATGCGTTTTTAATACATATATAATATAACATAATAGGTATTGTAAAAGTACTGTTGTTTTATATTTTTATAACTAGTTTTATTTATTGAAAATTATAATACATTTTAAATACTATATGAACGAATGTTAAATATATTTTCTACGCGATATTATAGTATAATAATATATGTCTAAACCTATTCATATAGCGTTTATTATATAAAAAACAATATTTGTATTGCACATTTACTTTTTAATTTTATTGAAAATATTTTACTAGGGAAAATTTTGTTAGTTTTATTTTTTCCAACTAAAAGTTTGTACATTTTAAGTATACTATTATATTATGTTTTACATGTGTTTTGTGTAAATTACTATTTTTTTTTGTTTTTGGCACGAAGAGGGTTGTTAAGAAATGTGCAGTATCATTAAAACACCACCCAACTACTTTCCTGCAACCAATTACTCGTTAAAAAAAAGTAGTGCTAAAAAGTTATTAGAATTTGAAGAAAGTTTAAAAACAAACAATAACACGAATTGAAATTACTTACTTATTAATTATTTTTGCAAAACTTCTGATTTGAATATTAAGTTAACAGTTTTTATTTTATGTTTGGTTTAGTGTAATAAAAAAATACTAGCATTTATGTTTGAAGAAATATATTTAAATATTAACACTAAATTATAATTATTGCACACAGATAAAAGAGAAAACTTTTGAGTTTTTGACACTAATAAAAATTTAAATTATATTTCATGCGTATGTATACTTTGAAGTTTGAAGTATTTTTTATTCGTTATATTTTACATAATGGGAGTTTGAAGTTATACATAATGCATTTATAAGGCAATCTTTTATTGTAAGTAACAATTTTTGAATTGTAAAAGAAAATTATTATTATTAATTCAGAGTTATATTATAGTAATGAAAAATTGTAAAAGGGAAAAATGACATCTACCTATGTCCTATATGTTACCAGGTTACCTATATTGTAAGTAGTAAATATCTTATAGTCTCTGCATCACAAGTGATAATGTATAGTATATTAATTAATTAAATAGATAAATTATGTATCCTGAAAAGTAAATAGTAATTCGCTTTGAAGAAAATTAAATTAATTTAATAGTGTGAAATGTTGTTGAACCCTAAAATCGCATAGGTACTCTAGATAAATTAAAGTACAAAAATACACACTTTTTAGTTTTTTTAGTTAATTGTATCCAAGAACTAAAAATTTTATACTTTTATTTTTTTTTAATTAAAATTTATTATTCTTATAGAATAATATAAAATAAATTATCTTCTAAGAAGATATTAAGTACTCATCATAATAATTAAATGTTATAAATATAACTAATTTATTCCATCTTATTTGTAAACATAAGCCATTTTTTGATTTTAGGTGGTATGAATATCATAATTTAGTGTTTGAAGTGTTTCTATCAAACTTTTTAGTAAGCTAAGTAAAAGTTTTTTACGTTCGGAATACATCTGTAGAGTGTAGATTGTACATTAAAAATAGTGTGTAGACAATTTTTATTAGATAAAGTGTATGGTTTTTGAATTCAACTTAAAATGTAAATCTGCATATGTTGGCGATGTAACGATATCATGGCTCAACATACAAAATATTTTATCGTATATTTTAATGTATAAAATAAGACTTACCTAAATACAGTCCTGTATTTGTGTTGAGTTGTTTTAGTCGTCCCGTAGAAATTGTTATCATTTTCGTTCCATTATCTATAGTTAATGTACTCAACCTCTCATCTCTAAAAAATAAAAAGCATTATATTTTATTACATTATTTATAATATTAATTTTTAAATGACAACCTATACTGAATAATTAGATATTTTGTAGACTTAATTTGATTTAAATTATGCATTAATTTATCTTGATTAAAAAAAAAAACTTTAGTTAATCAATTTTATAATATTATTATATTTAACATTTAATATAACAATTATGTATCCACAAAAAAAAAAATCAACTAATAAAAAATACCTATTTAAAATAATTATTTTATAATTTATAGTGTATATATTTTTTATTTATAATTATGTGTTTATATAGAGGAAAGTTTGTTTTATTATTACTTATAGATTAAAATAAATTCATTTTATTTTATATTTTTATTAGATAACATGTAACCATGTATCTAGGTATTTAAAAGCATTTCTACAAACCTTGTAAACTTCATTCTGTGCCAGTGTCCGTCGTTTATAGGTAAACCAGTGGTATTATATCTAAGTACTGTTTCACCACTCCCTAAATCGTAAGTCACTTCAATACGACCATCTTGTAATCCCAATGCTAAAAAGTCAGCCGACCTGTCTGACCGCCCGGTCCATAATATGAGTCCGGTAAGTGCAGTAGTCCGAAAGCGCATATTAATATCCAAATGTCCGTTAGTGATCCTAAAAATAAAATAAAAAAAATATACCCATGTTCATGAATAATAATAAATGTATTTTAAAGTTGATTAAAAAAGATAATATTTTCAGATGTTTAGAAAAACGCATAACTAATGTCTTATTTGTACGGATAATAAATTTATTTTTAGTCTTTCAAGTCAACGAGATTACTAAAATATAAAAAACGATAGTTTTACTATTACAATCTTAATTTATCACCGTGCCATAGGTTGCTCATTTTTTAAATTTACGTTTTAAAACTTAATGGTTAGATGATCCATCTCAAACTGAAAATATTATATTTGTGTATCTATACTATAAACTAAATTTAATTAATTTTACCAAAGTAACATGTGTATTTATTTTGTATTAGTATTGATAAATATAACATTAAGAGTGAATTATGATTTAATTTAAATTTTATAATAATATTTAATATCTATTACCCGGGTGTAGTTATCCATTAAGAGGTTATTAGACATACCCATCCAAAAAAATCTAGTTGAAATAATATTATTCGTATAACATTAATACAGAAAACATTGACAAAAATTAGACTAACTAATTATTGTCAGGTTTAAAAATTGATAATATTTTATACACCATTGAGTATAAAAATACAATTATAAGTTATATAATAAACAATATTATAAAGCAATAATAATTGATTTCAATGGTAATATGATTTATTATGATTTGGGTGTGTATGTTTTTATTTTAAACGTTAAATGACTTAAATAGTGTATAATATTATGTGGTCGTATAGGTAGCAATATTGGCAAGTACGCAGATGAGACTCAAATGGTGCATCGCACATATTTACATATTGTCATAGCACATATGGGCGTGGTGGTAAATCTACTGTTAGTTTTAGGAGCTGCCGATATTATTGAAGTAAATTTGTGTTTGCAGTGTGTTACCTATACAACTGCGCAAAGTAAACAAATTATCTATTTGGAATGTTCCCAGGTTAGGTACTTATTTTATGGCCCCGTAATTTTGTCTCTCTTATCCGCAGTGAAAACGAAGTAATTATCGTACTGCTATAAAATGTTTTTTAGTCATTTTAATTAAAAATTAATTAGAATAATTAATTCGTATGAAATATTATCCACTATTAGCGTGTTGTTAAAACAACCGAATACATAGAATATGAAAAATTACGTTTTTAGGCGTTTTTTTATAATTTTGTAAATTGCCACAATATTGAAAAAAAAAAAAAAATCACATAACTTAAAATGTGCTCTCACAGTCTCACCTTACGTATCAAGGCATTGGTTACCTTTAGGTAGATATAGTGGTATAGGTAGTGGGTATACTCTAGCGGCTTGAGAAATGCGATACTGTTGTTATATTATGTCACAATAATAAAAATTTTTAATGAAATACCTTTGTTGTACTTCGTGACCGGTGTAATGTACGAAAGACGTGCCATCGAATGACACTTGATCGCCGTCGGATGAGTTGCACCGTCTGTCGCATACGCACTTGTACTTGTCAAATATCGGTACGCACTGCACGTCGTTGCCGCATGGTTTGGCCACACAAGGATGAGGGCAGTTGGCTACGTTCGCCCCAGACAAGGCCCCTCGAACGATTTGCAACGGCTTATCGTTGATGGTCACCTGCACCGATACAAATTCGAATTTATTATAAAACGACAATACTGTCACAACGTAGAGAGGTTATTGTTATAGATAATATTATTATATTATTATAGCAGGATAACATACTTATTAACCCTGTCCTGTCCTAACCAATTATCTTTAGTATATATATACTAAGTCATTATAATTCAAAAACTACTCGTTCGAATTTTGATCTAGACACAGTGACATTTTCACAAATTCATCTGCTTAAAAATTTACAAGAAAAATGAAAAATGAATAAATATATAAAGTATAACATGTATACTCACTTATCTACAGTTAATTGTTTAAATTATTATATTTTTCTGGAGAAAACTCTCATAAATTTAAAATGCGTTTTTGATCATATTTTATTAATTAATTAAAAAATACCAAGATTTAAGAGAGGTATTACTAGGGTTAAATTTTTGGAAAGCGGTTAATTTCCTCACAGTTTACACTTTTGGAAGGGATGATCCTTCACATAATATGCATGCCTAATTTGTAACGATTTAAAGTGGAACAACCGATTTTGCTCATTAAGTTAAATTATAAAAAAAAATGCTCTCTTGATTCGAATATTTTATTAAAAATAGAGAAAATAGACCGTTTTGTTAAAAATGCAACTAATTTTATAAATCACCAAAACAAAAATCCAATATTATCACTGTTATTTGTGATTGGCTTGATTGGAGGAACTATAACATTTTTGTTGTATATGTAGCTATAGGTATATCCTCTATCCTTATTTTGTAAGAAAATTAAAATCAAAGGTCTACATAAAAAAAGACAAATTATTTTATACTTAAAACATTATCAATCTTATTGTCGCACTAAAAGCTATTGGTTATATTATATACCCCGCACTATATTATACTAGTTACTGTATGAAATACGGCGAAAGTCATCCCTCTAAAATATGTGTTTCATGTTATCTGCGCACTATGAAAAAGTAATTATCGTGCAATAAACCATAAGGTAGATATGTACTGTATATAAATAACTCCAACAACAAGACTTTGACATTTTAGTATTAATTACATTTTACTAGTATGTTATACTATATTATAGTTTTAAACACACCCACATGCAACATCAATATTAGTTACAACACTTCTCCGTGCCCAGTCCAATTGTTAACCAAAAACACACACCACAAACATAATACGCTTGATCCGACACTAACGTGATAGGTGATGATATCACATAAAATAAAACAATTTATACTCTTTTAATTAATATAGATAAAATAACTTTTACATTAATTTAAATCTATAATATAATAATTGATCCCTTAATCTGATCACTGTCATTTCTAAACTGATCGAATCTAAAAATAATAAAAATCGTACTCCTCTAACATTTTTTCATTACATTACGGATCGCTAGAGGGAATTCCATAATAGGTTTAAAAATATTATGGTGTTGTGACCTGTTTATTTAAAAATAAAATATAATTTTAAGAATAATTAAAACACACGTTAATTATTGCGAGTATAAATTATCGCCTTTGTAATAAAATTCTCGTAAATCAAAGTACAAAGTTAAACAATTAATAAAATAACTGAATACTTACATATATCATATATTTTCATTTTTATATAGAAAAATACTATTGCAAATTTGTAAATTAATTTATATACGTCATACTTTCAAAAGAAAAAATATGATTTTAATATCTACTTAAGATTTTAATATAGTTATATAGGTAGCCATATCGACTCTAAATTAGAATAATACAATATTTAGAAATAATGTAAGAATACTTTTTAAATGATCGTAAACTTCAACTTTGTAAATTATTGATCGAGTAAGTTAATATATCTAATTAAAAAGTATTACACAATTCAAACTATTCGTTAGAATATTAATTCATGTATATGCTTTACTCAGTAAATAACGTGATATTAAATTCAAGGGTCTCAAAACTATATTATAAAACAAATAAGACTTATTTAATTATAAGTAAACTGAAAATAATTTTTTTTTCAAAGTATACATCGAATGTACACATTTATTTTATATAATTAAGTATTCTTTTGAATATTCGTTAACAAAGCTTAAGATCGGGAATGTGGATTAAAATATTTATAAATGTATGTATAATGTATAAATGGGTAAGATAAAATATTTTAGATATTTAGAATCCATAAGTAATCAGTAATAATTATTTATTTGATACTTTTTCTGTTACACTAAAATAAAATTATGTTTGGTTTTAATTTACGATACTTATTGAAATGTAAAATAATTCAATTTAATATATTTTACTGAATACAAGTCTTTCATATATCAATCGCTTTAAAATGACAAAATGGTTGGTGGCAACATCTGGAATTACATTATTCGAAGTATACCTACTAGAAAATTATACAATCCACAAAATGAAAATAAACCAAAATCGTATGACCGTATTTTATAATATATTATTATTTATATATGGTCAATACAAATTCAATTTTAAATTAAGTGTAAATCACAGGCACCATTTTTACGCTAAAATAACGGAATTAATTAGCATTTATTTTGTTTGACATTTATTTTTTTTAAATAAAAAAAAAAAAAATGCAGTATATAAAAATTAATATAGAGAAACATAATAGTTAATAATTTGCACATACCATATGTTTTTAAATTAACTTAATAAATAATTTGTTATTCATTCATATTTTTTTGATAGGAAAGGAAAAAATTGCAAAGAAGAGCAACGTTTTAATGTAAGCTCTAAGTTAGTTTCTGATGCTAATACAGATTTTGTTAAGTGATATAATAATACGATACTCTCAAATATTATTATCTATTTTTATAGTGTAAAGTTGACGAAGTTTATGTTGGTTTATTAAAAAATTAGAAAAAGTGATATACTATAATAAAATAATAGGTGTGAAGGTGGTAAACACTATTGGCCTGTTAGCTTTTATTTATGTTTTATTTATAAAAAAAAAAAATGTAAGTGGACATTATACATGGTATGTTTTGCGTTTGATATATAGCTGTATGTAACAGTTGGTTGACATTTATAAGTAAAATTAGTTGCAGAGTTAATTTTTACTATAAAAGCATTAACACTTCATTTAAAGAAAAAAAGACATACATCAAGTTGGTCATGGCTGGTTACCTCAAATAAATATTTTTTGGTCGTAATTTAAAAGTATTAGACTTTTGGATATATGCATCAGTATAATACAAGAAAAGATTCTCTTAATGCAAATATTGAGAATGTGAAAGAAGATAAAAAACACACTATGCTGCATTGCTGTAAAAAGTGTAGCGTTTACCTGTGTTTTAAAATGAAGTTAAATTGTATTAAAAAATATCATGATTAATTTATAACTTATTTTATTATATGATGTTACTTTATATGATCTTTATATTTTATCGTATCGCTTACACCTTTTAAAAGTGTCTCCTTAGTTTAGGTATATACATATTGTTTTGCTGGTCTGACCCATTTCTGTTATTTATTTACTAAGATATATTATCACATAGGTATTATATTATTATATGTATTATGTATTATATTTTATACAATTATTTAAAATAGTTTGACATCTTTGTTTGAACTTGTTTACTCTGCCAATATTTTTTTTTATATTTTTCCTTGAATTTATATTATGAAACATAAAATATTGCTTTTCGTTATTCAGAGTGAATAATACACTGTAGAGAATGAATTGATTAATAGGTTATAAATCAAACCAACCATCAATATAATCTTTATTCTTTGTGTTATATAGAGTTTTTCGTTGTAATACGTTTTGTTATAAAGAGTTTTCATATATATTGTCGTGTTCGTAAAACATTTTTACTACATTTTTAAGATTAATAACTGTGTGAATATTATAGCTTATACAATAATATAATAATAATATTTTTGTTGAATAGATACAAACTTTTTGTATGCAGCCTCTGAATGACGTTCGAACTTTGATTTGTGAAGGTACTGTGTCGAAGTCGGGTACACCTCCAATGTACATACTTAACGGTAATGATAGCTGCGTAAATGCGCCCGGTGACAATATCTGAATCAAAGAACCAAGGTGATAGATTAATAGCCGATTAGGTTTGCATTTTTTAAAATATTTGTTTTATAAATTATAATATTATATATTTTTTGTTTGTTTTATTTATGCATGAATGATTGACTATCCATTAATAATATGACTATAGATATTTTTACGAATTTTACGCTGTATTTTTTACTATGCATATTGTATATATTTATTATTGTTTTATGAAGAGAACACTTGTGGCGATTGTATAACTTTTTTTTTATTAAACCTAAATTGTTGAATAATAAAAATAAATTACTTTTCGTTTATAAAAATACCATGGACTATTGAATTTGAAAACACCTGCTATTTAGTGTTTAAATTCAAATTTAAAGTTTTTTTATGCTCTTTATACAACACCTTAGTTAAAAGTTGTCGCGTTTATATTTAATAACTATATATTTATAAGCTTATAAATATTCAAGAAGTTCTTACTTGAACTTCTGGTTGATTGTCCACACGCATCACTGCTAATTTTCCTGTTCGTGATATCCATAGTCTGTGCCATTCTCCCAAAGACACAGTCCACGGACTCCTGTTCAAAGTATAAAATTAAATTAGCCATTTCTATTCTTTGAAAACAATTTAATGATAGTGTTTCTTTTATTTCGTCCTTATGAGTTCTGACTAGTGGCGAATAGGGTATGTATACATTTTGTATGATTGCAATACTAATTCCCTGTCGGAGGTTTGGAAAACCTAATCCATGTACAAACATAGATCATTTAGGATATTTATAATGTTCTAAAAAAATCATTAGTGAAAAATAATTTAAAATAAGACTAAAGCTTCTCAAATCCACTATAAACTCTCATACACGTTAAATAGTGTAATAGCATTCTACCATAATATAGGTACCTTTTATATTATACTGTAAAAGTTTCATATATTGATAATATCTTCTAAATAATTTTATGTATAAGAAAATACTAACAACTTCTATACGTTTTAAACATTAACCTACAAATTAAATGCGCGTTTATAATTTATTTTAATACCTATATAAAATTCCAATTAGAAGTTCAATCTAAAATTAAAATTTTGTCAAAATCGTGTTTTATGGGTTATAAACTGAAATAATATAGTTTAAATCAATGTAGATCCTATCCTGTGTTAATAATAATTAAGGTTGTCTGTGTAAAACAGTGAGTATGTAATATAGTTTATGTTATTACGGTTTATGTTTATAATCCGTTCAGTTAGTTAGCCACCCAAATGCATGCATGAACAAACATTTCTAAAGATTATATTATAGATAAATATATTCATATAATCTTAATAATTCGAGGAACCAACTATGATTTATACATATATGTTTCATAAAATATAAATAAATATTCTATTCAATTGAAATATTAATACCAAAATATTTGTGTACCCAATGAAAATGTATGTACCTACAGTGTATAAGTAGTACATTTATTTGTTTCATAAATATGATTTGCATGATCGAAGTATGAAATAAAAATTAAATTAAAGCTTAAATGTTTAAAATGTAGTTAAAAACGCTTAAAGAGATTTTTTTATATTAAAATTGAATTATCATAGTATAACATGTTGTACAAAAAGTTAAATTTTATCATAAATATTTTAATATTTTTTTTTTCCAATCATAATTTTTTATACTTTTGTTATTATTAGAGCTATATTAGTATTTAGTATAATATATTTAAGGATAAAAAAGAAAGCTCACTACAAAATATCAATTAATAGTATAACGTTAATATTTACATGCATTAATTGATAATTTGTTGTATACGATTGAGAATTTTTAAATACTAACAATATTTATGAAATAAAATTTTCTTTCTGTACTAAATAAAAACTACTATATAGCTAAGTATTTATTTGTCATATTGAATGAGTTAATAACATTATTTGATAGCTATAAAAATATAATTATTTTATTGTTTACTCTATAGCATAAGTTAAACATTTATATTCTTTGAAAAAAAAAGATTATTCGTTGTATAATAGCCCAATTAAAAAACCTATTATGTTTTAAATCTACAAATATAAGAAACTATTTAACTATGAAAACTTAATGTTGTAAAAAATATTCAATAATTCAGGTTTTGAAACTTTTAGCATTAAAAAAAAGATTGAATAGTGTTTAAGCAGAACTCTCTAGTACCATAGTATAATACAATACAAATAAAATACATATATTTTATATAATATATTGTGTTTCTTGTCCTTGTGTGTTTGTGTGTTTGTATAACAATATAATGTAAATTTATGAGATATGATTAACGTTAAAATGTGTTTAGCATCAAAATGCAAATATATTTAATTGAAACATAGTTATGTAACAAATAAATTATAATGCATTTTCTTTTATGTTATTTACACTAATCAAAAATAAATTAAGTTTCTAATTAATGTTCCATTAAAATCTTATTATACACCTATTGAGTAAAAGTTATAGTATATAATGACATAAATAAATTGTCAATAGTATTTTATCATATATTCTGATTAATTTTGATTTTATTAATTTATTGCAAATTTCGCATCTATAAAATTAATCTTGAAATATCTATGTAATTATCAAACCAGAGGTGATTATTTTGGTATGCTTGAGTGATTTATAGTTTATAATTATCTTTAAATTATTCTGACATATTATTATAGTGCAAGATAGATACTTGGAATGTATATATGTAAAATATATTTTTTAAATTAATTTGAATGAAATTAAAATAACTGACTTATGTTCAAAAGCTGTGTAAATAATTTATTGTCTATCACCTTAAATTATTACACGGCGCAATAGATAGGCTATTTGAATACATTATGCGTTAGTAGGTACATTCATATTATTTATATTGTATTTAACATTATTTTAACAAAAAGTTATATTTTATATTGAATAGTTTTTATTATAGATTATTAGATTTATAAACCCAAATAAATTGTAATTTATACTAAACCTTAATGAAACTGTTCCAGTGCCGAGATCGAATGTAAACTCTACGTGACCATCAATCATATAAACACTTATGAAGTCAGCTGAACCATACTTTTGGTATCCTTCATACAGTATTAGTCCATCGATTGATTGAGTTTTGAAAACAATATCCAAATCCAACCACGACAGTGCTGAGTCACCCAAAGCTGGATGTCTCAAGTAACTAGAACCATTAAATGATGGTACCTGGAATAATAATAAAGCGGAATGTGAATTATGATATTTTTGTTACCAATAGTTAAGTATTTTTTATTTTAAATAACAATATACCTGCTTTTTCTTTTATCATACTAATTTTTAGTTAATGTTAATATTTTGTCTTAAACCATAATAATATTCTGCTTCTTTACTGTTTATATTTGTTTTGAATATTATGTAGATATATAAATCGTATTTACAATTTTAAGGATATCAATACAGGCAATGACAATATGTGATATTGATTAATTGTCTTATCAGATTTATTGTTATTGATGATATTATGTTTATATGATAATGTTAGATAATTATTAATATTATGACATTCAAAGAAAGTTAAACAGTTTATTAAAACGAATATATAAATTAGTATATTCATTTAATTACTTATGGGTACTTACTTTATAATTATAAATGGTTTGTAATAGTAATCCACAATAGGGCAAAAATTACCTTTGAATGAATCTTTCCCTGTCTATCCCCATAATTATGGCACTACAAAGTAACATTACTTGGATTCTATTATTAAGATGAATTAGGTACTAACTATAGGAATCCAACAAATTCTATTATTTTTGATTGCATTCTAAAATTAATTAAAATAACATATTTCATTATATTACAGAGACAGGCAAACGTAATATATAGGTATTATCATATAGTTTTAGATTTTAGTACTTATTAGGCACTCAAATTAATTATGTTATATTATATAAGTGGTACTAGATAGTTTTATTAAACTTAATAATTAATAACATAATACATATTGAAATCAAATTTATTGATTTGTCATGTAAATTATTAACTACTCGTTGAATTTCTGTTTTATGAGTACACGATTGTATGGTATATATATGACTCTATGAGTAATAATACCATATATTATTATAGATATAAACGAAAATATGTAGGTAATAATAAAAGTGTAATGCATATAGTTATATATACCTATTAAATTACATTTTAATGTTTAATTTGGAAAAATACATTATTTATAAATTAAAATATATTTTATGTATTTTCGGTATAAAAGTATACACAGTGATTTTTGTTACTTTTAATATCATGATTCATAGATATAACTATAAGACATTTGTAAGTATGTAGAAAATATTTTGTTTTATATGGTATCATAGGTCTGTATTATAATTATTATCGTTTGTGGTTAACGTGTATAATATTGAAAGTGTGGTTAGTGTATATTAGTAATAAATGTTATTATACTTCGGTAGTTCGGTTCATCCAAAATAGTAGTTGTAATTAAATTTAACTTTGAAGTTGAATACATATTTCATTTAAACCTACCCTGCCAATATGTCTTCGTAATTTTGAGAGTCTGATAATGAATTCGTTTTTATGATAAAAAACTATTTTACTATACTCAGTGTTTAGCAGAAGTTAAAAAATGATTGAATTATATGCGATCCTCATCGGAATCAATAAGAGCCAAAAAAAAAAAAAATTAAGTAAATCAGAAAGTTTTATTTGCACCGTCCGTGAAAGAGTTGATCATAAAATGTATGAACCATTTTACAGTAAAATATAATTTTTAGAAAATATTGACGACCAAATATTTTAAGAACTCGATAGCGGATTAGTTTTATAATAACTTTAGTTAACTAAAGTTTCAAAGTAGTGATAAACAAAATAAATACAAAAATGTACCTACACTTTCTTGATTACAACACGCATTATGTTTACCGAAGCAGAATAAGGTGCAATAATATTTGTATTATATATATATATACATGAGATTAAAATTTAGGTATTAACTACCGACTACATACTTCAAATATTTTGTGAACTATTTGCTTTTTAAACCTAAAGTATTCGTCGCTTTTCTAGTCAAAAAGGTTAGTAAAGTAAATAGCAAGAATATAATTATTGCAGTTAATTAAAATTTACCCGGTTGGGTATAAAACCTAGTTATACCCCGAAGAATTACAGAAAGTGAAGTTATTATAACTATGTCATGTGTTGTAGTCACTACTGACTACCGAGAACTGAGTAAATTTTATTTGCTTTACAGTCGGTATCATTTAATATTGATCCAGTACTATTTAACCGGAATATGACAATATAATAGACTCCGGGCATATTGTTCAGATCGATAGATCAAATAAAAAAAAAAAACATTTGAAATACATTTATAAATTATAGTAAATAGTTAGTGTATAATGTTTATTCAATACAATAATATTTGTACACTCGAAAATATTTTTTCATAGAATTGGGGTTTTCATCTTCAAATTTTCATTTAGTCTTTCTTTTCTCACGATGCGGTGTTATCATTGTGACACACACACACATATCTACCCGCCCACTAGTATAATATATTATTATCTTATATTTTAGGTTATTTATTGAAATACGAAAAACGAAGAACGAGTATTAATAATAAAATAACAATAGTAAAATGGTATTACAATATAATATTATCATGATATATAAATTCTGTACGTAGAGACGGCCACTTGCCTCGAGACATGGCGATATAATATTATAATATTTGTGTATTCTGGGAAATGTGCATCAGTTGTGGTTGCAGAGGGAAAGTTTATATACATTTGTTTTAAATCGTTGAGTGGTTGTGCACCGATCGTGTGGGAAGGAAGAAACAATTTACAATGAAAACAGTTGTCGGCGCGCACTTCGTGAATTTACGCCCGGAGACTAATAAACATGTGGCAGTTTTGAGGCGCGAATTGTTATCGCGCGAACACGAATAATAATATCTAAATTGATTTTTTTCACAACAAACATTTCTCTTCCGAACGACTAGTGATTTCGAAAAAAATAAAATCAAACAAGTTGCATTTATTATTTTTTTTAAACCCGCATTGTACATTTTCGCCACACGCACGTCATATTATAATTTTATCATTATTTGTTTTAACATTCTATCCAAGTTTTCGTTATTGTTTTTATTTCAGTTATAGATATTTAAATTTTTAAATATCAAAATTTAAAAAAAAAATGTCGATTCGGTGAATACGGAATTAAAATACGATTCTTAAAAGTATTTTAAGACTCAGACGATTACCAATAAGCAGTATTGAATTTTTTTTTTGCAAAGATGTCAGAATTTTCAAAAAATAATAATATAACACAAGACTAATCTCGTATGAATAAAAATTCACCACAATATATAATACGATATGGGATTGTGGCGAGCATTATACGTCGGCGCATTATTACGCCTATTGTTACGAAAATCTCTATATATAATTGCGTAAAATATTATATTATGGAATCGGCGTTATAATAAAATCAGGAAATAGCGCCCGTGCTGGCTGCAGAGAGAGGATTCTCGCGAGTTAGAACGGGATCGCTGTATACTCTCAGCCATGGTTGGCAGACTTGGGGAAAATTCGCGAAAACACACCAGACCGCATGGCTCCGTAGCCGCCATTTCTACAAAACCCCCCACTGACCTCTGCCACGTATAACCGCGATGCCACAGCGCCAATGTTATTTATTGTTGTCATATATTATAATAAAATATAAATGTGCAGGTATTATACGCGTACCTATACATATACTGGTGCGGTGGCATTTCCGTCCTCGTGCAGACACGTATATACGACGATTAACTGCGACACAGTACGGGAAATGTTTGTTGGATATGATTTACCTAAGTGTATAACATTGCAGACTCAAAAAGAGAATTATTTGGGATGCAATTATTCGATGTAATAATATTATTTATGTATATTATCTATATTATAAGCATATAGAAACTTACGATTTGTGCAATTTTTATTTTCAATTTTATTTTTATCACGGCAGTGTGGAATTTACTGTGTCTAATAAAAAAGTTTTCGCGAACTTTATCCCGCAAGAGAGTTTGACTCGTGTTATCTTAACGAAGTAAAGAGTTTGCGTGTTTGTCCTCGAAATCTAATTATACTAAGGAAACAGATATTTTGGAAATGTAACTTAAAATCCTGTAGTAACAAGTAAATATGAAGGGTGTTAGGAATTGGTTTATTGGCAGCTGGTTGATAATATATATAATATAATCTACGCTTCTATGGTGCCTATCGGGCAGTCTTATTTATAATATTTTGCGTCGTTTCAAAATTGTTGTAAAATAATATGTCGATTTACCACGACTGTTATGTTAGAATTTAGGTAAACGGAAAATACCTCTTAGGTATCCACAAAAGCTTGTAAGTAAAATTTCGGGTTGGTTATGGTTTTATACAAAGTTATATTATATACATAATACAAAATGATAAATCTATTTTGAAATACTTAATGATTTTAGGTATTTTTAATAATGCCATTAAAACTCAAAAATGAGCAAAGTTTGTGGGTTCGACAAATCTTTTTGTTGAAATATTACACAAAAAATATAGTAAAAAGATTATTTGTGTCGATTTTTTGATAATTGTAAAATCACACGATTACGTATTTAAAAATATATTCAATCATATATTTGTACTGTTTTCGAATAATATTGTTTTAATTTATTGTTAAAAAAATAAACTATACTAAGTATTTTTAAATTAAAAATAAATCTGATTCAATTTAATACTTTTCGATACTTTGTACAATACTGATTACTGATATTTACTTATAATACAAATGTACATGGCGTGAGCGTTTACGGGCTACGTGTTAGGCATTACTAATCTCAGACACGGAAAATTGTGCGCTTTTCGTTGATGGTATAACGACTGCAGCTGCGGCTTGTCTGGGCAGCACGTCAACACTTAAACGGGTTTGTGCCATAATAGGAAAACGTCTAAATCGCGGGCACGTCATCACGACCGCCGTTTTCTGCGCTTGTCGTTAATCTCCACAAGGACGCGACGGATTTTCCAGTAGTAATCTATACCTCACGACAACACATTGCGACGGCGAGCAAAAACTCTCGTTGAGTAAAAAAAAAAAAAAACTTATTCAATTTCTAAAAGTTGTTATGATAATAATTTTGTAGTGCTGGTGACGATGACATGACAAGTTGTATTTTGCCTTTATTTTGCCCACCCACCATGGTTAACCCATACACGATTATGACAAATACAACTATGAATATACTAATATAACATTTTTTTTTTATGGAAATTATACATTTTATTTAATCAATATTTTTATTTTGTACCCTGCAATATTATCGTTAATAGTGCGTTTACACTAGTCATGAAATTTGATATAACTACGCAGTAAACATAGGACATACTAAAAAGTACGTTTTAAAAAAAATTAACATAACTTGACATAATTTAATTCATAGCTATTTTTAATAATACATACAATAACACTATACATATTAACAACTTAATATTGATATTTTAAAAAAGTAGTGTGTTTGACATTGTCACTTCTCTAATAAAATAATAATCGTATGTATATATATTATTAATGTATTGGTACGAGTGTACGACGAATATATTATTGAAATAAACTCAATACAATATTATAAATGGTTAAAAGAGTTCATTATGAATTGTCATCTGACATTGATAATTTATACCGTAGTTCTAACAAAACAGAATTATCATTAACACGTAATAATATTTATAAAAGGCAAAAGTGTGTCAAAAACAGTACTCACCAAGTGGTATTATCTATACTATAAAAGCAAATCCCGATTTTTGTCACGCATTATAATATATTAAAATAATTGTTTAAATCGCCCACGACCCACCTCAAAATGTATTTATAGAATCGACGATGAACCAATTATTATTGTCGACATATCGTGTATGAGATGTGACAATGGCTCGGTGCTTTGAGCGATCCCGTGGTGTTTGAAGTATAAATCACTGCGCTCTAATTACGACTGACGTACTTAATCTTAAGACTCGAGTTGAATTGTTTTTATGCGCTGTTTGAGAGTGCTAAACTTGAAATACTTTGTAAAGTATTATGTTGTGTGATAACATTTCGGAAAACGAGATTTGCAATTTGAACACATGTGTGTGTACGTTTGCTAGTATCAATATATTTCCGGTCCGGTGAAACATGTCACCCATTTCCCGAGGGCAGCGTTTAGAGATAATATGTTCATCGGTTATTCGGAAAATGATATTCAACACACTACGACACCTATACGACTCGTTTACAACATTAATTAATATAGTTAATAGTTGCAAATAATATTATTGTAATGTACAGTGCGTATATGGATTGTAAGATCCAAGCTGATTAAGAAGCGGCTGTATGAATTCGAAATAAAATACGTTTGTGGAAATAAATAATAATGTATAATTATTACTATATTATAGAGTCATTTATGGTACGCAGTAAGTGATTCGTAATTTATTTTAAAGTTTAACGCAACTTTTGTATGAGACGGTGCAGCACCGTTTGAAATCAACTTGCAGCACACGTTTTTTCTCTAACTCGTTCTGCCACTAACTTTTTGCAAATTTTTATTGAGAATAATAAGTTTCAATTTTTTCACTCCTACTCAGAATTGTTTTGATATCAATTTGGACTGAAAATTTTGGGTTGTTAGGGTAGATGAAGCTGTAATAGCGTTTCTTTAACATCTGAAGATGTTTTTTAGATTTTTGTATATTCATAGTATGTAATAGCTGTAGACATTATTTTCATTGAAGTTTAAATAAGCATATAATATATTTTGAAAATTATTGTTGGAACATGGAGATTACAGACTTCTTTATACCTTGGTATCATCTTCAACTATATCTTGTCACAACAAACAAAAAATTCGCCGATAAAACAAATTAATATGTATATTCATAAAAAAGTTTTCACTCCAATAACTTGTACTAGTTAAAAGATTTGACAAAATGTTTGATATGCATGACAAAGGTTTGAAGTAATTTTTATTCAAAGGTGAAATACAGCACGAGCCGTTTAGTCTTACGTTCGTCAGGAAATAAAAGGTAATTAAAATATATCAGTGATCTAATAAAAAAATTCTTTATGTAAAAATTCCTATTTTGCTTGATACTTTTTAGTTTTTCAAATTATTAAAAAAAGTACTGAACATTTTTTGCTTTTGATCTTCTCTTCCCCTTTCAAAAATAAGTAACTTATTAGAAATACTTTTCTATAAAAAAAGATATTGAAGTAAAAAATCTAAGCATTTTTAATGTTCCAAAATGTGCTGACACAAAAAAAAAATATATAAAATTAATAAAAAATAAAATTGCTATATTCAGAATCTAAAATAAGTAGAAAGCCGGTATATTTCTTTACCTATATATAATTCCACCAAAACTTTTCCACCCCTAACCCTCACCCACTATTAAATAAACCACTGTATAGGTTTCGTTTATATGTCGGTTGTCGAAGATTATGAAATAGTGAACAATGTCGATGTTTCGTGTGCACACACTCTTCAAAACATCAACAAAAGTGATCCGGCATTCTCATGGTCGGTAAACACAATAATAGAAATATGATGACCTGCCAGCATTCCACTAGACGAGGATTATATTATTATATAGATAAAGATGAAAAACTCCCTTTTTTCTAACCACTTTAATAAATCTGTAGGATAATTAAATATTATTGTTTATAATACATGTATAGTGACTATAAGTGTCAAAATTTATAGTCGGTATTTTGGTTCATGGTTTAAAGTTTATACCTATATTAAACGTAGGCATATAGTGTTGTATATAAACTATTTAGAGGTGACGGTAGTCGGTAATGAACATTTTCGAACGTCGCTATTTGTACACACGAATGAACCATTTCCTGTTTAAATAACAAATATATACCGCTACTGTATGTATACTTAGTTTATTTATTTTTTGTTCAGTTATTCGGATCACTACGATATCGGCGTATCGGATATAAAGTAAAAAAAAAAACTCAAGAAAATCATCGTAAAAAATATGAAGTCTTTAATATGAAAAGACTTAGGTATTTATAAAACTTTTTGCCCTTTCATATGTGTAGTAGTAGGCGCTAATACAATATTTTTTTCGCAATGTTATGAGTAAACTAATAGATGTGTTTGAAGCTTTAATGATTTTTGTATTTTTCTGTACTCATTTTTTCGAGCAAACCACGTATGTTTCCAGTGAAAACTATATTTGTGGTGTTCAGGGTATACGTTCATACAGACATCAAGTTTCTATATAATAATACGTTTTATGACGAGTTCATGAAATCAATAATATCATTGCTGAATACGTGAAATCGGAAATTCGGTTAACAACTTGACAAATCGGCGAAATTTATTTGCTGATTTTCTGAATTAAGCAGACTTTTTTGTACTAAATGCATTTAAGTTTTACAATAGGTTATTTAATGACGTTTTACATGATATAGAAACATAACTAAAATAATCAAATAATAAAAAAAATATCAGCCAAGAAATGTTTTATACCGAAATACGTGATTTAATTTGTATTAGGTAATTAGTATATAATATATTGTTTAGGCTGCCCATTATTTAGTTATTGGTGAATGAGAGGGCAATTAACATATTTTTTGTTTGATGTTGACACAATTTTGTTTATAAGTTAAAAAATTATAAACTTGATAAAAATGTTTCTAATATAATATTTTTCTTGCAGGTAGGTAATACGAAATTTATAAAAATTTGCAAATTGTACTGTGTAGTTAAAAATTCATAAAATTACAATGCTATCTATGCTATACACCATTACATAAATAATTTATTATAATACACAATTAAATTTTAAAAATATACTATCAAAGTTTAAGTTATTTTTTCATTATACTACTTATCTATCCATATTATTTTACGTTACATCGAAGTTATAAGATAAAAGTTAATAATATACATTTAATATGATGATCTACCATAATATATTTTGAAAAAAGAAATTTGTATCACTACAGGATATTTCTAAATTAATAAAAGAAAATTTTCAAATGCATATTTAAAAAATACGGTCCTTAAATATACTTAAAAAGTTTAAAGTTTTAAAAATCAGAATTTGAAAAATGTATTATTAAAAGAAAAAATGAGTGAGAGCATATTTGATTAAGCACACTGAACAGTGTTTGGCGTCGAAAATTTTCGACGTCTAAAGGATGTTGTTATTACATTATAATATAGATATATCTAGTTCGTATCCTGCCATGTTATAAGTTTTACATTGTTCATCAGTCGCCGTATGAGATGATATATCTAACGCATCTAAGGTAGGTATATTTTTTTTCTTTGATGCCTTTCAATATGTTATTGCGAGGAAGCGCACAACGTATACTCGTTAAAAACGTTACTGATTTGATGTGTCATTAGCGTGGCGTCTCTTAATTAAATTTTTTCGTTACCCACAAAAATTGAGTTTCGTACGATGAGATTTCGACACAATTTAAAGTGTTTCCATGGAAATATAAAACGTATGGTGGTTTTAGATGGTGGTTAAGGGGTAAAGGTCGTGTAAATCCTTTACAATATAAATCATATATATTATGTGTTCCCATGGAGACCTATTTAGACGAGATGGGTTAATCTTTTGTGTTTGTATAAATCAAACTTAAAGTCAACGTTTTCATTGAAAATCAAAATATTTAACTTGTATCTATAAAATCTGAACTTTAGCATGACCAACTTATCTATTAAATGTTTATTTTATGCTTGGTTAAATAATTTAAATAATTTACTAGATTACGTAATGATACTGGTTATACTATTTTTTTGTTGGATATAACACCATTTTTTGAAAAATAAAATATTTTATGGAAATGAATAAATATAAACATAACAATATTAAAGTATAGCCACAATGAATTCTTGGTTAAAATATATATACATGTAATCTTACTTTATTATTGTATTAAACATTTGAAATTCGCGATATTATAATATTTTGGAGGAAATAATAAGTTTTGTTGTTTAAAAGTTTCTTATTTATTATAAGATAAAGGAATGTTAACAACAAATATACTTTGTTCACTAAATAAACGAATAATATTAATTCTTGTTTACGCCATATTATGCTTTATTGTTTGTCAAAGTGTAGAAACTAACTTAATAGTATTAATTTTTATTTGACATTTTTTCTAGACCCGAAAATTCGTAAAATAATAAATTTTTATAAGTATTTTTTCTATTAGTACCGTATAGCATAAAAGGGTTAATGACAATAATAGGAGTTACGTGTGGTGTAAATGCGGTTTCAGGATTGCATTTATACGGTTATATAATATTATGTCCAATGCAGATTTACGTGCACCGGCGTCTTTGATAGGCAATTTGGTTATATAATGGCATACGAGGGCTATACGTGCGTGCGTGGTATAACCGGCCCCTTCTCACTCGTTAGAATATCCTAATGTTATATTATGCTGCCATTTCATGCCCCACCGGTCGTTAAATGACAATAATGTAATTTAATAGTCATTTGGTATTAATTAAGCCATAGTGCCCGAATAGCGTTTTTGCTGTTTCACTCGCCATTATATAAATTAAAAACCATATTTTAAAATCAATTTTAAAATTGAACACAATAGTGGTTGTATAGTAAATGTCAATTGCATATTATACAATAATACCTATAGGTACTATACACATACCAATACTATATGTTACGTTTAAATTTAAAATTGATAAAAAAAAATTATATTTATTTGTAAATATTACATTACTAAAGGTAGTATATAGTAAATAACTATTATGTACCTTCATGTTATATTTTTCAATTGAATTGTTAGTTAATATTTAATTTAATATATTATACTTGTTTGAGGTTATTCCTATCATGTATTATAATTATTGATTAGGTAGAAGTCAACATTTTTTTATAACAAATAAATCGAGAAAATATGTTAACGAACAGCATTTTGAAAATATATTTTAATTATTTTAGATCAATGGTTGATTTATATAGAACTTGAATAATATTTAAAATAAAGTAAATTGTATATCTATTATGTAGAAATATTTATAAGATATTTTAAAGAGTAAGAGGTAATCAAATACTTTTTTTATTAAAAATGACTTTTTAAATATTTTAACTAAAAAACTAAAAAAAAAACTAAAAAACTTATACATTTATATTTATAATACTTAATATCAAAAAGTAAAGTTGTGCCATTTTATTATATATAATTTTTTG
This sequence comes from Aphis gossypii, assembly GCF_020184175.1. Taxonomy (NCBI): domain Eukaryota; kingdom Metazoa; phylum Arthropoda; class Insecta; order Hemiptera; family Aphididae; genus Aphis; species Aphis gossypii. The sequence continues at coordinate 58,429,735 of NC_065531.1, read as the reverse complement.
GTATTAAAGTAATGATATTTGAGAATAAATATAATTAATAACTATTCTAATAAATTAAAAATGCAAAAAATAAAATAAAATGATCTTTACAATCTGTAAATCATAAACATTAAAAATCGGGATGACGTTTTGATATACAGTACTGACAATAACCATGGTGCGTAAATAATACACGCATTCATTTGAAATCGGAAACTAGGAAATGGAGAAACTCATGAAAGTCTCATGTCCACAAAAGATTCCTTTTTATGCTTTATCTTTTGTATAAAAAAAATCTTAAGAAATGTTTTTTGTGATTTATGTTCAATAAAGATTTTTTTCTTCTTTAAATTTGCTAAGTATTGCAACTCTTGCGTCTTATAAAAATAAATACCTCATTAAGAATTTTGTAAAATATTGAATTTACTTTACATTTTTCTTTTACTATATCATTTTTTAGATCATTTTCTATAGTTTTGTACCATGTGGAGAGTATTATTCTCAATTTTTTTTTATAATATATAGGTATGTATAATATTCAAAAAAGTAATTGATTTTTCGGTTTTGTTGTGATTAAATTTATCGCGTACCCAAAAGGTTTACCATAATTACATTATATTACATTAACATATTTATTATATTTACTACTAATAATTATTTTTTAAATTAAATCGTTTTTATTTATTTAAGTAGATTTGTTTGGTAAATCTTTTGGAGTTTTTAGAGCATTTTTTTCATTTTTTTCAGGTCATTTTTGTGTTTTTTAGGTCATCAACATCCTATCTCTAGTTACTTACACATAACAATAAATGAAACTTAATTGTAGTACCAGTAGATACCTATATAGCATATTATTCATGTTGAAGGCTATTGGAAAAGGGATGTGTTGAATTGCATAAAATTTACTACGATTGCCATAAATAATACCAAAATACAATATAGTATTATATCACATTGCATAGGCGATTTTGTAAGCTTCTTATGTTCTTTCAATCCGTTTGTTAACCCTTTATAGAGTAGTAAGCTTTTGATTTCCATACCACCCCACATAAAATTATTAAGAAGGATTAAAACTGGGTTACAATTCAATTGTTCAATCTTTAAATCTATAAAATCCAAATGCTTAATTTATATATACCATCATTTTCTCTCTCTCTATTGGTACCAATAAGTAATAACAAGAGCATCTCGGTTTCAATCACACTCGATTGTCAATATTGATGTATAAGTCTGATGATAATATTATATTATAATAAGTCATATGCTTTCAAATGTTTAACGATACATAATTCAATATTATAATATTTTTTTAACTTTTTGTTAGAAATATATTTTTTTATTTATAAAAGACAATTTAAAATCTGTATCTAAAAAAAAAAATAAAAAAATAATATAATAAGTAAATAAGTTGAAAATTCGTGTATTAGACATCAAAACGTGAGGGAAAGGGACATATATTGACACTACTTCCAATTTATGAACTCATAGAGAGTAAGTTAATATAGATTATTTAACAGATCACGTGGCCATTTATGTTTGAGACGACAGAGAGAGTTTATAGGTAACACGCGAGAGGAAGTTTGGATATGAGTGGATTTGTGTGTTTGAAAGAGCTTTTATGAAATTTATTATAGTGATAGAATACAAGTGTGGATATTGTTGATTTGTTGAAATCATGATGAAGTTAGAAATATTTCTAGTTTTAATTTATAGCTTATCAAAATAATTTAATAAAATATAAGAATAGGTATATTCAGATTTTACGTTGTATTTACTTATTGGTTTTTCTTAAAGTATAAGATTGGGCTATAGGTATATATACGTCATGTAAGTTATTTTTATTATTAATTTAATCAAGTTTTGTAACTTTTTTTTAGCTTTTGTAAATACGTAATTATAAAATATGTATAAATTGTACATACCTAGTTATTTTTGGTAGTTAAGGTTATTTATTAAATAAATAAATAATATATTATTAAAATAGTTGGGTATTTTTTTCTGTGGCGTAAATTTGATAAAAATATATGGTAATAATAGATAATTATAGGTCGAGATTTTTCTACTGTTCTTAGAAAAAACTCAGAATTTTATTATACTATATTTTTTGTCACCTATCTGTGACAATAAATTTATACAACTAATTGTTTAATTATTGAACATCTATTTTAAAATATTTAGTTTAATGAGGTATTAGTTATTTAAGAATTCTGTTTATAAATCTATTTTAGTTACCATTTTAATTAAAAAAAATTTGCTTCGAATCAGTGGTTGAACTAATAACTTCTCTTTATTGTTATTAATTTTTATTTTACTTCGAAGAATTAGTCATAACTCATAAACTCTGCATAAATATATATTGCAGGGACGTACGCAAAATTCGTTTATGGGGGGGAGGGGTTACCATTTATGTATATGTATAAAATGTTATTAATGTAATATTCCATAAAAGAAATCATTATACATGTTTCACTTCTGAGGCAGGGAGATTAAACCCCTAAACCTCCCCGTTGGTATGCCACTGATATATTGTTAATATGTTGTACATATAAAAGAGAAATAAAACTAAAAGAAAAATCTTAATATTGTAAACAAAATTACATTTACTTACATATATGGTTGAATATTTATATAACTTATATATATATATATAATATACGTTTACGAAGTAATATGATATTATTTTTGTGATATTTACCTGTAAGTCTAATATCGTTTCACATAAATCTCCAGTGTAACCAAGAGGGCATAGGCAAAGTGATGAATTGGTAGTTGTTACGCACTTGCCACCATGTTGACAAGGAGATCTTGTACACTTGTCTGTAGAGCATTCCTCTGTAAAATTAAATTATTATTGATATTGTTTAGTCGTTCTGGTACATATTATTGGCTAAGTGATACGAGTTATAATGTTTAAATAAAACAAGTTCAGAAAATAATTTTTTTTATTTGGTTTAATTCTATTTGAGAAAAAGCAACCCTACTGCGTCTCGGCCAGTCCCATGTGTACTAAATTACAGTGCCATTTATCAAAGACAAATTACAAGGCGAGGTTTTCGATCAGAAACTAATACTTCAATGTCATTGTTCAAGATACATGTAGCTATCGCAAGAACAGTGCTTTGCCCGAGGTTAATCGATCTGATTTCAAAAAAAAAAAGTAGCAGCGCCAGACTTAAAAGTTGTACACTTTGTTAAGACGAAAACTATTAACAATATTATGTAATTATTAATCAATTTAACACAGTGTGTTTAACACAATTATTATTAATAAAAATAATTTTCATTAATCACTGACATAATTATGTTTCATGTAGTTTCTAATCTATGCAAAGTTAAAAAAAAAAAATGCTTATAATATTTTAAATTAAATAAATATATAAATTGTAAGATAAATTATTATTTTAGTTGTATGGTATGCTAAACAAACGTAAAAATAATTTTTAAATTTAATAATGATGAAATCATATGAATATTATAATTTAAGTTTTAATTTTTATGCAATTTATAAATAAGAACCTTATTCCGAAGTCTTGGTTCTTGAATATTATATTTATATATTATTTGAAATTGTTCAGGTATAATTTAAGTGTTAAAGACGCTTATCGTTTCGTATAACTCTTATTGGGATTTAGATTTATGGAAATACCGTCAAAACAACAATTTTTTTATTAACTATATGGACTATCGAATAACATAATTCACGGAAAGCTAAGTTTAGCGTGTTATGACTATAAATATAGTCATTTTTCCCTTATCGCAAATTAATGGGAATTTGAAACTTTGACAAGCATTTTTACACAATAGGATAGGATGGATTGCTTATAATTTATTATTGTTTAACCTATATGTAAAACTTATAAAAAATGTTTGTTTTTTTATAAATATATTTATTGGATGATTTATAATATTATAGGCATACAAATACTCGTAAACCATATACTTTTTTTTATCATAAAAAATTAACTTAATTATAATCAATATCGATACTTGAAATAATCTAAATGAAAATTTAATACTAAAATTACTTACGTCGAGTAATTAATAAAATAAAACTTCAAGTATTTGCTCAAAGAACTTTTAAAAAGATTAAAAAGAAGTAAGTGAATTTTGCCTTTTTTCGTTATTTGCCATGCCTCCCAGCCGATTAAATTCATAATAAGACACGAACCGACATCGAGCAACGTCGACGGTGAAGCGGTTGACTAGAAAATTAATTAACGCGGTTGCACTAAAAGGGGGGAGGGAGTACACTGCTGTCCTCGACTTTCACCTCAAAAGCTTCTATCTAATGTTTACTCAAAGAGTTTTAGCAGCTTTTTTCCCTTTTCTCTTATTGTTGTCGCTTTTAGTTTAATATTAACTATATACATTAATAAACATATATACGGCATTTGATCTAATCATGTTTCGTTTTTCATCAACTGTCTATATATCAAGAACATTTTTATCTCGTTAAATCTCTTCTTCTATAACATTTTTAGTTTACAACTTAACATTTTTATTAGAAGATCATTAAAATAAAATATTTTTTAAGAAACCAGAATAAGTTCTAAGAGTAAAGCTCTTGACTATAATATACTCATGCCTCACAAGTCATAATTGATAAATTGTAATAATGCATGTTGGTTATTTAGCATACATTCCTTCACAAATTATATATTAGTAAGTTTTACTGTATTATTAATGTAATGATTAAATAAGTCATGTACTTGTATAATTTCACCAGGATAAATAAAAAATAAAATTTTAAATCTTATTATTATTTGTATAATATAATATATAATTGGTACCTACTGAGATTAATATTAATCATTTTACATTTATTAAAATTTTTTTAATAAAATAAATAATATAATATGATTTTTATAATATTTAAAACAATAAACATAAAAGTATAAAAATATTATACCATTATAACGTATCCATTGCACATTTTTACTGTTATATTTCAAAAAAAAAAAACTAACTGAATGTATGCACGTTCAAAATTTAAATAAAATATAAACCTTGTCGTTAAATTCAGCAATAAATTCCCAAAGAAATTAAAAAAAAATATAATACTTAAATTTTAAAAACGTTCAATTATAATTTTCATTAATAGATAAAGTATTTATTAGTTTTAACGTCCGTGATTACAATAATAGCGTAAACAGGCTTTCTCAAAACTGATTTTATTATTTTGCTTTACATTAAAAAAATTATAAGCTGTTATTATACGAACAAAAATAATTAATGGCATCACCGAGTAACCCATATGTTTTATCCGGTATAATTTGCGAAGTTAGTGAACAAGAAGACGTAGATTAAGGAGAATGAAAAGTTTTCACTGTCCACAAATTAAACAGTTTTGGCAGTTTGTTTAAAGTTTTGTTAGAGAGCCTTCCCCATTATATTATTTCCTTTATTTATACATAGAACTGCTAAAAAGTGAACATCTATATGTTTTTTTCATCGTTGGATTTCGAAAGTTCAGTCACGTCCTTCAGCGTCGTTTTGAATGTATAAAATTGTATTTTTAATACCAATAAATATAATAAATATTTTGTTGACGGTTATGAATGGATCGATATTTCTCATATTATGTCTTTTGAAAATGGCCGAGAGGCGGTTTAAGAAAACTAAATGTGTAGTTAACACTTACCGACTTCTTGAGATTTGACTGTATCGCCGGAAGGTGTTTCACCAAAATCGTATCTATGATCATTAGCTTGTAACAGCCGAACACAGCCAACGAATCCACGGTCTGTTGGAAACCGTTCAGCCAGTCCAGATGTGTTACCTCGACCACCGATAAAGACAGGTTCTCGAAACGTAATTCTCGAGAATAAACCCTAGTTTACAAATAAAAAATGTTGTTAGAATGATGAAATTGGACTTATCATTTTTAATTATATTCAAATTAATTTTGTATTCGTTTTTAATATATTATATAAAAATTATTTAATGTTATTAATGTTTTTGAAAATTGTAAATACAATTTCAATTACGTTTGTCTCATGCAAATAATTTATATCATAAAAAAATGGTATCTGGTGTTTGTGTAAATGATAAAATAAAATAATTATTTTGAAATTTATTAAGTGAAATAGCTATAACGTACAGTTAATTTAATTGTGTATAGAAACCACCGTCATAGCTATTACTAAACATTTATTTATATGGCACGAACCAAAGCTCATTATCTTAATAAAAGTATATTTTAAAATATAAAATGTAGTTTTAAAAACCAATTTTGTTTTACCAATTCTTATTTAATATTATATATTCAATGTATAAAATGAGTTAAATTATTTTAATATTCAAATTTCAAATATTATATTTCTATTCAAGGCAAGAATAAAGAAAAATATGCCTAAAGTCAATGATTATATTTGGGTTTTGGTATCCAAATTTTTCACGAAGTCAAAGGAAAAAGAGAATTACGGCTAATGTATTAACTTTGCTACCATAATAATGTGTCTGTTGCCCATGTACAATAATATAAATAATAAATGCGATAATAATTTATTACGTATAGGTCCTGACCTAACGCATAAGATGCTACATAGGTACTACAGAGTCACACTTACTCTACATTTGATCCACTTATTGTTATTATTATAAATAACGAAAAAAAGAAGAAAGTATGATGCTTTGAAAATTGAGAATATAATATATAATATAATATAATATAATGTCTAATGGTTAATTCTATTAAGCAATTATCCATTACACACTGATATAACATTTATATTTCTTACAACAAACCGTGGTCTGTACATAAACATCACAAATTTACAAATAATAAGATTACCAATAACAGTATTATTAAAAATATTTTAATTTAATTTATATTTACATTCAACTTTATCGATCAACCCCAAACAAGATCATTAAATGAAACAGATCCTTTTGCAATATTATATGAAATTAATATCTAAAAGATTAGGCGAATAATAAAATATTAATATTATTAATATAACAAATATAATATAAGATAAAAAAATACCTTATTTTATTTTGTTGAAAAAATGTATGAAATTTACTGCCAGTTAAACAATACTTAACATTATTTTATACTCTATAATTTATTGTATTACATATTCCATAATAGGACATTATAACTTAAAATAATTTGAATACCATTAAACGACAAATAAAACATAAAGATGTGCATTGTTCTAACTTATAAATTTATAATGCTTAAGTATTCAACTCTTAATTTATAGTTTTAAATAAGGAATTCTTGTATTCAGTATTTTACAAATATTTATAATGTAGATAACCGCTATTTTTGGCTATTAACCAAGTTAAAATAAGTGAATAAAGAAAGAAATAATTTATGTTTTGTTTAGTTGGGTTTTATTGTTATAAAATTAATAATCTAAGTAGTAAATAAATAAATAATATTATATTTTATAGATTTTGAGCGGAGCTGAAAAAAATAATGTTAATATTTCACATATTATATTATTATTATTGGTTTTACAATGAAGTGCGTTGAATGTCTGTTATACAATTTAATAACAATTTTTTCCTTAAACGATCTTAGTTATTTTTTCTTTGTTATTTTTTAAATACAGTTTAAATAAATAATTATTATATTTTGATAATTCTTAGTGATTTTTAGAAAATAGATTACTACTCTGCTGTACAGGAACAGTTGAGTGTACCACTTAATAGAATACGCATTGTAATAGATAACGTGTTCAATAGAATTCAATGATAAATAATTGAAGTGATTCTGAAGATTGTCTAACTTTTCGGTAACTAAAGTTGCCTAACAATTTATTATTTTAATAATAACATTAAAACTTTAATAGATGATTATATTTTTTTAATTTTATTATTTTAATTTTAAAAAGTACTGATAATTTTCAATGTTTATCTCCTCTAAGTACCAACTAGATCCACTTTGTTACAAAAAACTTCCATCAGAATTGATGATAAAAGCAAGTTTTTATGGAAAAAGCTTCTTCAGATACAAAAATTCAAATAAAAACAGTATAAATGCACATCATTATAAAATAAACACATTTACCATTACACTTAAAATCTAAAATATTGTTAAAAATTTCATATTTTAACAGTTTAGCTATAGCTTTTTTTTTATCTTTAACTTTATCGATTTACAAAAAAGCTACAAATTATGTGATAATGGCGTGTAATAACTTCTAAAATTCACTTCTAAATATTATATATAACATATATTTATTCATTTTTTAAAGTTTTAATTAGGTCCTGAATTATTATTATTTTTTGTAATTATTGTGTATTTTTTAGATAGTTACAATAATCTACGAGTATCAGAATTAATTAAATCTTAATTAATCTCAATTAGAGTTTACCTATATGAACTAAATTAAATATATATTATATTTCTACACTGACGAATAGTTGATAAGTTATTCTACTTTATAATATTAAAAAGTTTATTAAAAAGTAATTTTTACAATAAATGTCTTGCCTAATTTAGGTGAATACGATTTTTGACGACGTTTACATATTAATTAAAACTTTTAAGCTTGAACTAATCAATTTAACTTTATATTAATTCAAAAGAAAATATTCACTGTAAAATTATACTTAAAGTTTTCTTGTGTATTTTTAGTTGATTAAAAATTTTAGATAACTTATTTGAAGTTCTAACTTCTAATTTCGACGGAATATAATTAAAAGATAAACTATTTATTAAGATATATTATTATTTATCACGTATTCACGGAATTTTACATATTTTTCAGTATTATATAATACGTAGTAATTTTGTTAACATTTTTAAATTCAAAATTCTATGGATATTGTGTTTAAGTTAGTATAATAGTCTATATTTTTTTTAAATGAAAATAAAGTTAAAAATGAACATTTCTCTTTGGAATTAAAATATTTTAACACAAACTGCTTATTTTAATTATAAAGTTGTAAAGAATTATGTCTCAAAATTTTAACCGTTTAGGAACTTACGAATGTTTAATACAACACTGTATAGACATAATAAGACATGTACGTTTATTGCATGTATTCAAAATATTTAAGGCATTATTTGTTTATTCTCGTATATTACATTTAAAAACAAATTATACTTAAACGTTTAAAATATTAATTAATAGAAAATTTTTTTGATTAGAGTACACCAGTGATTTATTGACTCGGTAAACAATTCATCGATACATTTATAGTTCATTAACTTTTATTTTACTTAAAAGTAAAATCAAAAATATATTATAATCTTTTTGAAATGACCAATTTAAAAAAAAATGTATTTAAACTATTCTCTTTAGTTTGTTTGTGCAGAAAATGGTCAAACGTGTATTCAAATAACAATCATTACATTTGTAATTTTACTTTAATTAAAATGTATAAATGCACTTACTTTTGATCTCCCAGCAATGCGTTTTCCGCGATTTAATTGGATCCACGCATCCCATCTATGTCTGTATACAGACAGAGTATTCCATTGATTTAAAATAACTGTTTCTTCAGATTTAACTACTCCCAAACCAGACCCACAATCAAACCTGTAAAGAAACATTTCATTTTTATTTATAATGTTATCATCACACTGTTATTGGTTCAATTTTGAATTACCTAAATTCCAAAAAGCCATTGTGAAGTAGAATAGCCATGAAATCTCCAACTAAATCATCTCTTTCAGCAGCTAAAAACAATATACCATCCCAGCTTTCTGGTCTGAATTCTAAACTTATTTGCACATGTTTGTAAGCTCCTCGTAGTGGCGGAAATGCTAACCAACTACGTCCATTGAATCTTGGGTATCTAATTGGATTTGCTAATAAGAAAAAATAAATTATTATTATGGCGTTGAAAAAAGTATATGCGTATAAATGTATATTAATAATAATAATTATGAATAATAAATTTTATTCTTTACAAAAATATTATATTAAACTGAGCATGTATGATATAGATAAGTATTTTTATAACTGCATAATTATAATAATACTTATCACATTTAATCATAAAATCAAATTATTTGATCTTTGAATCAAAAATAAAATATAAGTAATTTATATTTATTTGTGTTTCAAATTATAATAAATTCTAGAACAAACAAAACGAAAATATTGGATTATACTAAATCGACTTCTTCCTAAACGGTTTTTAAACTCTTATAAATCCACTTATCTCAAGTTTACCACAATAATCAACAAAATACTACTGAACAAATTAACTAATATTGATTCAAACTTTTTTTATTAATTAAAACACTACATGAAGTTATATTAGAACACCGAACAGATCGTCTGAAGATATAAAATAACTTAAAATAAACGACTGAAAAAAAAATTATTTGTGTTTATAAACAAATAAGTATAGACTGATTAATATTTAGTAGGATAATCTAAACTAAATGATTAGAAAATTACTAAAAAAGTTTTTAATTCAAAATTAAGTTAAACGACTATATTTTAGAAGTGTTATTTAAAACTTTCAACTGTATTTAAAATTGTTTTATTTAATTAAAGCGCTTCATCAGTTTCATTAGATAGTTACGATTAATTAGTATTCCTTGCAAGATACCGAGACAGCAATATTAATTGGTATAAAACTAAATATTAATCGTTAAACAGTGATTATATGATTTTTAATCTCTTTCAGGAAATAGTTGTTATTAAGGATATAAATGTAATAATATTGCATTAATAATACACATGCATAATAGTCAAATGTTTTAAATTATAACCTATTATATAGGTATTTGTTACAATATATATTATAAAATAATATGAATTTATATATTTTAAGTCATAATAATTAATGTTGTTTTTACTTTGCCAAAATAGTAATTATTATCAATTCTCAAATCTTAATGAAAAATGTACAAAGCAAAATCGATTTTTCTCTTTTCTTTACACGTAAAAAGTTACGCACTATTGTTATTGACTCATGAATAACCATAGATTGACCATCCACCTACCTATGCATGTAGTACGGCTACTACACATATAAAATATCAGCAAACACTAATGGGTTTATTTTCGCAAAGCGCCTTTGTCCGGTCACCGGCGCGGTCGACACAAATATCCGGGGCGAATTATTGGGCGCGGTCACGCAACAATCCAGTAAGATGGTCACGCGAACCCCGAGCAAGCCAAAAATATATTTGACACGCATCCAAAATGTTACCTGCAGTTGTTATTAGCATACAGTGCACACCCCTAACTGAATGGACAAAACAGCAATATGTATATACATAATACATATGTGGGTATACCGTATACGCACTTGCTATCCTGCCTAAGATTATTTATGCGGTTAGTTATTGATGATTTATACTGCATATTTCTAAATGCAAATAAATTTAAAATATAGTAACAGTATCGTTTGATGTACATGCGTGTATTATTTTATGTAAACAAAATAAACAGTATAAAATAGTAGGTATAATGATGATAAGAAAATATTCAGAGTTAAAGTATATACAGAGCATAAACACTGTTAAAAAAAGAAATTAAAAATGTGATTAATTTAAAAATGTCAATACAAGCTAGTATATAATATGTGATATAATATATATATTATATGTATTTATATATTATTAATTTTTTCTGATCAGCTATTAAAATTATTTTATTTTTTAACCTAAATATAATATAAAAATATTATAATTATATTATATTATATATATTATAATATAATATAATTTATAATAATCACAATAATTTTCGTTAAACCTTGTAAATCAAGAGCGTTTTATAACAATATAAATTATCATGTGCAGTTTTTATAAATTAAGACATAATCTTGAGATTTTTATTATGTAGTTAGAACAATGCGTATGACAAAATACAAATTACAAGGCTTTGAATATAATATTGTATTTAACGTACAAGGCAACCCGTAGCTTTTATGATATCTATGTATCACATTATTATAACAAATACACGTACCTACAAGCTTCTTCCGCATCACGTCATTGTTATATATTTCATCAATTTCAATAATGTTGCAAATTAAAGCTGACTACCTAAATCATGTGATTATCGTACATTTTCTATATAATTTACTATAACGGTTGTGAAAGCTAAATTATTTTTAAAAGCTGTCCAAAATACAACTAGGGCTATTGCAAGAAATAGTAGTCTGTCGTATATATAGACGGTCATTAATATTATTTTATACGATGCGTATTGAAAATATATTTTAGATTAGTAAAAAAATTAAAATCGATCGAACCGATGAAATGAAATGCACTAAAATGGCAAAATAATATTATGTATTATTTAAGACCGCCATACTAGGCTTGGGGAGTCCCATTGTTGTAGTGTATACGGTAAACGCGGAGGTCTTGATAGTATTTGTGTGTAATTTTTGTGGTTTAAATATTAAATTGTACATTTTTATTTTTGTGTTTGTTTGTTTCACAATAAAATTGTTTCTGACAACTATATTTTGTGTTATACTATTGTTAATTTGTTCGACATTTTTAACTTTAAAAGTTCTTACAGCACAGGGATAATTAATATATTATATGGTCATAAGTTCTAAAGGAACCTTTGTAAATAATAAAAGTATATCATTATGCCTCATTTTAAGATGACAGTGCAGTCTGAATTGTTTTCGAATATGGTCATAGGTTTAAAATGAAAAAGGGTAAGCCGTTTCAAGTGTTAACGCGTATTTACTCGTGTGAATGATACGACTAAGTATCGCCCAAATGTTAAATTATATATTTGATATATTCATTACAGTGTATATTCAATGAAACAGCTTTTAACCGAGTTCAACCTTAAATAATTCAATACGTTAATAACACGATTGTTGTAGTACTAACGTTTTACCTTGGATTAAAATGTATTCTGATTCATAGTTTAGAAAATGTATAAAAAAAGAGGAAAATATTTCTAGATATATTAGATATTTATACATGAATAATATGTATATTAAGGTACATATTACTAGTTTATACTATTTTAATATGGGACAAGGAAAATATTTGAAATTATTAGCATTGCACTTAACTACTAGTTATGTAAAAAAAAAAAATGCAGAGTAAGATATCATGGTGTATATTATTTTACAATATTGTTAAGTTGTCATTATTATTACGAGCAGTAAAATAAAATAAATATTTTTGATGTCTTTAGATAGATTTTGTATAAATATCATATTATTTTATCGTCTTCCTTATCCCAAACTTAAATGAATGAAAAATGATAATGCATCAAACTGATCCATTAAACTTTAGCATTATTGGACCGTATGCATACAAACTATGTAATTTTTTTTACATAATAATGCACTACTGCAGTTTTTATGTAAATCTTTTTTTAAATTGCAATGGCTCACTAAGCTGGATATCAATGGGATTAAATTCTCATTTTTCTTCACTTTAATAATTTTGACCTGTAAAGAGGCTTTTATAAACTAAATACATGGATTAACTAGGTTCGTTTTGTTTAGTATTTTTTTTATCTCACCAAGATTTATTATGATATTTATAGAAAAAATAAAACCACATGTTACAATTTTTTGGCTTCATTTAATGGATTAGATTTAAAGAAAATTTTATTTTAATTGAAAATTCTTATGTATATAAACGTTAAATTTTTTATTTTACATTATATGATAATAAATATTATTTTCAAATTTTAATGACAAATTATTTTTTACACATAATTAATATTATTATGTGCTAAGCGCGTATTCCTAACTGTGTAAAAAATGATACTTAATGAGTGTGTGGTCTGGAATATTATCGAACCTTATCACTAATTGTATATAAATAGGTAAATTCAATCAGTACCGAACAATCATCTTGAACTTGTTGAAGTTTATTTTGATTAAAACATTTTTAATATTTGTGATGGATTGATTAATGTCATAATAATACAAAGTAATAATTTTCACTCCGTTTTTTATTTAAATTCTGATTATTGGTATTTTTAAGTACATTCCTATACTTATGAATTATATTTTACAAATAAAATAATATAAAAAAATAGAAATAAAAAAAAATAATGATATAAAAATAAATATACGCAATAATAATAAAGTAATTTTTCGATAGTTAGTCAACAGTTTTAAACAGTTTTATTTTTAAATCTTTTTTGTGAATAGTGGTTACATTACAAGGGGTTGATGATTTAAGACTAAATGACATACACTTAATAAATCAGATAATGCAGATTTAAGATGGTTTAGTACATTCCTAGATTTAAATACCATTGGTTCAAATGGATCTTAATAAAGATTTGTATAGTGTAGATTTTGTATGAATTGATTTAAATACGAAGTAGATGTAGGTGGTTATTAAATACTTTTTGTTTGGATTTTTATCGTAGCTGAATGAAATTACTACAAAACTCTGTTAAAAATATAAAATGTTTATAAGATATTTGTTTTCACTTAAATATTAACAACTCTAAGTTGTGTCAAAGAAAAGTTTAAGACGTGAGTTTTACTATGAAGTAAAAAAATATAAATAATAAAGACATTCTATCCAGCAACTACCGAGTCGTAATTTTATGTACATGTCGCATCCACTTGATGAAATTGTCCATTTCATTAAAAGTTATTCAGTTCATGAAATGGAAAACATTTTTTTCCACTTATATACATATAATAATTAAAAATTTCATAAAGTGGATATCTTTTCAAGAAATGGATACTAAAATTTTATATCGTGTAATTTTTTTCATCAAATGGCCATCCACTTAGTGAAACAAAATATAATATACAAACATTGTCATTTTATTTTCACTTACTTACTACTTTACACGATAATCGGTATCTTATTGTAATTATATAGTTATATATATATATATATATATATATATATATATATATATATATATATATATTATTTATATGTATTTTTGATTACATTAGACTATTCGGAACACACATTTGCAAATGTACTTGCAAGTACATGATAAAAATTATGGTTTTAAAGAGAAATAAAAACTATTACATTAACAACAAAATAATAACATAACTTTTGCGAAGTGCCAGTATGTTCATGAAAATGAGTGTTGCAATAGATTTTATTTTTAGTAATAATAATATATGTAGCATAAACATAAATTATATTATATACTACTATATACTTTTATACTAGGTACATAATATATTTGGTGATATTATGTAATATACTTAAAATCTATAAATATGAGTGGTACTATTGTTTGAGAAATACGAACTAATGATACGAGTAGTTATGGCTTAACGTTTTACGTTTACATAGTTTCATACTAAAATAGTATAATTCGTCTAACATTTTTTTTTTCTAATCAAACTTTTTGCGGTTGTTAAATATTTCTATAACAGTTTTATATAGCAAAACTTTTAAGTAGAAATTGATAACACATATGCTAGTAAGGGAGCTTAGAAAAGTTATTTTTTAATGTCATTGTAACAATAATAGTTACGTATCATCCGAAAACTCTCGTGTTCGGTCAAAACTTGATAATATTTTTAGCAAGTACATCAGCTTAGAGAATTTTTTCACATTTACCTTTAATTGTATTGTTATTAAAAATATGATTTAATATCGAATAATACTATAATATTTTCATAGGTATTATTCGAAAGAAAATTGACAAGACTCTTTTGAGAAGAAAATTCTTTAATGTCGCTTTTTTGACAATGATTATATAATAATAATAATAATAATAATAATAATAATAATAATAAATAATAATATTCTTATTTTCAAGATCTACTATAAGATGTAAATTAAAGAAGATGGTAATTTTTATTTTGCCTTTACAAAGAAGAGTATAATAGTGAAAACGTGCATAATGTTTATCTCTCTGTAAAATTATATTTTTAAATTTATAATATTATTAATATTGAGACTAGATATCTTATTGTAAGACATTTCTTTATTTTTTTATGTGATTTTCCGTGTTTATTTTGAGTTCAAGAAGTAATATTGTAGATAAACAAAATTATAGTGAAAGATTTAATTAATTTAAATATTAAAAATATAGTCAACTTGACCGAGTTTTAAACGGTTTTGAGAATAACTTATTTTATTAAAATATGTTTATTACTCCATTAAAATGGGTTAGATTTAAGTTAATGTTTATTTGAAAATTTAATGAAAGTTCATATTTTCTCAAAAATCAAAAGTAACTAGAAAATTAAAATAATTAAAATGGATAATGTAGATTTTATGATCTTAGGTATATAGTTTTTAATGATAGGAAATAGTTACTGCATGCAAGTTTTTAAATATTTCAATAGTAAATAGTAATTATTAACACGCATACTTATAAGATGTATAAAAACCCACACACTATTATTTTTTTATACTTGTTTTGTACAGAGTTTAAAATATATATATAGATTATTGAGTCATACAATAGCTGTTAATTTAATACTAAAAAAGCGGGAAAGTACCTGCCACTTTGATATATATTAGGATCACTGTAATGAACGTGTAAATTTGAATTCAATGATATATCATTAAATATGAAAACCGATTCTGAGTGAATTAGTGAAGATAGTTTATCCATAACTAAGTGTATATCACGATATATTTTTTTGATATAGCTATTAAAGTTATTTATTTTACAGTATGGCGATTAATTTATTTTTCACCGAAAATATTACAGTTATAATAATATTAATATTTAATTATTATAATTAAATAAATTTATATAATGTAATAATATTGTTATTAAGTTTTGAGTTAATATTACTAATATCACTTTACTATAAAATAGTCTGATAAGGTTCATAGCACAAATAGATAATATTTTGAAATTAATTTACATATATGGCATGGAAGCATCGTATTAAATCATTTAATACACTATTAAATATATTAAATAATTTAAATGTTGATACCTTAGTATTTTTTTTATGGATTTCTAACGCTTACATAAACATTTGATAAAATTTTCAAGGATCTAAGGTTATTCGTTTTTAAGTTATATAAAAAAAAAACAACCATATTTATCAATACACTGGTTTTATGTAAAACTTCTTATTTTTTTCAATTTATTTTTTATTTTTCTAGATTATTTTGTAAGATACTAGAGTTTTTTAATGCTGTTCTGTTTAAAGTACAAATTAGATTCAATTTTCTATCAGAATTAATTTCAATTACTTATTGTGTATATAGAAAAAACCACACAACATTTTAAAATCAAAACATTTATCACTCCATTTAGGATATAAAATGAAATTGAAAGTTGAGTATAAATTAAAAAATTTAATTGATAGTTTTGGATTTATTATAAGATAAAGCTGTAGTTCTCCAATATGATGAATTTATGAATTTTACTTTTAATTTTGAATATGATTTAAAAAAATTAAGTAGCTACCTATATAATATAAACATAAAATTGAAATTGAAATAGAGGTATTTCGTTATTGTCTTATTGATCATATTATTGAATAATAATAAATATATTATTTTATTTTATATTTATTTTTTTTTATAAATATTACAAACGTAACTTTATCACTACTATTCAATGAGTTTTGTATTATTAAAATTATTATATTATTTATTTAATGATGATAAAATTTGGAAACGACATATGATTATTTCGTAGCATACTATAACACCGCATCTTCACTAATGATTAATTAATTATTAATAATTAACTAAGTTTAATTTAAAATTTTATTATAGAACACAAATAATGTTATAACAATTAAGTCATCTAAAATTATTTATTTAATTTAATATTTTTTATGATAAAACAATTGTTTCAAAAAAAAAAAAAAAAATGCTTATAAAATATGGTTAAAAATGAAAAATCTACCATAAAAATCAATAATAAATTATTCAGTTGAACTGAATATATAATATAATACGAATACAAAATGTAAAAATGTATGATTAAACTCATAAATATCACGTATCTTTAAAAAAAAGACCTCTTTTAAAAATACTTTTTTTTTTTTTTAAATATAAATTTTCTATAAGAATATGGATTGGCAATATATTAAACCATATAACTTTTTACAATTAATATATATTTATGTAAATGAGTTTTCAAAGTATTATGATTTACAAAAGTTAACCTATTTTAATTATGATTTAATACTAAGTATGATAATGATTATATGATATAGGTAATAGTATATATTATATATTGTGAGTTATAAAATTATTATTAAATGTAAGTTATAATTTATACATTATAAGTTGTACAACGTTATTATTCATTGATAAAAAATTATAGAAGATCAATAAAAAAATATTTATTATTGCACTCTTGATTAGTTTGATATGTGTTAAGTTTTTGTAATTAAAAATCCAGCTTGATTAGATACTTATTACAATTTAATAACAATATTTTACGATTTCTGTGATATATACTATTATACTATGTTTCAATGTGTACTTACATCAGTAATATGATGTATTGTAGAAATTAAGTAGCCTAATATATAATAGATTTCAAAAAATTTTGAAAATGGTAAGAAATAAAATATATATAAAATAAATGAATAAACTAGATTTCATAAAAAATAAATAAATAATTTATAGTAATTTTACTGTAAAAGTTTTTCAATAAAATTACTTTTATAGTCAGTTATTTATGAATTAATTTTGGTAGAAAAAATTGCTTCGAGGAATTTAATTATCTACCAATATATTAATTATTAAATATTTATTTATCATGAATGGTTTTACAGAAATATAAATAAAATAGTAAATATTTAATAATTTATACTTTTAATTTTTATTAATTATATTTTATATACAATACACATTTAAAAAATATTGATTTATTGTGTCTATACGTTTGTACTCTGCACTAGTATAATTAATTATTGTGAAAATGAGTTGTTTTTTGTTCTTACGTTTTGAATTTTAATTTAGGTAATTTGAAATTGTAATGCATTATTATTAAAATATTCCTAATAGTATCAAAAAAAATTTCAACTTCTTATCATAACAATTATAAAATAGTTGTGTGGAATATCTCGTAGAACTACATAACACTATCTATCGGTAAGTGGGTAGATAAAGAAATGTGTATAACCATGGATTCGACAGTTGGTGGCTCAAACGAGCTTCATTCGTAATCTTCTTTTTGAATGCGATAGTTACGATTTATGATTGTAACATTTAAGTATAAATCAACCCGCTATTACGGACTGGTAACATGTCAAAACTACAAGGCCAAAATAGTGATAACAAGACATCTTAGCACAATATCGCGAATATTCAAAACAGCTTTAGCTTTGGTTTATGTATTTAATACATACACATTAATATATATATCAAAATACTAGTTGAAAATCCCAAAAATACCATGTTTATTAATTTGTATGTATATTTAAAGAAGTGTTAATAAAATAAAATATAGTACAGGTAAAATATTTTGTACATTTCATTGAAAACTGAAATAAGACTACCGACAAGTTAAAATTAAGTACAACCGAATACTGGAAATACGCTTCCAACTAATATTTAAAGTAGTATCTAAATTGTACATTACAAGTGATTTTCAGTGATTTTTGTTTTTAACGGCAACAAAAAATATTTTATAATTTTTTATATAAAATACAATGTGTTATAATTGAATTCAATATAACAAAATGCATTACAGTGCTCTACTCATAGTAGAGTTTCACTCGAAATCTAATTTTACAGCAGAGTAGTACTCACTGGCATATCTATACTTTTAATACTTTTAATACTTACTGATCTGGCAGGTGGATCCAGTTTTACCAAACGGACATCGGCAAGTCTGTTTGTTTCGGCTGTCAAACACGCATGTGCCTTCACCGCATTTTCGAACGCACAAACCCGGCGAGCCTGTGGCAGCGGATGTTTGAGTTTCGACATGCTTTACAAACCGTACACTATCCTCGGAATCCACTTCGTTGGAATCGACAAACGTCAGTCCAATATCTCTTTCGAACTCTTTGATCTTATCCGTTACCGAATCGTTTCCTATGAAATACATAAAAACATAATAATACATAACAATATATAACAGTTATAATAGAATGATTCACCAAGTATGCTCCTTTTTATTTTTAACAATGCAGTTTTTTTTAAATATGATATTTGAATTTTTAATCATATTTATACAATATATTTTAAAATTTTTGAGATTTACTTATACTACTAGAGAAGTGTCTTGTTGAGATATAAACTTTCTGTTTCTTAAATATTAATCCCTTTTTTAATTAGTAAATTATTAAATACATAATCTTTTTGAATGTTTTGACGTATCAAAATCAAAATTTGAGTGAATAATTAAATTTTTTGTATAAAAAAAATAATAATAAGTGAAGATATGAAGGGTAATAAACTATGATAGTTTGAACATTTAAGTAATCTGTATTAACCTATCAATATTTATTATTTATAAATATGGTCGAAATATAACTAATATAAGAACCAATATTATATTTATTTTATGTGTTTAAAATGGGTTATGCATACTAATTTTTAAACATAATTATTCATTTTCATTAATTAATAATTTTTTTAACAATATTATTGCATGTATGCAGTGCTTCATTATCGCTGTTAACTAATTCTGCATAGGAAGTTCGAATATGTTCGAATTTTCTACATTTGTAACAAATAATTCATATACTCTAGTGGATTTTGAGTATAATTTTCTACAATATAGATTATAGATACTTAGTATCCAGATTATCTTAACTTGTCGTCAAAACTTTTCTCGGTTTTTTAGAAATATCAACTTTATTTTATTTTTTGACATGGTGTTCAATAGTTATCTCTTATCTTGTTTTCTAAGATTTTCTTTTTTTTTACGTCATTATTTTTTTTATGTTACTTCCAAAGACATTTGTATTCATTCTTATTGAGTGATTCCGTTAAAATTTCTGTTTTAATTCTCTTTCGTAAATTTCTTTTTTCTGTTTCTTTCAGTTTTGGAATAGGTAATACATATATTTATATATTTTTAGTTGTTTCAATTGTAAATATATTAAGTTGATTATGAAGTACCCAAGAATACAGTGGCCTATTCAAACCAACTGTAGTATGTGTTTTTGTGGTTTTTGCGTTCAAATGTTGATCAGTTAATTTTTTATTTATTCCAATATCTTTTTTTAGTTGACGAAGTACTCGGTATTAATGTATTATATCAGTTATAATCGATGGAAAAACATCATCATTACTAAAATCTTTATTATTCGAAGGCTATATTCTAGTTACTTCAAGACATTTCATTCCCGTTTTAATGTTTACAGCTACAGCATGTATGAAAGCCGTACTAAATAACGATGAAATATTTTCTTAAGTAAAAAAATTCTATGGATTATAATGGAGCTATTTTTCAATTTAATCTTCATAGTATATATTATGCTTCATGGTTTTATGAAAGATTATGAAAGATACGTCACGTGGTTGTTTTTTTTTTGTACCACAGTGGGATGGAAAACATAATATAATAACTCCATTTTTTTTTAGCTGTGTCAATAACCGGTAGATTTTTAGTATGTAATGAATGACCACTAAAAAGTAATACAGCTGTATCTTCTTTTATTCCCTTCAAAAATCCACTAAATTGCATTATGAATTATTTCAAAAAAAGCTCAGAAGTGATTTCTTTTGTTTCATGACATTCAATCCACGATCTAAGAGGTAGTCCAGAAAAAAATTGGGCTGATTATTTTTTCTTGGGAAAATTAACATTGGAGGTACCACTTGCTGAAAAGTATATTGGTGCAGTACCTAACCATTTACCAGATTTCAGCGAATATGAAAATGCTAACCTATCTTTTTTTTTAGTAGTTAGTAACTAGCTTAATTAATTTTTCATTGCTTACTTATGTACTAATACATTTTTCGTTGGGGGTCTGTCATTTTTTTTTAATTGGGGGGTAAGGATAAAAAGTTTGGGAACCAGTGATCTAGTCTTTATCAGTCATTCTATCAATCTAATTAAAACGTTGAAAGCAACCATTTTTTTTGACAAGTTGGAAAGCCAATTTACAAATATCTAACATTGTTAAATGTGCAAAAAAAAGAGGCGGGTTGGGTTATACCTTCGTAATACCTCACACTGCCCCTTTTGTTTTTTGTGTCCCAAAATAGTATTAATATTAACACTATAATACGTTTTTATATAAAAAAAGCGAACACTTGATAGGTATTAAAGAAGAATAGCAATTTAACTTTAGTGCGTGTTTTGATATATTTATAATAGTACTCAGGTTTTTATATAATATTAAATTCTAATTACCTGCAGTGAAAAAACGAATTAATAAGTTATATAGAGTGTATATAGATTTTTATTGTGATAAAATTATCTATGATTACATGAAGGAAAACATTATTATTTTCGACAATACTTAAAGACGGTGCTTATGAAAAAAACTGTGATCCCATTTTGCTCCGTGTCATCATTCTATCACGGAGTTTCCTACTCATAATAATACTAGCTCATAGTAACGTTATTCGTGGTAGTTGCTATTCATTGAAAACCCCAATTTATCTACTGCCGCAATAAAGTATCACCATCACGGTCAATTAGTAAAATGGCCTGAAGTGCCGATTAACCACAGAACTTATACTAATACAGTATTTTTTTTTTTTTTTTTGTAATGATTTAAATTATAACTTAAGTATCTATAATTAATCAAAATTCAAGTATGTAAGCACTTATATTCATAATTGTTGGTATTACATTATATACATTTTATGAAGTTGGTTGTATATATTATTAAACTTGCTATGTACGAGTATTCAATAGTAAAACCGAAAAGTTTAGTTTAGTTTTTATTTTTATTTATTTATAATTGTTTAATTCATTTGAAAATAAAAACATTTTTAGTTCATTTTTAAATATAAGATAACAGAGAAAGTACTGAAAAAAGCTTAATTTGAATACTATTCGCATTTTAAATAATTTAATGCTTTACAATCTTTTGAATTTAAATTTTTATATAAAATTATTAATTGCAATAAATTTACTTATTTATTCTTTTAGACTGTGTTAGAATGTGTTTATAGGAGAAGAGAGGTATTCGACAAAGAAATTATTGATCACTATTTATGATTGATAATGTGTAAGTTAAAAATTTAAACTACGCTAAATTTCTAATAAAATACTCACTGAGAGAGGAAGTTTTTTAATTCATTCTATAAGTACTAAGAAATAATAATCATTCAAATTAGATTTTTGAAGTATAGGATAACTGAATTTTGAGAGAGGAATTGATATAATACAATATAAAATGACTAATATGAACATTTAAGTTATAATAACAAATAAATAATATATATTAAATCTAAGAAAATAAAATAATGAAAATATCAAATTAGGTAGGTACTTATCATGATTAAAATGAGTAAATAATATTGGTTAAATATTTGACATTTTATTTTTAGTAAAATAATGTTTTAGTTAAATAATATTATAATTTCAAAAAATTGTATTTGATTGACAATAAATATTACAGATTGTATGAAAAGTGTTGAGATGATTTTTTTCCTTAGAAGATATTTTTATTTTGACGACAATTGTTTTTATTTATTTTATTTTTTAAAATAAAGTATATTGTTGTTGCTAAGGTAGATAAAGATTTTTTTAGAGTACTATGTTTTTGTGCCCGGAAATACTTTTTGTTACAGACGTTAAACATTAATAACAAGAGATTTTTTCTCGTAGGGTTCCTCATAAAATAAAACTCTTTGCTCAAGAATATGAACAAAATCATATTTGATGAAATATGACACAGAATGTACCTAATATTTATTTTAAAGAATATAGAATTTCACAGTAAATACAATTTTAAGGTATGTTACATCACAAAATCATCTAATAAAATTAAAGTACCTTTTGGTTAGTAACAAATTATCTAATTACTAAGTATAGGTATGTTACGGTAATAGTAAGACCACTGGTAAAACATAAGATATACAAAATTACAAAATAGTTTAGTCAAACCACAAATGATTTTTGTAGTTTGGACTTTTACAAATAAGATTTAGTTAATCTTAGGATAGACAACCAGCTTTGATAAAAGTACGAAATCTTTACTAATATTATGTATTTTTTTTTTTATTGTTTTAAACTCGTATATTTAAATAATAATAATTATTGTAGATACTCGCATGCATACTTATTTTCCACGTTTGATAAAACTTCACAAAACATAAAATATTTATATACCTAACTAATAAATGACTACATAAAATGCACATTAAGTCCTTAAATATTAATTATTATTATTATTATTTTTTTTTTTGGATGTAAACAATATTAAATATATTTTATTGTCAGTCTTTCATAAATTAAAAAATTAAACTATTTTAATGTAAATAGATATAATACTATATTGTTTCATTATTCAGAAGCACTATCTTTTTAAACATCATTCTCAGTACATGATTGGGACCTGGCCCATCCAATAAATGTTCCAAATAAATGTTTGAGAAGGTTAAGTTATCCTAAGATTTACCAAACCTCGTTTGTAAAAGTCTGAACTACAAAAATTATTCAGGGTTTAACCAAAATATTTTGTATATCCTAGGTTTTACTAAAATTAATCGGTAAATGTCCGAAATTCGGACATTTAACGACTGCAGTTGGTAAACCCTAGAATTTACTGGTAAATCTTAGGTTTTAGCGGTATTTGTACTTTTACCGTAACATATAGAATGTATTATAAAAATAAGTTCATTATTAAAATATTGAAAACAGAGTGTCTCTTTATTGTTATCTCTAAAGTTTATATATTTTTTTAATCAGTCAGTATTAGAAATAATTTTAAATAATTATTTCTCTATTTGAGAGCTACAATGTTAATTATAGTTTATTATAGTTATTAGTGTTATTATAATATTTATCAGTTATCTTATAATTTCCTTAAGATCCATAATAGGCGATTTATCAAAGTTAAAAAGGTATTTAAAATAATTTATTTATTTAAATATTTTAAATGTTCAATTACTTATTTAAATTAAGTAATTTAATAGTTAAATAAGTTAAAAGTATTGTCAGAATTCTGATTGAAAATAATACCTACCTATATACTATATATATATTAGGTAAACGTGTAAATAGGTACTTGTTAAATGAAAAACATGGTGATAGATTTTGTGTAAAACTATGTAAATACTACATAACTCATAACATTGCTATGAATTATTATGTAAGAAAAAAAGTTATAATTTAGGTTATAAAATAACATTAATTAACGCGAATAAGCTATTTATTCTATATTAGACTAATTAAGCATACTTGTGCAAGTATAACCATCTTCGTGTAATGTAAATCCAGTTTTGCAATCGCATTCGAACATGCCGTCGTGAAGCTCGTAGCATAGTTGTTGACATGGACTATCGTGGCCACAACGTCCTAAGAAAAAAAAAATTAATATTCTATACAATAAGCTTACTTACATCAATAATATAAATATATTACATTATAAAATTATTTAACGTTAGCTCTTTTTGCATGCAGATTAATGTAGAAAATATAAAGAGCCCTTTTTTAGAGTATATTCGTAAGTTTAATAGTAATAATTGTCAGATGAGAAGTTTGATTATACCATTGATATAGCTTTAAAATATAAATATAAATGTACATTAACATTATAATATATAGCAAAAAATCATTTTAAAGTTAGTAAAAATCTTTATTTTGTATTTATTTCCTGAAAAAAATGCCTATCTATGTAAAAAGTAAATATTATTAATCAGTTTTTTTAAAATATAAATTTAATAATTTAAATAAAATGTTGTTTGAGTATAGTCATTAAAATCTAAAATAGAAACAAACAAAAACCTTTTTGCTGAAAAAAAAACATTTAAATAATTAAATTTTGTAAAATAAAAATATGAAATTCAGGAGTCAGACACAAGCCACTGGAACAAGACGTGTCATCATATATTTTGAATGAATTATAAATCAGATTTAAAAAAAAAACTTTTCTGAGCTGTTTTTCTTACTTAATAATAATCCAAAGAGTTTGTAAAGGAGTATGCGAAATAAAAGAACAAACCATTAAAATACTGGTTTATGAGTCTAAAATAAAATTTAAAAAATAATATAATTTAAATAAGTGTATAACTATTGTTAATATTTAAATAAAATAATAATAATATTTTCTGGTTTAGACTTTATACAATGATAAAGTTTACAAGTAAAAATAATTAACTTCAAATGAATATCTGAATTAGCCGATTGTTATATTTTTACATTTTGTACGATGGAAGTTGAATGAAAACGTATATTTATGTTTATAAACCTAATTATATTCTCAATCTTAATAAACCAACTGGACCTAAAAATGTTGAATCAAAATATGAACATATGTTATTATTTATTCAATCAATAAAATTATACTTATATTTTAGTATAATATTTCATTCAAACCATTATTTACAATATAATAATTTTAATTTCATGTTACCGTATAAATATACAATAGAAAAAAATAATTTATTGATCATACAGTTATTTTCATGTGATAACTGTATTTCAATTACAAAATTAAAATATCAGGAAATCACATAAATTTAGGCAGGTACATACACTAAAAATATAATTCTGATAAATTGGTTAGGTTTATTTTATTTTATGATCATTTATTAAATTAGTTAAATCATTCAATCAATTAATCAAACTTAAAAATAATTAATAATATTTTATAAATAGATATGATTCGAGATTGACAATAATCTTATAAAATATTTTAAAATGTAAAATAAGACGAAACAACAAAATAAGTGAAAATATAAACATTATTAAACTTATCAATAAATAGGTACATATTGTGTCCATTGAAGTATTTATAATTAACTTAATATTATATGTTATTTTAATTAATATATATTTTTAAACGTATGACAAATTATAAAAACAGTTATTAAATATCGATTATTATTCATATTTTCCCTTTAATCTAGAATTTAAATACGTTTTGAAAGCTTACCAAATCGATAAAAATATGAACTTTATTATTACGTTAAAATATAATCAACGTTGAACCATAAATAAAGAAATTCATTTTTATATATTTTTTATGTGGTAATATATGCGAAGCAAAAGCCATGAATATTTGAAATAAAAAAAAAAATAAAAATGAGAAAGTTTAAAAGTATTACATAGAGAGATACATAATGTACTTAAGACTCTCTGTCGTAGTTTTTTTAGCAAACAATTATAAATTATGGCTGTTTGAAATTTAACACATCTTTTTTAAAACTTAATTTTTAACTAAAAATATACGGCGATAGACGTTATAAATTTATGATGTACCTAAGTTAAATGTATTCGGTTGACGTAATATCCATATAGCTAACTGAATAATAAAATTATGTAATTATATTTTGTTTGGAATATAAATTATAACAGCATTCTTGCAGTACAAGAATACAAAATATCCTAATAAAATCTAATAACTTATTTATATAGGTACATATATTTTTTATAAAAAAAAAGTTTAAACGAATTTTAAACATATATCAATTTATATAATTACATTTATTTAACGAAATTTCAAAAAGATCACACACATTTCAGTTAATGTGTGTAACCTTTTGTACTTTTTTTTTTATAATTCTCTTTTTTTGTTTTAAATCTAGTGGGATAAGCCTTTCCTCTTCGGGATTAAGTTTTATTTTTACGTAAACAAAAAGCATTAGATTCATATAGGTGAATTGTGTATTTAAATTATAATCCTCCAAAAAATATTTAAAGTAAAAATATGTGTATAAAAACTAGATTTTTTTTTAACTATATGGAAAATATAATCAACTTATATTTATGAAGTACTTTATTATAATTAAACCAACTTAATAATATATTAATCTATTAAAAATAAGTTATTTTTTTTATATATTTTTAAAATGCCAAAATATAGATAGTAAATACCTAATATTAAACTAGTAGGTATGCGTTCTACTATATAGTAATTATCGAGTGTACCCTATAATTGCAATAGATATGATACATTTTAATTCAATGATAAATCATTGTATACGAAAAACAAATCTAAACAGAGACGGTTTGACAGTCTATATTACTAAGTATATTATAGTTATTTATTTTATCATGATTCACGAGTAATGGGTAAGTAAGTTAGATTGAATTAGTTATTATTCTAAACATGGTATTTATTTTATAATAAACGATTAAAATAGTATATTATTTATTATTTATATCAGTGGTGTTATCACGATGAATCGAGAGGGTCTAATATTTCCCTTTTGGACTAATTTTTTTAGTAAATATATAAATGAAAACAATTTTTAACAGTGTTTTATTATTATTTAAAATTTATAGCTTTGATAAATCTGTAGATATGAGTATTTTACAACAGAAAAAGTTATCCAAAAAGTAGTTTTTAAGTTACGGCCTCCCTCTTAACCACCACAAATTTGTGAGAATTAAAATATTAATAACTTAATGATGGGATAGGGGACTGGGGAGTCATGCTCATTTAAAAATTAATTTTAATTGCCTATTTGAAATAGTATACAATTTGACTTAAGACTGTAAAAATTTCATTAAGTATGGAAAATAATAATTTAAATAAAAATATAGTTTCTCATGTTTCTACAATCAATATTTTTTTAATAATAATAAATAGCAAAAATAAGTTGAGAGTAAATGTTGTACGTTTGATGACGTCAAAATTTTAATTTCATTCGTTTGCTTAAAGTAATTGGGATTCAACCATAAAATTTTCATCTATTTTTTAGTTTGGTAAGAACAATTTATAAGGGACCTTATATTAATTTACAAATTTTATTTAACCAAAAAACGAAAATTTTATCATAGGATTTTTCATCTAATAAAAAACATTCAATTATTAACTATTAATAGTATAAAAAGAGCCAAAATATATTGAAAATAAGCCTTGTGTATTAAATTTTTCTGTGAATAATTGATAAAAACTTCAATATTTTATTGTAATTTATTTTTGAATTATAATCAAAAAAATCAAATGATTCTGTTAAAAACGGTTTTGCTTAAAAATTATTGTTTTCTATAATTTCAGCTCCCAAAAGTACAAGACAAAGATTCAGTTTTTACTAAAAGTAATTTTTGAATTTATAGATTGAAGTATTTCTTCTACTGTAAATCGTATACACAAACATAAAAATGATGCAACCGTCATTTTTATGTTTGTGTATACGATTTATGGTAGAAAAAATACTTCAATCTTTAGGCTGCATACGAATTGCGTCCCGGATTTCCTATACAACTACATTAATTACGTCCCAGTTATTTAATATTGTTGTATACGAACTATAAGTGTCTAATTTAATAATCAATATGAGAATTATCTATTGAATAATACTTTGAAACTTATGGAATGAATGTATACGATGGTTAGTATATATTTTGATTATGTGTTGGTAACCATTTTGCATTGTTCTGTTTCAAAAATTATTAAAAAAATTATAAATCTACGTCCTTGGTTGTATTGAACAATTTAGTCAAGTTATATATTAAGTTCAAGTCATATACTAAGTTAAATAATAAAAACAAAATATTAAATATGCTATAGTATAACCATGCAAGTTAGTCTGTTAAAATATTAAATAGACTCAAATTAAACAATCATTTAAAACATAAGGTAATAGACGATGTCTATGATAAATCATTAAAACTATAATTTTTAAGAAATTATTAAATGATGTATCAACATCGAAATCTGGTGCAATTAGATTAGTTGTTTAATACTATCATGACGTAATTGAGTAATCCGTATAAAAAAGGATTTTGGGTCTTAGGCAATTTTATTGCCACAAAAAAAGACACACTTCATTGTTAAATAAATTAATTTACAGCTCCGCTCATTATTTAAAATTAAAATATAAAGGCATTATTTTATTATGTGATGTATTATCAAATATAATTTTTAGGAATGACATTTAAATTTTATACTTATAGTGTTGTATACTTGCTATCTACACACCCTGGTGGTTAACATATCATAAGCGCTTACTAGCATGGACGATCGATCCGTTTGCTAGTATAAAAATAATGTAACGTCCTTCGCATCGTAATATTACCAAAGAAAAGTAAATAAAAATAAAACCAAAAAATAATTCAACTTACATTCATTTTATTGGCCAACAAGTTCAAGTCTTTGACTTATGAAATATTTCAGTTTAAATTGAATGGAGGTTTCGTTCCTTTAATTCTATATGAGAAAATAGTGATATAACTATATGGGGTGGAAGAATATTCTACAGCTCGTCCACCCGTGGTCATATATCCGGACATTAATGTATTGCCAAGGTATAGTATAGTCACTCATACACAATTTATTTGTAGTCTTAAATCATGAAATATGAAACGAAAACACGAATCTAATAAATAATACATTTATTATCCAGTTTTATTACTATTAAAATTTATTATTATTGTTGTTAATTATATTTACTTCAATTATTAATTCAGATTAACTAGGTAGTTAAATTAATATTTTACATTATTTGCATTACAATAATACAGTGAGTTGTACAATAACAATTATTTAAAAATTATTACAATACTTTATCATTATTATTTTTTTATTATTAAAATTTAGATGTGTATTATTATTTTATTTTAATAATTATTACTGTACCTACCTTTAAAATAAAATTATATTTGCTTAACAAAATGTCTACGTTTTTTTGTCTTTCAATATTTATCTACATAACACGAACAATTTTTTTTTTTTGAAAATAATACCTAATATATTATCTTACTCTAAGGTAACTTAAATGAAACTATTAGCTATCACGCAATTAATGTAATTTATATATTCAAATAATAATAAAAATCAATACTTTTATCGTACTGTAATGCTAAAAAAATTATATAATTAATGATTTTAAGTAGGTAATATTGTAAAATATAAACATTTTTAAACTAAATATATTGTCGTAAATATACACAAATTATTAAATTTAAAGTGCCTGCTAAAATTAATTTGCTTGCCTGTAAAACATATTTTCCTGTTGACGTCTAACATAATATCTCTATATTCTCAAAATAAAGTCTTCTAGATTCGATTTCATAACATTCAAAGTAACTAAACATTTTCCGAAAAAAAAATTATTGTATTTATTATAATAATTTGTTTATCATATTTTTTGTTACAAAAGTGAAATATCAATTGAAATAGTTGTATCAAAAATTAGCAAACCACCCGATTTTCCTTCATCCTTCAAACCAATATAATTAACCTTAAATATGTCACTCCTAAAGATACTTGACTCTAATATAACTTAAGCTTGTATAAAAATGTTATAAATTATTTTATTCAAATATATAAATAAATAAAAGTATTCATTTTATTTGATTAGATTAAAATTATTCATTAATGATATATCAATTTCATATAAATAAATGTAAAATTTTGTTTCTGAATATAGACTATTACTTAGATAAACAAATATTACATAAAATAGTGAAATTAAAAATAATAACTTAATTTATTTTTATATAATTTTGAAAATTAATTTTGAGCAAAGTGATAAATGATATTACAATGATGTATTTTTTTTTTTAAATTTTATTATAATTATTTTTCAGTATAATGAGTACTTCAAAACTTTTATGAAATTATAATTTTGATTTGACGTTTTATTTCAAGTCGATAGTAATGTCGAATTTAAATTTTTTCATTAATTTATGTCAGATTTATGATCTGAAAAGTTTACTTAAACTAATTCTTACCAAATTTGATTAACCAATGAGATTAATGAAGTGAGATGAATGTTTATACCTAGTAATTGTATCTTTAAGATTAATTTCTATGATATCAAATATACATATTGATCGATATTAAAGTATACGTATAGATTTTGTTTTCGTATTTATACTATATAGGTAGCATAATTAATATTAATGTTCGTAAATACTGACAATAATAATTTAATTCATTAATTTTTTTAGTAGTGTATCGTAGATTTGGTATTTAATAAATATATGTAGTTATCTGGGCCCTTGGGTAAAATTAAAACCGTGAGTTTGGTATAGTTTCAAAGGGTAATAATTGATGTAACAACTGTTAAACAATATATTATTTATTGTAAGCACAGCAGTTACCCAAAATGATAATAATTTACACGAACTAATATAATCGGTTTTCAAAGACAAAATATGTAGTATTAGGTATACTGGTGTTTAATACTATTGTCAACAAAATATGGATAAATGGATTACAATTGTTGATTTTGACTAAAGCGAACATTGTATATTGCATTGATAGTATGATAATATATTATTACTGTTATGAGTTTTTTATCCATCAATTTTTAGTTTAAAAGAAGATTTTCAATAATTATAGCTACCTATATATAGATTATAAACATAACACAGATAGTAGATAGGAGAATTTTTTTTTTTATAAATGGCAAGCTTAGGTTTCCAGAAAATTACAAAATTATTAATATAATTAATAAAAGTTAAAAATTAATTTTTTAATAATACAATTTTAACCAGTCAAAAATTCTTACTTGATTTTAATAATTTTGTTATGATAATCAAAATAATCAAACGTTTATATTATTATGAAGTTATAGTTTTTATAAACAATAATCCACATTTTTGACTAGAGGACGACATATATAGATCATGTGGTTATGTTGTGTGGGGGGGGAGTATTTATTGATTTTTTATGAACATAGAAGAAAACTGTATCTATTGATAATTTATTATTAAAATGAAAACTCATGTTATCAATATGAGTATCTATGAAATTTTTTATATTTCATTATATTCCTTAATATAATCAATACATTAATTATTTTTTTAATATTTTCATACATCTTTTTTTACAATTACTTCTAAAAATGCTTCATTAAAAAAAAATACGAAGTCTACTCATCAGTCATCACTATTCTTTTAAATAATATAATTTTAATAAAATTTCATTCAAAATGTATAGTAGTAATACATATTAAAACAAACCATATTTTGTTTGCATCGAATTGAGTGAAATTTAACAAGTTGTCTTTTTGCAACTTATCTTATTCATATTAAATTTTAAATTTTAAATGTATAAGTTACTAAAGAATACATGTGTTCGAACTGGGTCTTTAACTTTATTTCTTATTTAGTCAATAACTTATTGATTATTATTTCATTTCCTTTTGTAATGTAGAGTATGAATAATAATGATATTTTTTAAAATTTAATTATTTATTACTTATAAAACGATAGTACAAATAAGTAATTTATTTTATTTTCCAAAATAATTTATGTACTATGCAATACTTCTATATAAAAATATTCGAATATGTATTACAATAATCTGAAAACTGAGTTTTATTCATTTATTGTTTTATGATAATAAATTTATTAAATACTCAAATAACTTAGTATCTAACATTAAATTATGATAAATTATGTACCTATTATGATCAATAGTGCACGAATTTATTGTGGCAATATTTAGACAATGAAAACTCAGCTGAGAAACCAAATAGATTCTTGTGAACGATTTAATATTCGTGCAAGATAATATATCTAAATATTAGCATATCTCATTTTCTCTAGATAAGAATAAACTTGGCTATAAATAAGTAAAGTACCGTTTGAAAGCGAGTATTCAAAATACTTGAAAACTTTTTACAAATGGTACTCAGAATATCAAACAAAAAATACAAAATATTTTCACTATTGTTTTATAACATATTGTCATCTTTATATCCAGAAACCTTGATTAAACAAATTTGGAATACATAGTGTTTCTATATTAAACGTTGATCGCTTTACAGAAGTCTATATATTAAACCGAGAAGAAAATGTATGCACTTATTACTTAAGTATTTGGATACTATTTTAATAATCATACAATATAATACTAAATGTAATATAATACTTAATAGAGAAATTATTGAAAAATTATTGAAAAATTATATAGATACTGTATAATAATCATTTGTAATTTTCTATAATTATTGTGTTGTACATACTATTTACATTTTGAAAATTGACGATTTTAATTTAAAAAAAAGCATTTAGAAAAAAGATTGCTAAATCCAACCTCCCGGTAGAACTACTGGAAGCGTGTATTTTTATCGACTTTTAAGTTAGTCATTCGATTAGGTTACGAATAAGAATTATAATATATCTAGTAAATCAAAACATTTGCATCTAATAAATAATTTTATTTGTAATTTTGAGTTTTATAAATTTAATCCAAAGATAGTAAAGTGTTAAAATTAGTAAATATAAGGATAGTGTTATTATGAATTAGATAAGTTTATTTAATTGCCTAAATTTTACTCTTTCTAATTATTAGGATAATAAGTTTTTATGTGAAAAAAAAGAATAGGCACCTGAATTAGGTATTAGGTTTATGATTCTTCATTAAAATATTATTTACATATTTAATTTATCTGGGTTTTAATCGCTCTACACATTTAGACATTTAGTTGAAAGCACACAACAATGAAAATAAAATATGTAAATTGAATGTAGAAACGTGTTATCAAGTTGACATCGTAAAATTAAACGAAAAATATATTTTTAAAGAAAGGTTTAAAAAAACCAAAATAGGGTATTGTTTTTTCCAAAAAAAATGAGACATCGAGATTTATTTTTGTGAGTTTTGAATAATTCAATTGACGGCAAAACGTGTGTCTTGGCACAAGTCTTCAGCTCGTACAAACAAATGAGTTCAAATTGAAAGATCGTAAAATAACGGCGGTGGCAGCGATGATGACGGAAATTAAACGCTTTTGGACCAAATCCATTTTCATTAAAACCTCTTTGTTCCCAACCTCGGCCAAATATCTAACTTATATATCTTCTTTATCGCGTTCCATCTACAGCCACTACCGTTGTCAGTAACCAATCGAATTCAATTATTCCTCATCTTCCCTCCCTCTAATCGTAAACGGGTACGGCATCGTTTATGGTAAATCGGTATCATATCGTTCTCCATAAATCTGGATGTGTTGTATAACGACTGTCGGTCTAATGATATAATGATGTGTTTTATTTTATCTTGTAATTTCAAGACGAATGTTTAAAACAAACAATGATGTGTACAATGTACACTGTACGCATTATTATTAAATATGAATATAATATATTGGACAATATTTCACACGCAAATATTATAGTCTATAAATATAGTCATAAGTGTGATCAAGGTGGAGACTGTAAATGTGTATAGATGTGTTCGGAGCGTTCTACGGCCGCCGCACCGTTGAGCAATTGTTGTTAATCAATACACAAGTTGCCGCTGCCGCTGCCACCGCCCCCCTCCGTTACCCACCACCATCGTTTTACCGCTGTTGATAGTATTCGTGAAACTACGGAAGGGTGTCAAGTATATGTATATATAAATATATATATATATATATATATATATATATATATTATGTTGAGTACACACCACTGAGTTTGCAAGCGACCTTCTGCCCGAGTCGTGTATTACTGCCGCCTCTAAGGGCATATTTTCTCTAACCCCCTACTGCAACAATACTCTTATCTTATTCACCACCTACAAATTTTTTAAATGTGTATAATTTATACGGACCTGTTGCTCGAATGTAGCGTTTTGTCCGGATACCCAACTTTTTCCTATCCTTATGTTCCCAGCAGAAATAGATTCAGAAATCACAGCGTTTAGACCATAATATCCACAATCGCACGCATTATCCAACTTATTCTACACATTATAAATTTTGAAAGAGAAACATCTAGAAAATATGTTAACCATAAATGTTTATAAAATATATTAGATACCTGGTAGAAATGAAATATTTTCGGTAGAATGAAAAATAAGAATATTACATGAAATAATCCATTAAACATTTAAGGAACTTAGAATATTCATACCTATGTTTAAATATTTGACATTAAATAAATATTAATATCACCTTAATTTTAAAAGAAAATCAGACATACTATTGTGTAGGTATTTTAAATTCCATGTACATTCCAGGTGATTTATTTTATTGTTTAAACATCTGTCAATTAGTATCTTTTGGTCGTCTAACTACTACAGGTTAAAAAATGTTTAGTTCAGATAATTTAAATAAAACGTACTTCGGGTATTTGGGTATGGTCAAATACTCATATTTAAGCATAAAATGTAAAAGTAAATCCACATGAATATTTTAAAATGTATATACCTAGTATAGTATAGAGTTTTGTTAAATAGCATTGTTAAATTCAAAACAAAATGAACAAACTAACATAGTAATACTTTCGTATATAATGAATTACCCACCCATAACTATTTCGTTAAAAAAAAACTTTAAGAGCCCTCTCATAAATCATTTCTATTATAATTTAAATGTATTGAAACTAACGCTAACCAAATAAGTAATAACACATTCTGGTTGTTAACTAATTGTAGAATTAATGATAGTATATAATGCATGAAATAATGTTCATGAAATATTTTTTTTTTTTTACTTGAAATAAAAGTAATTAAATAACTTTAATTTCGTAATATTATGATACAAACGTTGAAAAGATAGTAAGTAATGATGTGAAATAAAATTATTTTTCCTAAAAGATTTTAATATTTTAATTACATAATAAATATATGAAACCTGTTTTTTATTAGTAGAATTGAATGCATGTTATTAGTTTTAATATTAGATTGAATTGACCTATTTACAATTTAGAAGTAAGAAGTTTGTCCTAGTATTTGTAATTTTGTTTTTATGATGTTTTAATTTTTAAGTGAGTTATCAGTGATATTGTTAATATACATTTTTTTTATTTATCTATGATACTTATAATAAATAACTTATTTTAACTTACATGAATAATCAATATAACAATACAATACGTTATATATTGTTTCTATTTATAAAGTACAAATGTTATTAATAGATAACGACAAAGAAGTAGTTACAAATTCAAAATAATAAAAAGTTTTTCCTTATAATAAATTATTTAACATAATATTATACGAATATTTGTTCTAGTTATTTGTTTCAAAAAAATAATTTATTCGAAGATTTTAAAAGTTAATTGAATATTACAGTACTTTTATTCTATCTTATATACTACAGTGATGTACTTACAAATTATAATAATTTAATTTTATAATTAAACTTACCCATTCTATAATAGAATATTATCTTAGAAAATAATTACCATGAGAGATTTAGGTACCTAAATATAGAAAAGTACCTATATAAAATACACAATTAATGCACAATAATTATAATGATAGTAAATTAATGAGTTTGAGGAAACTTTCTTCTCAAAATATGAATCCAATAAAATGTATTAAAATGAGTTATTC
Organism: Aphis gossypii; assembly: GCF_020184175.1. Lineage (NCBI taxonomy): Eukaryota > Metazoa > Arthropoda > Insecta > Hemiptera > Aphididae > Aphis > Aphis gossypii. The sequence goes on along the minus strand of NC_065531.1, from coordinate 58,392,622 downwards.
GTATATTTATGATAATTATTTTCTTGCAATTAAATTTCTCAGTTGATGTGAAGTTTATTTAATATAGTGTTACATTAATTAAAAATACTCATAATCCAGATACCTATCACACTTATAAACACTTAATTACATATTAATTTTTAATAAACTGTAAAAATGTAGGTATTCATTTATTTACAGAATTATTAAAAAATTATGTGTTAAATCGGTATGTATTTGAAATAAATTGTTTCCATAAAAATTGTAATTTGTATTTATTTGGTTTTTGATATATATATATATGTGTGTAATAATGACCACATAATAAGTAAATTTAAGTAGTATTCGTACATAATTATGTCAAATATAGTTTTGTTTTATTTAAAATAATATAATATAATTTTATTATGAATATAAAAATTACAATTGTAGGGAAAACGCAAAAAAGTCAATACGTGGTTAAGTTTATTATTACATTTTCATAAAATATATATAGATTATAGATATATAATCAGTGGTGTTCATACATATAGAATATATTTTATAGAAATATACAAATTCAAAATAGTAGTATGTATAAATTTCAAACCATAAAAGTGTTTTTTAATCATTTTGAAAAGTTTCTGGAAGTAGACTTGTTTAGTTTATAAATTATGTTATTTTACAAAACAAAATCAAACTTTCAGTCAATTTGTGTCAATAATTTAAGAATGGGACATAATATCAGTCTTTATATAAGATATATTCACTAAAAGAATTAAACTGTATTCACCTTATAAAATTCTATAAAAGAAAATTGAATATTGCTGTTTATATTTTACTCAATTAAATATATTTATTTTTTCATTTATCTAAAGATATAAATGCCAATCGACATTTTACATGTATGGAGTATGAAATATCGAACAATACATAGAAATAGTTATAGATTAAAATTAGGTTAAAATATTAATTTTACTACTATAAATAAAATAAATGAATACCATGTGTTGATACATATACATAATATACATATCATAATCAAATCTATACATTTCATAATCAAGTGTATAAACAGAAAGAAAATCATAAAAAAAAACAAGGCTTAGTCAAATGGTATCAATTAAAATATACTTCTTTCCCAATAAAGTTTTTCCCTTCAACATTTCTTACTATTTTTTTTTACGTAAAATCCATATATTTCAATCTCTATTTTGTTTTAAATTTTTAGTAAAAGTTTGGTTTTTAAAATCTAAACTACCTAACAATATAACTGAAATAGACAATTATATTCCAGAATGGGGAAAGTTTCTATGTATATTGTATATACTTCACTATGGTACTTTTTAAATTATTATTTAACACTAAGAAAACAAATGTTCTATATATTGTTATATTTTATTGATAGAAGTCTAAATATTAGGAAAGAAAAAAAATATTCTCTAACCTCTCAGACTAATTCAAGTTTCTTTGAAAAATATTTCATATTCATTTTTTTGTAAAACAATAAATTTGAAGAAAAATGTTTTTTTTTTTTAAAAAGTACATTACAAATATTAATTTCTAACAATTATAATCGTATGTACATGTGAAGTATAATACGTATGTCGTATATATATTTAGTATTTAAACACTAAAAAGTTCAATAGGTAGAAAGTACTCGTTCCACTGAAAACCATTATCATATTATGTCTGTGCGTGATGTTTATTGATTATTATACAGTGAATAGAACATTTTTGTATTTTATATTTTTATATACATAACATCACATTGTAATAGTTACGTGAATTTTGAACTTTCTATCTTAAATTTTGAACTTTGTTGTATACATTTTAAAATATGAAATGGATTTAAAAATAACACATTTGTTTAAAATTAAAATAAGAACAATTGTTATCGTATATATTATTAATATAAAATATTTAGTTTTATAACTTATTTATAAAATTAAAAACAATAATGTTAAGTATAACGATTGTCTTAACAAAATAATTTAAAATTTAGGTATATAGATACTTTAAATATGTATAACAAAATAATATTCAATTTAAGAGTTATTAAAATAAATGCTATATTAATTTAAATTAGTCATTTTTATAATAAGTTGTACAGTGCATTTTAAGAATCAAAATTTAATATGTATACCTACCTAATAATTAACATACTGATATATTTTTTGTAAAAATGAATTTATATTAATTTAAAAAATATGGAATAGAAAAATACTATACGTACGATTAGGTGAATTGTTTTTTTTTTTTGTTTGATTAATATGTTAATATATTTTTATAGTTTTATACTTGTATTCACTCTGGGATACATAAAACAAACTGAATTGCTAATTATTACAGTACTCCTGACAAATTTAATTAAAATACCCTTTTTACTATTTTAATATTCGTCATAAATTAATAAGCGAGAGTGATGTTTATTAGTACACAGGTGGCTAAAAATAAATCTGTTGAACGAACTGTTAAATCAAATTAATAATCAATGGGTTACTATAGTAGGGGTTGCTCTCTAGTGTCTACCACAAAATGACTAACACACGTATAGGGCCACAGATAAAGCTTCTATATATACTAAAATTGTGGCTATAACGTGCACATCATGCAGCATTCATTATTTGATTAACATAATGACTTGTTTCAATATCATATTATACATAACATATAAATTTTCTTTAAGTTAAGTGTTATCAATTTTTCCCCAAAGATAGTGTTTTATTTGACTGTCAGTTTAAGTGTTAAATCCGTTTTATACATAAAATATATGCTTATATGAGGTTTTCGAACTTTCTTCAAAACTTTCTTTTACAAAAAAAAATTACAAGTAATGTTTACCAAAGATTCATGAAAATGTAGACAACTACTTATATTATTATGTGACAATACAATGATTTATCTACTAAAGCATTCAATAGTATTCGTAATAATATCTCACTTTATTGTTTATTTGGAAACCTAACTACTAAATACCTACCTAACCTAAAAAATAGACGACAACAATAAATAATAAGTATTTTAAAATAAAAATTAATAATAATAATAATATAACCTATATGAACTAGGTACATTAAAATATTAAATTATCATTTCATCAACAATATAAGTATGTATTAATTTTGCATACACAACACGCCTTGTGTAAACATTTTACATTGTGATTAAATATGACGTGTAGCTTACGTAAAATAATCTAGTTTCTTTATAATACAGGATACAATTAATTACATAAGCGCTACAAACATTTTATTGTATTAAGTTTATACATTATTTATGTTAATATTAATATCTATTATCTATATAATATTATAACTCAACTTTTTTTGTTTGATAAAGCAATATTTTTTACAATTATGTAATTGTTTTAGATTCTGAACATAACAAACATATAATTATGGTCTCAATAGTTATATGGAAATATATATTTTTCTGTAAATATTTTTTGTGCTACGAAATCTATTAAAGATTTTTGTATGTGTCTATAGATTATGATTATAATTTTTAAATATTATTCAATCAGTATCAGTGTTTGCACATATTTAATAGTCTAATTAGTATATTACATTACAGCTTTAATTACTTTTAATTACTTTGAATACCTTAATCAGTCTATTATTAGTAAGTATTTAAATATCACTCTCACTTAACATATGTGGCTGTAAGATTGACTAGCATTATTAATGAAAACTTTAAAAACTAGAGTAATGATGACTTAATCAGGTATAGATATAAAATAAATTTTACTTCCCCAGTTATTAATAATTCATATATTTTTCAGCAGTGTTCAATTTAGCATTATTGTACATTCATTACAATTCGTAGGACACATTAACATTATAAGTTAAAGATAATTATTATTCTCTAATGTTAAATACTTTAATAAGGGTGGCCGTATCGCAAAATGACCATACTCTGTGTTTGTTAACGTTTGTAATGTTAATATGGTATACCAATTACGAAGATACTCATTCATTTCTTAGCCAATGCTTAGTAATAATAGTATTTGATGACATGCGAATGATTAATTCAAAGAATTGAGCTTAACTACAGGAAGACAAATGTTTTAAAAAAGCTTCTTTTCCATTAAAAGCTCTTTCAAAGTTTAAATATAAATCAACGACAATTGTACATGTTAATACCACAAGTTAATCCTCTATATTTACGATTTTTTTTTCATAATAATACATCTTACAATTTTAGAACAGCTTAATCCACAAATCGATATTATCTTACAACAAAGACAAAATCAAGTAGTTAAATACTAGTGTAATAAAATAAATTATGTTGTGTGCACAATATTTTTAGAATGTCCGGCAAATTTGGTTTTAAAATACATTATTTTATAACGGTGTCTAAATCAAAATTATGAACAAAGCTATTCTGGTGGTTCAAGAACTTTCGGTACTTTTTCCCATTAAAACCATATTATAACTTTTGAAAAGCTTACCTTGAAACGCCGCTTCAAACTGTAACGATTTTTCGACTGCCGACAACTCGCCGCCGATCATTGCGCCGACCGCGACGACGACCGTCGCCAACAACACCGACGACAACCGAAAGTCATACATACTATTCGCTGTACACCGCATCGGCATAGACACAGTCGTAGGCGAGGGTCACTCTATATTCTTTACCAAACATTCACACGGCCGATGGTCGTCGCCCTTTTCGCTTTTTCTCGGCATCACGTCTCGTCATCGTTGCCCGCGGTTTATTTTAATTATTCGAACACTACGTTTAATGCGCGCTCGCATACACCCACGAGGACAGACAGATACGGTGACGTTTATAACACTATAATATTATTGTTAACTCATCACTAAAACGCACCACAACGAATAGTAATTGTATTCAGTATTGTTTCGTTATGGCGAGGCGAAAAACAAAAACCTGAGAAATAAAACTACCCCGTCGGGTGGAACGGCGACGACGAGAACGACGGAACTCCCGTGACGGTGCTACGGGCGTTTAGCAACTGTTCGTGGGACCCTCGGTTCTCAAGCGCGAGAGGCGTATTATCATTATTAATATTATTATTATTATTATTTTTGACCGCCGACGAACGCACCCACCCCTGGTGGTTAGAAATCGCGCCATCTATGTACCGAGGTATAACGGTCATCGCGCCTGTGCGTCTGGGCGTATTTGATACCAAGAGTCAAAGACGCTGCGAACGCTTCGGTTCGAGCGGCAACTCTTGCTAGCTGCTAAAATGCGACAAATAAAATAGTATTATAGATATAATATCTTATTGGCTAGTGTCTACCTACTGTAATAAATTTATTATAATTTTATGTCTACCAGACTAGGTACCACTCTACTATAATATCCCAGCGACCGACCGATAAAATTATGTAGGTAACATTATGGTCAATAATAACTATGCTACGAACAAGACTTTAAAATAGGTCGATTTTATTAACAACAGAATTATCAGAATAATATTCTTAGTTTATTGCAATATGCAACTACTGTAAAACGAGCATTATGTCAGATCGCGCGGCAAAAAACAGGTTTCGGTCGACGACAACTTGGCGAATACGACGAAATTAAAAACAAAAACTATAATGACCGCGAGCGCGCTCTTTATCTTTTATCGCGACGAAAACTGATCGCAATCGACCACATATCTCAACACCAAAAGTTTGATGATAACCTTGTTCTTAATACGTCGATACCTATACGGCTATAAAGTCATTGGATACTATAGGTACCTACCTAGCACCCTATAAGACTTCAAAAAAGTCGAAAATGAAGAACATTTTTAAATTTTGTTTTTATTTTTACTGTTTATCGATTACAATATTATAAAATAGTTCATATTATAATTTACACTGCTATAGATACCCTATCCTCTCAGGTTTGTTTCAAAACACATTAATTATTAAGCATATTTTGAATAACTGAAAAGGCATGATGCACACTTGAAAAATGTTTTGAGTAATTGAGTACCTAGCTATAGTTTACAATATTGTTGTTAATAATATAATATTAGTCTGTACTCTGTACATGTTATATGCATAAAAACTTTTAAAAGTACCTACCTAGATACATTTTGCTTATCGCGACTACCAAGTACCAACAATAGTAAAAAAAAAAAATAATAGTAATATTAATAAAATGTAATATAATAATTGATAAAATTAATTATTCACTCGAGGTAGAAAATGTATAACAATATGTGTTGAATAGTATTTCGACGAAAGGATCCGCTTGAAGAGATTGATTCCACATAAACTCAAACCAAAAATAAACTAATATTTCATTAGCCCCTTTGTTTTTATTTTGCCATTAAGCTGACCCTCACAACCGTCCAATATTCTGTTGTTGAACACCTGTTGTTTTATCTAGAAAAATGCATGTGGTTATAGGTACTGGTTAACTGTTAGATGATTGAAACCAGCTTTTTCTAATTTTTCTATTTTATAAACACTCCAATCAGAATAGTTGGTCAGCCTATCTTAATATTATTTTTGACTACATCTAATAGTGTTTATACAGACCTATTGGCTATTTTTGACTTCGATATAAAAACATTATTTTGTCTTTCTACAAATGCCTCTAATATCCATTATTGAGGTAAAATTTGTCAAGCACTGTTTTAACGTATTGTAAAAAAAGCTTTTATAAAATTAAAGAAACTAAAATTTTTCTACATAATTTATATATTAAAGAGATAATTTTGAAGTGGATAGTGAGAATATTCATTCTATTTCTAGATATAAAATATATACGCAGTAACAAAAAACATGCGCGATATATAAGTATAGCATAGGTATATCATGTATGTGAAAGTTATTGATAACACGAACTTTTGTATATATGTAAACTTTTATTATAATATCATAGCGTAATACTTGATACGATTTAATAACTATGATAGGTAATAAATAATATAAGCTTTTAAGTTGTCGGGAATCATTGAATATACTATGACTATATACGTTTTTTTTACGTTTTATATTGTGAAATTCGCGGTGATTATAATCATAATATAGGTAACTTATAATAATAATAAACATTAGAATAGTGAGTACTGACTTTAAATTTGTAGGCACCTTTCAATAAGCACTTAATGGAAAAGTACCTGAATTTATCTTTTCATAATAATTCTACAACACCAATATATTTTATAGGAAATAAAAACTTTCTGTATTTTAATTATTTAATTTATAAATTTAATTGTAAATTTTCAAAAAAAAAAAAATAAATCATAACAATAATTAATAACTTAATAATTTAACCTCTTCATGCACAAAATTAATTAATTAACTTAATAATTAGTTAAATGTATTTCAAATAATTATTATATTAACCTTAATAATAACTAAAATATACTTGACAAAATGTCCTATTTATATTAGTAATAGTCATCAATCGCCTTAGTATTATAAGTGTAAGTAAAGATCATTTGTGTTGCATGTATAGAAGTGAACTCGTGAATATGTATTAGATATGCTGCAGAACTTTGGAGTTAATTAATGAGAATGGAGTAGAATAATCTATATTTTCATACAATAAATTATTCAAAAGTTGTATACCTACTTAAAGCTTATAGTTCAGTTAATCAATACAGCCCTTAAACATTTAGTTATTGAAAGAGCATGAAAAATATATAGTAAGAGTTCACTTAACTTTAAAAATTTTCCATTAACAGTCTTTAATTTAATACAATTATCTGCTGTATAGATATCACATACTACAGTAATATTCATGGATAGAGTACGATATATCTTTTATGCACAATACCGTAATAACTAATAACTTAATGGTTTTTTCTGGATAAATTTTCCACCAATCTCTAAATACGACCAAGAACTTTCAAAATTGTATAACTTACCAGTTTAATGTGATGCCAAGACTCCAGACTTTTAAAACGTTTGTCAATTATATATTCGTAGTACAATACAAAGATCAAAAATTTAATATTTATAACTCAAAGATGAGTACTATAAAGTATGACATAACCTAACACTTATCCAAATTTAACAATAAATCTATGGAATTAGACTATCCAACAAAGCTATTTAAATTGTATGGCAATTTCAGACGGTCATTAAATTTAAATTAGGTATTTCAAACCTTATCTTAATCTATAAGAAATAATCAATGAATATATCATATATATTTCATTTATAGATAAATATATAGGTATATCATTTATAAAATGTAAACCATGGTTGCGACTATAGTCGAGCTATCGTTATGGTACCTATAGATACTATATAGGCGTACCTACTTTAAAATGAATTCAAAAATCTTTAGAATTTTTGTTTTCACTACTTACTACCATACTACTACTGGTTATACATTACATGACATTCTTCATGCTAATTATCCATTTCATTTTAATTTGTAAGTATTATACATTTGAATATGTCAATAAAAAATACCTTGATTGGAAAAACTTTAAAAATATTTCGTCTTGATTTTTGAAATGGAAATATAAACGCAATAATCTAGAAAAAACTAACTTTGTTTTTTTTTTGTTTTTTAATAATAATTCAATCAAACACATTATAATAAATTATAAAGATAACGATGTCCAACCTTGTACGGAGACAATTTTATTATTATTAATATAAGTAGTAATTATTATTATTTTATAATATTTAGTAATAATTTTGTAAATATAAATGTCTATGACTAGAACAGAATTTGTTTACAAGGATTTTCTTTTTAAACATTTGTACAAAATAAACCTATAATATAATACTAAAATAAATAATAATAAAAAAAAAAATCATAAATACATAAAAACAAAAATGGGTAAATAAATACCTAAACATAATTTTATGTAATTTTGCACTCAATAAGAACCAACAACTTCAATGTGAAACAATATAATACGATCATTAGTTCCTCGCTCTATTTATTTTTAGGTAGAGGAAACAAGATTTGTACAAAATGGGAAAAAGTGATTATACTCATGGTTTTTAATTTTATTTTTTTTTAAACTCCAAAAAAATTGTATTTACACTTACATAAAAAGTGGGCTTCATTTTTAATTATTTCTGTCAAGCCTTAATAACAATGTATTTCATTTTATTTTTTATTCTTAATTATTTTTAATGTAAACAATTTAAAAAAATTGGTTTGAATAAAACATTGAATAAAAATCACTGTGCCGTAGTACAATTAGTTATAGTAATATTAATTATAATGTGTAAATTTTGTATTCACATTTTCTGCCCTAAATTAAGTTTCGTATATAATTAAATTTAAGTGATTAAAAGCTAAACAAATCTATTCTACGCTTTTTTATATTTACACAGAAAACAAAATTTGTCTATATAATGTATAGAATTTCAATGCTAGAATATTATGGCTATTTAATTAAATTTTTACAACAATTTTCATTTATTTTTGAATTATTATAATTAAATAATAATAGGCACTGAAGAATTTTCATTTAATACTCATGAATCATAGCGGTTTATCGATATGCTGGTTTGATTACAATATTTGATTAATGCATTGACAGTAGAAAATTGTGCGCAAATTGTTATAAGATTTTTTTAAAGTCTGATTTTGTTCGTTAGTCAAAATTTAATTTGTTTACGTTTGGTCCTCACGTATATTATTTAAGTATATACTTATTTGAATTTAAAATTGTTAAAATTGTTAAGTAAACTACTGTGCGATATTAAGCATATGAATTGGTTTATCATATACATGAATTTTTTTTATACCCATCTTCTCAATTAATACAAATTTGTTCTGATAAAAAAAAATTATAATATATAGATAATATTCAATATTGTTTATTTTATAAAATTATTGAAATGAAAACTTTATATAACATTATACCTATTCTTTTTTAAATATAATATTCGAATATATTTTTAAGCTAATTTTAAAATTGATTCAAAACTTAAAATAAAATAAAAAGGATAGGTAACACGTTTATGGTACAATTTTTTTAGGTAATATGTGTGCGTATGTGTATTTCATATTGTACGATGCGTCTCCTTAAATTAACATGAACACCGAAACTGGCCTTTTGGAAATGTGTGCATTGAATTTCATGTACTTAAAATCAAACCTGTAAACATAAAAAAATGTTAGGCTATGCTAAATGAAACAATTAAAACAATGTTTAATTCATTATTGATTAACATAAATATATAATTAAATTGACTTAATGATAGTATTTATAATAAGTAATGATTACTGTTAATTTGAGAATTTATAGGGTAATACAATTTTATTTAAAATTATTACATTCCGTCATGTAAAAAATTATATTAATTTTTATTCGTTATATACGTTGGTTGTATTAATGTTTTAGGCCTTTAGGAAATAATGCTAATAAGTAATAATTACATTAGAGAGATATTTGATTACGATTGTATGTTGGAAGCTTTACTAACACATTTTTACATGTTCTATCGAAATAAAGATACATTATATTATACTCAATGCATTTCAGACTTTAAGGGATTAATTTTTAAAATCCAAAAAAACGAAAATTCCACTAATAGTTGTATGTACTTATATGAATTTTTGCACGTTCGATGTTTTTGGCAGATAATAACAGTTAAATAGAGCATTATGAAACGACCAATATAAATATTATGATGATATAATATTAATCGGTTAATTGGTATTGGCTCCTAATCAAGTGGTATTATGGTAATTGTACTCGTGATGATCGAGAAGTTGTAGGTTTTTAGAATAGAACAGATGCGACAGTCACGTCTGCGACGTTAGATTGGTATAGTTAAGGCAAAACGGTTAATTCGGTAACAACGGCCACCATAATAACTGGTAGACGGACCTTTTACGCGTGTAAACTGTTTATGCGGCGCCGCGATGTTTTCTAATAGAGTCCACATCCTCTTAGGTTGTTGGCTATAATGACGTCTGTAACTGCATCGAACACGAATTGTATATTATTGGTGTCCGTCGCACATGTCATGTGACAGTAGATCTCTTTGGTGGTGGATTTGTTCTTGGCTTCAAACTGCGCCTGGATATAAGCAGCGGCTTCTCCATACTCCTGGGCACCTGAACCAAATGGAAAATCGGAAAATTACAATTAATACATTTGGTAGTAATACGCTTATAATTATATAATATTGAGGTACACCAGCAGACATTTAAGCGTACAGAAGCGGAATGTGCCAAAAGATGTTGGAGGAGGTAAAATAAATGTCAAAACTTTGCAGATACGTAATATTATTCTTGATTTTAAATTAAAATTTTTATATTTAAAAATAGGTAAATTTTATTGTATAGCTTTAAATACAACTGCTTATTTTGTTACATTTTTTTACATAGGTTAAATCGGAAGTTAAATATACATTTAAAACCCAATTTTGATAGGTTGAAAACAATCGTTCACTATAATTTTTAATATAATTAAAATTACTTTTAAATATAAACAAATAATAAATTGCGCATAAACATATTTTATCTCAAAGTTTATCACCACTTCTGAAAAAATATAATCAACTAATACGCCTAGATATACTTACGCCTATAAGAATTAAAAAAGTAAAATTCAAAATTCAAAACCATGCACGAAAATAATTCATTATTTAGGGTAGTAATTATGGAATTGCACGCGTCTCTGGAGGATGGCAGATAAACGTTTATATATTATACACTGCGTGCCAAGTCGCTTTGAAAAAAGTATAATTATATTTTTCAAATTTGTTTTAGCACATGGTTTCTAATTGTTTATTTGATCAAGTAAAGAAAATTGGTAAAATGTGTTGATCGTGCCGAAAGATACTTTATAGAAATTATGATATAACTTTTTTTTAAATCAATACCTAGCTATCAATAAACAACAGTAGCATTAATATTGAAATTAATAAATGTTAATAATTTGTGATGGTCGTTTAAGATATCATTATTATACACAATTTAACGTACCTGCGTATTCTGGGAAACATATTGTGAGCGGTGATTTCTTGATTTTCTCTTCGAACAAGTCCTTTTTGTTCAGGAACAATATGATAGACGTGTCGGTAAACCATTTATTGTTGCAGATTGAATCAAAAAGCTTTAAACTCTCTTGCATCCGGTTCTAAAAAACAAGGTTAATTATTAAGTTTAAAACAATGTCATATACAGCTGAAATAATAACATCAATATAATATGTATGTATAGTTTTGTTAAGAGTATTTAAAATTTATAACCTATTTCCGTCTCCAATTTAATCATTATTTATAGTACATTGTTTTAATCTATCAGTCATGTACCTATCAAATTACAAATGATCCATCTATTGCATATTAAAGCCATATAAGTGTCAAAATGCCTAAATAGTTTTCGGGTTAATCACAGCTTTTATTCTGTTTTAGTTAACGTTTTCCGAAATATATCTAAATTTTAACTCAGATACCATAAATTTAGATACAGTATAATTGTATACAATTAGTGGACATTATTTGTATACAATACAATGCGTATAATAAATATAAATAAAATTTTGATTTTGTAATTATTTATTGTATAATATGATACAGTGACTCGCCAAATATGCTCATTCTATTTTTTCTTTAAGAAATGTATTGGGGAGATAAAAAACTTCTGTTTTTTAAATGAAACCCCCTTTTTTATTGCATAATATTTAGCAGATATTTTTTTTTTGAAAATATTGATGCATTAAAATCAAAATTCGAAAGAAAGGTTATGAGTTTTTTATTATTATGTACTAAGGATAAGATTAGGTTAGAAAGTTTAGAAAGGTAAGAGGTAAGGTTTAGATAAGGTAAGTTTGAAAGACCTGGAGACTTAAAAACTTAAAATTTTTATAAAAAATAATTTTAAAATCAAATAAATTTTTTTATTATTATTTTATAATTTTTAAATATTCAATTATTTCAATTTTTATCACACAGAAAAATCATTTTTAACTATATTCGTGGAATTCACGGACAATTCCAAATTTGTCAAAATGAGAGGAAAAATAAATTGATAAAATATTTCTGAAATTCGTCCAACTTCCTAAATTAATTTACTCATAAAGAACTCATCAACTTTGTTAATCAAACATTACATCTAAATTTAATGAATCATGGCATAGATTTAAAAAAATATCAATAGTACAAAGGTGTTTTGTATTATCAAATTATAAATAATATAATGTCCACGAATTTCAAAAACAATTACGATATGCAAATGGAAATTTTAAAAGTGTAAATGATCAAAACTCACATTATTATATTATTGGTTTTTATATACTTACGTAGTAAAAAGATTTTACAAATGATAATAGTAATTAATGTATTTCAATCGTTAGAGCTTTGTTGTCCAAATAACAGTCGTTTATTTAGGCACTCGTTTATTTTTTACCATGCCGGACAAAGTCACAAGTACTTATGACAAGCTTTTACATTTTCAACAGTCAAGTGTGAGATGAGATTCAATTACAATTTCTATCACAAACTATTTACATAGATTTTGTACCAAAGCATACATCCTGCCATAATCGTAGCTTGATCAAAAACAGTCGATTCTATATTGGGTAATCGTTGTAACAAAAAATACAAGATCTATAAATATCCAATTGTTTACGGTATAGGTACCCAAATCAAAATTTTGAAATTGATAAATTCTTAAAACAAATTTGTTTTACGTATTAATATATTTATTCATTAAGTTATTAATTAGTCACACAATATACCATTTTTGCACAGAATTTTAATCATTTTAATTTTAAATTCAATAAAATGTATTATTATAAACTAAATTTCTATTTCAATTATTTATTACTTAACTATTATCTTATTTAAAAAACATGTTTTAACGAATGGAGCTATACGTTTTTCTATTTGAAATAATAAATAAGTATAGTCATGATAGAAAAACATCACCAGTAAGGTTAATAGAACATATATTATAGGTACAACAAGATTATAATTTATTGAATAAATATATCATACATAAACCTTGGTGATAAACTTTTAAACAATATTTTGTGGTTTATTCTTATTTATTTCAACTAATAGACATATGTAAATTATAGATTTAATTTTTAAATGAGTTATTAGGGGTAGAATTTATACGTCCTTTTTTTCATGAACGAAAATAATAAAAGTTATTGGCACTTTAATACGCGATTCGGACACAAAAATAACAAATACTTCAATTAAAAATTTAACAAACAACATAGGACATACACATAATTGTGTTCAAATTAGAAACAATAATAAATAAACTAATTTAAATTTCATAATATTACGTTTGAAATCAATAAACGTGTGTAGATTTTAAAATTTATATTGTATAAATTATTGAATGAATAAGAAAATTTATAGCAAAAAATATTGAAATTAAAAATGCTAATGGCATTAACAGTATTTAAGTTTATGCAATAATTCAGGTTTGTAGTTTTATATTTTAATTTATTAAAAATGTCAATATTAGCATGTCATTATCATATTAAGTTAAAATAAGCAATCTACACGCACTATTAAAATGCTTTAATACCTACTTGTTGATACGTTATTTTGGACAAAAATCCATTATAACATTATTTAATTTGTAAAGAACTTTGTTGTAATATAATATTTGGAGAAGCTCCAACAGTTGAAATAATATTCTTTTTAATGGTGATTATTCGAGCCGCTTAGGACGTCATTTTTGACAGTAAAAGCAGCGCACTGCTCCATCATTTTATTTACTTCGTGTTTATAGGTCAGTACTTAAACTTATATTGTTGTTATTATATCGTAGAAAGATATACAAGGTAATGAAATTGGTATTTGTATCCATTATATATTTTATTAGTTTTATATTTTCATTATTGCTATAGCTATTGTAAAATAAATCAAATTATTTTTACAGTCGGACTATTTGATAAAAAAAAAAAACATGTAATTTATAACCAGTTTCCGTTTTCATTAAACATTGATATAATTATAGAATCAAATTCTATGTAAAAATGTTATTATTTATAACAACAATATATTTTTACAGTACTCGTATAGTCAGTATACCAACAAATTACATTCAATCATTAATATCAATAAAAATGCCTAATATGTATTCTTTTAGTAATCTTTATTCTAAATTAATAACTAAAAATGTATATTATCATGATTTATATGTAATTAAAAATAGTAACTAAATACAATTTTCAAAATGCAACTAATATATTATGATAAATATGATTTAAAAGCATAAAATTATAAATTTATCATTTCATTTTTATTTAAAAAACGTATTTATAAATATACAAAACATATACCTATATAGGGTAGGGACTATTATTTTAATATGTATATATTTTATTAGATAATTTATTATAGGTATCTTAGTACGCGTTATTTTTAGAATAAGTTTTAAAAAACATAATTTACGACATTTTTTTTATTAATGTGTATAATTGTTTTTGT